>NC_044383.1:151373105-152049073 GCF_006542625.1 Nomascus leucogenys
TTACTGATGAGTGTAGAGCACATTTAAACTCCACAATTCCTGGGAGCATACCCGTCTCCTGTTTTGAATATTTGGCAATCAACGGTAGTCTGAAGCTATCTGCAGTCTGCATTCGCCATTTTTTTCCCATATTATTTTCCTAACCTTCTCGGTATCCTCCTTGACCAGCGGGGGTTTTCCTTTGTCTGTATCTCTTTATGTCATCAGAGTAGCTAACCAGGGAAACACAAACAGAGAGGTGCGGGCGCATTGGTGGCTTCTGACTGTTCTTATCCACAGGTGTGCCTCAGAGTTCCTGACCTCTGCACGCCCTGCAGCCGTGTTGCATCAGGGCAGCCACACTGATCACCAGCGCAGACAACCTATGTTATCTTTTCTAGAAGACCAAATGCCACTCACACTGGTCTGTCCCACGTGACTCCTCCACTCTCCATTGCACAAGAGTTTTTCCTACTCCAACGGCAACTTTGCTCACAATGAAGTATGAAGCCAGGTGCCTGAGGAAGAGCCCAGAGGTCGGCAACTAGAGGCAGATGGCAGGAGATGAGGTGAAGTCAGGAATGGACTGATAAGGGCAAGTAAGGGCACTGGGCATGGTGGCCACTGACCCCTGGGCTTTAACATCAAACCTGCTTCTAGGGGACTCTGTCTCTATTACTGGATGGCAGAGTGGGAAGCTCCCACAGCAGCTTCATGGCTTCTACTAGCCTTCTTTCTTTCTTTCTGTCTCTGGGGCCTGGGTCCTGGCAGTAGCTCTTACTAAGTGTTGTTTGGTGCATGAGTGAGTGAACCAGCCGGTCAGTGTGAAGAGCCAAAACGCAGAGCTAAAATGGACAGAAGTGGAGCTGGTGTATCATACCCTCTACACATGATTTGCTTTTGATGGTAATAAAAATAAAACCAGCATTCACACAAACAGTAACTCGACAAAACAGCCTTTACATGACAACTTGCGTATCAGACCAACAGGAGATCAAACTGAAAGAAAAAAAAGTAATGACACTCAACAATTAGACACATTTGTATGCATTAGGGCATTTTTAAATTTTTACAGAATCCAGAAATTCTTTTTCAAAAGACTGGTTTTTTAAACGATACATATCAGAAAAATCTGTCAAACTTCGGTACTTTAACAATTCAGACCAGTGGCTTGTCATGCAGGAACAGACAAAGACCCAAAAAGTAGAGATAAGAGTGTCAGAACAGAAATTGGCTACTCTCTTTTAATAATCAATCTATCCCCTTCCCAAGCTTGAGTGAAGTGGGTCTGATAATTTTGTTTAAAAGTATCTTCTTGTTTACTACCTCAGTCATGTCCCAGATAAGACTGTCCTAACCTTTTGCTCCTGTTCAAGCCCAAAGCTACTGCCCAGTGCAGGGTGTGGGGCGAGGGGGCCGTTCTTGAGTGTTCCCTGATGAGTCTGGTTTCTCTGATGCACCAGCTTCTCCTAGCTGGGCCTTTCTGCAGAGTAGACCCTTCTCCTCTCCAAGTATTGTCTTCCTAAAGGGAGAGCCTGCTAGGAATCCCCAGAGGACTCCACCCTCTATCCAGAGCTGCGAATCTTTCTTCCCCTCCACAACATCCAGCAGGGCCCTGAACACGCGAGCCAACAGCAGTTTCAGCAGCACCAACAGAAGCCCCATCATTTCAGGACCGTGGGCTTTTTCCAGAAGCCTACAATCCCGTGCCTCAGTAGCACCACCTTTCCCCCAGAGCAGCTTGTCACTGCAAGATAGAGCTTTCTTCAACCCCCCACCCCAAATCAAAGGTCAACTGAGAAAAGTAGATGTTTGTTTTTTTAAGAAAGAATTCACAAGCCCACCAGTTAGGGGACCAGGAGGAACCCCAGTCCTAGACCAGGCCTATAGGCTGATGCCAACACCCCGGGAGAGCTGGTAGGGCCCCATCCTCTACCACCTTCAATGCGTGGCCAAGGGGCACTTCAGAAAGGAAAAGTGCTTCTACTGACCACATCTCTGGCCAACAGAGAAGGCCACATGCTCTGTCCATGCACACCCATCTCCACACCCCTTCCCCACCTGACTGCAGCGGGGGTGGGAGGCAGACACCTGGGGGAGGACTTAGGGGTCAGAGGACTTCGGGAGCATTGGGCCCTCGCCCCGCCAGCCAATAAAGTGCGAACAACGACTCGCTAGCCGGAGCCCGCACGGGTGTACCAGAGGCCTCTGACCACGCGGCCACCGTGGACTTGCCCGTGCCCGGGAAGCGGGGTTGCAAGGAGAGGCCGATCCCGGCGCGAATACGCTCGCCAGCCCGGGAGCTGCACCCCAAAGGTGCCTGAGCGGGCGGTGAGCCCGGACCAGCTTTGGCCGCAGGGAGGGGCTCGACCTCGGGTGCCCTGGAGACCCGGGTCGGCCAAAGCCTGGGAGTGAGCCGCAGTTGGGAGCGGGAAATCGAAACACCAATCCTGGAAGAGCGTCGGCCCCGGAGAAGGCGCCGCGGAAACGCGGCTCCTGAGCGAGGCGCAGACAAAGGCTCGGGTGCGCACGCGGTGGACGGTGGCTCCGGAGCCGCGCTCTGGGCCGCGGGAAGCCGCACCCGCCCCGACTGGCGCCAGAGTCGGCCGAGGGCCCATGCGCGCGACCTCCCGGACCAGGAGGTGCTCCTACCCGGCCCCGCCGCGGTCTTCCCGTCCTCACCCTGCTCCCCCTCCATCCGCGACTGCGACGCCCCCCTCCTCTGCGCACCGGGCGCCTCCTCTTTCCTCACTGTCTCCCGCCTGCCTGGTTCCTTCTAGCGAACCCCTGCCTTGACTTTTCTGCTCAATCTTGTCCCCCACCCCCATGACATGCCTTTCTGGCTCCTCTGCCCCAGCGCGCTCTCAGCCCCGCGCCCGCGGGTGGCGAGGAGGAGTGGCCACGCCACAGTGGGCCCGCGGGTGCATCCTGCGAGTCGGAGGCGGCGGCGCCTTTCTCTTCCACCCTAGAAACCTATTGTCCTTCCCTTTTCTCTACCAGCCCGGACCCCCAGAGAAGCCCGGGACCAACAGGACGCGGCCCGGGGTGGGGGTGCGTCCCCTGGGTGGAGATGCAACCGTTTCCACCCCGCCAGTCCATGCTCTGGATGCCGGTCACTGCGCGGGGTGGGAGGCCGGGCGCCCACTCCGAGTCCTGGAGAACGGCGGTGCCTTCACAGTTGGAAGCGCGGGGTTCCGAGGCCCTGGCCTCCCTCACCCCGGCTACAGGGACCCGGTGGGCTGGACCCCCAAGTGGAAGGAAGCGCGTCTGCTCCAGCCAAGTGGCCACAGGCTCAAGAGGGAGGAACCTAAGTGGTCACAAAGTTGAGTATAAATACGCGCCGGATGAGTGTGTCCAGAAAGGGCACGAGGGGCGGAGAAGGAGGCGGCAGGTCCCGCTCGCAATGTCCCAGCTCCCGCCGCCCTCCCGAGCCGCCCTTCCCCCGAGCGCACGCGGAGCCTGGGAAACCCCGGCGTCCCTGCGCGGCCGAACGCTCCCGCGCTCCGCCAGGGGCGCCGGCTCCTGCCCCTCCACAGAAGCCCCCTGGGCGCTCCACGCCCAGGCACGGGCACCTCGCTCGACACCCGCTTCCCACCCAGCAGTCTAAGCCCCCCACCTGCCCCCAGGGGATGAGGAGCCGCCCCACCTCCGGGGAACGGGAAGCAGGCCACTTACTGGGGCTCAGGAAGCACTCGGTCAGCCTTCGGAAGCAGCTCGCATTATTAGAAGGTCCATCTTCCATGTCGGAGCCGAAGAGCAGCGCGGCCGCGGCGGCTAGGGCGAAGCTGGCGCCCTGGGGACGCCGCGGAGTTTGGCCGCCGCCGCCTGGGCCGGCGCCGGGGAAGCCGGGGGAGCCCGCGCGGCGGGCGGCCTGGCCAAGGGGGAGCCGGGGCGGCGGCGGCGGCCGGGGACCGGCACGGGCTGGGAGCAGCAAGCCCTGGAGCGCAGGCGAGAGGAAGAGCCACCGCCGCCCGCCGCCGCTGCCACCGCCGCCGCGGTGACTACTGCTGGTGGGGACGCTCAAGGGAGCTGCCTCTTGTCCTCCTCCTCCTCCTCCGCCAGCATCGCCGCCTCCTCCCGCCGCCGCCGCCGCCGCTGCGCCCTCCCTTCCTGGGAGACGCACGGGGAGGTGAAAGGCAGATGAGGAGGGGAGAAAAGAGGGAGGGGGCGGCGGCCAGAAGTAAAAGGAAGATGGAGAGGAGGAGGGAACCCGGGAGGAGAAGGCGAGCGCCAAGGGAGCGCGGGCCGCGACCCAGCCGCAGCCGCCGCCGCGCGCAGAGAGGGCGCCGGGGCCCCCAGCGGGGCTGGGGCGGCCTGCGGAGGAGGGGGGCGGGCGCGGGGGCGCGGCGCGCTCCGCCCGGCCACGGCCAGGCCACTCGGGGGCCGGGCCCGGGCCCGCCGCGCTCCCCCCGCCGGCCGCGCTGCTCCGGGGTTCCGGGCGGAGTTTGCCGGGGCCGCAGCCCGGCTCGTCCCCGGCCGCTGGCAGGGGACCCTGGGGGCGGGGAGCAAGAGGCTCTTCGGGGCTGGCCATGGTTCCTCCCCGGGCCGCGGAGGGGGCAGGCCGCGGGCGGGAGGGGAGCGGCGGGCCGGGGCTCGGTGGGCTCCGCCCCCGTAGGACCTGCCCACCCCTGCCGGCCGCCCGAACCGCTGCCTGGTCCTCCTCTCCGGTCTTCGGTTTCCCTCCCAGTCTAGTCTTCACATTGTGCTCGGCTTGGGCTGCAGGAGGACCTGGGGCTGGGGGCCAGGCCCCGGCGACGGCGCCTGGCTACCCTCAGGCGCGCACAATCGGCGTCCTCCCGGGCCGGGGCGAGGGACGGCGGAGACCCTCCCTGCAGGCGTGGCGTGGTGTGTGCGCGCTCCGGCGGCTGAGTCTCGGCGGCTGCTCGAAAGCAGCGGAGAAAAGCGCCGCAGTGCCGATGCCCGTGGAGGCGGTGGTGGCGGCGGCGGCAGAAGACGCCCACTGGCGGAGCAGGCGCTCCCCACGCCGCCGCCGCCGCCTTCCGCGCCCACGTAGCGCGCCCCGCGGGACTCGGCCCCTGCGCCAGGCTCCCGCACCCGAGTGATCCGCTGCGCGTCGCCTGCACCCGGGGCCGGGGCGGGCGGACAGAGCAACCGCTGCGTGTCTGCCCTGCCTTGTCACATCTGGGTCCGGTGTTTTGGATTCTAAATCCTGAATCCTGCAGCTGCTCCAGCTGTGCGCTGCTGGGCAGCCACGTCGGCCTGCCCGTTGCCCGAGCCAGGGAATCCTCCTGGTAGCGGGCCAGCAGCTCCGACCCAGCTGTGCTCAGTCAGAGTTCCCGGGAGAGAGTTCCAACTCGGACCTTTGATTGGAGTTTAAATCAACTCACGGTGTTTCCCATAAACTAGGGTTTGAAATACGGTTCCTCCCCAGGACTCCCTTTTGGATACTTACTTTAAAACGAACTTCGTGTGCACAAGCCCAGTTTGCCTTGGTTGGGGTTAGAGAACGGAAAGGGCAAACTGTGGCCAAAAATGAGCAAGACTGTGCGATCATTGCCCCAAACCCTGAGACCGCCTTGCCATATGCGGCTCTCTTGGACACCCCCACCCCCTTCCGTAGCCATGAATCCAGGCAGTTGCCACTGAAGGGAAATGAGCCGCCCAATGGGCGCTCAGAACAAGGAGCCGCCAGAAGTTTGGGGAAGTTGGAGCGCAAGAGCTCACACAGATGCACAGGTGTCCGCGTTCGGGCAGGCACGCGCGGCGGGGCCACCATGGCGCGCTGGGTCCGAGGAGGGGCGGTGGCTGTGCTGTCCCACGGTGGCACGGGTTGTCCGGACTGCCTGGACGAGGTCACCTTCCCCGGAGTGGAGCACACGCGCCAAAGCTCAGCTTTCACGAAGGGCAAAACGGTCACCCAAGCGCCAGGCGTGCGCTACGGTGCAGCAACTGGGCTGACCCAGGGCCCTGGGCTCCCGGTGTGCGCCGGTCCCGGGGCCATTTCTCGCCCTCCACGTTTTCTTCTTTCTATCCAGTTTCACCTGTATTTTTATTTTGAAGCGTGCTCCAGATTCCTCACTAGTCAATGCTTTCCCCGACTCCCATCCAAACTCCCCACAATGGAAAATAACACTTTTGTATTTGCACCAAGCTGAGCAGTTGGGATGCGAAGGACGTGCTGGGGCTCCCCTCCCCCAGTAAAGTCCACAGACGTCTCCACGATTGCCGGGCGGATTCTGAGTGTCGCGTGTAACGGGCATCAGACTTGGCACTCACTAGGTCAGAATCCCTACATTTGTGGAAGAAGAAAATGATTCCTGTGACCCTTACCTTAGGGGTGCTGCCCTTGTTTCTGAATTTTTTTCGGCAAAGAAAAAACTACAATGGTTGAGCCAGGCTGCCGGCAGCCTCCCGGCTTGACGCTTCTCCGGCCGTGCAGACTCCACTCCGGTTACTTTGCTGCGAGTCCGGAGTTTGTGCTTTCGCGACTGGACCAGGCAGCAAGGGTCTGAGGGCTGCCCACACATTTAGGGAAGTCGAGTTTCTCCTCAAGTGTTTATTGTGTATTCCTTTACAGGCAAAATTGTTTCTCCTTGTCATTTGTTTCTTTATTTGCATTTTGGAGTTGTTAAATCTATTTTTCAGTTCCAAGAAAATATACATTTAACTTGCCTATAAGCCCCCTTGCGGGCGCAGGAGACAGGGTGGGAAACACCAGATATTTGTCCTGGGAGTCCTTATTAAATCAGGAGGCAAACTTCAGAATTTTCATTAACCCTTTCCCAGAATCAACCTCCTGTTTACCTTTCCTCCTTTTCTCCAAGTGCTTGCTGGAAGGGACGTTTTCCTGGACAAATTAAAAATCACAAAGCATAACAACGGAAAAGAAAACAACTTGAGGATGGGGTTTACTGATTAGCTCTGAAATTTTCATACATGATCTCCCTCCTTCATACTGGTGTCCACGTTTGTTACTGTAAGTCTCGGAGGCATTCAGCCACTTTCTTTTCTTCATGAACTTTGCTTAGTTGAAGACTTTAATGACAAAGGCGCAGACATACAGGGTCTGTCACTCACCGGTGCTCAGGTGCTGCTGCGCCTGGAGAACGCGCTGCTTGCGGATTCCTTTCCTTCCCTTTGAGTTTCTGTACTGATATATCAGAAGAAGGAGAGGGCTGTGACACTACACTTTTGTTACTCCAAACCTTTTGTGAATAAACGCACCGGCCCATAACGGAGGGAACACTGCATTCTGATAGTTCCCATAAAGGCTGCAATATAGTTACATGACAAAAGGTTATTATACTATAGCGCAATTTAAGCATACTGTCATCATTAGGAGAAGAGGAAGAGCGATGGCAGAAATTCACAATGTTGCAGTGCTCTTGGTAAAATAAACAATTTTCCTTACTTTCAGCTGAGGAAATTCCAAGCCCACGTTGCAAAGAAAAAAAAAAAAAAACTAAAAGAATATTAAGAGGGTAGTTAACACCAGGTGCCAAAATAATGATGACCATCATTTTAAAAGAATATAAAACATTTGTCTGTGCCTTTTACCAAGGAAAATGATCAAGAGTTTTGTATTGCTAATGAAACTTTAAATTAGTGGACCTATACAACCATAAGTATATTTAAATTCTCCAAACATTCTTCTATATGTTGTTATTTTTAAATCAAGTTAATTCTATATTACTTTCAGTATTTATGCCTCACATTTATTTATAGAGGAAATACTACCTGCCTGATTGTTACTTAATTTGGATTTTATGTTCTTAAAAACATGCGTCTAGGTACAGCCTAAGAAATTTTTAAATGAGGATTTTCCTTTAAAAAGTATGAAATTTCTTCATGATAATTTAACCATGCATCCATTTTAATAACCTAAGAGCTAGGTTTATAACTAACATGGTTAATATTTTATGAACTTTTTGGTAAACATGCAAATCTGTGTCTTAAACTGATTTTATTTTACAACTGTGGATATTAGTGCTTACAGTTGTAAATTTCACATCATTGATTCTTGAAAACCCTGTTTCCTTTTTTAAATAATAACCTTTCTTTATGAATATATAAAAGCAAAGAAAACTAATGCACGTTCCCTTTACCGTGATTTTAATTTTTGTAACTTATTTAAAATGCATAGCGAAATAAATCATAAGCAAGTGTCTATTGTTCCCAAGCTCAATAAAATCATGTGAGTTTTACATGTCAGACTTTTTCCATTTAATAGCTAGCAAATTAATGTAAATGTCATTCAGGCGTGATGTGTCATATCACACAAACTCTCTCCATTCTAATAGGATACTTTATTTACTACCTGGTGTCATTAAAATGGAGTTCAGCTTCCAGGCATTTATTCACATCCTCCCGACCCCCCACCCCCGCAGTCCCTCACTACAAGTTTTTAGTTTGTATTTCCAGGAAACTTCCTTCAATTTTTCTCATCCCCAATTCATCACAGCTCTGTTGTCTATACTCCTGGAACTTACGTGTTTTATCTGCACATATCAACAAGTTGGGGTAAGTCTCTTGTTAAGAAAGTTAATGGACATGTAATTTGCATTGGCAGCTCCATTTTAAACAGCTTGACATCAGGGAGACGCCTCTCCAACTATTCATAACCTTTAATGAAGGCCAGCACACAATAGGCACTCAATAATTGCTGGCCTTCCTGTCACCTGAATGCCAGCTGATTACAAATTTCCATTACTATTGAGGTTAACACATCTTGACCAAAGTAAGGGATAGCTTCTTACGGTGTTGTTACTGTCAAACCTAAAATAAAAGGCCATTATAATTCTGGTTTTAAAAATATTAATCAATATGAAGTCAATACTTCATAGGGGACAGCCTTGAAAACAGACCAAGATGATAAAAACAACTTTAGCTGCCACTAATATTCCTAGATCTTCAGTTTCAATTAAATTGTTTTTCTTTATTTTTTATTTTTATTTCCATTGGTTTTTGGGAAACAGGTGGGGGTTGCATGAGTAAGTTCTATGGTGGTGATTTGTGAGATTTTGGTGCACGCATTACCCAAGCAGTATACCCTGAACCCAATTTGTAGTCTTTTATCCTTCACTCCCTTAAATTATTTTTATTAATTCCAACCAATTAATTGTAAAACAAATTGCAGTTGTATTATCACTTTATGTTATAAAGCAAGTAAAAACCAATATAGGTTATATCATTATTTATTTAATAAACATCAGAATAGTTTTTAATTTTTAGATTAGAATTAGTTCTAATTTTAAACTGTAATTAAAATTAGTTTTTAATTAGAATATTTTTGATGATATGCAAATGGTTAAAACAATATTTCAAATAGGTGTGAAGATTCCATTCTATCAGAGAAAGGGGTTGTGTGTGTTTCTTTTTTTTTTTAAAGGCTTCTTTTCAATGGGAGAAACATGTGTTTCTTGATTAAAGTAAGACCCAAGTGGAGATTTTCATTAATCAAAAGAAAAACATCAATTATCTCCTGAAAATAAGCTCTGCATAATGGCTGTATGTAGCCATGAGGATACTGGTGTTAAAAAGTATTGCTGAGATTATATAATCTATACTAAGTTCTTAGGATAACCGTGTGAATATTAACTCTATTATATAACACTGCTGTGTTATGACACAGAATTATATTTCAAAGATGTTGCCATTAAAAAATATCAAGTCACTGTAGAAATCCATTGGCATTTGTAGAGTGCTGAAACAGTTTTCAGTTCTTAAAAACAGATGCAAGTTAGAACACAACAATGAGTTCTGTTTAAATAATCAACACTTTCACCAAACTTTTCCAAGTCAAATATATCAATTGTGTTTGAGACTGTGTTTTAAGAATTAAATAAAAGCAGTGTGAGATAATTATATCTCAATAAGAATAATAAGCCTAAAATACAGAAAATACTTCTTTAAGAGAACTAAAGTCAGGTTTAAAGCTTTTAAATAGAAAGAGGTCATAGAGGGACATTCTGGATAAAAAGGGTTGGCTGGGGGCTGAAATTATAAAAGACGGTATACCCTGATTTCTATGGACACCCTTTGTACAAATGGGTATACAAGTCTTGCAAGGGTTGCCAAAATTGCCACTGAGTTTATCTCACCATGATACTACCTCAGTGCCTACACGAATTACTATGTGATGTTTGAAATGTGTATTGTTCATGTTGCTTGAAATAAGTAGCTCTTAATCTGTTACTCTGGAATCTTTTTCTTGCAAACATTTTAAATTTTGATAACCCAATTTTTATAATAGGCTTTGGCATGTATACAAGGGGTTTGATGCAGTTACAGGAGAAAGAAATGTTGTTGGCTCTTCCAAATTTATCTCAGAAGTAAGGATTAAAATGGCTCATTTAATCCAGAGACTTGGAGAACTGATTCCTTTCTCTTTACAGAGAAAGAAAGAAAATAAAAGAGAAAGAAAGGAAAGGAAGGAAGAAAGAAAATAGAGAAAGAAAAGAAAAGAAAGAGAAGGAGGGAGGGAGGAAGGAAGGAAGGAAGGGAGGGAGGGAGGGGAAGGAAGGAGGGAGGGGAAGGAAAGGAGGGAGGGAGGGGAAGGAAAGGAGGGAGGGAGGGGAAGGAAAGGGAGGGAGGGAGGGGAGGGAGGGAGGGAGGGAGAGAGGGTTCATTCACATGGGTAAAGTGTTCTGACATCAGATCTTGACTTTGGCACAGGTTTTAATGAGAAGACAATGCTTTTTGTCCCTGAGCTTCTCTTATTCTAGTGCAGAACAGAAAAAGGACAGAGAAAGTTTGATGCAGGGATCAGGCCTCCTCAGCTGCTGATGCATCATGATAGAAGCACCGTGGCTTCTCAAGGACTGTAGGTTACAGAAGGCTCTGGTCTAGACTGAGTCAGGCCTGGTGGCTGGCACACAGAGTCTACCCGGTGTCTGCAAGAGCAGCCAATTGGGAGACGTAAGTAGAACTTTGTATATTAAATCTTTTGAAATGAAGCCTTATGAGGAAAATAACTCACAGAAGCCAAAAGATGAGCGACCTTGTTTTTTCAGCTGTGTTTGTTATCTATAGGGCTGATTAGTGAGCCAGAGACACCCGGCGCTAACTCTCAGACTGGGAGTTAAAGGAAGGGGAAGTTTAGAGGAGCAGCATATCTTCCATAATCCCGTGGCCATATTCATTTTATTTGGCTCAGAAATTGGGGTTTAATTACTTTGTGTTTACATGCTGCACTAATATTGCCATCATCAACAAAGGCAAGGTCAACGAAGGAGGATCTCCTCCCCCACTCCAGAGCTCCTTGGCACCGGCATGATTTTCCTGATGGTGAAAGACACATTTAAATAGTAATTGATAAGGGTTTTATTGTTTCCAAGTACAGTCAATGAGTACAGCATGGGAGCTAACCCTTGCAAGTCTCCTGAATTCAAATAACTGTCTCCTCACTTGACTCCAGGTATCCAGTTAGATTATGATGACTTACTGGTGGCATGAAAGCTTACTTCTCTCCTCCCTCCAACACTCCTATTTGTATAGAGATTTCCACTGGAAATTTCCAGAGATCTCTACCCGGGAATATTGTGCTTGTCCTGCCCTATACTTTCCTGATTTGAAACAGCCACAATAAATCTCAATTTTACTTTCTACTTATTATAAGAAATTCATCTGCTGAGTCCAGAGAACCTCAGGCTGAAAGACACCACTAATGTAACAAGGCAAAATTCAAATTTAAAAAAGAATACACCAAGGCTAAGTGGCATTAAAGTATTTATGGGTTTTGCTTTCCATGTCATACTGGTCATTTTGTAAAAGACCCAATAGGCCCCAGCCCAAGCATGTGCACTAGTGGTGAACGGGCCAGAAGGGACACCTGGAAGGTTGCATTTGCAAGAAGCTGCACTACCTGGCAGGGAGCAGAAGAAATAATCCAGCCACACACCGATGGCTGAGGGCTCCTGGGGAATCAAAGAGAGAAAGCTTCCAGTGGGCAAATAACTTGCACATTCCATGTCGATTTTGTATATCCCTTCCTTCCCAAAATGACTGACAGCAGATCTCTGGTCCTTGTGTGAGCATCTTGATGCAAGGATGCAGCTTGTTTTATTGCATGTAGACTGACATAGCCCTAATCCACCTCTTAACACGAGTCACAAAGAAACGCATTTCAGCAAAATACAGGAAACAAAGGGTGGCTTTAAGACAATTATATCATAGTTACCGTTGAGCTGCTGCTGCTTTTTTCCATCTGAAACATAAAGGCCTTCCCACAGGTACACTGAGAAATATAAAGGAACATCATTAACTTGGATTCAACCCATTTGATCCTAAAAGTTTAGGCAAGATTAACATGTGCATTCTGAGCAATTCTCGTGCTTGATTAAAAACTTGGAGTTGAACAACTAAAACCAAGCTAAGAATTACTGTAATTTTTATCTGATAATCTTATGTAATTGACAAATCATGATATAATCACCCTAATTTAAATATGAATACTTCCTATAAATGCCTTTTTCTTGCTTCTGGAGTTACCTAGAAGAAGTGGCATTGTGTCTGGGGAAATTGGTCTAGTTAGGAGGGGTAAACAGGGTTTAAGATTCCTGGGGTCTTAAAATATCCCAACCTGTTAGCATTATCCATACTTTCAGTGAAGAATGAAATGGATATAAATGTATTCAAACAAATTTAGAACTTAATTGGCAAAAGGACCCCTTAGATGGGTTAGTACGGTAGAGTCTCACAGTATGCAGGAAGTGCTGATCATATTATCTTAGAGCTGCAAGTTGTCCCTGTTGATCACATTTCATTGCATTCTCTCTAATTTTTGGAGTCTAACAAATGGCACTTTATACGTCTACAGACTAGGGTTATCTGACCCATCTTTCAGATCAGATTGTACCAGTAAAGAGTCTGATTTCCTAGGTTTTCAACATATCAATGTTAGACTCACCCTTTTTGGGTAAAACGTTCACTAATTTTTTTTTTTTAAGAATCAACAACAAAAGATGCTTGCTACAAATTCCCAAAGTCTACTTGTTTTTGTAAATGTCATCTGGTGATAGGCTAGAGTGAAACCCTCTTCTGTTTTTTTAACTACCTTGATTAAGCTTTTCTAACCCTCTTCCCTGAGACAGGTAAACTTGGTAATTTTATTATTTTGGGAATATAGTAAGCACAACGACCCATGAGTGATCGCAGAGTGAGCATAACCCCTGAAGAGCCCAAATTCAGCCCAGGTGCCTCTACCCATTTATTGCCCAGAACTGAACATTAGCCCATTCACAGGGCCACTTAGGATTGGGGTCCACCCAGGAAGAGGAAGCCAGCTGCTCATGCTGCCACCTTCCCGTTGGCTGCTGTGTATATCTCTCCATGACTGTGTTCAGCATGACTGCACTCAAAGGACCCAATTAATTCACTTCCATCACTACTCGTAGAAGCCCTTAGAGGCAGCTTTAATAGCTAGGATTTAGGCTCGTTTTATAGATTTCGCACACATGGATTATAAAACGGATGAAAAGCAGCTAGATACACACACACACACACACACACACACACATATATAGTGTGCTTTATATCCTATATATGTGTGTGTATACATATATACAGTGTGTGTGTGCTTTATTTCTGAGGTAGGATGTTTATATTCAGTAGTCACAGATTTCTGTATTTCTTAAAGTGAGATCATTTTATAGGGGCATCAGTTAAAATGCTCTCCCCATATAAAAGCAAGTTTACACATTAAATATCTCTATTTTATAGCGAAGTTATTAATATATGCCATCAAACTCTATCCCATCTGTTTTCAGTCAAACTGTATTATTTCAGTAACTGTAAAATGCTGGTGAGGTCTTATCTTATGTTTTTGAAATCTGATTTAAGGAAATTTCATATAAACAAGTTTTCAGAAGAGAGATCAATACAGATACTCCCATGAACACTGGAAATTGTTCCTTTATTTACAACTTGATTTCATTGACAGTAAAGATTTCCACTGTTTATCAGAAACTCATTAATTACGTAAAGGTATGCATTTCTCATATATACCTTACTGGTCAATGGTATAAGGCAAGCTCTTAAAGCCTAGCCAAAACCTTTAAGAATACAGACACTCCTCAATTTAGGACAAACACATCATAAGCTGAAAATATCCTAAGTCAAAATGCACTTAATACACCTAACCTAACAAACATCAGGGCTTAGCCTAGCCTGCCTTAAATGTGCTCAGAACATTACAGTTGGGCAAAACCACAAAGTCTATTTTATGATAAAGTGTTCAGTATCTCATATAACTTACTGAATACTGTCCTGAAAGTGAAAAACAATGGTTGGATGGTGATATGGTTTGGCTGTGTCCCCACCCAAATCTCATCTTGAATTGTAGCTCCCATAATTCTCTCATTTGTGGGAGCTACCCAGTGGGAGATAATTGAATCATGAAGGCAGTTTCCCCCATACTGTCCTCATGGTAGTGCTAAGGGGACACCCCTTTGCTTGGCTGTCACACTTCTCTTGTCTGCCACTATGTGAGATGTGCCTTTCACCTTCTGCCATGATTCTGAGGCCCCCCCCCAGCCACATGGAACCGTGAGTCCATTAAAACTCTTCTTTTGTAAATTGCCCAGTCTCAGGTATATCTTTATCAACATCATGAAAACGGACTAATACAGATGGGTACTCGAAGAACGGTTTCTACTGAATACCTTTCATTTTCACACCATCATAAAGTCAAACAAATCTTTAAGTTGAACCATCATAAGTTGGGAACCATTTGTAATTCCAGCAATTCACTGTGACTGACTGCAGTTGCCAGTCCTTTTTGGTTGTAAATGAATACTCCCCTCCACACCTTTGCCATGAATTAAATAAGGTAACAGCAGGGCCCACACCACTCCTAGCAATTCAACCTAACTAACTACTTAAGTCTCAGACCTATCATATCTAGGTGAACTGACCCAGAAAGTAGTCACTAAATATGGTATAACTCTGAAGAAAATAAAATCAGTGAAAATTTCAACTTTTCAACAGCTAAACTGGATTGAAGAAGGAAAAAGGGATGTGCACTTTAGAACTAGATATGGCACAGATTCCCATGAATGGTTAACCCTTAGTGCATGTATATAGAATTCTATTTACAAAAGCCAACATGGTATTCAGTATACAGGTTCTTCCAGGAGTCCATAGCCCCACTCTGATGTATACTATTCCTAAGTGAAAAAGCATAGCATGCAAGATTTTAATTGTTTTATTTTGTGTCACAGCAGATTTGGATTTATTGTAGCTTCTCTATTGGATTTGGAAAGGCGAGGGTTAAAACCCGGGTTTCCAGGATGGAGCCGGAGCTGCTGCCCCCTGTACTTAGGCAAGATGATCTCCGCAGACCTTCTTGCAGCCCTGTAATTCAGGCCTCTTCAGCCACTTCTGGTTTCAGAACATCAATTTGTGTATTTATTGGTACTTTCCCTTATTTTACATGTTAGTTTTAGCGACACGTTCTCTCTTCACACTTTCATGTTTTGTTTGAAATTTTTATCATGTGTATTCAGCTCCTTTATTTTTAGTCTTTCTTCTTTAATAGTGAAGGCATTTCTGCCAATACAGAGTTTTTCCCTGAGTTGAGCTTTTGGGGATTCCATAGGTTTTAAAATAAAATATTCCTTTCTTATATGTTTCTAAATTGTTTTAAATTTCAGTTTTAATATTCTCTTTGACCCACGGGTTATATAGAAGCATGTTTATGAATTTCCAAATAATAAAGAATATTCTCAGCCATATTATTAGTTTAGTTTAGTTTTGGATTGCAGTAAAATAATGGGACTTGAAAGATCTCTAATTTAAAATTTTTAAAAAGTGTTCCCATGTCCATAGATATGATCATATTTTATAAATGTTTCCCAGGAAAGAAAAACCTGAGCTTGTCAGAGGCACACAGAAACAAAGACTGTAGCCTTTGTTCTAGAGACTCACTGCCCAGGTTCAAATCTTGCCTTTACCCCTTTCCCATTCCCCAGTTCCCCTGGACAAAATATAGACTTTTGCCGAACTTCATTTTCCATCTTTAAAATGGAAGCATGGAAACAATAGCCGTGTCTCCTCTTAGTGTTGCCGTGAGGATGACTAAGATTATGTGTATGGGAATGCCTCCAGTGGTCCCTGGCATGCAGCAGGCACTCAGCAGGAAAAGAAAAAAAAAAAAAAAAAGGTGTGGTTCTGTCAGTCAGAACAGACCTGGCCTTAAATTCTAGATCTGCCACATCCCAGCTGCCCTTGGAAGTTACTTTCTATTCTGAGCTTCCTGCTGGTGCGCAGTGGGGAGAAAGCGGAAGTGGCTGTGGGGATTCAGATTGACGTGCTTGGGAACCATGATACCACTGCCTGGCTTAGAGCGAATGCCCGCAAACGACTGGCTCCTGGTGTTTTTATGAGGACTGTAAAATGAGAAAACGTAAAATGGCTCGCTAATGATCTTTTCGCCTAACTCACTATTCTTCAGGGACTGGCCAGGACAAAGGAACGCCAATGGGCTTATCCCAGAAGAAGGAGAGAAGCTGCTAGCAGCTCAAAATGCCTGAATTTGGATTACTTTTCCAAACAAGGGCACGGAGGCAGAATGTGTACATAGTCAGTTGCCTCTGAAAGTTGTAACACTCACTTCCAGCATCGACTTCCAGTTAGGAAGTTTTCCTGCCTTATGGGTTCATCCCTTCCACAATTCTTAAAGCTGGAAGTTTTTGTTGTTGTTGTTTTCTAAGTGCTTCTTTCTTGTTCACTCTTAGACTCCACACTTCTCTCTGAGTCATTGCCTTGTCCATCCAGGTGCCCACAGCACACACCAACCCACTGCAAACAAGACCTTTTCTTCTGGGAGAAAGCATCAACATTTTCAAGCTTGAGTTTTCAGAGTAAGTCATCTTTGATGAGAAGGAGGTGAAGACATCAAGATAATTTAATACTAGAAAATCAATAGTTTTGTCTATGCCTATGCCTGTCCCAAAAGTCTGGCTACATTTACAATGTAAAATTGTTATTCTGAAAATAGGTAAATCTTACCTACTTTTTCCCAGCCTGAGATTTAAGTATCTGCTTTGTTTGTTTGTTTTTGTTGAACATGTGCTAAGCAGAAAGACCAAACCATAAAATTTTACATTTCTTCCTTGGAAAATGTAAATAACATTGGACTGCATGCTGGAAGACTCACAGTGTTTATACATGCACGAGTCTATATAAAAGGGTTTATTTTTATTTGATAAAAAAGAAGTATATTTTTCTCTAAGTATATTCTTGGTATTGAGAAAGAGAAAAAAGCTTTTAAAATATTAAATTCAAATTTTTCGTAGAAGACTTGTGTTCTATATTTAAAGTAAGATCATTTAAAATAGATGTACAAATATTGTCATTGTATGTGTGTGTGGAGGCCTCCAGAGAAAATCTGAAAATGGAAAAGGACTCCTGGTCTTCCCAAATCATATCAGGCTAGAGAAACAAAACAGAAATGTTGCTGCTGAGGGATTTGGGGGTGACCTCAATGCCAAGCCTCATGCCATACTGGAAAATTATTCATTTATTTAACAAATATTTAGTGTCTACTATGCACCAGGATTCTGGGTGCTTGGGATATGTAAGTCAACCAAAAAAGAGAAAAACTCCTGCTCCTGTGAAACATATATGCTGGAACGGAAAATAAAAGGTAATAGGTTTCTCAAAGAACTAAAATAGAACTAATATTTGATCTAGTTACTGCATATCTACCCAAAGAACATCATTATATCAGGAAGATACCTAAACTTGTATGTTTATTGCAGGACTATTCACAATAGCAAAGATATGGAATCACCCTAAGTGTCCGTCAACTAATGATTGGATAAGGAAAGTGTCGTATACGTGGAAGACTCCTCAGCCATAAAAAGAAGGAAATCATGTTGTTTGCAGCACCAGGGATGGAACTAGAGGCCATTATCTTAATTGAAACAACTCAAAACCAAGAAGTCAAGCACTGCATATTCTCACTCGGAAGTGTGAGCTAAAAATTGTGTACACATGGATGTACAGAGTGGAATCACAGGCTTCGGAGACACAGAGGGGTGGGAAAGTGGGAGGGAGGTGGGGGATAAGAAAATTGCCGATTGAGTACAATATACGCTATTTGGGCAATGGCCACACTAAAGTCCAGACTTCACCATTTCCATGTAACATGTAACATAACTGTAACATGTAACATAACTGCACTTGTAGCCCTTCCATTTATAAAAGTAAACATTTTCAACAGTAAGAAATAGCATGAATCAGTTAACCTGGTCATGTGGGAAACAGGACAGGTGCTGCAGAGGAAGAGGTGGGTCAGGGTGCTGGGCAGGTTGGAAAGGGTGTGGTCGGCTGGGGCCTCATTGAGAAGCTGATGTGTGAGCCCAGCTGGAAGGTGGTAAGGGAAGGGGTTCCAGGAGGAGGGGACAGCCGTGAGAGGGGTCCAAGGACATGCACCCAGGCCCGTGTGCCTGGAGTGGACTAGGAGGTGGGGGGTGACCCAGCCAGCCCATGGGCTGTTTAGGCCACTGACTTGGCTTCCAGTCTTCACAAAATGGCAAACATCAGTGACTCACATGATCTGACTTTTATTTTAAAGCTCACCCACATTTCACAGCTATTTTCCCTGACGTGCTCTGGGAGGGCGGAGTGCCGTGGGACTGGCGAGCGCCTCCCTTCTTGCCTGTCGGCATGGACTTGAAACTGCAGGAGTGCATGGACTGAAGGACCACACAGACTCACGGCGTGGCTGGGGCCTGCAGGGCCAACTCCTCCTCCAGGACGGGTCCTCACTCATTCCCAAGAAATGAAACTATTCTGATAACGACTTTCCAAGAAAAAGTGCAAAATCTTGCTTGAATGATTCACTTCCTTCCTTCCTGTGATAGTTAATTTTATGTTAACTTGGCTGGGCCGCATGGCCTGTTGCTTGGTCAAATCCCAGTCTAGATGTTGCTGTGAAGGCATTTTGTAGATGAGATTAACGTTAGATCCGTCAACTTTCAGGAAAGCAGAGACCCTCCACGGTGTGGGTGGGCCTCATCCAATCAGTGGACGACTTCAAGAGAAAAAGGCTGAGGTCCTCTAAGGAAGAAGAAATCTGCTTCCCAACAGCCTTCAGACTCAAGCTGCAACACCAGCTCTTCCCTGGGCCTCCAGCCTGCCCTGCCTGCCCTGCAGCTTTTCCATATGCCAGCACAGTTGTGTGAGCCAGTTCCTTAAAAGCTGTCTCTCTAGATATATATAGTCGCATACAGTCAGCCCTCCATATCCACGGACTCCACATTCCTGGATTCAACCAGCCTTGTTGGATTAAAATAATTAGAAATAAAATGTCTGTATTGAACACCTCAAGACCTTTTTCTTGTCACTATTTCCTAAAAAATGCAGTATTTACATAGCATTTACATCGTATTAGGTATTATAAGTAATTATAATGACAATTTAAAGTATACAGGAGGATGTGCATAGGTTATATGCAAATACTGCATCATTTTATATCAGGGACTTGAACGTCGGTGGACTGTGGTATCCATGAGAGGTCCTGCAGAGCTCTGCCCCATGAGGGGACAGGTGCTGCAGAGGAAGAGGTGCGTCAGGGACACTGTATATATGTGCATTTGTGTTTATATGTGTAATGTGTTTGTGTGTGTGTGTAAATTGGGTATATTTGTATATGCACGTGTTTGTATATATGTGTGGTGTGTGTGTGTGTTTGTGTCTGAGTGTATATGCATGTGTATATATGTGTATTTGTGTATGTGTGTTTTTGTACGTGTGTATTTGTATATCCGTGTGTGTTTGTATATCTGTGTGTTTTGTGTGTGTTTGTATACCCATGTGTGTTTATGTGTGTTTGTGTATTTGTAGCTGTGTGGATGTTTGTATATGTGTGTGTGTTTGTGTATGTGTGTTTGTATATCTATGTGTGTGTATTAATATGTGTCTGCGTGTATTTCTGTGGGTGTGTTTGTGTTTGTGTATGTGTGTATGTGTGTGTCTCTGTGTGTATGTGTGTGTGTCCGTGTGTCTGTGTATGTGTTTGTGTCTGTGTGTGTTTGTATATCTGTGTGTGTGTCTCTATGTGTATATATGTGTATCTGTGTATGTGTGTGTGTCTCTGTGTGTATATGTGTCTTTGTGTGTCTGTGTGTCTCTTTGTGTGTGTGTATTATCCGTATGTGTGTGTATGAGTGGGTGTATGGGTGTGTGTCTGTGTATGTGTGTGTCTCTGTACGTCTTTGTGTGTGTGTGTTTGTATATCCCTGTGTGTGTGTTTGTGTGTGTCTCTCTGTGTGTGTATGTGTCTCTCTGTGTATATCTGTGTGTGTGTGTTTATATGTCCATGAGTGTATGTGTGTTTAACTGTGTCCGTGTGTTTCTGTGTGTCTGTGTATGTGTGTGTATGTCTGTGTGTCTGTGTGTCTCTGTGTGTATGTGTATGTGTGTGTCTGTGTATGTATGTATGTGTGTATGTGTGTGTAGCTCTGTGTGTCTGTGTATGTCTATATCTGTGTATGTATATGTGTGTGTATGTGTGTGTATGTCTGTATGTGTGTATCTGTGCTTGTGTATGGATGTGTCTGTGTATGTGTGTGTGTATGTATGTGTGTCTCTGTGTGTGTGCAGGTGTGTGTGCATGTGTGTGAGTATCTTTCCTTCTGGTTGTTTCTCAGGATAACCCTGGCTACTACACTTCCCTATGATTCTTCCCCTGTTATGAAGCCACCACCTTTGTACTCAGACCTTCTTTTCTGTATTCTTGAAAAAAAAAAAATCCTTTTAAGAAGCGATAACATTTTGGTATTTCCTTTTAAATTTTAAACTGGAAGTGTGAAGGCTCAAATCCTCATAACCCCTTCATTGGATTTTACAGTAAAGTTGTTAACCTGGCTCCCTGCTTCTATCCTGCCCGCCACTTGGAAACAGTTTTCCCTCCTTCCACTTCCCATGCCACCCAGTCCCCAGCCCGTGTCGCTGGCAGCATTCATCTCAAGCCTCTCCCCGGGCTGGATCACAACCTGCTTCCGCCCACACTCAGCATCTCCCTCTCTTTCTCTCTTTGTACTAACAAGTTTTGTGCATTCGCTCTTACCAAAAAAGAAAAAAATATCTTTTTGAATGATAAATGAGCATGCACATTCTTTTTAACATGTGGCAGAAATTCTATCCTAGCAACAGCCACCAAATCAACTGTCATCCAGCAAGGATCTCTGGTCTGTTTGCTTCTGGAAAGAGACTAGAAACAGGCAGACTCTTCCGATTCGTGTATGTTCAGGAATGCATTATTAGATGAAAGGAGATGGGAGGTTGTGTAGAAAAATCATCCCATTGAATTAATTCGTGTGGAGGTTCTGGATTCTCCTAAGGATATTTTGAAAACATACCACACATGACAGACATTTAAAGTCCTCAACAGGGGGTCAGTTTAGGTAACTGTGGCATTGGGTGTTCAGGATAAGGGGTGCCCCATGGATCATCTCAGTTTATCTTCAGGACAACCTCATCAGATAGGTAGGACAGGCCTCATCTGGATATCAGGTAAAGTGATTAGAAAAGAGTGAGAAAATATAGCTCTATTTAAGAACTAATGTCGGCAGATAAATGCTGGTTTAAACCCAGATAACCAGATCATTTCCCTCATGTTCTGTATGCTACAATGGATACTGGCAGAAAAACAGTAGGTTCTCAAAGTGGATAGCAAGAAGTTGGAAAGAACCTTCTTCCAAACTTCCTGCCAAGCCCAGAGGATTCTGGACTGGAAAGACGGCCTGGAAAGGGGAAATCTGGATTCTCACCGGCCCCTACCTCCCAGCCCTTGAGGAGGTGTGGCACCGCCGCCTCCTCCTGACAGGCCTCCTGGAGAGGCTGTGGTCAGGCCAGCCTGGCCCCACACTGTCACAGCACAGGTACGCCGCAAAGCACTTCACAGTCCCCTTCAGGTCAAAGGCTGATCTCTTACACTTCGGAAAAATAGATACAGTTGGGCCTGTGAAGTTGCTGATTTTTAAGTGTTTGCGACCTACAGAAACGGTTCAAGCCTCATCCATCGCTGTGATGTCTTTCTCCTTTTAAGACAGAGGGCCACAAGATTTCCTGGGTACAATTTAGGAATGTGGGGAGAAGAGTGTGAAAAGTGGCATTTCTGGAATAGTCTTTATCTTATGGTCACCATGGATGCTGTGGGTCCCCATGGTGGGCACTGCTGGCAACTGTGGGGCACCCAGGGTGGGTGCTGTTGAGTACTCTGGGACTCCCATGGTGGATATTGTTGAGTATTAGGGGTACCTATGGTGGGTGCTGCTGGTTATTATGAGGCACCCGTGGTAGGTGCTGTTGGGTGCTATGGGGTACCCACAGTGGGAACTGTTGGGTACCCATAGTGGGTACTGTTGGGTACCACATGGGGTGCCCATGTGGGTGCTACTGGGTATTTTTAGGTACACCATTGCAATTGAGATGGAAAAAGAAAACAGCCATGGATCACGAGCTCTCGTTTGTCTCCTAAGGAACTTAACATCTAATTGGGAAGTTGTGAAAAAAATAATCACCATGAAATTTCCTCTCTAATATTTTGGGGGTAATATCACAAAAAGAGATTTAAGGCAGAATTCAATATGTTGTAGGTTCTACAATTCAAGTGAGTTGCTGCCACAAAAGCAAGAAGGATCACCATTCAGCTGTAGCAACCACCACGGAGGAAACAAGGGGGGAATGACACGTTCTCCATTCTGACGGAAGGCAAACTTCCAGCTACAATCGGAGGTACTTTCTCTGCAGGTAGGCACCTCTTGAGTGCAATGAGAACAAAAGATAAATGGAGTATTGTTTATATAAATGACCTTGAACTTGAGTCATAATCCACAGACAATTTTTAAGTAAAGATAAAGGAATCTTGGACAATTTCTACCACTGTGTAACACATATACACAAAAATGCATCGTTTTAAAAATACTCATTACCAGCCGGGAGCGGGGGCTCACATCTGTAATCCCAGCACTTCGGGAGGCTGAGGCGGGCAGATCACTTGAGGTCAAGAGTTCGAGACCAGCCTGGCCAACATGGTGAAACCCCGTTTCTACTAAAAATACAAAAATTAGCCGGGCGTGGTGGCAGGCGCCTAATCCCAGCTACTATCGCTTGAACCCTGAAGGCAGAGGTTGCAGGGAGCCGAGGTTGCACCATTGCACTCCAGCCTGGGTGACAGAGTGAGACTCCATCCAAACAAACAAACAAAAAATACTCATTACCTTCTGCCTGCATTCATCTATTTCCCTTATATGTTTTAGGGTGGCCAGCTTGAAGAAAATGCTTTTATGTGCTAATATCTTTACATTGCTAAAGAGCCCATAACTCCAAAGACTGTCAAGTTACTTTGTAAATTGCATATGAAGACGTCCTAGAAAGTATGTATAGGAGGCTGTCCATCTTATCCCAGTATAGACCAACTTTTGAATCTCCCTGTATGATGGCAATGCCTGTGTTTATAGAGCGCTGCAGGGGGTAGTTCACCTCATCCAAGATGCCTGTGTGGTACGTATCAGCATCCATCTGATTAAATCACTCTTCCAGATGGTCAACAAATATAAGCCCGTTTCCTAATACTTAGTTTCATATGGCTATAGAAAAACAGACAAGTTGAAAAGAAAATTTCAAAATTACTCTTCTTAGGCATCAACCCTAACCTCAATAATTGTCTTGGGAAAATGTGTTTTGTTTGTGTGTGTCTGTGTGTGCGTGTGGGTCTGTCTGCATTTTCCCTTAAAGCAATGGTTCAGAACCATCTGGAGAACTTCTTAAAAACACACCTCCCCCTCCTCCGAGTTTCTGATTCAGTAGATCTGGAGTGGTGCTGAAAACCTGCATTTCTAACAACCTCCCAGGGAATACGGATGCTGCTGGTCTAGCACAAGGCTACCACTTCTTTGAAGCCATAAAGGAATCTACAACTATTTTATATAGTTTTTTCCTTTTTCTAAAAAAAGCAAATTGTGACCCAAGCCTGCATTTGTGATGAAGTGTTTTGAAATACACTGGCTGTTTACTCAAAATCACCACTTGTCTGTAGGTCACAGGCACTGTACCCTGAATGGGTCAGTTTTACAAACTGCTACGAGTTCTTCTAGTAAGTGAGCTGGCTGCTAGAGGAAGTGAGAAGCTTAGAGAGGCTCGCTGAGATTCTAAGCCAACCTGATGGTGGTAGGGCCATTTGTATTAATGATAAATGAGTTTAATTTTTCTGAAATTATGTGTCATCATCAAAGGAGGGTAGGATGCCTCACAGAACAGTGGGTGAAATTTTGTTAACTGTATTTCATACAGCTATCGTGAACGCCCTCTAAGTTGTCCTTTTTCTGGTTTTAACATGTTGATTTCCCACCAATCTATAAAAGTAGCCAACTGTATCTCTTACTAGAGACTGAAGGTTTTTATTCCCCAACCCCAAATTTATATCTTGTTTTTTTTTAAGTCACAGTCTCACTCTGTCGCCCAGGCTGGAGTGCAGTGGCTGCGATGATGGCTCACTGCAGCCTCAACCACAGGGTTCAAGTGATCCTCCTGCCTCAACCTCCTGGGTAGCTGGGACCACAGACATGCACCACCACACACAGCTAATGTTTTATATTTTTGGTAGGGATGGGGTCTTGCCATGTTGCCCTGGTTGGTCTCAAACTCCTGAGTTCAAGCAATCCACCTGCCTCGGCTTCCCAAAGTGCTGAGATTACAGGTGTGAGCTGCTGTGCTCAGCCCCGAATTTACATCTTAAAATACTAACCCTGTATATGATGGTATTAGGATGTAGGGCTTTTGGGAGGTGATAAGGTCATGAAGGTGGAGCCCTCATGAATGGGATTAGTGCCTTCATAAAGAGACGCCAGAGGCCCCCTTTGCCTCTCTGCCATGTGAGGACACTGTGAAAAGACGGCTGTCTACGAACCAGAAAGCCAGCCCTCACCAGACACCAAATCTGCCAGCCCCTTGATCTCGGACTTCCCAGCATCCAGAACCGTGAAAAATGAATGTCTGTTGTTTATAACTCACCAAGTTCATGGCAGTTTGTTATAGCAGCCTGAATAGACTCAGCCATCTATAGACCATATTTACCATCAACAGGGAACATGAAGATCATCACCAACAAAGATCTAGAATCTGCTGGTCATCGGCTCGTACATCCCCACTTCCAGCACACCGTACCTGCCCCTTTCATTTGCCCCCACAGACACCTAAACTTCTCTCCATCATGTCATTCAACTTGTGTTAAAATTGTCTGTTCATTGTGTCGTTCCCCCACCGAAATGTAAAAGTGCGTGTGGGCAGAGTCCAGGCCCGCATAGACTGTTGCACCTTCAACATTCAGCACAGCTCCTAGCACATGGTGCATAATCACAAAATTATTTGTTGAATGAATGAACAGCAGGAAGGAAAGAAGACTGAAGAGGGAGAGAATCATTCAAAGGCTGAGTTCTCTGAAAGGGATTACCTTACAGAGGCCTGTGCAGCGCTCTCCAGTGAGGGGTGGAAGGATGCATTGAATAACAGCATGGGCAAAAAGAACACTATTCAGAACATACCAAAGGCCTTCGGGTGGGCATCAGAGACATGGGCTTCTAGGAAACTGCCCAGTCAATGAGAATCCCAGGAGAAGAAATCGGAAAGGACTCATTTAAACAACAACAAAAAGTGTGTGTGCAGACACATACACAGATGCTCAAGCACACAAACACACATGCACTCACACACGACTAAGACATCAACAAGCTATCTTTGCAGTCACGTTTGGCTACATATGCTGTGGGTGTGAGAGAGACGGGTTCATCTGGGATGTGTTTCATTTGAGATCTTGGTGAGGTCATTTTTGTTCCAGACAACTGAATATTAAGTGCCGTGTTTTATCACAGCTTTTTAAATGGCATGCCTTCCAAAGCATATCATAAACTTCTCTGACCGTGTGAGGTAGGCTTGCAATACAAGCCACAGTCTCCTGGAGGCCCCTGAGCTGCCAGGCTGAGCCTCACACAGGAGGGCTGGAGAGTGCGGCAGTGCAGGGCAGTGAACCGAAGATAGTACCTTTGTACGTCACTGATTGAAAATGTCACTCATCAAGTTTTTCATTATGTTTCTGTTGCTTACTTTTCCCACACCTCTCCACGACTTCCATAACCGGTGTCCTAGGAACCCCCAGGCATCATCCTAGCCCTCTCAGTTCTGGCCACACCACCTCCTGGCTATTCCTCAGATATACCAGGTACTGAGATGGAAGCCTTGAGGCCTGAACACCTGCTGTTCCCTCTGTCTGGAAGGCTTTCTGCCTAGAGTTCCAAATTCTCCACCTCCTTCAGATTTTTCTCAGAACTCATGTTTGCAGTGAAGCCTTCCCAGACCACACTATTTAAAAGTACAAGGCTCTCTCCTCTCTACCCTTCCTATTTCCTCCCCTGCCTCCTTCTTCTCTGTAATGCTTATCAGCACCTGGCGTGCTCTATGTGTAATTATTTACTTCCTTGGTCTCCTCTCGCTAAGATCACTGAGGGCAGGGATATTTGTATTTTGCTCACTGCTGTACCCCAGAACATAGGACTGCCTGGTGCATATGGACACACAATCAATAATTGTCCCAAAAATGTTTGTGTCTACTATGGATGGGCACCATTCCAGCCATGCACCTGGAGATCAATAAATATTTGTTCATAGAATAAGTGAACGAATTGATTTCTCCAAAATAATGCCTCAGGTCTCACACTGAAGCCGCCATCTCCTGGGTGGCTCCTTTCCTGTTTGGCAAGCTATGGTCACGGCTGCCGTCACTGCTATGAGTTACACTGGCATTTCATTGGATGCATGGGCGACACCACCCATTATTTATGAGTCACCACACAGTGGCCCAGGCGCTGAGCTGCCTCTCACCTTACTGTGCTACTTGTACTAGGTCTTCCAGTGGTGTGAGAAGGAGAAACTTCAAGAACCTGTATTTGGGTATTTTTGTGATATTTCCCCACAGGCCACATTCAAAGGTTACATGCATATAATGAATGCATGCAGTTTGACTTTTAACAAAACATATTTTTTAATGAAAATTACAATGAAAGTTCCACATAGTGTTTGATAATTTTAAACTTCTTTCAAAATCTCCTCTGTCATGCATGGTCTCAAGATTTTGAATAATGCTGTGATCAACTGAACCAATAAAATAATTGTGAAAACCAGGAAGTGGACAGTGAGATGTTGACTTGACTTCCTTAAAGTTATATGAATGGCCATCTAGAAATAGAATGCCTTTGTTAGCCCCAAGTAATACATCTGTCATTTCTGAAATTATTTTTTATTAAATGTACCTGCTAGTATAAGAAATAGACTAAAAAAATCGCTGTGATATAAACTACCTTGCTCTTCAGAATCCTTAGATACCTTTGAGTATTCTAGGAGAGTCAATTTTCCTCTTCATCAAGGGTTTAATTTTATGAATACCTGACTCATCAACACAGGTAAGAATATAGTAAACAATCCTGCTTCTGTTTAAGTCTTGTAGCAACTGACTCATGGGTGCCTATTAACATAGACTTCAGAAAATTCACCAAAAGAGAACCATTACATCAGCACCATAAAACAGATCAAAATGGTGGCTTGTGCAGATGAGTCAAATGGAAAGGCTATTAAATGCATCCTTTCGCTTGGGGCTTTATTCTGTGTGTATGTGTTTGGTGGTCAGCCTTCTTCTAAATGCTTCTTCTGCATGCTTCAGATTATGATTCCAAAGCAAACCAAGAGAAAATCGGACACACTGTTAACTGTGATTGAAATTAAATCAGGAAAGTCTGCCTGTTCTTCTGCATTGGCTCAGAGCCAGGAATCCCTGCCTTTTCTTTGGAGGAAATGTATTGTGCATGTTCCTGGCAGCTTCTCCATCACAGCCCACACTCCTCTTTTACCTGTGTACCCAACCATTGAAGGTGCACTTCTTCACTATGAGAAAAGAAGCTCCACAGAGGACCATCCACGATGCCTGACCTGGGGGTGAGCCCAGCCAGATGCTGGCAAAATATATTCATGTCCTTGGAGGATGCTGGAGGGAGGAATGTTTTCAGATGTATTATATGGGCAAAGCACCGAAGGTCACAATGTTCTCTGTGAACACTCTTACATTTTGATATACAAAATTTAAAAGTAGAATTTATAATATGACATGACTGATTCAGTGTTATACCAGATTTGTATGGACAAGTGGTAACAGAAGCCATTAAGAAAAAAATTAATAATAAAGAAATTACATCCATGAGCCTAATTGTGTTTGTGAATGAGGAAAGACATGGCCACTCTTCAGTATGAATATTGGTTCATTGGGGGATGGGTTGAAAATCACTGCAGTAGAATTCAGAGCTAGCTGCCTTTTAACCATTCTTCCCAATCTTAAATGTGCATGGACACACACACACACACACACACACACACACACACACAGGCTGTGTCTTTAGCATGCAATGAGGTGCATCCATGACAGCGCTTGCTACACTCCAAAGTGTGGGTCCTGAGATGTGATGCATTCAGAGTCTCAACCTTCAGACTCTTGGGTCTTTTGTGCTGGGGAATTGTGGGTGCCTAGGAAGTCTTTCCTGGTTGGATTTCCCTGTGTATCGGACTCTCCCTACACACCTTCTGCTTCGGCTTCCCGTTCTCCTCTTTGCAGTGCTTGTTGTTGTTGGATGTCTCTTTTCCTTTCCGCCTTCAGGTGTAACATCCTGTTGCTATTGCTCTGGCAGGAGCTGTGGCCGCACTCCCAGAAACTAGTTTATGTGTTCTGATTTGAACACCACAGTGGGCACGGAAGTCTTGCAGGGGCAATGTTTAAAATCACATAGAAGAAAAGCAGAGCACACTTTCTAAAACAAAGAACCACAAGGTCATATGCATTTGTAGGAAGAAAAAATAGCAGTGTTTTCAATCAAATCATGAATTATGTTTGTATGGGTTCTTGCGTTTCCAACATTTTTTGGTAAGTGCATTTTATAAAACCCTCAGAGAGCGCAACAGCCATGAGCCATTTGGTTGAGAGCAGAAACAAGAGCAGCTGCGTGACCGCCTCCTTAGCCGGCCGGTCCTTACGGGCATGAGCGCCATCACGTGCCAGCACCTCCGCGGCTCATTTGGGACCCTGGCTCTTACCTAAACGTGTGAGCTGCAGAGCCACCTTCTCCATTAAATGCTATTATGTATGCTTCGGTAATGTTTGGGAAGATGTACAATAGCTTGATGTTAAGGAGAGTGACATGAATTATACTAGCTAAAACAATAGTTCTTTTAAATTACTTTTCAAATGTGTTCTGTTCAGATTGCTCTGCAGAAGAGCTGGGGAGAGACCTGTTAAAGTGTGATAAGTTTCAGCACATGGAAAACAACTGAGAGCATGGCTGCTTCCCATCTCCCTCGCCTTCGTTTCCATCCGCCCACGCGGCCGCCTACACCCCCACTGCGCTCTGGCAGGAAGGGCCCCTCTGCCTGCGTCATGCCAGCCACGTCACCACCACAGCCGCTGGCAGCACAGCACCCAGAGGCACTGGGAGTTTCATATCCACGTGAGAAAGTTTCATATCCACATTACTTGGGAAGGTTTCTTAACTAGGGAATCAATGTTATCAAAGGGAAGGAAGCTACAGACGGTTCCTTAACATGAAGGTAAAGGGTCACTACACTGTATGCCAGTAGGGTAAGAACTGCAGGATCACAACATTGAGAACACCATGAGAAAAAGAGTTTCAGCTCTGAACTATTGCTGAGCTCTAGAGAGTCTCTAAAGTCTCTAGAGAGACAGACTTTAACTATTGTTTAACCAACTGGACTCTTCCACTAGTTCCATTAGCAAGGTGACTTTCAATGCTGACTCTCAGTATTTGAATAATGTTACCAAGGGAGCAACCGAAAAATGATTCTTTCTACAAGCATACAATAGGAAGACCAACTAACATTTGTATAACGTGCCAAGCCTTACCTGTTCTACGCTGTTTTTATGCACTTCCTCTCACCCAATCCTACGGAATATTGCTATTGGCTGCACATCCCCAGTGCACAGCCGTAGATGCAGAGGCTCCTAGAGAGGCTTTTACTTTTTAAACAAACACTACATGGTGTTTACTCTTTGCCAGACATTATTTTAAGCGCTTCCCAAACTTTCACACATTTAGTCATCAAACAGCTGATGTGCTCAAGCTTCCAGGTGAGGTGGGGCCTGGAAGCTTGAGCACGCAGAGGTTGACGTGCTGTGGTCACAGTGGTCAGTGGCAAAGTTTGATGTGAACCAGATCGGCTCAACTGTGTGACTCCACGGCTTATGCCCGGAGCCCCTACCCGAGGCCAGCACGCGCACACCCCAGATGGAGGGACCATGTGGTGTTTTCTCACCTGAGACATGGAAAACATGCCACGGGTGCCACGTAGAGATACACATTTTCCTGTGGTAAAAGGGAGAATTCAAGGAGTTATGTCCAGCCTCTATCTCTTCCTCCTCCTATAATGATGCACTTTAAAAAATCTAAAGAGAATTGGTTTACATGCCTTTGAAACCAAGTCAAGAGAGCAAAAACGCAAACTGAGGAATTCACTTGAACCTAATTTCAAATCCGAAGGTTCATCTCCACCCCTTCTAATATCGGACCGGTACTGGAATGGTTTCGTGGTATAATTGACGAAGCCTCAGGGTATGTAGTGGGCAACTCAGGGGGCTTCCCTGGACTTGAAGCCAGAGCAGGAAGTTCCAGCTAGGAGCAATCTCCATGGGCCCAGTGGGGCTTCATGACATGGTGCTCAGGGATCGTGCTCTGATTCGCAACCATTCGGTGAGGTGGGCAGTGGAATGGACACATACTGATCTAGAAAGATCTCCAGGACACATCATCCGTGGAAGAAAGCAAAGGGAAGAACAGTGCCTATGTTATGCTACCTTTTGGGTAAGCAAAGAGAAGAATAATATATAGCCAACGTTTATAGGCATTGTATAAAGAAACTCTAAAAAGCCATCCAAAAAGTGGCCCTCTCTCCTCCTCTTCCCTTTGTGACTGTGTGTGTGACTGTATGAGTGTGTGTATCTGTGTGAGTGTGTGTGTGTACAGATGGAACGGTGGTGAAAGGTGGCAGGGTAGGAATGAGTCCTCTCAAAGCATACCTTGTTATATTGTTTTTATTTCAAGTCATATAAATTAAATTTTTTCTTTAAATATTTTAAGTGATGTGTTAAGTGAAAAACAGAAGCAAAAGGAAAGCAACACCCTCCATTGGCACGGCTTATGTAGGATATAAATGGAATTCATGTAGAATTAACGTTGGCGTTAAAATGTCTTAGACCTAGGCTTTCCCTAAGTTCAATATAAGTCCAGTTGCAATATAGGCTTTGCCTCCTGTTAGCTGTGTGACTTTGGTCAAGCCACATAACCCTTGTGGGGTTAAGTGATAGTTCAACTTCAGTATCTTTAAAATGGATAAAACAACACTAACTCCCAGTGTTGTTTCAAGGGTTAAATGTTCTTTTGTTTCCAACATTTTTGTGTGAGTGCTTTTTATGAATCCCCTAGAGAGTGCAAAATACGTCAGCCATTTGGTTCCCAGGGTTAAATGAGGTTAAATGGAGAAATGTCCCTGATACAGTTGGGATGTTTGTTCCCCCACATCTCATGAGGAAATGTGATCCCCAGTGTTGAAGGTGGGGCCTAATGGGAAGTGTTTGGGTCATGGGGGCAGATCCCGCATGAACGGCTTGGTGCTGTCCCTGTGGTGATAAGTGAGTTTTCGTTCTGTTACTTCATGTGAGATCTGATTGTTAAAAGGAGCCTGGCACCTTCCTCCCCTTCCCTCTTTCTCCCTCTCTCACTATGCGACACACCAGTTCCCCTTCCTCTTCTGCCATGAGCGGAAGCTTCCTGAGGCCTCACCAGAAGCAGATGCTGGTGCCATGCTTCTTGTACAGCCTCCAGAACCATGAGCCAGATAAACCTCTTACCCAGTCTTGGGTATTCCTTTCATAGCAACACAAAATGGTCTAAGACAATCGCTAAAGTGTCCAGCCCATGGTAGAAGCTTAATACATGAAGATACAGACTCAGAGACTGTTCATGCCCTGATGCAATGTCCAGTTCTGCCACTGGGTGAGTACAATGTGAGCACTCAGCATGTATCTGTGAGTCACTCATAGCTTTCCCAAATAAGTAAGATACTTTAGTTTCACCATTTTTTTTTAACCAGACATTTTTAATGCAATTTATGATTTACTTGCTGGGCTATTTAACTATAGAACATAGAGTGTCTTCTCAGGTAAGGCTCTGTCATTCTCTTTGGTCACACAGAGAATAGGGAGAAGCAGGATTTGAATCCAGGCTGTCTCATGCCATAGCTTATGATTCTTCTTCCATGTGCCACCTCCATCCACTTCAGTGTGAAATAGTTTCAGCCCGAACTCCACTCAGTCAACTCTGCAGGGACTGTTATTAATTTCCCAATAAGTTTTGAACTCATCCCATGGCCTCCAATCCTCTCCATGGTTTTCTTTCAATGAAAAAGAAATAGTCTTCAGCTTTGGGCTGCTCTTCACCTTTCTTCTGGTACATTTCTCTCAAATTCTTACGGCAAATGTTTTGATGGATTCCATTGCTCTCCCTGTCTGACTTCTGGTCTCCCTGCCTTCAGCCTGGCTCTCCTCCAATTCCTTTTCCTTTATAAAGCAGACTGGCCTCTGGAAATGGCAACTCTGGTCATGCCCCTCCCTTGCTCAAAACCCTGCAATGACCGTCTCTGCTCTTGGAGGCAGGTCCAAACTTGATGATGTGTTGGTAGGATGGTGATAGAATGTTCACGGGGCTTCCAGCCTTCTCTCCCACACCTGCAGACTCCCCAGTGCACAGAATGCTCTCAGTCCCTTGAATGTGCTGGTACTTCTTGCCTCCAAGGCATTCACACAAGCTCTTACCAGGTGCTTCTGTTCCACCCACACCCCATTTCTATCTGGCATGAAGGTTAATTTCATGTGTTAACTTGACTGAGCCATGGGATGCCCAGATATTTCATCAAACTTTATTCTGAGTATGTACGTGAGGCTGCTTCTGGAAAGACTAGTATTTGACTCTGTAGATTGAGTAAAGTGGTTGGCCTCCCTGGTGGGGGCCACTGCTCTTCTGCTTCTCAAGCCTCCAGACTTGGACTGGAACCTACAACACAAGCTTTCCTGGCTCTCCAGCTCTCTGACTGCAAATCTTGGGACTCGTCAGTGCCTGTGGTCACATAAGCCAATTCTTTACAGTAATACTCTCTCTCTCTCTCTCTCCCCACACACACACACACACACAGTCAGGCATCACATAACCACATTTGAGTCACTGATGAGCCAGATATACAACAGTGACCTCATAAGTTTATAATACCATATTTTTACTGTACCTTTTCTATATTTCCACATCCTAGTTGCCTACAGATTCAGTAAAGTCACATGCCATGCAAGTTTGTAACCTAAGAGCAATAGGGCCATACCATAGGGCCTGCATGTGTAGTGGGCTGTACCATCTAGCCGTGTGTAAGCACACTCCGTGATGTTCTTAGGCAACAAAATCGCCTGATAACACATTTCTCAGAATGCATCTTCATCATTAAGTGATGTGTGACTGTACATGCGCCCATGCACGCATGCGCACGTGCGCGCACACACACACACACACACACACACACACACACACACACACAGCATCGGTTCTGTTTCTCTGGAGAGTCCTGACTAATTCACTGGCCAACTCCTGCTGGTGCCTCAGTGCAGATGTCCTCAAGAGACCTTCTTGGAGCCTCCAAGCCTGTTCCTCCCAGGTGGCCATGCCTTCACCTCTCAGCTCAGCAGGCACCACTTAGCCCTGAGGCAGCCTGGCTGCATGTCCTGTGTCCCCATCAGATAATAAACTCTGAGTGGGTGGAACTGCTGGTCCTGTTAACCATTTCATCTTATGCTTTTAACCCAAGCACTCAGTACATCCTTGTGGAATTGATTAACTGTATTAAACCCCTGACACTTTCTGGATGTGCACTGAATGAACTGATAAGCAGGCAGCTTATGTCATCCCTTGAATTCCTTACAATGAATCATCTCGAGTAGGCCCCTATCTCTTTGTCATTTTAAGTTAAAAGATTTGATTTTTTAAAGTATCTAATTAGTCACAGGGTTAACCCTCAAATATAGACCTGGTTCCTGGGCCAGTGAGCGCAGGGAGGCCATGCAGCGTGACAGGGAGGGTGGGGACGCCACAGGAAGGCGTGGGCTTATACCTCGCTCAGCCTCTCTGCTCTATCCACCCCTAAGGGGAGCGCTGATAAGTCCTATCCTCCATGGTGAGATTATAAAGGAGCCTGAGGCTGGGATCATGCATGCTAAATTCTCACTGTGTTCAGATCAGCAGATCTGCTGAGAGGGGTGGGTGAAGCAGGAGGAGCTGCAGGCTTTCCCACGTCTTCAGCATCACACATCGGGCCCTCCAGCCTCTGCCCTACCATCGTTTTCATTTGTTCACTACCAGGACTTGCTTGCTGTGGCAGCACTGGGCTCTCAGCCTCTGGGACTCTGGCTCAGGAAGCTTAGCTTGTCTGTCCACATTGGGCCCATTTTACTCCCACAGTCACAGAATTCCAGGCCCCCTCTCCCCTGCTGGTCTTCGTGCCTGTCCTGTGGCTAAAGCCTACTGGTTAAATATATCAACAGAAGAGTTTCACCTCAAACCCTCAGTCAGAAAGCATTTTCTCGGCAGTAATGCAGGCTGTACACAGACATGCCCTGCGTTATAACCTTAGACAGTGGGTTTTATGTGAAGGGAGAAAATGTGATTTAGAAATTACTTATGCATTTTAAATCATATTGTATCCACCTTTCCCTTCTTTCCTAATGGAATAAACACTCTTACACAGAGGGAAAGTATTGTCTAATACAACCAGGAGAAGTGGAATACTGCGCTTTATTTCCAAATTCTGACTAAATCCGCAGTGGCTGTCCTGCAGAGATAATCCTACATCATTTTTAGATTTTGCAGGAAACTGTCCCTCCCTTATTTTTTAACATCAAAGAGAGGATAGAAACAGTCTAGATAACCATTAACAGCTTAAAAGATATATCAGTGATAGGTGTCACATTTTAATTTAAAAAAAATCATGATGTCCTCCAATTTGTTTGAAACATTGAATCTATGAATCCATTTACTGGATTTAGTGATTTGGGTTTCACTCTGGATGCTGTACAATGTTTATATCAGATGCTCATCTGCATTGTTTCAGATGAATAGGATGTGAAATCATTAGTTGAGTGAAACATTTGAAAGTGCACTGAGGCCAGGCGCGGTGGCTCACGCCTGTAATCCCAGCACTTTGGGAGGCCTAGGTGGGTGGATCACCTGAGGTCAGGAGTTCAAGATCAGCCTGGCTAACATGGCGAAACTCTGTCTCTACTAAAAATACAAAAATTTGCTGGGCGTGGTGGTGGATGCCTGTAGTTCCAGCTACTTGGGAGGCTAAGGCAGGAGAATGGCTTGAACCCGGGAGGCAGAGGTTGAGGTGAGCTGAGATGGCACCACTGCACTCCAGCTTGGGTGGCAGAGGGAGGCTCCATCAAAAAAACAACAACAACAACAACAAAAAAAAAACCAAGTGCACTGATTTTTAAAAAATATAAATAACATACAAGCATAATTCTCCATGTTATCATCATGATGCTTTCTCCACTATTATTTTAAAACCTACAACTACTGTTTAAGAGCTGTTCAGTAATTGGTGTTGAGAACCCGATTTGCTTGAACGATGTTCCCCAATCTGAAAGGATAGCACTGTGCTTCCCGTATCTTGGCATGAATTACATTCATCCCAGGGTTCATTTGTTTTCTGGGGCCAATTCATTTCAGGAAAAAAGGTCAAAAGCTAACTCATTCATGGGGCCTTCCTGAAACAGTTCTCAGGCTTCAAATAGTAGCTGGTGTTCCCGTAAATGGTCATACACAGTTTTAGAAGTTTTTTTTTCCAGTTAATATGCAATGATAGGAAATCAACTTATTTTCTTTTTATAAAATTTATTCTGGATTTCATCATGTCTACTTTGAAGTAAATATTTTACTTTTAATGGGTACAAGTTGAAACATCTCACAAAACCACTCAACATTTATGTGCAAAAATGTTAGCTAATACATAATTCAAGGGACTGTAAGTGTAACATAATTTGGCATTGGTTCTATACCAAGCTTCCTTTCTTTGGGGGCAGTGCACACGTATATCTCATCATAAGTTAATTAGATGCAGAGACAAATTTGCAAAATCAAAGACAGAGAATCCTTTTATTTTGTTTAACATCACCCTCAGCCTTATAATTAAACAATTCTCAGGCCATTATGCACCATGTTTAACTGCAGTGGCCACAGGCATGGGACCATGAGAGAGGGCAGCCTGCCTCAATTAGCACTGTTGTAACTGAAGTGGGGCGCAGGCGCAGCCAGCAACAGTGAGACAAGGACGAACCATTCGGCATGGGGCAGAGCAGCGGTCAGATGCACAAACATGGCATGGAATCCTGCAGGGCTAGCGTTTAGCATTCACTGCTCCTCAACTCTGAGTCCCAAAGTGTCTTATCACAGCCACAGGTGGGGCAGGAGAGCAGCAGGTGGGGTCGGGAGACCGGGACTCCCTCCATCTCTCTGCTACCTGAGCTGAGCTGCTTACCAGAGTGAACTCTGCTGCCTCATTTATAAAGAAGGCAGAGATCACATGCCATGCTCTCTTAAGTTCCTGTCCAGCTGTAAGCTCCTACGTGTCAAAAAATTCACCCAGTAGCTTTTGTTTTATTTTTAAATTATCTGGGAAAGAGGATAGATGAGAAGGGAATGTTGATGGTAAAGAGAAAATGCAAAATTAGAACAAAATCAGGCTCCCGAACAAAACAGAAACAAAAAACAAAAGCAACTCATCAAGAGCGTTAACTCCCTAAAAACAGGGTAGTAACAAGTTGTCAGCTTCCTCATGTCTGCCGTAACCTTCAATTCAGGCCATTATGGGATTTCTTCTCTCTCCCACTCCAGGAATAAATCTCTTATGTGAAAATGAAGCCAATGGAAAATTACATTTATTTTATAGCCACATTTCTCTAACACATTTCCCCCTGAAAGTAAACAATTTTCTATATAGAGATATAAGACTTATTTTCCCTAAGACAAACAATCTGCATAATATTAACAGTGAGTAAATTAGAGGCCAACTTCTGGCATGGCAGTGTAAGGAGCTCCTTGAAGTTGTTCCCCAGTGAGCCTGGTGAAAACTACCAAAAAAAAAAAACAAAAAAAAAAAAAAAAAAAAAACAAAAAACCCGCAGCCTCTGGAAATGGTAGAAAGAGCAAACAGCAAATGACAAAATCTCTTTTCAAGACAATCTATCAAAATCTGGTAGGAATGGCGACAGTCTGTGGTATTTGAGCTAAGAATGCACCTCTGTTCCCTTCTCCCAGCTCAGGGAGGTGGGGAGTCCATGCCAAAGACTGCAGCCAAGAACACGGGGCCCTCCCCAGCACCCAGCTGCAGGACTGTCCTCCTTGGGAGGGGCAGGACTTCAGGGCTTCTCATCTTGTCCCCTAACCCCTCATGCCCTGCCACCTGTTGCTGAGGCTAAGTACCCGATGAGTGTGGTGAAAAACTTGGGGGTGGGGGAGAGATGCAGGCTGTAAAACAGATAGCTCCTGTATCTTCGCAGAGTAACTGACTTGATGTGCAACACAGCCTGGAGAAGGTTAAACCTGAGGGCACTCTCAAGAATGGTGGAGTTGTGGTGAAAGGCAACTGGGCAGAGATATGTGCATCTACTCTAAAGACAGCCTAGACGGTAGGCTCCCTAGTCCACAAGGGAGAATCTGAGAATGAGACAGCTCGCAGGAGTCCTCTTGAGGTCAGAAAAAATATCGAACGTTGACCTTCGAAACTTTTCCTTCCAAGGAGCCAGAATTTGATGTTTGTAATGCAATTTATGCTTCAGGGCACTGTTGAAAGCACCGAGGGCAATCAGCCAGCAAGGCAGTTGGTGGGGTTGAACGTCTGTGCGAAGTCAAGGAAAGAGAGGAAGAGAATCCCACCAGTACTAATGTCACCCCAGGGTAACTGGCCACACCCAAAGCTATGCCTCTCAAGCAGCAACATCAGAGACATAACACTGTGTGTCGGGGTGGAGGAGCAGGGGAAGGAAGATGGATGTCACTAAAATAATCCAGCCAGTAACTAAGTGAATAAACAAAGCAATAAGAAGGCCTGGGGAGAAGAAGAGCAGTACCCAGAGCTGCTACAATATATTACAGTGGTCCTTTTTTATCCCAGCTTTTACTTTTCACAGTTTTGTTTATGTATGGTCAACCTCATTCTGAAAATACTGAATGAAAAATGCCAGGAATAAATGAATCATAAATTTTAAATCTCACACCATTCTGGGTAGTGTGATGAGACCTTGAACCCTCCTACTCTGTCCTGCCCAGGATGTCAATCACCCCCTTGTCCAGCATATCAATGGACACTACCTGCCCATTAGTTGCTTAGTAGCCCCTCTCTGTTGTCAGATTTAAAAAACATAGTATATGTAGGGTTTGGTACAATCTGTAGTTTTAGGGATGCACTGGGGGGTCTTGGAATGTGTCCCCCACAAGAAATGGGGGACTACTCTATCTGAAATGTTCAGTTTCAAGTGAACAACTATGAGATATGTAAGGAAACAGGAAAGTATGACCCATATACTGGGGTAGAAAACGGCAACAAACAAAATGGCAACAGAAAATTGCATGTGAGAATGACCAAATGTCAGATTTAACATATTTCAAACTAGTCGTTGTAAATATGTTCACACAACTAAACGAAACCATGATTAAAGAAGCAAAAAAGGTAATGTTGCATCAAGTAGAGAATATCAATAAAGAAAGATAAACTATGAAAAAGAGCCAAGAGGAAATTATTCAAGTACAAAGCACAATAACTAAAATAAAAAATTCAGCAGAAAGACTCATCGGTAAATATGAACTGGCAGAGGAAAGAATGCTCAAACCTGATTGATAGAGATGATGCTAGCTGAAGAACAGAGAGAAGAATAGAAAAAAGAAAAATAAACAGAGCCTCAGAGGAAAGAGAGCTGCCATTAAACATACCCAAATCCCAAATACATATCATGGAAGTACTAGAAATGAGGAAAAAAGTATTCAAATAAATAATGGCTGAAACTTCCCAAATTTACTCAAAAATGGTAACCATCCAGGAAGCTTAATGAACCCCAAGTAGAATAAACTCAAAGAGAATCAGGAAAAGACATGCCATAGAAAAATGCTTAAAGTCAAAGACAAGGGAACATTTTAAAAGGAGAGGAGAAAAATGATGCATCAAGAAAAGGAACAGCTGACTTCCCAGCAGAAACAATGGAGGCCAGAAAGCCAAGTGGGATGAGATATTCAAAGTGTTGAAAGAAAAGGAAAGCTGTTAACATCTAGCAAAGCTGTAATACAAAACTAAAGGCAAAATAAATACCTTTTCAGACAAAGGAAAACATTCCATTTGGTGCTATCTGACCTGTCTTAGGAGAAATACTAAAGGAAGTTTTTCAAGCTAAAAGGAAAGGCAAGACTGCAATTCGAGTTCATGTGAACGAACACAGACCACAACATATATGAAACTTGAAGACCTTGTGTTAAATGAAATAAGCCAGTTATAAATAGAAAAATACTATACAAGTTCATTTATATGAGGTTCCTAGAGTAGTCAAATTCATCAAGACAGAAGGTAGAATGGAGGTTTTCAGGGGCTGGGGGGATGGGGTGATTGGAAGTACTTAATGGGTGAGTTTCAGTTTGGGAAAATGAAAAAGCTCTGGAGATGGATGATGGTGATGGTTGCACAACAACATGAAGTACTTAATGCCACAGAACTGTGCAGTTAAATATAGGTAAAATGGTAAATTTATACTACATATATTTAACTACAATTTTAAATATTAATTGCAACTACAGGAGAAAAGAAGAAAGAGCATTCCCGGTTTATTCATGTTACACAGTCACTGTCCCTCTGACAGTAGTGAGTATTAATTCCTGTCAACCCTAGAATGAGCACCTCAGAATGTTATTTTATTCCTCAGGCTTTGGATTTATGAAATCAATACCATGAAGTGAATCCCTCCTTTCTCTTCAACTTCTCATCTTCCTATTATTAAAACAAATGAACAAGCCATGTTTCCTGAATTTTAAATGCTATAAACATCTCCCATAAACCCTAGGGAGATTATTCAGTAATAATACTGAATTATACTGAATAATACTGAATTATACTGAATACTGCTAAGGCTGCTTGAGTTGAGGCAGTTACAGGAAAAGCAGGACCTCCTTGACTCAGGTTAGCAATCTCCTCTGTCTCTACAGAAATACTATGGTAAGCCTTACATTCTAATCCTTTTCCTAGTTATAAAATATGAAAACTGGAATAAATAACCCTAAGAAAGGCTAACACATAAGAAGAGAACAGGCAACGCAAGCTGGAGTCTTACATAGGGAGCACTGCTTGTAATCGTAAATGTGAGATGTGGCCTAGTATAGTGGAAAGAGCAAGGGTTTGAAATCAGACAAATAAAAAAATAGGGCGAAAAAATAATTAATGAAATTAAAATGCTACATTAGAAAATAACCACTCAATTCTTGGCCAGATGTGGTGGATCACGCCTGTAATCCCAGGACTTTGGGAGGCTGAGGTGGGTGGATCACCTGAGGTCAGGAGTTCAAGACCAGCCTCGCCAACATGTTGAAACCCCACCTCTACTAAAAACACAAAAATTAGCCAGACGTGGCGGCATGTGCTTGTAGTCCCAGCTACTCAAGAGGCTGAATTGTTTGAACCCAGGAGGCGGAGGTTGCAGTGAGCTGAGATCACTCCACTGCATTCCAGCAGGGGTGACAGAGTGAGACTTTGTCTCAAAAAAACCAACCAAACAAAAAAACAAAAATAAATGAATAAAATATTCACTTAATTCTAAAGAAAGTAGTAAAGGAGAAGTAGAAGGATAAAAGAGACATGAGATGTATAGAAAGCAAAATGTAAAATGGCAAACATAAATTCAACTATGTTAATAATAATATTAAGGCCGGGCGTGGTGGCTCATGCTTGTAATCCCAGCACTTTGGGAGGCCAAGGCAGGCGGATCACGAGGTCAGGAGATCGAGACCACGGTGAAACCCTGTCTCTACTAAAAAAATACAAAAAAATTAGCCGGGCGTGGTGGCGGGCACCTGTAGTCCCAGCTACTCAGAGAGGCTGAGACAGGAGAATGGCGTGAACCCGGGAGGTGGAGCTTGCAGTGAGCCGAGATCGCGCCACTGCACTCCAGCCTGGGTGACACAGTGAGACCCCGTCTCAAAAAAAAATAATAATAACATTAAAAGTAAATGGGTTAACAATTCATCAAAAGGCACAGATTGTCAGACTGAATAAAAAACATGGTCTCACTATGTGTTGCATACAAGAGATACACTTTAGATTTAAAGATACAAATATATTTAAGGTAAAAGGATGAAAAAGATATATCATGGTAAATATCAACCACAGGAAAGGTGAAGTGGCTGGATTAATATCAGACAAAATAAACTTTAATACAAAAAATGTTAGTAGGGATAAAGAGGGAGCATTTTATAATGATAAGTGGTTAATCCAACAGAAATATTTGACATTTACAAAGATATGCATTTAACAACAGAGCACCAAAACATATGAAACAAAACCTAATGAACATAAAAGGAGAAATAGAAAATTCAACAAAAATATGCAGGCTTCAATACCCTAATTTTAATAATGAGTAGAAAAATGAGACAGAAGATCAGATCAACAGGGAAATAGAAGACTTGGATAACACTGTAAACAAACTGGACCTAATGGATTGCTATAGAACACTCCAACTAATAACAGAGTATACATCCTCAAGAGCTCTGGGGACATTCTCCAGGATAGACTATATGCTAGGCCATAAAAATAATCCCAATAAATGTAAAAGGATCAAAACAGTACAAAATATTTTCTCCAGCAACAATGGAATAAAATTGAAAATTACTAATGGAAAAATTTGGGAAATCCACAAATATGTGGAAATTAAACAACACATTCTTAAACAACCAATGGGTCAAAAATCAAAAAGAAAATCAGAAAATACTTTGAGATATGTAAAAATGAAGACATAGCATACCAAAACTTATGGGACGAAGCTAAAACAGTGCTTAAAGGGAAATTTACAGCTGTAAATACTTACATTAGTAAAGAAGAAAGATCTCAAATCAATAACCTAATTTTTCACCTTAAGACACAGGAAGAAGAAGAGCAAACAAAATCTAAATCAAGCAAAAAGAAGGAAATTATAGGTTAGAGTGGAAATTAATGAAATAGAGAAAATTAAAAATTAGAGAAAAAGTAATGAAACAAAACACTGGTACACAAATGTTTATAGCAGCATATTTATAATAGCTAAAGGTAGAAGTAACCCAGATGTCCATCAATGGATGAATGGAGAGAGAAAATGAAGTACTGATACACACTACAATGTGGATAAACCTTGAAAACATTATGCTCAGTGAAAGAAACCAGTCACAAGAGACCACATACTGGATGAGCCCATTCATGTGAAAGTCCAGAAGAGGAAAATCTATAAAGACAGAAGATGGTTGTGTAGGGATAAGAGGAAGGGGGTGGGGCAAGGGGCAGGGTAGGGATACAAGGAATGAGAGGTAAAGGGCATGGGGTGTCTTTTCAAGGTAATGAAACAGTTCTAAATTGATTGTGGTGATGGTTGCATATATCGATGAATATGTCAAAAACTATTAAATTGCACATTTCACATAGGCGAATTACATGGTATGTGAATGATATCTCAATAAATCGTTTTTTCAAAAATGATCTTGTCACTTGGAGGCTTCTGACAGTAGCGCCTATATTGTGCACGTGTTTCTTTTTACCGTTTTGCAGGTAACGTTATATAAAATAAGAGAGTTTAGGGGAAGGAAAATTGAAATGCCATTTATCACCCAATACATCGTGTAATTTGGGGACTGGAGAGAGGTAGTCACATCTGAACTAAAGATTTGTTGCAGAAGTATTGCCCCACAAGGCTACCTTCCATTTCTGAATAGCGTTTATGCAATTTACTAGATTCTTCATATCACTAGGCGGCCCTCCAGAGAAGAAGTTGACACTTAACATTTATGTGACTTTTTGTCTCAGATCTGGGATGAAGTTATCATGCTGGTGATTTTATAGGTACCAACGAGCAAAAGTAAGCCATTTGAAGTGTTTATTGATGCAGATTGGTTGGCAGCAGTGGTTGGGAACTTGTTGGATATTCAACTAACTATGTCTGATACCTGCATACCTGTGATACCTGGATTCCATCAGTGCTGCAATAAAAGGAAAAAGACAGAGATCCTATTTATAATGTTGAACTTTCTTGTGCCTAATAGGTTATAGTAACTTAGTTAAATGCCTGGCATATATAGAACAAGCAGATCAGCTATGCGGTGTCTGACTGTCCTATAAATAGACAAAAGTTATTTTGCTAAAACAAGACTCTGACTTCAGATGCCTGGCAGCAAATTCCTGGGTAAATAGGAAAGCCTGCAGAAGAGTGACCTGTCCAGGTGACAACTGGTAGAAACCATCTGATGGTCTTGGGTGGCTATGTGCATTACCCAAGCATATACGTTTGTCTTCTGACTGTGTGCAGGACAAAAAACCAATGACACAATTTGCCACTGTCACTGTTCTTTATATTTTTTCAAGAGAATGCTGCACATGCTAGCTGCTCAGTAGCACATGCTTGGACCGGGCCATTTTCTTTGATTTAACAACAACTGTTTTATTGAATTTCTAATATGTTCTGACATTGCACTAGGTGCTAAGGATACAGAAGTGAATAATATGGTTTCTGCCATCAAAAAAGCCACAATCTGGAAGAGGAAGGAGACAAACAGTTGCAGAACAGCAAGAGAAGTGAGAACCAGATAGCTTGGTGTCATAAAGTGGGGGATGTTCTACATGTGTGTGTGCATGCGTGTATGTGTGTGTGCATGTATGTATGTTTGCATGTGTGTGTACACGTGTGTAGGTTTGCATGTGTGCATGTTTGCGTGTGTGTGCATGTGTGTGCGTATGTGTGTGTATGTTTGTGTATGTTCGCATGTGTGTGTTTGTGTGTGCATGTGTGTGTGTGTGTTTGCATGTGTGTGTGCATGTGGTGTGTCTGGAGTGGGGGTTAGGGAAGGCTTCATAGACTTGAGATGAGTCTTGAAGAATGATGGCTACTGAAACGGAAGAGACAGTCAACAGGCAGAGGAACACTCCAGTGATACAGAGGAGATGATGGGTTGGGGAACAACACGCAGTCTGGTCCTGGACCCTGCAACTACAGGACAAGTGGGGAGGGCAGGAAGATGTGGCCAGGACGCCGGCAGGGCCAGGTCAGCTATGTTACACTATAATTACATTTTCCCGTAAGTGGCAAAACCATGTTTGAACCTCCGAAGGGTGGTGCCACCTCATCGTGGGGAAATTCAGAACATGCCCCGGGATGGCAGAGGGTCTGCCTCAAGAAGGACCAGCCCCAGCTGCAAAGAACTACAAAAGAAAACCACAGAAAGCAGAGAACAAGTACATTTGTAAAATATTAATTTTCTGAAAATGCCCTGCCTCTTCTCCATTTCCTTCTGATACTGACCACTGTAACTTACAACAGAGCCAGACCTTGTTCCCCAGGTGCTGACACCAATGGGCTTCTCACCTGAGTGAGGCCCTCACAGCTGATCCTAAGGGCTTAATTATAATCTCCCACACATGAGCCAGGCAGCGTCCCTCATAACCTGGAGGAGAAACAGCCTTAACTGTGACAATCTCGTCCTTCCAAGGACATGTGGGCAGTCAAACCCCGCAAAGAAGAAGGAACAGTTCAGCAGCATTTCAGAAATCTATTTGAGTGACAAGAAGTGTACAATTAGGATCAACTAATTCTCCAGGAACAGTGGCAGCGGGTGGCCCACGTGTGAATGTACTAAACTGAGAAGCACCAGGAGATTCAGAGGAGGGAGGAGCAGAAAAGACGAAGACCCCACTCACTCCATGTGCCTGACTGCCAGCCCATCTGTCGCCCCTCCAGGTGACTGGAGTCTTCACCTCTTCTGAAGAAGGGATCCTGCAGTTCCCATGGTGCACTGCAAGGATGCTCTCTCATGATCTAATCTGCACTAGAACCATGTGAACGTGAGGCTCTGATGTTCACAGGAGCCAGGACCTGTGATGTTCATCTGGGAGCCAGGAGCTGCCGTGGGAAAGGCTGAACACTGCCCCGGAGCAGATGGGTGGCGACCCACCACAGTGAGCTCCAGTGACCCAGATGTGGTGGGAGTCCCCTGCTCTTCCACTTGCCCATGCAATTCCAAGTCCATTTTCATAAAAATGATTCGGCATCTCTTAGAGGTAAAGTATGCACAGTTCACTCAAAGAACAAACTGCCTTTGGAGACGTGGAGGCTGTGTTGTGTTGCAAAGACCAGGTTCACAGGTTTGTTTGCAACCTTGTAAATAATTATTTTAATGACACAAAGTGGTAACAACTTTGTCTATTAGTGTACCTCAGCCTTTGCAGTCACCTGTGCTACACCTGGAGTGGGGTCCAGGACAGTGGTCCTGTTCCCTTCTCGAGAAGGACCATCTCAGGGCCCTGCAATCACAGCTTTAGATTCTGCCTGTCCTTTTCATATAGGGAGTGGGAAAAAACATGCATGTCATTTTACCACGTTTTAGAGTTGTCAAAGGGTTTTGTGAGTAAAGCCATAAAAAGAACATGGAGATAAGAACCACTGGGCTCCTTTTGTCACTCACGCTTGCTGCTAAAATATTTTCCTTCTTCATTCGTTCTGAAGAATGATTATGCACAGGAGAGACGGTACACCAGCTCAAAGCCTCATAACTGAGTTCAAAAAATTGTTTTAGAAGTGCAACTAAAGGAACATGGAGAGTGATCTGATGCCCCCTTTTAAGAACACAGGTAAGAACCTACACATTTGAATGTTCAGAAACTGTCCAATTTGCAGATTTATTCCAAAGATTGCACTGTGCCTTGCTCTTTGCTCTGGAAATCTTGGCCTTAGGCCAAAAGCACTAAGCCGTGACCTGACCCTCCATGGGTCCTTCCATTTCCCTGCCTCCATCCCGTCTGTCCCCCCAGTAATCAGCTATGGGACAGCCAGGGCCGACAGACAGCCGCCTCCCCTTGTTCTCAAATCCTTCGCGAGTCTCCACCGGGGGCTGGTACCACGGTAGAGAGGGTGCAGCTTTTCAGGTCACAAAGATGAATGGATGGAAGGATGAGCTGCAGGAGTAGCCAAGTCATGGAAAGTGCAGCTTCTAGCATTTTCTTTTCCCACACGTTTTTCAAGGCTGCCGTACACACGCCCAAACATACTCGCACTCGTTCACCAAGGAGGGAGTAAACTCAGCTGCAGCCGTGCCACGTACAACAGCATGTTGTATCCTAACAGAGAAACTCTGTATACGTTTGGGAACCGGCTCAAGTTCTCAGGCTCTGGGCCAGCAAAAACTGTGGGTGTTGTTGGCTGCGGTCCTTGAACAATACCCACAGCCAGATGATCAGACTCACACAATGGCAGCAGCTCTGGAGGGATCTGCTGGTGCTCCTTCAAAGAGAGAGGGGCCTGGGGATCAGGAAGGAAACCAAGGAGGAGCACGCGGGACACCCATGCAAATTACAATCCCAACCGGCAACACTGGTGCCCAACCCAGTACAGTGGGATATACTCAGCTGAGATAACTTCAGGAAAAATGCGCAGCAGGAATAATAGGGACCTAGATGTTGCTGCAGCCTTGTTTTTATTTTTATTTTTTTGGTATGGAGTCTCTTCCAAGAGGAGCTTACACAAAGTTCACACACATGATCCCATCTCACCACTGAAACTCTGTAGAGATGTTTCAGTTCTTCTCATCACACTTGCAAATACACCAATGTGTTGACCATTAAAATGAAAAGAAAAATCAGAGTCACCAACAGCAAAAAATAAATAAATAAACTAAAATCTGTCGATTAAGTTTTGTGAACAGGTTTCACTGCACAGGAACTATCTCTTTTTGTGGATGTATGAGAAGACTGAGAAATTAAACACAAAAAGAGATGCAAAAACAAACAGGCAAGCAAAACCATCTTTCCTGTTTTAGACTTGATCATTTTGTGCCTTTTGATCAAGGAGGGAAAAGGGTGTACTTAAACAAATAGCAAACTGACTCCATCCACAGTCCATGATGGACCATTACGGTGTCTACCAGGGCTCCCCTCATTCAAAGGAGAAGTCGTACCACACTGCCTTCCACATCTTCCCCTGTTGTGTCCTCCCAGGAGTCATCCACTCTTCACTGCAGACCCTGCTGTCCCTGTTTGCCACGTCTCAAAGCACGAGCCTGTTCCCGCACAGGGTGCTTCTTGTGGTACCACCCGCCCCCAGCACAGTGCACACACCCAGGGGACACCCGGGGACCAGCATGGAATGGGTGAAGCCTGGTTGGGGCAGGGCTCACTGAACCTGTTTGCTGGGGTTTGAATCCAAGTTGTCTCTACTCCTGAGACGGGTGAGGTTAAGACCAGATAGAGGTCATCTCACCGGTACAGCTGGCTAGATTGCTTAAATCCCTCTGAAAGGAGCGCAGCCTTCCAGCGTGGCCTTGATGCCACTGCAGACTGCTCCAGCTGCCTGCAAATGCCACCCAGATGCCAGGGTCCCACTGGTGACTTCTGAGACAGTACCCAAAGGACGTGGGGCTCAGGAGTTCTTGTACAGCTTTCTAAGATATAGCTTTTGAAGCTAACGATAGTGGTTTAGACTTCAGTAAGCTCCCAATAGCACCTAGCTCGGTGCCTGATGCACAGCAGGTCTTCACAAAATACTGCAGTGGGAAGGCAAATTTCTTGAATTCGAAACGTTATTCAAATAATTTGTGGTAACAGAATTGTGCTATGTCAAATATAATTGACAATAAATCGAGCTTCAGCTGGAAAATTATTCATACTACATAGCTTTTGATTATAATTATTTTGATTTTTATGGCTATGATAATTAGATAAAAGATAATTTTGATAAAAGGCAGAATATGAACTTTTTTAAAAAAAGATGCCATGAATTTAAAAATATTACAATCATCTGTGTGTTATTAAATAAAGCAAGCATTGGAAATTTTTAAATTTGCATTCAAAATATAACTTTCTCCTCCAAAAAGAGCTAAGATTGCTTATGATAATAACAGAAGTGTAAGAGAGAAGGAAAAAATGGATTTACCCAAATTCTAAGCAGCCATAGTTCCTGTTGTGAGTAGTCAGTGGGGACAGTGACATGCACGTCCAACAACTTGGGGGAAAAGAAAATGTGTGTTCTCTGAGAAGGGCAGCCACACTCCTAATGCATAGCTCTCACAGCACCAGTGACAGTAGCACATCCCAGGAACATGCAGAGGGAGTGCTGACATGGGGAAGCCGCTTCCAGAAATGCACATTCCAGGAGTGCTTGGCTTTGCAGTGTGGGACAAAGATGATCTGAGAGGCAAAAGCAAGTCACCAGAAAAATGTTCTCAATGGGGCCACATGAATATTTCAGTGATGTTACTGTGGTGTGGATAAAATGCCCTTCAAGATAATTATCTCCCTTTGCCTTAATCCTACGTTCACTAAGCCAACTTCTGATGATGACGGTTTTGGCTTCCTAGATATCTCAGTATCAAGACACAGGTTTCCATGGGTCATGGACAGAAACGTTCGGGTTGCTAGAATGAGATTATTGCCATTGTAAGTCAATCAATTTGTGTTCCAATGAATACATATTATTGAGGTTAATCAATAAAGTCAATTTCTGATCCTACATAGCTAAGGATAAGAATTGAACCAAAGTCGGTCACTGTCCCTTCCTCCCTAGCCTGCCAATACTATCTTATTGACACCCCACGGCTTCAGCGTTAACATTTTCTCCTCATTGAATCTTCACAGTCTGTGACTAAATCAGCACATTTTGCTAGGAACTTCCAAGTAGCCAAGACAAAAAAGGAAACTTGGAGAGTAATTTTCGTTACTTGATAAAAGGATCCTTTGTGAACTAATATTAGGAGATACTAAATTCTGTTTTAATTTACCATTCAGACTTTAGGGAGAAAAAGGCTTATGAATAACAGATTTATGTGGTTTCATTCAAAGAGAAGCGGATTTTTCAAAAGACTTTAAAAAAAGGAACACTATCCTTAGCCTTAATCCCAAGCCCATCCCTATCAGCATTCCATTAACAAAGGCAGGCACCGTCTTGTATTATGAAAGAAACAATAAGTGATTTTGAATTTACTTAAGCTTTTAGACAATGTTCACCCAGTAAGCCTATCTAAGAATGCTAGCATACAAAAATTGTAATCCAAAAGTTTGTTTTTAAGTCAATTGCTTAAAACACAGGGACTATTTTCCCATAGAAACAGTCTCAAAATTATGGAAATTCCTGGGGGAAGCCCAGAAAACCCTATTTGACCCTCGAAGTAGCTGGAATGGTGCTAACAGTGATCCTGATCAGACTCCAAGTTTTGGTACCTGGTCCTTGAGCCAGAGTCCAGCTGCTGCACCTCCCCCAGCCCCGCCCCGGTCCCCGGGGGATGGGTGGTAGGCAGCTCGGTCCTCTTCTCTGCTCAGAACCAAGGGCTGAGGCTGCTCAGACTCTAGTTTGGGGCCCTGCACAGAGCAGGGTTTGCAGCTCACTCAGGGGCGCTCAGAAGGCCTGCTTCCCTCTTCCACCTTCTGAGAGTCCAGCGTCTCTATCCCTCAGAGGCCTCACCTCAAGGTGTTGAGAAACCGCATTTTTAATTTCACTGAATCTTGATTAACTTAACTACAGCAGCCACACGTGTCAGGTGGCTACCAATTGTGTAAGGCCATTTTCATTGGTTTTCACCCTGGAATTGGACATGCTTGCACTGTGTGTGTGTGTGTGTGTGACAGTGTGTGTGCACACGTGTGTGAGCATGTGTTGTATGTGTGAGCATGTTTGTGTATATGCGAGCATGTGTGTGTAAGTGTATGTGAGCATGCATGTGAGTGCATGAGACTGTGTGTGTGTATGAGTGTATGTGTGAGTGTGTGGGGGGGACTGAGTGTGTGAAAGTGTGTGTGAGATTTTGTTTGTGTGTGTGTGTGTCCGCAGCTTCCTGGGTGCTCTTCTCCTTTAGGGGCTCTTGAATACACAGCTCAGCAGCCCTTCCCTATGATCAACGCTGAACACAAAGGTGCCGGGTTTGCTCTCTAACCTCCTGCAGATAAGAGAAGATCTCCCCGTGCTGTCGGACTATCACCATGTGCGTCTCACAGGACTCAACCCATCTGCCCCGCCCTAGATTTTTAAAAACTCAACACAAACCAACCCTCTTGACTTCTGCCTCCTTGCCAGCTATCCTTCCATTTCTCTGTTCTTTAAAACAGAACTTTCTGGAAGAATTGTCTGCACGTGCTGGCTCCACTCCTGCCCTCGCATTCGAAGCCCCGGGAGCTGTGCTGTCAGGCACTTCCTGCGGCCACACTGCAGAGCCCCGGTCAGGTCACCACGGACTCCACCTGCTTAACCCATGCCGTCTGTCCAGCATTTCTCACAGCTGCTCACTGAGTCCTGGAGAGGCTTCCTGGCTTGGTTTCCGGCCGTCACACCGGGCCTCCCCGATCCCTCTCAGCCTCACTGTGCCCTGTTTGCTGAGGCTGCCCTCCCAAGGTGATCTCCTCCAGGAGAACCCGTTCATGCATCTTCCCAGGACCCACATTTGCATCTTCAGCTCCTGTCAGTGCCCTCTGCACCAGAACCCTGCATTTCATGTCCGCTCAGGGACTTCTGGACGGATATTTATCAGGCTCCGCACTCTCAGCACATCCCAAACACGGTTCTCAGTGCCTCCACCCCCACGCCTGCATCGCCCGTGTTCCTCCCCATCAGAACAAATAGGCCCAGGGCAAAAACACAAAGCAAAATGAAACAAACCCAGGAATGCGTCCTTGCATCCAATCTACCTGGCCGACGCACTCTCCCTCTCCATGTTCCTGCGCTCTCCTCACCACTCTCTACCCCCATGCTGCGGCGCTCTGTCCCCACTCTCCCCCTCCGTGCTCCCACACTCTCCCCACCACCCTCCTGCCCCATGCTGCCCTGCTCTGCCCCCACCCTCCACGCCATGCTCCCACGTTCTCCCCTCACTCTCCATCCCCATGCTGCCATGCTGTCCTCCCACTCTCCCCCTCATGCTGCAGTGCTCTCCCGTCACTCTCCCCACCATGCTGTGGCGCTTTCCCCCCACTCTCCACCGCTATGCTGCCGTGCTCTCTCCCCAACCCCCAATGCCGCTGCCACGCTCCCTCCACTCTCCACCTCCATGCTGCCATGCTCCCATGCTCCCTCCCACTCCCCACCCCATGCTTTTGGGCTCCCTCCACTCTCCACCCCCATGCTCCCACGCTCCCCTCCACTCTCCACCCCCATGCTGCCGTGCTCTCCCCCACACTCTGCACCTCCATGCTGCTGTGCTCCCTCCACTCTACACCCCCAGGCTGCCTCTCTCCCCCGCCACTCTCCACCCCCATGCTGCAGCTCTCCCCGGCCTCCACTCTCCACCCCCATGCTCCCGCACTGTCCCCCCACTCTCCACCCCCATGCTCCCGCACCATCCCCCCACTCTCCACCCCCATGCTGCCAGGCTCTCCCTCTGCGAGCCACAACCATGGCTCTTTCCTTCCTGGCATCTCTGCTTCCAGCCTCGCTGTCCTGCGGTCCCTTTCACAGAAGACTGAGTGGTCTTTGAAAACTACCTGTCGCATTGCTTCACTCTTTTGCTTCAAATTTTCCAAAGCTTTCCCAGCACTTGACGATCAAGACCTATCACCTCCAAGGACTGTAAGAACTTGCTGCTTCCAATCCCTGTGACCGCCTCACCTCTGCTTTCTCCTTGCCGGCTGCATTTAGGCCGTCTCACAGTTTTGCTCAGCCCTGAACATACCAGCTCAGACCTGCCTCAGTGCCTTGACGCCTGCTCTTCTCTCCGCTGGACGCTCGCTGGAATCTTCACATGCACGCCCCTGTTTCTAATGGCGCCGCCACTCTGAGAGATGCCACTTCTGCTCTAAGCCCGCACAGCACTGACCACTCTGAAGCTACAGCACATGTTTGCTTCCTGAGTGCTTCTTCCTCAAGTAGAATATGAGCCTCTGGACACAGGGACTGTACCTTGTTCCTAATTGGATTACCAGGACAAAGCTACACATAGCAGGGGCAAAAACATATTTGTAGAAGAATGAACCCACCTCACCCCTTGCGTAGCGTTCTCACCTAAATGGAGCCCTCCACTGGCCAAGTGCAAAGTCCTTTCAGTTTTTGTGAATATATGAAAACAGACAACTAAGATGTTACAATGTTTTCCTGTTATAGACACACCTAAATATGCAAACCGATCCCTTTTAAAGAGGGTCATCACTTTCTCTACCTTAGAAACAGAGAAAAGCACTTTTGGTTTTGTATTTTAGAAAATTTGCTAGCAAAGTTCCAATAATCCCATTTCATAACATTTTTGAATAAATCAGGAACTTTTGGCTCAGTTCTTAGTTTAGCAATAAAAGTCATCAGATAAAAATAATGGAAATTATTTTCTCATTGAATGTGCCCTTGCTTGTGAGTAAGGGTGTTATCTTCATTGTGATATTAAATTACTAATTTGGCTGCTGTATTAATCAAGAAAGTACCCAACTGAACTTCAAAAAATAAAAGGGGAAAGACATACAAAGTGCTTAGAAAAATCACTTAAAACCATGTCTATATTCCTGGGCCCTGATCAAAAATACCCATGTTTTCCTAATCACAGGCAATTTTCTCAACTGCTTTGCCCATGAGGTCCCAGCTAAGAGCCGTGAGAGAATGCCAGGAGGGGCAGACCATCCCCGCGGGAGGCGGAACGGCAGAGCGGGTTTCCTTTTTACCTGGCGCACTGCAGGGGTCCAGGGTGCCTTCTGCTGGGTCATCGCTCATCTGTGCCCGGGGGTCTGTCCCGCTCCTCAAAGCCAACAAAGCGGGTCCTTTGCTCCCACCTTTAAGCATGAAGGGGAGGCGGCTGGCTGGAGAGAACAACAGGGATATGACGTTAGCAGTAAGTTCTACTAAATACACCGTTAGAGTTGGGAGCAGGGCTCTTCTGAAAACCTCACCTTGGATGGATAATTTATAGAGGTAAGCGCCTGGGACTCCCATTGGCCCTTCAAGTTGGGCACTCTGGCACCGTTACAGACGGTGCGATTCAGCGTGCTGAAGGCAGCTGTGGTCTGGATGCCGTGCTGCACACGCAAACACAGGTCCTAACGCTTGATTCAGAGCCACGGAGACCAGAAACTCATGTTAGCTAGAACACCCTGCTTCTGGTCTTGTCTGGTGGACTCTGCGAGTTAGCTGTCTGGAGGGGGCCTTAAGTCACTCTCCATTTGGAGGTTTTCCTGAGGAGATTTCAGTTCAGCCTGCACTTTCTAGAGCCTCCAGCCAGGCCCAAACAGTGAGGAATGTGAGTGTCTGTCTCTCGGTAGGGTCAATGAGATGAAGGTAAGAGGAGAAACGAAGATGAAAAGTGAGACTCAGGAAGCCCTTTTAATACCTGCTGAGCTATGTTCAGCTCAGGCACAAGCCTGTTCAGAACAACCCAGGAATTGTGCTAATTCATTCATCAGACCAGCAAACCTCAAATGCATTTTTGTGACAGTCATGCCTGTGTTATATTGTCTGTACCTTAGTGTAAAATGCTTTAGCATAAACAGCGGGATGTAGGAGTGTGTTGGTTGGTTTTATTCTGCATCCTAGGGGTGATTGGTGACTACCTGGGGCAACCTGATCAGTGACATACTTCACAAGTGTTTAATATTTGAAAGAAACGTCTAACTCTTGGACCCCACAGGTGGCTACTGTGAATTCCTCACTGGTCTTTACTGCTGATGGGCCCTGGAAGGTTTGTAACCAGCAGAATGGAAGTCCGTGTGGTTTTTCAGTGGTGAAGTGAGTGGAAGTCAAGGAAGGGGCACGGGCTGGAGGGTTCTGGGCCCCGCCATGGTGGTGTGGAGGAGGAAAAGGGTTCTACGATTCTTCCTGGCACTGGGAGCTGTGCATGGAGGGGTGTGACATTGGTGGGACCCAGAGGTTAACTGGACACTGCTACTGGGATGATCCTGACCTGACTTGAAGGACCGTTTCATGAAAAGTGATTAGCCAATGCCCAAAGAGTAGGCTACTCATCAAATCTACAGCACATGATGTGCGGCTTGCTGCCCGCTCCCCTCCTGATGTGTGCATGTGCTGTGGGGCTCATCTGAGACTTCCTTCACCTATAAGGTACCCCTGGGAGCCAGGTTACAGGAAGGGAGCTCTGTGCTGTTTGCTCAGCTCTAACTGCTGAGCCCCTTGGCCTCCCAGAGTGCTGGGATTACAGGCATGAGCCACCTCGCCCGGCCCTTTTTAACTTTCTTTAAAAATACATTGTAGATTTTTAGCTCCTCTTTGCAATCTGAAATGCTTTCTAGTGAGGCAAGGATGGGCTCAGGTTTCAGTTATCCAGTGCGAATTGCCATGGCCTTGGTCATTACAAAGAGAGAGTGCCGCACCTGTGAACTCAAAGTCAGCGAGGCTTGAGAACCACTTTCTGGACCCACACCCTCAGGGTCCCAGCCTTGCAGTAGAACCATAAAGGAGCAGATCATGAGTGCCCGTGGTGTTCAGACTCTGGGGAATCCCTCCCTTCTAGCAGAACTCACACCTCCAGGGCACCCGCAGTGTGAATTTACACAAGTAAATGGAGGAACGACTGGGGAATTTTTCCTAGTTACCGTGCATTAGGGGGATGCTTGTTTCCACAGGGAGTGACCAGTGACTAGAAGAAATAAAGCAACTACCTTCAGAAGTGATGTAGGGTTTAATTCCCACAGTGAGACAGTGGCACGTGGGGCTTAGCATCGTCCATTTTCACAATTGTGTCAGGAAGCTTGCTTGCACTACAGAGGATTATTAGATTGGGAACTACCCGACAAGATGCTCAGAAGAGCTGGCCTGTGTGCCTGGCGGCAAAGGCTTGGGACCAGGAGAGGAGGGAGGGTGGCTGACGGATGAGGTTTGACGACAAAGAAGATCATTGGAGGAAAGAAGACCAGACCTACCCCAAACACCGATGCTTTCTAAAAAATGTTCAATCCAGTCCTCTCTATCAGGAGAGAAACAGGACTTCTGTGTGTAGTGTGTCTGAGTGTAATTATCAACTGGTGTTTGCAGATCTCTGTATCTCTGTTCTTACACTTGGTACATTATCAACAGAAGGAAACTGAGATCACAGAAGTTTGAAATGAAAGATTATATGACAATCAATTATAAATAATTTCTAAGTCCTATGTTAGCTATTAGAATGCTTTATTGCAGAGGGAGATTTTTGGTACGTCATAAGTATTTTGGATTGAAACGCATGTCATACATTACAAAATACTTTAGGTCTGCCTCACTGAGGTGTGGTTGATGCATACACTGCCCATGTATGGGGAGGGCACCTGTGTGAGCTCTACTACATGAATGTGCCTGTGAAACCATGACCACCACAACATTCTGAGTAATTAGCGTTGTGTGGAAACAAAAACCAAAACCAGCCAAATGGCAGGGGTCCCCTAATGTGTATCTGCATTTGGAAACTCCTGGGTACCACTGGGCAGCTCAGTGTTCATGCCTCATACACAGAACCAAGCTCTGCGTGGGCAGTCAGGATTTCCTATTGACGCCCACCCCTGACCCGATGGGAGCCTGCAGAGGGGGTAGCATAGTGCCATAGCCACTCCTGCCCTCTGTGGGGAGAGCGGGGGACGGGAGTCATGGGTTTGCCATTTGTGAACCTCCAGGCCGCCAGTCCTGTGAGTCTGATCATGTACACTTCTGTCACATTTCTGTACATTTGAATGATTTCTGAATCTAAACACCGAAGCCAAGCTTTCTTTCCAAAATAAGAGGAATAGACAGAGATCGACACTCAGCTGCAGATCAAAATAAATTCAAGGCTGGTAGGTGATGTGCCACCCCCAGGGGCTGGGCTGGGGCAGCCAGGGGAGGGGATCCCCCTACTCGAATCCAGGCACAGCAACCCCATTCGTAGCCCATCCACAGGGGTGTCCCAGGGTTAGTGCCTGGAGGGTGCCAAGGAGTGAGTTTCAGTCAGGGAAACAGGAACCAAATTGCAAAGAAGATAAAAATCCATGAATCCCTGCCCTAAAGAAACAGGAGTCTGTGCAGCCAGTGGATGCAGCCCCAGAGTCTCAGGCAGGAGGACAGTGACTATTCAGTGGACAAAGTGGTGGCCGATTGTGGCCCAGTCCCAACCCACAGCGACAGAAGAACGTGTTGAACCTGGGGACAACGGTCTGGGGCTCCACCACTAGGGCACACCCCCTTCCCCAGCCCAGGGCGAGTAGAACACCCCTCAGTGGGTAGTTCCCCTTGCTCTCCGCAAAGCCCCAAGGAATACAAAGACCTGGTCTGAACTGAGAGCTCTGGGTGCACAGAGCAGGGCGGGAGTGCCTGGGCAGGAACCCACGGGCCACAAGGGTGGAGTGTTGGCTCAGCCTGCAGGGACGGCTGCCCGAGGACCCCCGAGGCATGCTGCAGTGCAGCAGAGCTCAGTGAGCAGGTGCGGCCGGCGCTGCTCACACTAACATGGGCTGTGCACCCAGACGGGCCTGCGCCCTCATTCATTCGCAGCAGGTGGTGAGGCTTAGGGACATACAGGTGACACACAGGTCTGGGATAAACAATCATATTTTTATACAGATGAAAATCAGGATTTAAAAATGTTTAATAGTAAGATAAAAAACATTAGTCCTAGAACCGTACGCTGCCCACGCACTCAAAAATCAGCCAACAGAAATGGTGTGTGCGTCAGCTGAGCATTGTATAAATTTGATCCAATGTTGTATTTAGATTTTTTATTTTCCCCAAATCGACCATCCAGCAGGTTCCAGGAATGCTGTGTTTTAGGTCAGAGAAAAGACCACATTCCCCCAAAGGAACCTGTAGGGAAGTAATAGATTCCAAGGGAATGAAGGGGAGAAGGAGGATGGAGAGGTGAAGGGAGATACACACCCATGCACATGCATGTACACATGCACACACGTGAACACACGTGCACACACACACAGACTCTCTCAGTGTGTGAGGGACCGGCGCATGGATAATGGAGCAGGTGGGTTTCCCAGGATAGAAGACGGCATGTTACCTGCTGCACAGAAAGCAAAGGACCCTCAATCACTCGACAGTGGGGGGACGTCCCTCTTCCGGGCACCATGGTCAGAAGGCAGGAGTTAGACCCTAATTTCCCATCTGTGTGTCCTCTCCTGTGGCATCACAAAAGTTACTGCTGCACAGTACTTTCTCCTCAGCTTTATTCTGTCCTACCAGACAGTCAGGTCTCCTCTTCTTATTTATACCCTGCCTGGGAACTTTACGTGATAGTGAATGCAGGCGTTTTGCCCACGGAAGCCTCCCCTCTGGCTCCTGCGCTAAGGTACCCCTTACACATTGAGGATAACCAATTAGAACGGAGCCATTCTGACAGAAAGACCACCTCAGAGCGCGTTCTACCTCGCAGACTGGATGAAGCCCAGGTGCCAGGGCTCAAACCCCAGCCCCAGCTGCAGAGTTCTCTGCTCTTGGAGTGAGAGGCCTTCTGGGTGCTAAGACAAAGAGCTCTGGGTTCCGAGTCTCCACAAAATTCACAAATTATTGACTCATAATTGATTTGCTGATGAAACACACAATATGATTGCTTTACAGCATCTTCCTCTCTTTTCTTCTCTAACTTGCTCATGCATACTGCAGGACCGTGCAGAGAGGACACTTCAGGATTAAATGCAAGCCGCCTGGGCCTCCCAAGGAACTGGGATCCAATGTGAAGGATCTGAAACTGACTGCACACCTTATCTTCTAATAGGAAGGCAGAGGCAGTGGTATCATTTGTTGTAAGCATGCTTTAAAGGATTTGTTCTAAGAAAAAGATATTGGAGTTGATGATTAGCATCATCAGTGACTTGGGAGCAGTTTCAACGGAATACTGGAGAAACGAGCCTGTTTGAGAAGAACAGAGTGATGACAACATTTGGATGAAGGATTAAGAGTGTAAAGCCCTGAAGAAGAATGGAAGACCTTTATTTTCCCCCTGCATTCAGGAAAAAGGGGTCATGGGTGTGGATCAAGATAATTCTATTATGAAAAAAAGCAAGGGAGAGGAGGAACTAAGGATGGCTCTGAGTGTCTAAATGAAATAAAATGTCTAGGAACCAAAATCTTTTATTTGTAATGGCTATTCTTGATTTTTAAAGAAAATTACTTTTAAAATCACAGTAAGAACATACATAAAATTCATCATTGTAAGCATTTTAGAGTGTGGCATTAAGTACCTTCACACTGATCAGCCGTCACCACCGTCCATCTCCAGAACACTTTTCGTCTTGCCAAATGGAAACTGTGTCCCCATTAAACACTAATTTCCCATTCCTCTCCCCTCATTTTCTGAAAACCACTATTCTACCTTCTGCTCCTATGCAATTGACTTCTCTAGGTGCGTCATGGAAGTGGAATCCACAGTATTTGTTTTTTATGTGACTGATTTATTTCACTTAGCACAATGTTCTTAAGATTCATCCATGTTGTAGCCTGTGTTAGAATTGTCTTCCTTTTTAAGGCTTAGTAATATTTCACTGGATGGGCACACTACAATCTGTGTATCCACTCCTCCACTGACGGACACTTGACTTGCTTCTACCTCTGGGCTATTGTCATAATGCTGCTATAAAAATGCGTACAGGCCAGGCACAGTGGCTCACGCCTCTAATCCCAGCATTTTGGGAGGCAAAGTGGGTGGATCGCCTGAAGTTAGGAGTTTGAGACCAGCCTGACCAATATGATGAAACCCTGTTTCTACTACTAACATTAGCTGGGCGTGGTGGCTTGTGCCTGTAATCCCAGCTACTCGGGAAGCAGAGACAGGAGAATTGCTTGAACCTGGGAGGCAGAGGTTGTAGTGAGTCTAGATCACGCCACTGCACTCCAGCCTGGGCAACAGAGAGAGACTCTGTCTCAAAAAAAAAAAAGAAAAAAAGTGTTCAAATGTCATTTTGAGACCCTGCCTTCATTTTTTTGAGTATATATCCAGAAATGGAATTGCTGGATTATTCAGTAACTCTGTTTAATCTTTTAAGGAATTGGCAACTGTTTCCTGCAATGGTTGCAATTTTACCTTCCCACCAGCAATGCACAAGGGTTCCAGTTTGTCTGTCTTTTATTTATTGGTTTGTTTCAATCACAGCCATCCTCATGGGTGGGGAGTGGTAATGTTTGGGGATGTCGAGCACCTATTCATGTGCTTGCTGGCCATCTGTATATCTTCTTTGGAGAAATGTCCACTCCAGTCCTTTGCCCATTCTGAATCAGGATGTTTGGGATTTTTTTGTGGCTGTTGAGTTGTAGGAATTCTTTACATAAGCTGCATAACAATCCCTTATCAGTTATATGACTTATAAATATTTTCTCCCATTCCGTGGGTTACCTTCTCATTCTGTTGATTATGTCCTTTGATGCACAAAAGCTTTTAATTTTGATAAAATCCACCTTATTGTTTTCTTTTGTTGCCTGTGCTTTTGATATCATATCAAATTCCCAAATTCAAAGTCTTGATGCTTTTTTCCTATGTTTTCTTCTGAGAGTTGCATAGTGGTCCGTTTCAAGTTATTTTTAAAAATGTGTCACACTTCATGAATTTGCATGTCAACCTTGTGCAGGGACCTGGTTAATCTCTGTGTAGTTCCAATTTTAGTAAATGTGCTGCTAGAGCGAGCACTAAAAGAAAATTCTTGAAAAAATACATTATCATAAATAGATGAAAATAAACTTTGTTTATAACACACTGTCCCAAATCCCCAGAAGAAACAAAGGGTTTATGCTTTAGAGAAACTAAACCAGAGGGACTCTGGACTCAGACACACTGTGTGTAGTGAACAGACGAGGGTCTAGATAGAACAGGATGCAATGAGAATCAACATATCTGACTGTGAAGCACTCCTCTCCCCAACGATTGCCCCAACTTTCCCCCCTTGTCCTGTTCCTAGAATGCAGGCTTGTGTGTATATACCTGAACCCCCACCTTTTCATCCCAGACGAGACACAGGAGAGCGTTTCCTGGGGAAGCTGAACTGTACGAAAGAAAAGACCTGTAGTTATTGAAGTTTGTCATCCCCTCCACCCCTCACCGGAGTTTCCAATCTGCATTTTAGTGCCTTGCTCTTACATAGGAAAGAATGGCTAAGGATAACACGATAACCAAGGAGAGCTTCCAACAAGAATGACTGCGGCTAAAATAATAAACAGTCAAAGGAAACTTGGAAAGAGACCATACAGGGAGAAAAAAAGTTCTTAAAACTATAATATTCTCAGAGGAAAAAGAAAAGATATTGCATTCATGTTAAAAAAAAAAAAAGAATGTTATAAAAGAAGCAAGTGAAGAACAATATAGGGGGTTTTGGAAATTGAAAATGGAATATTACAAATTTTAAAAACCAATAGTTGGAAGTATAAAATTGAAGAAATTCCCCAGAAAATAGAACAAAACCAGCCAAAGGACAGAAAATATAAGGAAATTTGAGGATTAATTCAGCACAGAAAAAAAAGCAACTGAGGAAAAGAAATTATTAAAGAAGTAACACAGGAAAATCATCTAGGGCTGAAGTCCAGCAGTCTCATGTTCAATGGCACAGCACACAATGGGGCAATGGATGGAAGAAGACTGGCCCAAGGCACGTCCCTGTGAAGCTCATTATCGGCAGGGATCCAAAACAGACCCCAAGAGTGTCCAGAAAGGGAAAGCAGCCAGCAGGAAGAAAAGGGAAGAATAATGGTGTTCTATTTCTTAACAGCATTGTTGGACAGTAGGACACAGTGTAACAAAATGACAAGAATTCAAATGAAATATGATTTTCACCTGGAATTCTGTACTGGTTGAAAATGTTGTGATGGGATGCATTTTCAATCTAGTCTCAACAAAGGCAAAGCGTGAGATACTGGGAGCAGCAAAGGAACTTCCCAGAAGGAGGGTGACAGGAGGTCCCAGCACAACAAGTGTGTGACAGGTGTAGCCCGGGTGGGTGGTAGGGGAGACGTTCCAGGTGAAAGGTCATGGAGCTGATGGCATGCTTTAAAATATGTTTGGAATACAGTTGGAAACTCTACTGTCAGTTCTGGGACAGATCTGTGACAGCATTTGGGAAAAAATAGGTATAACTAAAAAACTAAGCACATGAAGAAACAAGACTAATATTAATTGCAGGGAAAAGACAAGTTGTACAGGAGAGAAAAATGGAATCCAAGTACCCTATTTGGCTCAGGCTTGAGAGATATTTACAGAGACCAAATAACTAACACCACAGCTTTAGCCAATAATTGTGATCACATCACACAGAGTCCACAAGGGTGTGCAAAAAGTAAGGATCGGGGAGGAACTGCTGCGAGAATTTGGTTCCCTGTTCCGTAACAGGCACTCAATAGACAACGTCTAAAGAAACAAAGTAATTATTCACAAAATAGAGATGTATTATCTAGGAAAAAGAAAATAAATTTCTGAAACAGCAGAAATAAGAGGCTTGGAAGTGGCTGTTTCATGTGGAAATCAGAGGGATGGGGAGAGGGGCAGAGAGGGTGTTCCTGTATTTTGTTTTACGCATTTCAGTACTATTTATTTTTTTGATGGTCATATCTTACTTTGAGGTATTTTTTGAGGTTTATCTATACTTTTCTGAATTGCAGCATGCCCTGCTATCAGAGTCACTGATAGTTTATAAAAGCCCCGATGTACAAATTAGGGAAAGTCAGAAGCAACCCCAGGCCAGCAGAGGGTTTGCTGAGAGCAGAATGGGCTGCACTTCAGTCCTGCTTGCCTCTTACACAGCGTACAACTGGCAACTGTGCACAGCTACAGCTGCCCTGCTCCCAAACCTAAAGAATAAAAAATCAGAAAGAAAAACCTGTCTGAATTCTCCTAAGATCTAGTCTTATATCATCAAATGTCCCTTGAGGTAGGTATTTTTGAACTTCTGATTTGGATGTGAACACTTATTGGCTGAAATTAGCACCCATCAATCTACTGCCCTGAGAAGCATCCTTGAATGATACACGGATAGGCACGTATCCTTATGAGAGAAGGCTGGCCAGGCGTTTTAGGTGTTTCAGTCTGGTGTGAACCAATGTAATGTGATTGCTAGGAGGAGGGTTCTCTCAAACAAGTTTAGGATGAGCAGACAAAGACCAGTCTCCAGAAATGGAAGGTGGTCTCCACTCTATGTGGCTCTGGCCAGGCCATATATGGGCTATTGTTCTCAACTCAGAGGTCCTGAGGGTCTAAGGAGGTCCACTGACCGTGTCCAAGAGTGAGTCTGCAATGTTCATGGATTTGGAAGTCACTTTAAATAAGAAAGAATGTTGAGGACGTATGGAAAGTTATGTGTAAATAGTGTTAGGCATTAAGAATGTTACGCGGAACAGTAATATATTGGACCTTTTTCAGGGTTAAGGAGTTAGGTGGAGAAAAAGATCAAATCAGGATGAAGAAGGATTTACGAATTCCAGTTGTGGTATTCAAAGATAAAATGTGTCGTCTTGCAGCGTGGGGAGTAAAACCAGGCCACAGGGTGTGGCACAGGGTTTTCTTGACCTGGCTGAGAGCAACTTCCAGTGTGAAGTGTTTACGATTTAATGCGTTTATCCCTTCCCCTGAACCTTGAGCTGTGAAATTACATTTCAAAAAATCCTGGATTTTGGTGTTTGGTAACGAACGATTTCATCGTCAGTCCAATTCATTACTTCTTAACTTGCAAAGTCTGTATTGCTTCTTATTTGCTTCAAGGTAAATGGATATTTTGAGGTATGAATAAAGACCCAAGAGAATTTCCTGAGAACTGTGCAGGAGACACTTTTTGTCACTCTTATTTCCTGTCCATACTCTTAAGTGCCACTTACAGACCGTGAGGCCGTAAGTGGTTCCAGATTCCATCAGTGGTCTACGATGAATGAAAAGGCAATCGAATCCAGATGCTTTTTCTGGTAAACAGTTCCTTTGTAGGAAAAATCAACAGAACAAGAAGGATATTCATTGATTTCCCCTTAGACACTCATTCCCATTCGAGAGAGATCTTTATGCCTCTGCACCCAGTAATTGCTCAGTCTCCATTTGTAGATTTACTATCTGTGCAAATATCACCTGTCTCATACCATCTTTTAATTACTTAATTGATTATAATGTTTTAAATGGCATAAAAATAGATAGTCTAATAAAAAGTATACTGATACATAAATGAAGAGACGCTAAGACGGAGAAGGTTCCTAAAGCTCCTAAATCTTTCCTTTCAGAACTACTTATTACAGTCTTGCCACATCTAGCTACAAATCATTGGTGCAGAAATGAAACGTTTCATGGAATTACACTATTTTCAAAAGCTAAGGATTCCAAGGTGATTTCTTAAATATGCACTTAGCCACAAATTTGTATATTTATTCAAAAATGTATTTTTGCAAACATTTTCAAGTGGCACAGAATTATTTACGTGATGATGTCAGGTATTTCTACCTGATTAATCTCATCTTACTGTTAGATAAACTTCATGGAAATCTATGTGCAAAGCATGTCCAGTGCTGTGATATAAACCAAATGCGATGCAGATTCTTGGCTGCCTTCACCACTATCTGTGGAGCACAGAAGGCAGCCTCCTTTAACCCAGCACTGCTCCGTGGGTTTATAATGACAGCCCAAGTTTTAGAAGGTTAATTTCTACTCATATTTATGCTAGAACAATACCACGTAAGAAAAGATACAGTAGTCCCCACTTATCCACATGGGATACATGCCAAGACATCCAACGGATGCCTGAAACCATGGATAGCAACACATCCTGTGTATGCTGTGTTTCTTCTTATACATATCTGTCTATGATCAAGTTTAATTTATAAATTAGGCACAATGGGAGATTAACAACAATAATTCATAATAAAATAGAACGATTATAACAACATACGGTCATAAAAGTTATGTGAGTGCACTCTCTATCTCTCTCAAAATACCTTAATATTTTTGGATCGTAGGTGTCCAGGGTAATGGAAACCACGGAAAGTGAAACCTTGGATAAGGTGGGAGATTGTGGCTACTGTACTTGTGAAGCCTGGTAAAGACATGTATGTAAGTTATATGAAGTCTGGAGTAGTTACTTCTACTGAGCCTGCTAAAACATCAGAGTGAACATTTTACCTTTTCAGGTAAAGCAACACGAGATCCTACTGATCTTATAAATCCTTAAATAAAATTTGTTCATATATATATACACACACATGCATACATATGTGTGTATATATATATGTTAAGATATATATATATATCACCCAGAATCTTAATTTGAACTATGTTTTTGTTTGGATTGAATATAAGTCCCACTCCATTCAATGTAACCAAAATGTGAACACACCATGCCAGCATCCTGAACCTCACAGAACACAGGGAATGCCTACGCCTCACCTGCCGATCTCCACTGACTCACAATCTAGCTGTGGCATGAGACAAACACACCGCTGATCATTTTACTGAGAACCGTGGTCACAGCCACACAGCCACATGCACCTGGAGGCACGAGGTGGGGAGTCTCCCAGACAGGCAAAGTCATGGAACTCTCACCTGGAGGAAAATCAGATTTCTGAGCTTTGCTCTTGGCAATCCCTGGTGATTTGCTGTCTCTCCCTTGGCCAGTTCCCTCTTTGCTTCCTCAGCCCTTTATTTTCTCAGCTGACTTGGAAGAGTGCTTGCCATAAATATAGAAAGATCTCCGAATCCTTTACATCTACAACGTGACTGTGCTGCAAAAAATAGTGCGGTTTCCTTGTCCTCGTTCACATGAAACCCTGTGTGTGACACCCGGTAGTGGGATTTGCTCCTGATGGCACAGGCAGGTCCGGCTGGAATTCCAACTTGTGTCTGCCATGCTCCCCAGCTTCTGCTGGGCTGTGTGAATTCTGCATTTCACCATCCTCAAAATAGAGCATGTTTTGCCATAGCTGCTACCAATTCTATACTTTAGTTCTGTACTTTAGAAATAGCAGGGAAATGAATAACCTCCAGCCTTTTCCAGAGAAGTAAGGTAGGACATGAATTTTAACTATTTCATTTTTAGCTCTGTTTATGACATGAATTCTGTTTCTGACTAGTTGCCTCCAATTGGATACCTAAACATTTTAAAGCCATTTGGGAGGTATGGGAACAAACAAGAAATAAGATAAAGGTTTGGGGCCGGGCGCGGTGGCTCACGCCTGTAATCCCAGCACTTTGGGAGGCTGAGGCAGGCGGATCACAAGGTCAGGAGATCGAGGCCATCCTGATTAACATGGTGAAACCCTATCTCTACTAAAAATACAAAAAATTAGCCGGGCATGGTGGCGGGCGCCTGTAGTCCCAGCTACTGGGGAGGCTGAGACAGGAGAATGGCGTGAACCCGGGAGGCGGAGCTTGCAGTGAGCCGAGATCACACCACTGCACTCCAGACTGGGTGACAGAGTGAGACTCCATCTCAAAAAAAAAAAAGATAAAAGTTTGGTGTTTTTTTTTTTTTTTTTTAATTTTCCCTTGGGGGTCAGTCTACAAATTTTATCCAGATAATAAAAATTCCTCTGAGAGAAGCTGAAAAAATAAAAAGCTGATTTCACTGAGAAGTGTGCGTCACAGGTTATGTAAGCGATTCCACAATCAGGGCTACTCCAGATTTCCAGTGTGCACTACAGGCTTCTAGTTAGTAGCATGCAATCCATCAAAATTAAGACAAGAGGACGGAATATTAGTCAGTGAACCACCACATATAAATTACCCCATTTGTGTGCACAGGCAGGGCACACACTGGGCATGTTTTATGCTTGACATCTTTGCCCTTTACTTACTAGGAAAAATTGGAAAGTTTATTTAAACTCATAGAATCACAGATGATATAGATTTGGAAAAGACAGTAGAAGTCAACTAGTCTAATCCCCTAGGGGCTCAGATTTTTTACCTATAACATGAGGTCATCAAATGCTTCCTGCTCTCTTTAGGGCCCTTTTGAGACTAAGAAGAGGATCACAGATGTGAAAGCATGTTGAGAAAATTAGGAGAGCTATACAAGTGCAAAATTAAATTATCGCTTCTATTTTCATCATTATGGTAGGCCTTCATACAGGTGGATAGCTGGACTCTCTGGAAACGGCTAGCTGAAATCAGGCTTGACCCCATGGCTTCACCATCTCCAAATTATTAGAGCTCCATTTCGAGATCCTCGTGGGCTTCGTCCCATCACTTAGACTTTGAATATGCCAAGTGTAATTTTGAAGTTTATTTTATCTAGGCCTACCAAGCCCTCATAATTCTTCTAAGACAGGCTTACAAGAATAACTAATGGAAGTTTACCCAAAGTTTCTCATTTTCCCAGAAATGGCTGTAATCCAATGAGGTTTACTTATATGATCAGTAATAAGGTAGAAGGAGATACAGCCTGAATATCGCAGGAAGCAGTCAAGAGGTGAAACGTTTAGGAGTCGGGAGACTCCTGACCATTAATGGCAGCAGCATCAGCTTCCAGTGCATCTTTCTCACTACAGCAGAGGCAGGTTCCCCGGTCAGGGATGAGGACAGAGTCATAGTGGTGATATGGGAGGGGGGCTGGCAAGTGCTGGGTAGAGAAAGGCAGGGTCCCTGGCAAAGGCTCCACCCTCCAGCCTGTGCCCACAGACCTAGGTGAGAACAGGCATTTCTGTTTTCAGAACGATGTGGACACCAAGGGAAATTTGGCCGAGCGTGGTCAGAGGACAGTCTGGCTGCTGAGCAGCCTGACTCCAGGGGAAGACCACCTTCCCACTCCAGCCCCCTTCTGGCTCCCATCCATCTGCTGAGAGCCACTTCCACCACTCAGTAAAACCTTGGACTCATTCTCCAAGCCCATGTGTGATCCAATTTTTCTGGTACACTAAGGCAGGAACCCGGAATACAGAAAGCCCTCTGTCCCTGCAATAAGGCAGAGGGTCTAATTGAGCTATCACGAGCCACTGCAGATGGCAAAACAAAAAGAGTGCACTGTAACACACACCCACTGGGGCTTTGGAAGCTGTGAACACTCAACCCTAGAGGGTGCCATGGGGCCAGAGCCCAAACACGCCCCCAACAAGCTGCCCCTCTGTATACTCCCCCTAGGGGCATGAGCAGCGGGGCACCGTAGAAGCGAGCCACAACCCCATCACACACCCTGCAAGGGGGATAAGGGAACTTTTCCCGTTTCAGTGGGTCATGCTTTAGCCATCGGTTCCTGGCAGTCAGCACTTCTCAGAATAGGGGAGTCCCGTGGAGTCAGAGTGAGGAACTGGATGTACTGAACCTAGAAGTTCCTGGCTGTCTCCTGATGCTCATTCTTCATAAAGTTGTTTTGTCTTATGTACTTACCAGGAAAACCAACCATTTCTACTTATTCCTCCCTCGCAGTCTTGACCTGGAAGTCACCTTTGCCTCCCTTTCCATTATTCCCCATGTTTCTGTTTCTACCTGTAAAGGCACATTCTTTCCGCCCCTAGCAAGAACAAGACGCATCCAGTTCGTCCTCCCAGCTTCGTGCCATCCTCGGCAAACTTTCAATGTGGCAGTTTCTTTATGTACCAGGTGAAGGAGCCCGCTGTGAGCTCCGTGGCTTTGAAGGATTCTGTCCATTTGGTGCAGTGCAGGACAGAAATGGAGTTCAGCTGGCACTACCCATGTCCTCCAGAGGCCTACGCTCATTACTAAGAGAATATGGTCTTAGAAATAAAAGCTCTACTTCCACCTGATTTAATACAGACAAGAACATAATATGTTGTATTCCTGTGCACAGGCAAGGCAGGGAAAGGCAGAGTCAAGGAGCTGTGTAGTTATGTTGGAGAGAGTTAAGGGGTTTCGGGGAGCAAGAGCTGATCCCACCAGAACGTCGGTTTGTGCAACAATGTCCCAGCTCTTAGAGGAACCAAGGGAGGATCCAGCAGTTCTCTATTCTCTAAAGCAAGCAAATAAATGAATTAGAAACATTTTACAGAAATTGGAAAGTATTAATGATGGGAAAAAATATACCCAGGAAACATTAAAGAATATTTTCGTGAGGAAAAGAATTATCCTCAGCATTTATATAAATAGCTTTAACATTTTACGTTAATAAGCATAGCTGGTTTTACAAGCAAGCAAAATAAATGGCTGCCTGGATGACAGAATTCAAGCTGTGTCAGCAAAACCCAATGAGAAGAGCACGGGTGCCGAGCACGAGGGGAGAGGAGAACCGCAATGCCCGCTCCCTCCAGTGGTCCACACCTCCTGAGGGGCACCGCCTACCGATGGGCCTGGGCCCGCATCCTTGTCTGTTCCTTTGTCGAGCAGGGAGAGTGTCCCATGGTTAGACCCCACCCAGCAGCGAGAACCGGCTTCCTGGGGCCGACCCGGCCCTCCCCGGCCATCTGCGGGCACCACGAAGACAGGCCATCTTCTGCGGTTCTCCCTCGCGGGATCGAACCCGCAGTTCGGCATCTTACCAGTGCAGTTGCCGACCACAGGAAAACAAGCACAGATCTCCCTTTGGGAAAAGTGTCCACTTCACTCGTGAACAAACTAAAGATGACAGAGAAGCTCAAACGTGTCCCAAACCAGCAAACAGAAAACAGCATAAAGGAAGATGGATGGGCCGAGCCAGGCCACCACAGAAACACCCTCGTGTCCACCCTCCTCACGTGGGGGGTTCCCTGGGACCAAGCAGGTGGGGATTCTCCTGCCCTGCACCCAGGCTGCTTCCTCCGCCCGGCATCTGCGCGTGGGCTGGTTCCCCACTGTGCGTTTACTCAGCTGCGATGACCACACAGGAGACACACTGCCATGGGCCCGCTGAGGGCTGGCTTCAGACAGCAGCACTGACCACATGTGCTTAGTGACTCAGGACGGAGGCGACTCCTTGAGAATCCACACCATTTTCCTCCTTAGAATCACGCGTATAAAGACGGGCACCAGATTTCCCTACGCTTGGGGTCACGCTTCTGGCTCACGAGCTTATGTGACAGTCCAGTGTGCAGAGTTTGTGAGACAAATCCAGCCACCATCCCCTGCACGGTGTGGAAGCTGCTGGCTGAGGGAGAGAGAGGAGGCTTTCCAGGAGCCCGGGGCTTTTCAAAAGACAAGGCTGGATGCCTGTTCCTCCTTCCTCTCTCCGAACAGTGTTCTGAGGCCAGGAGGGAATCACTAAAAGAAAATCTACCCCCAAATGACATACAGCCCAAGAGAGGCCTCAGGGAGTGCACCAGCTCACGACTTCCTTCCCTAAGGCTGAAGCCACCAGTGCTCTCCAGAATTCAAGACGCCTATGGAAATTTGCAGGGAGTAGATAGGAGGAAGACGGCCAGGAGATCAAAGGTAATTTAAAAATGAATACGTCATTGGCCTTCTTGTCCAATCACTTGATTCATTGCAAGAAAAAAATCCTGGTATATTTGTTTACTTAAAGAAACATAACGAATAATTGTGTTTCCAAAGAACAATGAAGACATTTTACTTTGTCTAGCTGCTTTTCATCTTACGCTGCTGAAATAGATAAAAATCTAAGGCTGCTTTGTAAGTTTGCAAAAGTGAGCATCAGGGGGAAAGGAAAAAGAGAAAGGAGTTTAAATGGTTGTGTTGTGTGTTTTTTGTTTGTTTGTTTTTGTGTTAAGAAAGACAAGTGGATCTTGGTCTTTAGTAGAAAACTAGGAAAAAATCCAACAGTCTGAGCAAAAGCCACCCACCCCCAACATACACACCCTTTTCAGACAATGTTAGAGTGATGATATTGGGCAGCAGGCAGGAATTCTACTTGAGCACAATATTTTCCGATGTCCTCCTCCCAGAAATGAAATGTGTCTCTGACAGCCCTGCCAGAGCAGGTAGGGCCGGCCCCTAGTCATGCTGCCCTTGGGTAAACATCGGGACTCTAACTTACACAGCTGCTTTTCTGTGCACCTTCAGAGCAGCTTCTGATGCAAAACCAGAAACGTGCAAACCTTCACCATGGTGCTGGAGTGAGGGCACACATTTCAATGGATTCATAACACTCAATTCTCCTCTCCCTTCAGTAGGGACATGCTGGTGCATGGCACTGATCCAATTCAAAGACTGGCTTTCCTGCTTCCATTTGGAGCTTGCCAGAAATAATACACATTTTGAAAAATGTGATGGTTTGAAGAAAAAGAATCTGTTTGCAATTCCAACTTCCCAATTATCACCATGCAAAAAACTACCACGCAAGATGGTAATATGAGAATGACTGCAAAATCATCAGAAGAATTGGGAGAGTGAAAAAGAAGGATGTCAGAATAATGACATGTTTTAGGCAAAAATGCATTTTTAAGCCATTCAAAATGTAGATAAGTCACACAAAAGTGTGGAATATTCCGATATAAGACACCAGGAAAGGTGGCCTCAGCCTCAGGGAGATTATGACCATACCCAAAGACACAGGCATCTGCAAATACAATTTAAACCATTTTCTGGGCCAAACAAGACTTGTCTATAGGGCTTGAGATGACCTCTGACTTCTCAGTTTTTGAGACTTTGCTTTACTGCCTAATTTATGTTATGTAAGAGTTATATATACACTTAATTGAAAAGAGGAGAAGTTGTCAGAATGAAATTAAGAAGAAATAGGAGGCCATGGTGGGAGGATTGCTTGAGCCCAGGAGCTCAAGGCTAGCCTGGGCAACATGGTGAGACCCTATCTCTACAAAATGCAACAAAAAACATGAGCCTGGAGTGGTGACATATTCCTGTGGTCCCAGCTACTTAGGAGGCTGAGGCAGGAGGATCTCTTGAGCTCAGGATGTTGAGGCTGCAATGAGCCATGATCATGCTACTGCACTCCAGCCTGGGTGACAGAGGGAGACTCCATCTCAAAAAAAAACAAGATTTCCAGGAAAATTTGATTGTTTTCAGTGAAATCGAATATCAACCTTTTTCAAATGGAAAAATCCCCAAAATATGGTAGAGATTTAATTTTTTTCTGCCCAATTCTATCCTCTAACTTAAACATATAAAGAGATTAAAATTTTTTGAATAAAAATATTTCGATAAATTACTTGAAGCAATCTTCTTAGACATGGAGAGTTGGAAATCTATTTTTAAAAGGATTATATTGGGAGATATTAAGGACAGCAATGAAATAATAAATAAGCACTACCTGCTCCTACCACTTGGGGGCAGCAACCCAAAACTCACCCAATTTGGGCACTTGGATGGGTGACCCTGGGCCCCAACCATAGGGATCCACAGTTCTGGTGGATTATTGCATTAATAGGAATCATTGTCTTCCTAAATCTTCTTTATAGATATCATAAAGCCATATGCTTGGGGAGGCCCACAATACTAATTAATTTGCAGGTGAGCCTTTTAAACAATTATAAAACAGCACGCTTTGAAAGTCCTTGTATCTATTTGCTATCAAATATTTCCTACAGTGGCTGTGGATTACTAGGCAGAAAAAAAAAACCAGCCCAGATTATTTTAAAGGGCAGAACCAGACTAGCTTCAGACTTTCAGATAACATTGCAAGCTGGAAGAGAATGGAGCAATTTCTGTTGTTTTTGATTGAAAAAGTATCTATGCAGCCAGCCAAGCTATCTTTTGACTGCAACAGAAAGACTTTCATATATTTATATACATATATATCGCCAAGAAATATGTCACCTGTATATCAATCTTGAAAAAGATATATAAGAGATATCTTGGAGATATATACGTATATGAATACATATGTATTATCTATCTTGTATATCTATCTTGAAAAATATATACAAGTGACATATTTCTTGGAGATATATATGTATATGAATATATGAAAAGATGATCCCCCCTTCAAAAAAAAAGCCACTGAAAACAGAGGACTGGGTATAAAAACATGGTAGGGAGTTCTGAGACTAAGTGACAACAGAGCTAAGTGAAAATAGTTCCTTCACAGTATTTCCTCTGTCGTTTCTACTGAGAGTTCAACTTATTCTAACAGGCTGAATGTAAAGGCCATGTTTTCTCTGAAATCATTCCTTATCCTCAGTTCCCATGTCAAATAAATCACTTCCCCCATCCCACGGCATTTTCTCTATTATCCTGAATCATAGCATGCATACACAAATGCAAGCATATGTCCAATTTTAAAAGATGACAAGGCCCGGAGAGGTGATTCACGCCTGTAATCCCAGCACTTTGGGAGTTGGAGGTGGGTGGATCACTTGAGGTCAGGAGTTTGAGACCAGCCTGGCCAACGTGGTGAAACCCCGTCGCCACCAAAAATATAAAAAATTAACTGGGTGTGGTAGCCCATGCCTCTAATCCCAGCTACTCAGAAGGCTGAGGTAGGGGAATCGCTTGAACCTGGGAGGTGGAGGTTCCAGTGAGCCGAGATCATGCCACTACACTCCAGCCTGGACAACAGAGTGAGATTCCATCAAAAAAAAAAAAAAATCCGGGCCCGGTGGCTCACGCCTGTAATCCCAGCACTTTGGGAGGCCGAGGTGAGTGGATCACAAGGTCAGGAGTTCAAGCCCAGCCTGGCCAACATAGTAAAACCCTGTCTCTACTAAAAATACAAAAAAATTAGCCTGGCGTGGTGGTGGGCGCCTGTAATCCCAGCTACTCCGGAGGCTGAGGCAGGAGAATCGCTTGAACCAGGGAGGTGGAGGTTGCAGTGAGCCGAAATCGTGCCACTGCACTCCAGCCTGGGTGACAGTGAGACTCCGTCTCAAAAACAAAAAACAACAATTAAAAAATGACAATTGTACAGAACCCACCCCCCATGCCAGGCCGCGAAACTCTGCCGCATCCCAGAGCTGCCAGAGCTCCCTGTCCCTGCGGCCTCGTGGCCCCCGGAGGGAAGCACCATCTTGCGGCTGCTGGAGACTCGATAGAGAACATGATGGGCAAAAATGAGAGACAAGGAATCAGGAAACTCATGAGTCAAACACACTGAGCCCTGTACGGGGGAAAAGTGCCCTGTATGGAGAAAGTGCTATGGAAAAATGCGTGTAGGGGAGGGAAGTCGGAGCTCCAGGGGCAGGTTAAGGGCGGCCTGGGTGGAGAAGAAGACAATTGAACCTGAAGGAAACGAGGAGGAGGTCCTGTGAAAGTCTGCAGAGAGAGTTCCAGGCAGAAGCGCCCAGGAGAAAGGCCCGAGCTGCCGGCACGTTGGAGGAACGAGAGGTGCATCTGCGGCTAGAGCAGAATAGAAAGAGAAGAGTGAGGAAGGGGCAGCTTTCCAAGCTTGATTGATCCAGAAAATACTGCAGAGATGTTACGCATTCAACTTCTGAGTGGCCACAGGCTAGATTGTTGACACTTTCTGTACTTCTGGGTTCTTACTTGCAGGAGGGAGACATTCCATAGGGTTGCCATGAGGCCTATGAGTTGAGGTATTAAAACACTTAGACTGATTCCTAGGACTTAGTGAGTGCTCCAGGAGAGTTAGTGAGTGTCCTCATATAAAGTTAGGTCAGCAGAAAATTCAAGATTTTATATTACATTTTCAATTGCCAACAAGAATCAAGGTAAGAAGTAGGCAAATAAAATGGCCTCTACATTTTTGGTAAAACTGCTGATAAGGATATGCCCATATTGTTCAGTTCCCTTTTTGTGAAACTCACAAAATTAACTCTAAATTTACTTTTGGCAGAGAATATTAGTGTTCTTTCATGAGAAAATTATGAGTGTACCCAGCCCTGTCACTGGATGCGCCACTGAATACGCACCCTTTCATTCAGAAGGAATTCGCGCGTACTGTTTTCTTTTTTGCCATGACCATCGGGAAGCTGAAGAGAGAATCCTTTGATCAGCTGAAGCGAATGGATCTAAAGCTGGCTTTCTCACGAGAACTACCTGCCTCTCCCTTTTATTATTGCATGCTTTGTTTCAATGCTTTACCACACAGGATTTTTATGATTTAAGCTAACTCAAAATGACAACCTGGCTGTCTTTAACCTATTTTGCCACCTCTCTTTCAGGATTCTGATGGTGTAGGTAGAAGTCAGGGCTGGAAGCTGAACTGCCTTAGAGGTGGGGCAGACCCTGGGGGCAGGTGGCCCAGCCACACAGATGTGCTGACTTCTAGAATCATCAGTGAGCACCGCGTGGACACAGATCTTTTCCTTTATCCAAGCTGTCCAAGAGTTGTGGCGGCACACAGTTGCAGCTGAGCGACCCCACGGGAGAGACACAGGCTAGACTGGAGCTTTACCAGTCACCACACAAAATCCAGCTCATCACGTCCACCCTATTGACTGAGCAGGCCAGTCCATTTCTAACCATGTCATTAACACGAGTGGGCTCATTGCTGAAGTTACACTCTTCACACTTTGCAAATTTGCAGATGAGGCAACTTGGATGGAACTGGGAAAGCAGGAAATGTTATTCCCTATTTGGTCCCAGCGTCACATCCAAAATCTCCCAACAGTAGCTCTGGAGTCTCCACCTGGCAGATGAGCGCTGTCTCAGTTCTGACTCCAGCTCTTCCCTGTTAGCATCTCCCCAGGGCTTTTCAGCCCCATTCTGGTAAGTGGCATCTGTCCACTGGCCACCAAGCACAGCTGGCCTCCACAGAGCCAGGGCTGTGCTTCGCGTGCTGGTTTCTTTCCCAGGACCTGGGCTGTGGCCTGGCTCTCAGGTCCCTGGTTCCTAGTGATAGTTCTCTGGGAGGCCAATTGCCTGTCTGGATGAATAACTACCACCTGCCCCGAATTCCAAAGGTTCTCGTTGCCAGTGGAGCCTGCATTGTTCCAGAAACCGCGTGTGTTTACATGCCCATTGCATTTCCAGTTGGCACTGTGGCTCCATTCGCTTCCCAGCAGCTTTCTGGCTCGATGATCCTAGTAACCCTTCCTTAGCCTGCAGAGAACCTCCCTAGCCATGTGCCACCCAGACCTGAGATACAACAAATAATCCAACATGGACCTATTGTATTAAAGGTATTCCCTGAAGAATATCTGCAGCAGGATTTACTTTTCTTATATATCATTTTAGATTAGAAACAGCCTACCTGTGCTGGGTAAGGGGGAAAGCCCCTTCCTATTTCCTGCTGCCCTTGTGTAAACCAGTAATTCGTGGTGTTACCCGATACTGTTTTCAGTGCTGCCACGCTTGAGCTGCCTGGTCTTCATTTTCCATGAAACAGACTTTTCTGCTAACAAAGTAGCTACCACAGTATGCAAAGGTGTTGTAAGGATAAATGGCAATGTCTATAAAGTGCTTGGAGTTCTCTGAATAAAAAGCACAGTAGAAGAATAGAGCATTAGCACGTTATTATTCTCATAAAGGGTGGGTGGAATTGCAAAGAGAAATCATGTCAAAGATGTAAGGGAACTTAAAAGTCTGAGACTTTAAAAGGCTGGGATTATTAAAACACCCAGTTGTTTGACAGGAGAAAATTAAACTGTTCTCTTGTCTCAAAAGACATAATGCCACTTTCTCATTACTTAATGCACCCCACAATCTCTTCTTCCTGCACCAAGCTTCCACTGAAGTCAGGAAAGCTCTATCTATAAAGTTATTGTATAGGGACACTGTAAAGTGACAATCTGGTCTAGGAAGAAAAAAACTGGGCCTTTTGGTCAATATTAGCACCTCTAGTTATGGTTACACCTAGGATCCAAAATGCGACATCCCTACACTCAGACAATTTAAAATTTCTGCTTATAGAAATGGCATTTTGCTTCATGTGTGTGCACGATGGGGACAGGGAGCTGAGCAGCTGCCTGCAACCAGGACTCCAGAAGGGCTCCATTCCCCAGGAAAAATGAAAGTAGAAGGAACCATCTGCTGGAAGAGAGAGACTGCAAAGGACCATCTCTCCTCCTGGTCTCTTGGTTAAAGAAAAAGTGTTGATAAAAACACAATCCTCACACCTAACATGGATCTGAATCCCAAACTCATACAGTATCTTCATAGTGTGAGAACCCACACTGGGTGGGCTTCAGAGAGGTGACACGCCTGGGCCACCTCCAGGAACAGAGAAGAACGTTGCCACCACCCGAGCCACACACATACTTCTCACAGAAACAGACGTCAGAGTAAAAATGATGACCCAGAAGGAGAAGACACACAAGAGAGACCCTGAACCTACAACAAAATGAAGGTTAGCACTCCCAGAATTTCAGAAGCTAGAACAAGCAAAACATCTATAGGTATTTTTGAAATTCTTAAAAAAGGATCCAAAACCATAATTTAAAAAAACTTTTGAAGAAAAGAACAGGCAGATGTGAAAAAGAACCAAACAACAGTTTCTAGAAATAAAAATAGTTACTAAAAATGAAGAATGAAATAAACAACATATTGGATAAAATTAATAAGAGAGAATTAGTGAATGGGAAGGTGGGACTGAGGCATCCCCAGAGTGTGGCCTTAGGGTAAGGAGCTAGAAAATACCAAAGTTAAGAGACATGGACACAGAAGGAGAACCTCCAGCATATTCTTAATGGGAATACCAGAAGGAGAAAATAAGGAGAATGACAGAGATGATGTTTTCACAGAGCCAGTAACAGAGAATTTTAAAGATTGTTGAAAGATAAGAATGCTTAAATTGGTACAACATAAAAGGTGTAAACAGTATAAATGTGTTCATTCAGATTCTGTATTAGGATTATCCACAGAAACAGAACCAATAAGAAAGTAGATAGATAGATAGATAGATAGATAGATAGATAGATAGATAATAGATAGGTAGGTAGGTAAGTAGGTAGGTAGGTAGATAATAGGGAGGTAGACAGATAGGCAGGTAGATAGGTAGGTTTGTAGGTAGGTAGATAGGTTGGTAGGCAGGTTGGTAGATAAATAGGTAGGTAGGTAGATCAATAGGGAGATAGATAGATAGATAGATAGATAGATAGATAGATAGATCGATCGATCGATAGATCAGTTGGCAGGTAGGTAGACAGGTAGTTAGGTTGGTAGATAGGTAGATAGACAGGTGGGTGGGTAGGTAGGTAGGAAGATAGGTAGATAGTAGGTCAGTTGGTAGGTAGGTAGATAGGTAGGTTGGTAGGTAGATAGGTAGGTAGGTTGGTAGATAGATGGGTAGGTAGATAGGTGGGTGGGTGGGTAGGTAGGTAGGAAGATAAATAGGTCAGTTGGTAGGTAGGTACATAGGTAGATAGGTAGGTAGTTTGGTAGATAGGTAGGTAGATAGGTGGGTGGGTAGGTAAGTAGGAAGATAGGTAGATGAAGGTATTTATTATGAGGAATTGGCTCATCTGATTATGGAGGGTGGCAAGTTCAAGATCTATAGAAATGATGTCCCTGTTTGAGTCTGAGGGCTGGGAGCTGCTGTAGAACCAAGAAAAGCCAATGTCCAAGTTCAAAGGCCATCAGGTGGGGGAACTCTCTCTCACCTGGGGGATGGTCAGTTTTTTGTTCTGTTCAGGCCTTCATCTGATTGGATGAGGCCAACGCACATGTAGGGCAATCTGCCGTACTCATTCTACTTAAATCTCTTCCAAAATCACCCCCACAGAAACATGCAGACTTATGTGGAACCAAGTATCTGGGTATCTCCTGCCCTGGCCCAGTCAATTTGACACATAAGATTAACTGTCACAGGTTCCTTATTTGTGAAATTATGAATCATCAAAGACAAAGAGAACATTTAAAAATCACCAGAGAAGAAAGATTATTTGAATCTGGGCCTACAGAGAGTCTTCACCAATCAGAATAATATCTTCAAAGTTGTGAGGAAAAATAAGCATTAACATAGACTTTTTTTATGCTATTATTCAAGAGTAATGGCAAAATAATGACTATTACAGTAAGGGCAAGGGCTAAGAGAGTTTACAGTTCCTAAATCATAGTTGCAGGATGTTCATTAGTTACATAGAAAGCACTCTCAGAAAGAAGTAGGTGGCAAAAGTAACGGCTACAAACACATGAGTAAATCTAAAGAAACTGTCAAAAAGGAACATCATGACATCAGTATGATGGCAGAATAGGAGTCTCTCGTCCCCTCATAGATACATCCATTTGAACAACCATCCACATGCAAAAATGGCTTCATAATTGCTAAGGAATCCAGATGAGAAATATAGCACTTCTGTAGAGCACAGAAGTAGGTAGAGATGCATTAAAGAGGATAGGAAGGACAGTTTCACATGATGTCTCCCAAGCTCAGTGTCAAGAAAGATACTCCTCCTGGGGGAAGGAGAGTGAAGTGAGCACCAACTTCACTGTGGACCCCAGCACCAGGCTCACACCACTGAACCCTGGTGCAAGGCTGGCCTCTCAAGCTCCAGCCCCAGGCTCTTTGACCAATGGATCAAAGAAGAAATCAAAAGGAAAATTTTTTAAATCTTAAGACAAAAATGGCAACACAACATACCTAACTTCTGGAACGCAGCAAGACCATTCCTAAGAGGGAAGTTACCATGATAAATGCCTATGTTAAGAAAAAAGAAATACTTCAAATAAACAACCTCAACCTCACTTCACACTTCAAGGAACTAAAAAAGAACAAACTAAGCCCAAAGTTAGCAGATGGAAGGAAATAAAAGATCAGAGCAGAAATAAGTGACACTGAGACTAGAAAAGCAATAGAAAAGATCAATGGATCTAAGAGTTAGCTTTTGAACAGTTAAGCAAAATTGACAAAACTTTAGTTGACTAACAAAAAAGAGCACACTCATATAAGCAAAATTATAAATGAAAGAGGAGACACTACATCCGATACTACAGAAATACAAAGGATTGTAAAAAACTATGATTAAAATTATATGTCAATAAATGGCATAACCTGAAACAATAGATAAGTTTCTAGAAACATACCATTTATCAAGGCTGAATCATGAAGAAATAGAAAATCTGAAAAGATCATTGAGTAAGGAGATACAATCAGTAATCAAAAGTCTCCCAACCAAGAAGAGCCCAGGATCTCATGGCTTCATGGTAGAATTCTATCAAACATTTAAAGAATTAATGCCAAGCCTTCTCAAACTCTTCTGAAGAAGCAAAGATGAAGGAACACTTCCTAACTCATTTTATGAAGCCAACATTACTTTAATACCAAAGTCAGACAAGGATACTACAAGAAAAGAAAATTTCAGGCCAATATCCCCGATGAACATATGTGCAAAAATCCTTGACAAGATACTAAGAAACCAAAATTAGTAGCACATTAAGAGGATTATTCACCATGATCAAGTGGGATTCACTCCAGGAATGCAATGAATTTCCAAGGAATTCAACATGTGCAAATCCATAAAGGTGATAAACTACATTAACAGAATGAAAGACAAAAAATATATGGTCATCTCAATAGATGCAAAAAAGCATTTGACAAAATCCAGCATCAGCAAATTCAACATGAAAACAGTCTTCATGATAAAAGCTCTCAACAAGTTGGTATAGAAGAAATGTACCTCAACAAAATAAACCCACAGCTAACATCACACTTAGTGGTGAAAGCAGAAAGATTTTCCTCTAAGATCACGAACAACACAAGGATGTCCACTCTTTCCACTTCTATTCAATACAATACTAGAAGTCCTAGCCAGAGCAAATTAGGCAAGAAAAAGGAATAAAAGGAATGCAAATTGAACAGGAAGAAGTAAAATTGTCTCTTTCTACAGATGACTTGATTTTTTAGAAAGAAAACCCTAAAGACTACATAAGTAACACATTTAGAGCTAATAAACAGCTTCAGTAAAGTTGCAGATACAAAATCACCTAAAAAAATCAGTCCCACTTCTACACACTAACAACAAACCATCCAAAAGAGAAATTTAAAAAACAATTTCATTTACAATTGCATAAAAATATTCAGAAATATATTTAACCAGGGAGGTGAAAAATCTGTGCAATGAAAACTACTGAACATTGATAAAAGAAATGGGAGAGGATACAAATAAATGGAAAGATATCCTGTCTTCATAGACTGGAAGAATTAATGTTGTTAAAATATCCATATTACTCAAAGCTATCTACAGATTCAATGAAATCTTATGAAAATTCCAATGGCATTTTCCACAGAAATAGAACAAAAAATCCTAAAATTCATATGGAATCACGGGACCCTGGATAGTCAAAGCAACCTTGATGAAGAAGAACAAAGCTGGAGGCACCATGCTACCTAATTTCAAAGTATTCTCCAAAACTATAGTAATAAAAAAAAGTATGGTACTGGCATAAAAACAGGCTTATAAACCAATGGAACAGAGTAGACAGCCCAGAAATAAATCTACCCTTTTAAAATTAGTTGGTCTTCCACAAAGGTGCCAATGGGACATACAATGGGAGAATGGACAGTGTCTTCAATAAATGGTGTCAGGAAATCTGGATATTCACAGCCAGAAGAATGAAATTGGACCGTTGCCTCACACCATATACAAAAATCAACTCAAACTAGAATAAAGACTTAAATGTAAGATCGGAAGCTGTGAAATTGCTAGAAGAAAACAGAGAAAAAGCTTTTGAAATTGGTCTGGGCTATGATTTTTTTTCATATGACCCCAAAGTCACAGACGACAAAACAAAAAAAAGTAAACGAATGGGATTACATCAAACAAAAAGGCCTCTGTGTAGCAAAGGAAGCAACCTATGAAATGGGAGAAAATAATTGCAAACCATAAATCCTATAAAGGGTCAATATCCACAATAGGTAAGGAACTCAGCCAAATGGCAAAAACATAACCTGCTTAAACATAGGCAAAGAACCTGAATAGACATTTCTTAGAAGACATACAATGGCCAGCAGTGTATGAAATAATGCTCAACATTTCTAATCACCAGGGAAATGCAAAGCTAAACCACAATGAGATATCGTCCCACCTGTTAATAGTTATTTATAAAAGACAAAAATTAGCAAGTATTGGCAAGGATGTGGCAAAAGGGAACCCCTGTCTACTACTCGTGGGAATGTATATTGGTACAGCCATTACGAAAAACAATACAGAAGTTCCTCAAAGGACTGAAAATGGAATTACCACATGACCTGGCAATTCTACTGTTGGGTATACATATCTGAAGGACATAAAATCAGCACCTTGAAGAGATATCTGCACTCCCATTGCCCACTGTAGCAGGAGTCACAGTAGCTGTCATATGAAATGAACCTAAGTGTCAACAGACAGATGAATGGGTAAAGAAACTGTGATATATATTCACATATATGTATGTACATACACATATACAATGGAATACACACACACAAACACACACACACACACATATATATATATATATATATATATATGGAGAGAGAGAGAGAGAGAGAGAGAGAGATGGAGTTTCACTCTGTTGCCCAGGCTGGAGTGCAGTGGTGCGATCTCAGCTCACTGCAACCTCCGTCCCCTGGGTTCAAGCGATTCTCCTGCCTCAGCCTCCCAAGTAGCTGGGACTACAGGTGCGTGCCACCACATGCCTAGCTAATTTTTTGTATTTTTAGTACAAACGGGTTTTCACCGTGTTAGCCAGGATGATCTCGATCTCCTGACCTCGTGATCCACCTGCCTTGCCCTCCCAAAGTGCTAGGATTACAAGTGTGAGCCACCACTCCTGGCCTATACAATGGAACATTATTCAGCCTTAAAAAAGAAGGAAATCCTGTCATTTGTGACAACATGGTGAACCTGCAGGATATTATGAACGTGAAATAAGCTGGGCACCAAAAGACAAATACTGCATGATCTCACTTATACGTAGAATCTTAGAAAGTCAATCTCATAGAAGCAGAGATTGCAGAATCTTAAAAAGTCTCATAGAAGTAGAGAGTAGAATGGGGGTTGCTAGGGGCTGGAGGAGGAGAAGATGGGGAGATGTTGGTCAAAGTATACAAAGTTTCAGTCATGCTGACTGAATTTTTTTTTTTTTTGAGACGGAGTCTCGCTGCCGCCCAGGTTGAAGTGCAGTGGCGCGATCTCCGCTCACTGCAAGCTCCGCCTCCTGGGTTCACGCCATTCTCCTGCCTCAGCCTCCTGAGTAGCTGGGACTACAGGCGCCCGCCACCTCGCCTGGCTAATTTTTTGTATTTTTAGTAGAGACGGGGTTTCACCGTGTTAGCCAGGTGCCGGCTGAATTTTTGTTTTAACTAACCAACAATAATTGTAGTAATAATTACAATAATTATAATAATAATAATATCAATAATTATTGGTATTACTATTAATGGAAATTTCTCGAGATCTAATGTACAGCGTGGTGACTATAGTTAATAATACTGCCTTGTATACTTGAAATTTGCTAAGAGATTAAGTAGATCTTAAATGTTCTCACCACATACCTACAAAAAGGTAACTATATGAGGTACTGGATATGTTTATTTATAAGCTTGACCATGGTAATAATTTCACAGTATGAATGTATACCAAAACATTATTTTGTACATCTTAAAGATACACAAACTTTATTAATTATGCCTCATAATTGACAGAAAATAAAGAAACTGGCAAACATATATATATGTTTGAAAAATAATTGCCTGAAAAAAGAATTTATTAATCCACCTTTTTTGGTCTTATTATTATTGCAATTATGTTTGTTGGTTAAAATAAAAATATGGTAGCATTCCACATTTATTAGATGGATTAAAATTTTAAAGTCTGACAAGTCAAATGTTGACAAAGATCTGGATCATCCAAAACTGTTGGCAGAAGTTTAAATTATACAATTAATCTCAAGAGTGATTTGACTATCAGTAGTAAAGTTGAATATGAGCATACCCATCTGCCCAACGTTCTACTCCATGAATGATGTTTTTTAAAAAGCATGTCATTTTACAGCATTTAAAAATATGCACAGCATACTATATATTATACAGGGATATATACATATATAGTAAATTTTAAAATATGCATGCCAATGAAAGCTGCTAAATTCAGACTAGCGGCTCTTATTGAGAGGGAGAGAAAGAAATGAGATTGATTGTGGGCAAATAGCAAGATTTATTCATGTCTTTAATGATTTACTTCATGACAAAAATCTGCAAAGCATGACCTAAATTTACAAGATCACAAACAATAGGCAAAGGAATTTTCCCTAAAAATTGTATTTCAACTTTTCTGAAATTTCATTTGCAAAGATGACATATTCAGACAGCAAAATGCATAATGCAATTAGATGTCGGGCGCAGCTAGGTGTGAAAGAACAGCAGGATTTAAATTAAGCCACAGGTGTTTTGGTACAGGTCATGACAATCATCACAGTCACTGCTGTTTATCGAATGCATAAGTACTCTATATGCATCATCTCATTTAATTATCACACCTACCTTACGGCTGTCATTTATTTCAGTTTTAGGGAAGGTAAAACTGACGCTCAGAGAATTATGTGACAAAGCCTAAATTAAGCTAGTCTGTGTGCCTTCAAAATCTGTACTGACTTCTAAGTGCCACTGTGCCTCCTCCTAAGTCAGAATTGAAACCGACCCCTTGCAGCCCTAGTGCAATAGTTAACATCTATCAAGTGCTCTTGCTGTTTCCCATCTTTTGCATATGTAATGTTTCTTTTTTTTTTTTTTTTTTTTTTTTTTTTTTTTGAGACGGAGAATCGCTCTGTCTCCCAGGCTGGAGTGCAGTGGCGCAATCTCGGCTCACTGCAAGCTCCGCCTCCCGGGTTCACGCCATTCTCCTGCCTCAGCCTCTCCGAGTAGCTGGGACTACAGGCGCCCGCCACCAGGCCCGGCTAATTTTTTGTATTTTTTTTAGTAGAGACGGGGTTTCACCGTGGTCTCGATCTCCTGACCTCGTGATCCGCCCGCCTCGGCCTCCCAAAGTGCTGGGATTACAAGCGTGAGCCACCGCGCCCGGCCGTAATGTTTCTTAATCATTACATTGGCAATCGTACAAATGGGGCACTGCTATGTACCCCATTTCATGACTGAAGAATGAAGCACAAAGCTGAGCAAAGTGTCCATGGGTGGAGTCATCCTGAGTCCCACCCAGGACATCTGATGCCAAACCCCCACTGCCCCGTTAGTGAAGGCTCTAACTCAGCAAGAAGAGACCTCACACAGAGACAGGAGCATGGCAGGTGGGCTCGGGTCACCGACTATATTTTTAAACAACCTCATGAGAAATGGAATTGAGTGTGTATCTAATGAGGATGACTCCAGCAGATGCGACTTAAATCTCTGGTCACTGGTTTGCAATCAGGTGAGCACAACAGTTCTCAGGGAAGTTCCTATCCCATAGATAAGTGGTCCCAGCTACCCTGCATCCATCCATCCATCACTGCCTGAGCCTCTCACCTGTGCTCTTCCACCCCCTGTGTCCCACTGCTGAGGAAGGGGTTCCCAGATTCACACAAAAAGCAGAGACTGCACACAACACTGCTCGCTTGCATTGCCCACAGGTGAATTAGGTGATTTGCTCTGAGCATCCAGCACTTGCAGCACTTGTTCAACTGATGCACCTCCTGATGAGCCTGGTCTTTTCATAGGGAAAAAGAAAAAGCTTTGGCACCAGCAGATTATCTCAGAGCCTGGTGGCTGGCCCTTCCCAGGCAAGAGTGGCCCATAGCACCCCTACCCTGCCCTGTGTCTTAGCTGGCATTCATCGTTAGTGGAATCACTCATTCATTTCATAAGTATTGATCATGTACCTACTACGTGCTAATTACTATCCTAGGCCTTAGGGAGGAAGTCCCTCGTATTCCAGTGGAATTATTACATAAATGTTCCCAGATATGCCACTTTTTAAAACCTTTCCATTTGGGAATAATTTTAGATGTACAGAAGAGTTGCAAAAATAGTGCTTAGTGTTCCCATATGCCCATCACCTTCTTCCCTCTACTGTTAACATCTTACATAACCGTGGTACATTTATCAAAATTCAGAAATTAACATTTGTACAATACTAATAACTGAACTAGTCTTTATTTGGACGTCACTGTTTTTTAATGTTGAAAAACTTTGTTGAAAGCAGTTCTTAGGCATGCCTTTATCATACAAAGGCTGCCTTCATTTGCATCTCCGTCTGTAGAATCACTGAATGATAGCACTTAGAAGAAATCTGAGTCATCATCTTACTAGGTGTTTGGGCCGCAGTTTCTCAATCCATAAAATGGATCAATATAGTTATATATGTAGCACAAAGATGTACACACAGCAGACCCTAGATTGTCTATCAGTTTCCCCCTTTTCCTGTGACAGATAACACAGTGAGTGATTCACATCCTGACATAGATTCATGTACTGCGTTAGCATCAACCACAAAGCTAATGAACTGAAGTCAGGAGTCAAAGCAACATGTTCCGACTCCCTATCTATTCTACAATGAGAATGTTAGTAAGTGGTACTATCTTCGTTTTATAGATTAAAAGACAGAGACTCTATGTGATCACACCACCTTTGTTTTTACTTAAATGACTATCCCATATAGGACATGGACAGATGGAACAAGCTAGACTGCCTATGTTTATCCGCACACAGGCAAACGGATGTGTGACGGGTAGGTACTTCAGCGGAGAGTGACTGTGACTTTGGTGAATGATTGATCACTTCCCCATCATGCCTCTTTTGTAAAATTGGGAGTTACAGGTAATCTATTTAAAAGGAATATTTTTTACAACCATTTAAAATTTTTTCTGTGAAAATGGCAGAAATAAGATGCTAGATTAATTACATATTTCTGAAACAATTTATTCATTTTTCTAAGTACAATTGTCTACAGAAAAGAAATTCTAAATTTGTCTACTTTTTATGGAGCCAACACCTTAAAACAGATAAGGCATAAAACTTGCATTTTCAACTCTATAATAAATAAGAACACGTAGTAAAGACTGTGCCAGTTTACACATTTTTGTATATGTGTGCATAATTTCCTGATTTTAATTTTAGTCTTGCTAGTATTTCACTGAGTTGACACATCATTATTTGCATAAGACTTTTCATGTTTAATTCTAAATTGTTTTGAAGTTTGTTTGTATTATTGGTGATATAAATAATACTGATATTAATATCTCTTTGAGATAAGTGGCTTATACACATTTATAAAAAGCCCAGAGAACTCATTTTTTTCATAAATTTGAAGGAAAATTTAATTTTTCTTCTTGAGTTTGAACTGAAAATTCACTGGGGAGTCATTATCTTGTTTATGGTGAATACTCATGTATTCCACAGAAGTACTGTTTTGACGTGTTTGATTGCAAAGTGCTGACTCAGTCCCCTGGGGTGTTATGTGACATGGAGTAGACATACCATATCTCCTTTAAAACATTTTGTTTTTTAATCCTGAAATCTGAAACATATCCAGCCCAGGGTTTTGAATATGGGATTGTGAACCAGTACTGCTTAAAAAAAAAAAAAAAATTCTGAGTTACTTAGGTTTGATAAGTTTCTAGTAGTGAGATTCCTGGCCTAAAGGGCACACATGTTTTTATTTAAAAGTATTCTTTTGATTTACGATACCATTAGTAATTTTTCAGGATGTGTGTTTCCTTGCAACCTCTCCAGCACTCAATTTCATTTTTAAAATAATGTCTGTTAGTCTTAACAGGATTAAAATAATAGTAGTTGGTATTTTAATTTGCTTTTACTTAGATAATAGCAAATTTAAGCATTTTTACAAATTATGGCTTCAAGAAAATAATTTCCTGACATCTGGGCCTCAGAGCTGTGGAAACCTCACATCACAGCTGCTTTATGTGATGTGTCCGGAATTTCTTCACTCATGTACCCACCATCTTTAGTTATTGTTAGCTACTTGTATTATCTGCCATATATATTGCCCCTTGCCCTCACACTTATCACAAATATTTAACCTTTAGCTGTATTTTAGTTGTATTGGTTTTCATGGTACAAAAGTCAGGTCTTTTAGCTTTTACTTAATAAGCCCTTAAACAGCTCTGATTATTAGAAAACTATCAGTTCTGATAGTTAACTAATATGCTTTCAGAATGAATTAAAAATAATATCTTTACCATCGACTTGACTGAAAAAAACTAAATAAATTCATGACCCAGTTTGATTAGAAAACTCATTTCATTTTCAGTAAACCACTGGTTTATCATTAAATGTTTAATTTATAATATAAAATTTAGTCAGATAATGTCAAAACTCAAACTTGGCTTATTAACTACAACTGATCATGATGGTACCTTTCTCTGTTCCTTTTTTAAAGATTTTCACAACTCTGAGGTTTTGTCTTATGACATGCAATCCTCATAAGGACATGTACTTCTAAATTTGCAAAATGTTACCAAGTTTTGTTTAGATATATGTTTGTATGTTGTAAAAATGTTAAAACATGCAAGAGAATGATAAACACCAACAGAGGGGCAGGGTTACTCCTGGTGCAGAAGGATAGTGGTGAGATGAGGCAGGAATACACGATTGGGGTGTGTGTCATTCTTGAATGTTTTGCTCCTTTTTTATATCTTAAGCTGGATGGGAGTTACATGGACATTTGTTATACTATTCTTTGTATATTTCTGTATGTCTGAAATAATTAGCCATACATTTATGATGCTGACATACATGAATGGATACATGTATGCGTGCATTTTGTTGGGCCCTGCCACAAGCATCCCAGGAGCTAGAGAAAGGAATGACCTGAAAGGTACAAACACAGCTGTGTCCCTGAAGCTTTTCTAGCTCAGTAAATGAGAAAACATTCCTGATGACCAAAGAGATATAAATAGCAACGAAAAAACACCAGAAACAATTCTTTCATTTTTATAAGTACTACCATACTGTCCCACTGGATGTGGGTCAAGCTTGGAGCTGGTATTGACACTTACGTAGGGTACGTTTATTGACTCTTTCAAGATTCTATCAAAGATTATTTTGTGCCAGGTATTGCACAGAAGCCTGGGAATAGCATTGAACAAGATGGTCAAACTCTCTGCCACCACGGTTCACATTCTTACATCAACAACAATTCACATAGGCCAGCCATGAAGCAGCTTTCTCCCGCAAACAACTAGGCAGGAGGGCTTTTCCCAGAGAAACAAATACCCATTCAGTAGTGAGGGTGTGTCCCGAGTGCCAGACCCCAAGACACAGCGGTGAACACAGGCGTTCTGTTCATGGTCCCTGGGTGCTTCTGTGCACGCACAGGGAAGAGCAGACCAGGCACGAAGAGCAGAGGGCCTCAAAGTAGCCATGGATGCCAAGGGCGGGCAAGTCACCAGGCTGACTCCTGGGTCAGTGGAACACTTCCATTTTGCCTGTGGCTGATGGAAGATTCAGGAACTCGGCAAATTATCCGTATATTTGATTGCCATCTTTCAAAATATAGATATATATATAGAACTAATGAGTTATAGAAAATTGCAAGTTTTTGACATATCTGTAACACTATGAACTCTTGGAAAACCCACATGATTTTGGGATATTAATATATCGCTGGCAATAATTTTCCTTTCAAAAGTGCTTCTTAAAAAATACAGTGGTTTTAAATAAGCGTTAAATGCAAAAAGTTTTTTTATTACCTGATTATACATCTTGCTTTACATATTTTATATTCTTTTTTTCTGATGAGACTATGCTATATCTTAGTTGAATAAAACTTGGAAGATTTATAACAAAAGTTTAAAGAAGAAAAAGAAAAGTCCAAAACTACAACCAGAGAAAGTGGTTGATACTTTTACATATTTCCGTATCATCTTTTGTTTTAAAATAAAAATTTTTTTAAAATTTGAATTATTTTTATGTAATTAAATCAACCTCAAAAATTAAAACTTTTTAAATGAATATGATTTTTAAGTTATAAAGAAACAGGCTTCCAAGCGAAGACGCCAGGCTACACACAGAGGTTAGCCTCCACCAGCTCACAAGGTTTGTAAACACTGGTATGGGGCACACGCCATGTTAAGTAGTGTTCAAAATGCCTTGTTCACATTGACTCAATCTTCACAATGACACTGTGAATTAGACACTGTTATTATCCCCATTTTATAGATGAAGAAAATGAGATAACATCACATTGCTAGTTAGTTAGTGGAGGAGCTGATATTTGAACTCAGGACTCAGGCAATTTGGCTGAAGTCTGTGCTGAAAATGATCAAGTTTTTTTTTTTTTTAATGGAATGTGTGAACACATCCACAGCATCAAAGAGAAAGAAAAGGGAGCCATCCGCACCTGAAGGCAGAAAGAAAATGAGCCGGTAGGTGGGTAGAACCCCAGAGGATGTGGCTGTCTGGCATGGGAGAGTGCTCTGCAGCGTGCTGGGCAGCTGGGCAGAACCTGATGAAGGTCCAGGCAGAAGCCCACAGGCAGATGGAGGGAAGGAGGAGGGGGTTTGATTCAAGATTTAGCAACCGATGCCTAGGTTGGCTCCTTGTTTGTTTCTCCTCTGATCTGTCCATCCCAATAAGAACAGAGCTCATGGGGCTCAGCATTTTCCGTGGCAGAAAGATGGAGGACATTTCTCTAAAGAAGTTAAACTGTGGCAGGGACCTTCCAGACTATTGTTCCCGCAGCCAATAGCCCCAACTGGTGCTCACTGACCCTCGAGGTAAGAGCTTAGTGGGGAAGTCCTACACGATCCACCACCTTCTAGGGAACATGCCTGCTCACAGGAGAGACCTGGCAGAGAAACGGACTTAAAACCAGGGTAGAGAACCCACGTCAGACAGCCCAGAAAAAAAATCCCGAGTCTTCTTTCTTAAATATGAATGTTTTGGTCCCCAAAATCCATTAGCATTTCATTGTCAATTCCTTTTTGATTGTTTATGTTGGTTAGGTACTTGGAGCGCAGAAGAAGTGTTAAGAGATGGCTCTTTCCCTGAATATAAATACAAACAACCTGTAGAAAGTATGAAGTGCCAATTTACCTAAGGCTTCAGGAAGGAGGAAGAGTTTCAGTCTGGGTACTGTGTCTCCAGCAGCATCACATAAATGCAGAAGCGCACTCTCCTTAGCTTGGAATTGTAAAGGTTGCATTTTCCCCCTTTCAAATATTTTCCTGCCAACGTACTTCAGAATCCCTGGTTCTGCTAACGCTACTGTTATTTTAATGTCAAGGACATGATAGAAATATTTATGTTTTATTCTCTGTGCCAAAGGAAGTAGTTAAATATGTGGGCTGCAGAAGCAAACTGTTCACAGTAACACAGCTCCCAGTAGTTCCACAAAGGCAAGGATGAGGGGCAGTCATCTGGAAATGTGAGCACAAGCCTCACAGCAGAAAATCAGGTGAACAGAAATGCACACAGTGCGTGAAGTTTCAAGGCGCTTAGTGTTCAAATCAGTGCCAAATTTTAGGAAGAAGATTGTGTGTGTGTGTGCGTGTGTGTGTGTGTGTGTGTGTGATTTCACCCTCCAGTGAAGACGCACCATAAACAGCAGCTAGAATTATTTGAACGTGTGGGACCATCTGGAGACCACAGGGTTGAATTTCTAATGTATGCCACTCCCGCTATGCAATTTGGGCAAGTTAACCTGTTTCAGGTTCCTTATATGTAAAATGAGGATAATAATGATATCAACCTTGTCAAATTGCTACTAATTTAATATTCTAATCTCTCATCTCTTTTAGAGTTAGAGGATTAAATAGAATTAATGCATGTTAATCAGTTAATCACATAAGAAGAGATTTTGGCACATACAAAGTACTTAAATAAAGACATAGCTATCACCATCATCACCACCATTAACACTATCACAATCACCACCATCACCATCATCACTATCACCGTCACCATCATCACCATCACCATCACTAACACCACCATCACTACCATCACTACTATCACCATCACCAACACCACCATCACTACCATCACTACTATCACCATCACCACCACCATTGTCACCATCACCACCATCACATCACCATCAACAACACCATCATCACCATCACCACCATCACCATCATCACCATTACCATCATCACCACCACCATTATTACCATACCATCATCACCACCACCACCATCACCATCATCACCATCACCACTATCACATCACCATCATCAACACCATCAACACCATCACCACCGTCACATCACCATCACATCACCATCATCAACAACACCATCGACACCATCAACACCATCACCACTATCACATCACCATCATCAACACCATCACCACCATCACCACCATCACCATCATCACCATTACCACCATCATCACCACCACCATTATTACCATCACCATCATCACCATCACCATCACATCACCATCAACAACACCATCATCATCACATCACCATCAACAACACCATCATCACCATCACCACCATCACCATCATCACCATCACCACCATCACCACTATCACATCACCATCATCAACAACACCATCAACACCATCATCACCATCACCACCATCATCAACAACACCATCAACACCATCACCACCATCACCACCATCATCACCATCATCAACACCATCAACACCATCACCACCATCACCACCATCATCACCATCATCAACAACACCATCAACACCATCATCACCATCACCACCATCATCACCATCATCAACAACACCATCAACACCATCACCACCATCACCACCACCATCACCATTACCACCATCATCTATGAGCTATTTCTACAATAAAGTTAGTAATGAACAATAAATCCAAAGTAGGTAACTGTAAATGCTCCTAAAATATTGGTGAGGCCTCAGATATTTTGCTGTTGGATGCACCTTTTAATGCACCTCCATATTGACACACTTACACATTAATTCTGGCCACCCCCAAATCTAATTTTTTAAACTTTTATTGGTATATTAAAAACTATTTTGTCTTCTAAATTCCTGCGTTTTAATATTTATCATTTCTGATACTAAATAGGCAAATCAAAATACCAGCTATTGATTCTGAAATGCCTCAAGTTTCCAAATCAAATTCTGTCTTATTCTTTCCTTAGCATTTATTAGCCACTCACAGTTCTTGAGGTTACATGGAGTAACTTTTCTCTCACATAACTTTGGTGACAAGGAAATAGACAATGCACCTCATGGAATGTGTTAGGTGAAGAATCTCAGATGTGGAGTTCCTGTTTTGATACTTCCTGGTCCTCACTCACCTATTTAAGCTTCTCCAGGGGCGGTTGAATAGGGGGCATGTGAGGCCTGCAGATATGAGGTGGGTACTGAAGACTCAGGAAGGTGTGGAGAGCAGTGAGGAGATGGGGACAGGGCAGAAGTGGAGAAGTGAGCAAGGCTTTGTTTGACTGGAGTGCAAAACGCAGACAGAGAAAGGAGTGAAGGCTGGGAGTCCTAGTTCACCGAGAGACCAGTGAATGGACTTGAACTATTTAGGAAGAATTAGCTGAGTTTCATATGAAAAATCAAAGGGATTCCAAACAAAGGGGTCAGACATTGGCAAGTGAAAAGTGGAAAAGGATCCAGTCCTGGGAATCTCCATGGGCTCTCTCAAAAGTGCCAGCTCAGGGAGCAGGAGGCTGGGCTTCAGCTCCTGGGTACCTGGCCCCCTGGCTGCTGGTGAGGCCAGGCCAACTGGGCTGCCTAACAACCCCAGGATCTCCCACCTGAGACAACCATGTTGACACTAAGCCCTAACCTCAGACTTGTCAATGGCGAATAAGGTGATTTCAATCGCCTCGTGAGTTCCACGGAGACCGCAGGAGTTTTTAATGGGGCCCACAGGAAGTACAAAGCACAGCCTGCCATTTTCTTCAGCTTCTGAGTGGAGTTCTTTAACTGTCATGAGGAGTTTTCCTTTTCTGATGCAGGTACTTTTTGTCTCTGTTTCTGTTGGCCAGTTCCATTTCAGACTCAATCTTTTGACTCACCTCCGAAATTCAAATTTTCCCACAATTCCCTTAAGTCTGACCTGCACAGAACGTGGTGTGAGGAGCGTGGAGACACAGAGGCACTGGCAGGCAGGGCCTCCTGCAGTGCCTGTGCTCAGGGTACACAGCAGGTCTGTTATTGTCCTAAGTGGCTGTTGGCAGGAGCAGGATGCTGAGATGACCCCCCTTCAGGTGTTACGGCAGGGAAAATATGACCCCTAGTGTGCCTTCACCAAGCCCTGTAGGGGCTCAAAGAAGAACACAGCAGGAGCTCAGGGGCAGGCATGAGCTGTGCTGTCTCCCGGGGGAGAGAAGAAGGGAGCCATGGCCTCAGTGGGTGCTGTTTTTACCTGCGGCTGCATTAGACGCTCACTGACATCACATTTCACAGGCGACCCAGAGTCACCACATACCAAGCACCTTTCCCACTGGCCTTTGGTGTTTTCTGCAGGCCCAGTTATACTTTGGCCCTTGGATTCTATGAGGCACCCCTACATCTTCATAAAACCTTCATCTTTTCTGCTTTTGCACCTTCAGAGTCAGTGTGGCAGGGAGTGTCTACAGTGGCTTCCCTGACCCCTGCCTCCAGGAGAGCATACCTGTGTGATCTATCTCTGTAGCTATGAGCTGGAACTGAGGGCAGCAAAAGTGAAGGAGCACCCCTTTGAGATGAGGCCATGAAGGACTGTGGCTCTGTGCTGCTCACATGCCTCCACTCCCCTTGGGGTGCCCTTGATGAAGCAGGCACCTGATTGGGAGCTGTCCTGTAGAGAGGCCAAGGCAACCAGATAGAGGTAGGAGACTGGCAGGACTTCTTTTCTGGTCACAACTCTGCTGACCAAAACAGGATCTGATCTAGACAGGATGAAGTGAAGAAACCGGCCAAAACCAGCAGATGATGATAAAAGCGATCCCTCGCTGCCCTGATTGCTCATCAGCATAAGACAGTCCCAGCAGCGCTATGACAATGTACAAATGCCATGGCAATGACTCAGAAGTTACCATCCCTTTCCTAGAAAGTTATAAATAACCCACCCCCTCAATTTGCATGCACCTGCCCCTTAATTTACATGTAATTGAAAGTGAGTAAATGGGCCAGGCACAGTGGCTCATGCCTGTAATCCCAGCACTTTGGGAGGCCAAGGCAGATGGATCACAAGGTCAGGAGATTGAGACCATCCTGGTTGACATGGTGAAACCCCATGTCTACTAAAAAATAAAAATAAAAAAACTAGCTAGGCATGGTGGTGGGCACCTGTAGTCCCAGCTACTCAGGAGGCTGAGGCAGGAGAACGGCATGAACCCAGGGGCCGGAGCTTGCAATGAGCCAAGATCACGCCACTGCACTCCAGCCTGGGCAACAGAGCAAAAAAAAAAAAAAAAGGGGGTAAAAGTAGGTATAAAGAAAGACAGTTGCCTACAGCCTATACACTGCTGAATGTGGGTACACTGCCTATCAGTTAGCCCTGCTCTGCAAGGAACAGTATCATCCAATAAAAGACTGCTGTCTAACACCACTGGCTTGAGTTCTTTCCTTGGTGAAGCCAAGGACCCTCTCAGGCTAAGCCCCAACTTTGGGGCTCGCCCATTCTGCATCAAAGTGAGCGAGCTGGCCTCCTGAGGATCCCAGGACCATGTGTCCAGTGGCAGTGAACCTACGCTCCTGGCCCAGACACTGCAAGCTATGAATTGGGCCCCACTTTAAAGCACAAGATTTTGAGATAATTTGTTATGTTTGGGATAATTTGTTACATGTCATAACATATGTTATGTTATGAATTATACAGTAATTCTTCTACAATCATTTACTTCATTTTCTTAAATTAGTAAAACCCAAACATGTCAAACTGGGAAGAGATATAGTTTTAATTGGCAGTCCCTTTGCCAAACATTCCACATGAGGTATTCATCGTTAGGCCTCTCTCTGTTCATGAAACACCATGAAAAACCCAGAATAATGTCATATTGCAGAAGTTTACAAAATGCTCATGTATTCGTTTCTTAGATTAGAACCCCTAAGGGAGCCTGTGAAGAAGGAAACGTTATGCAGAGGCTGACACATTGAGGTTATTCAACGTCAGCATGGAGGTAAGGAAGTCACCTGCTAACAGATGCTGCTCGATGTATGAATTACATTTACCTGCAGACACTTGTCCTTCGATGCTTTTCTTTTCTTCTGGTGGGAAACTCATTACCAAAATTCTATCACATCAGAGAATTCCACGCCCATTTATGCTGCATCTATACATACACATTTTACAACGTATGCATGTATCTATGCATAGCTGTCAACTGTCTTTAAGATGAAATTCATACTTTACTGAGAGTCCTGTTGTTAGCACTTGCAAGAAATGTTAATAGCATTTTAATTTATTATCAATCAAATATTTTTAATGATACCTGAAACTACTCAGATTGAGGTAACCAAAACAGTTTAGCCATTAGAAATGCAACTTATAAGTTGATGTCATCTAGTGTTGAATTTTTAGCAAATTAAATAATGTGCTCTCAAGAGCAGTGCCCAGGGAGTCCACGGCAGGCCAAGCACTCTTCACAATGGTGCCTGTATGTACGTGGGTGGGGTCCACTTTCAGACTCCATTCAGCCAGCTGAGCCACTGCAGAACCCAGGACCAGGCTCCAACGAGAGGGCCAGACAAGGGGGCAGTGTTATCACAGTGGCCCTAAGGGAAGAATTTCATTTCATGTTACAGAAGCTTTATGTGACTAGCCTTCCCTTTTTTCCCTAAGTCAGAATTTTAATTTTATTTTAAATAGAAATGTAAGAATGTTCAGGTTTTACTTTAAAAATAGACATCATTTTAATTTTAGTTTTTAGGGTTTTTTTTCCCACCACAGATGCTAACTTGCTTAAATTTAAACTAAATGACTTTCAATAATTTCTTATAGGCTGGAAATTTTGGATAACATCCTTTAAGTGACACTTCATTTAATTCACAGAAGTAAAGAATTCCTGGGAGTCTACAATGTTGTTATACTTAGAAATGCTAATGGTTACACACATTTTTTCCACATTGGAATGAGCATAGTAACAACTAGCTAGGAATAAGAAAACAGACAATAATTCTTCTACAACCATGTACTTCATTTTCTTAAATTAGTAAAACTCAAACATGTCAAACTAGTAAGAGACGTAGTTTTAATCGGCAGTCCCTTTGCCACACATGTAGACAAGGTATTCATCATTAGGCCTCTCTCTGCTCATGAAACACCATGAAAAGCCCAGGAGTTTTCGCAGGGCATGTGATTTATGAGCCAATGCAGTACTGCTCAAAGAGAAAACAAGCCACAAATAGCATTTGCTGTGTAGTTACCTGATGTGCATTTGATCACCTGCAGCAGGTTTTTTCATTCAATACCTGAAAAATTGCCCTTTTTTGAGTATTTACTAACCTGTCTTTCCTTCTACCGCATACTGAGCTCCTGAAGGCACTGGTGCTTGCTCCCATTTGTACCCTGGAGCACACAGTAGGTGCTTACTAAGTGACTGTGGAACAGAACCTCTAATATTTTTGAAACACAGATTTGGAAACATCTTCCCAGAAAACAAACTACAACAAATCATTTCCCTGGAATGAAGGAATGAAGGTCAGTATTGCTAAACTGATACCATTACTACTAACTACACTTACTAACACTATAAATACTCATTACAGCATTTCAGCAAAGTTCTGCTGGAGACAAATATTGCCTTAGAAGCAGTTTTTGAAAAAAATAGATATACATTTTAGTATAATAGTTCTAGAGGTATAGGCAACCAAAAGTTTCTCTCTCTCTCTCTCTCTCTCTATATATATATATATATATATGTGTGTGTGTATGTGTGTGTGTATGTGTGTGTATATATACATATTTATGAATATAAAACAGTTATATTACTTAATTGGTTAAGAACATGGATTTTGGATTCAGAGAGCTACAACTCTACTCCATTTACCATGTGAATTTGGGAAAGTCACTTAACTTCCTAAAGCTTCAGTTCTCTCATCTATAAAATGATAATAGTAATAGTCCCTTATTGATTATGTTGTTCTAAGAATTAATTAGATAAAGCATCTAACGCACTTAGCTGATGATCCTTTTGGGGTCAAAAATAGAGATATTTCACTTCCATCTGAACATTTATCTTATATCAAATCATTTAATCAATCCAGAATTAGGACTTTTGGGACTCAATAAATAAACTTCTCTCAGTAGCCTGTATCTTTAATTTTATTGTGAGGTATTATAAAAATAGGTTTTTGTTTCAGTAACAAAAGTTTACATTTAAAACTGAAAAAAGCCTCAAGTATTAAAATAGTTTTATGGAGAGGGACACACTCTAAAGCTTCTCTGACACACCTTCTCTGAAGATGGACTTGTGTCATCTACTCATAGAAAACAGGGTGGAACTGGCACCTAGCAGCCCCAGGATGGCCTGTGACTGGAGGAGCATCAGAGCCCTGAGTCTGTGCTTTGCTGAAAGTGGCCTGAATTGTCATGAAAAAAACAAAACTTTTAATGAAGTCACCTAGTGGCAATTATTATTTCATGCTAATAGTTTCCCAACTCTCACCATATTGTAAAATAACGCTTGCACGTTATCAGTGTTAAAGAGCTAAATTAAAGCTGCTTGTAAGATTTGTAAAATAAACAGTTGCCCTGGGGAAATAAGGTCTTTGAAATGATCCTGCAGAGGGGCACCTGTTGGGCGAGTTTCTCCCTGTCCCTGTCCTTCTGTCTTCACTCAAACATATTACTATTAGAATCACTCTTGTCCTTAAAATACAGCACACAACTCTAGTCTTTATTATCAAATAAGCGTTAAAGCTGTTCTGTACCTAGTAACTTGGAGGAATGGCTGATCAACAGTGATTTAAACCAAGGAACAGTAGGGTTGGAATTGTTGCAAGACTGCAAAGGGAAAGAATTACAATGAGGGATGTCTGTAGGAAATGGAACAGGTAAAGAGGGGGCAGCTGATTTGGAAAAGAGGCAGGAGGCAGAGGCTGCTGCGTGACTAGGTGCAGCCCCTGCAGGTCACAGCAGAGAATCCAGTCCCCACTGCCGGAGTCGCACAGCTACTGATAGGACTTGGGGGATAGTTCTGAAGAAAGCACAGAAGAAGTAGCAGGAAAATGTGTAATGAGGTGTCCGGCGCATATTTCCCCACAATTCTCCCTCTGCCTCTTCCTCCCTCCTGGAAGGCCGATTTTCCAATGCATGAGCTCCTGTCTGGTGGCAGGTTCCCGGGAAGACACTTGGACTCCTTCAGGACTCTTAATGCCCGGCTCAGCGTCCTAAAGAAATCCTGCACTGAATGCAGCCCAAACAACTCAGACAATACCAGCAAATTAGGCTCTGGGAAACACCAAAGATTAATTTGCAAAATTATTTAACAAAAATCATTTGATAAAAATTATTTGACAAAAAGGTAATGCTACAAATATTGGACAAATTATTTTTAAATTGTATTAAGAAAAAGATTGGCAAAGTCCTTTTGAGAAGATGGAGGTTTCCAGAAAGACTTTTCTCCTATTAATTTCCTATTTTAAAAAATACTTAGTTTTTGAGAAGGGTATGCATTCACATTGTTCATAAATTTTTTTAAAATTATAAAAACTCATATATGAACAGTCTCCCCATTTATGTTTCCCATTCAGCATTATTACCCACCACCCCTAAAATAGCTAACCACTGTCACTATTTTCTTTCTAGATCCTTCCAGATTTGTATGAATGTACAAACACATATGAATATATACCTCACACTGCTATCTCACTGTTTTGAGTCTTTGTATTTTTCTTTTAATATTGCATCTTTGAGACTTTTCCATTCATTTATAGACTTCATTCTTTTCGTAACTGCATGGATGGCCAATTTCATGTAACTAGTTCCATGTTGATGGACAATCAGTCTTTGCTATTGCAGACAGTCTCACACTGAATGTGCACATGAGGCAGGTTGTTTAAAGATATTCAAATCTTTCCAGTTTTCACGGGTATTGCCAAACTGTCCTCCATCAGCAATGTATAAAATGGGCCTGGTTTCTTAATATCCCACAAGCAGAATGTGTCATCAAATATTTGAATTTTGTCCAGTCTTATGTGAAAAACGGTATCTTAGTGAGAGAGAACGAGTATATTCCATATGTTTCAGGATCACTATTATTTCTTTTTTTGTGAACTGAATGTCATGTCCTTTGTTCTCCCTGACTCCGCTTTTTCCATTAGGATGTTAATTATTATTTTTTTTCTGAGGCAGAGTCTCGCTCTGTTGCCCAGGCTGCAGTGCAGTGGCAAGATCTCAGTTCACTGCAACCTCCGCCTCCTGGGTTCAAGCGATTCTCCTGCCTCATCCTCCCAGTAGCTGGGATTACAGGCGCCCGCCACCTCACCCAGCTAATTTTTGTATTTTTAGTAGACACGGGGTTTCACCATGTTGGCCAGGCTGGTCTCGAACCCCTGACCTCATGATCTGCCTGCCTCGGCCTCCCAAAGTGCTGGGATTGCAGGTGAGCACCGTGCCCAGCCTAGGATGCTAGTCTTTTTCTTGCTGGTTTCTGGGAGGTGTGGTACAAGCTGCAGTTTTTTTTTTCATTTCAGCCATTGCCTTTTACTTTTGTTTATCATGTGCTGGCTATGAACACTTTGGTTTTTTTTAGTCAAATATGTATTAATCATACTTTTATGTCTTCTGAATTTTGAAATATACTTAGAAAGACCATTTCTATGCTGACTTTATAAAATAATTCTTTTTTTTCTAGTATCTTTATGGTTTCCTATTTTCCATTTAAATGTTTTATTCATTTAAAATGTGTCCTGGGGTATGGCATAAGGTGTTGATCCACTTTTCTAGATGACACTAATATGCATTTATTAACTAGTCCATTCAAATATACAAACTTCTTCTGTGTATTTGTATCTATTTCTGGACTTTCTAATCTGTTGCATTGATTTATATGTCTACAGTATGTCTTTGTGATTCTGTTTTAATTACTGAGGTTTTATAAGATGTTTTAATGTCTAGTAGGGCAATTTTCAACTTATTTATTTTGCCATATGATCTTTGGAGTCACCCTGTCCAGTTAAAAATAATTTTTATGTTTATTAGAACGATGACATAATTTAGAGAGAATTGACAACTTTACAAAGTTGATTTTTTTCTGAAAATATGATATTGTGTTTGATTTATAATTTTTTAAAGTATACACTAACAAAATTCCAAGCTTATTTGAGGTCTCCAGAGACAAAAATCTATATAAATGACAGGAAATTAAAGTATCCATATGTATTATTTCTTTGATGAACATATATTCTTCACCAGAACTGTCATTAGTAACAGTAAGTGGAAGGTTATGATTGATGCTAAATTATCTTAACTTTTTCTTGAGATTAAAAACTTAAAATTAGGCTTTAGGTTTTCCTGACTTGATTTTTCCATTAAAAAAATACCAGGCTGGGTGCAGTGGCTCACGCCTGTAATCCCAGCACTTTGGGAGACTGAGGCGGATCACGAGGTCAGGAGTTACAGACCAGCCTGGCCAACATGGTGAAGCCCCATCTCTATTAAAAATGCAAAAATTAGCCAGGCGTTCTGGCGCATGCCTGTAATCCCAGCTACTTGGGAGGCTGAGGCAGGAGAATTGCTGTAGCCCAGGAGGCAGAAATTGCAGTGAGCTGAGATTGTGCCACTGCACTCCAGCCGGGGTGACAAAGTAAGAGTCTGTCTTGAAAAAAGAATAAAGATGAAGAAAGAAAGAAGAAGAAGAAGAGGAAGAGGAAGAAGAAGGGGAGGAGAAGGAGGAGGAGGAGAAGAGGAGGAGGAAGAAGAAGAGGAGGAGGAGGAAGAAGAAAGAAGGAGGAAGGAAGAAGAAGAGGAAGGAAGAGGAGGAGAAGAGGAAGAAGAAGAAGGAGGAAGGAAAGGAGAAGGAAAGAGAAGGAGGAGAAAGAGGAGAAGAGGAGAAGGAGAAGGAGGAGAAGGAGGAGGAGAAGGAGGAGAAGAAGAAGGAGGAGGGAGGGAGGAAGGAGGAAGGGGAGGAGGAGGAGGAGGAGGAGAAAAAACCCAGGATTTAATGAGGCTAACTCTAAAAAGATTCTTCCATTCTCAACATTGTTGCAAAATCTTGTGTGCACAGTCTCCACTTAAATGGCTTACAGAGATGCATGTTCATTTTTGCTTTGAAATTGCAATTCTTCTCCTTATCACGTTGTGAAGTGTTGAAAAGCATGCATTTGCTTACCGAAAAATGAAAACATATCAGATATGCTTAATTATTTGTAAATGTAGGCATCTGAGGAGACAAGGCGATTTGAGGCCACACTGTCAGCCAAATGCTAGTGATGTCCGTGGGTCAGTGTCCACATCCCACAGCCGGGAAGCAGTCCTGCTCCGTGCCCATAGCAGGGGTCCCAGGAGCTATGAGATCTGCTACTTTAAACAGTTTTTTTGAGATAATATGGGGGACTCTTCTGGGAGAGGTCCAAAACTACGTTTTAAAAAGATGGTACACGGGATGAAGTGTTTTATGTACTCTTGGGATGGTATTTTTAATAACCTCAGATGGGTTTTATAAGTTTCCTGAGCCACATCCTAACAGAGAGATGAGCTTAGTGACACAGGGCAAGTACAAGGCCAGGGACAGCATTGGGAGAACATTCTGAATCTCTCAGTGGAGCCCTCATCGCCTTGAGGTGGAACCAGTCCAGGCGAGGACCTGCCCACTTTCACGGGGCCAGGTCATCAGTCTGGCATCCATCAGGGCGGGCCGCCTGATTTGCTTTGCTTTTCTCTGATGGAAAGAAGGAACAGGCTCTCTGAGACCCCACAGAGCCCACAGTTTGTCTCTTTCTACACTGAACTATGGCTCCAAGGCACAAGTCCACTCTCCACGTGAAGAAAGGAATATTAAGGCTTAGCACACTGCAGTGAATAACATCATTGGTAGATTTCTGAGGACAACATCCAACCAATGATATTTTTTCATCCATAGGATAGATTATGTCATAACAGCATCTGAAAGGACTTTCCCTAAAGGTGAGCTAATCCAACCTCCTCGGTGAAAACATGGAAAACCCCACCCAAAGTAGTTTACAGGGAGGCACATGCATTTGGGCTCTGGGCCTATATGGTGGATTTTTTCCTACTGTCATACTTTTCTCATTACTTTTAATAAATCATGTTTGAAGTGGGCTGAAGAGTGAGCTCTAAAACTTGTCTAGTAAGTAGTATTATTTTATGTTTCTTTTCCACTCCATTCCACATACAATTATTTTTAACTCAGTTGCATGTATTAGTTAAAATCAATGTACTGAACCAGTGTCAGTATCGCTTTTAAAACTTTGCACATAAAGTCAAATCTGGTTCTACAATAAAATGGATAGAATTTAATGCCAGGACTCTTCTCCAGAAATAATTGTTTTCTTTGCAAAAGAGAGCAAAGACATCTCTGGAATTATTTCATGTTCTCCTCTTACCCTGTAGCGTTGATACAGCAAAAGTACACCACCACGAAGGTTTTTCATCTTAATTACAGTGAAGTTGAGATTTAATGGATTATTCCGACACTATCTGGCAGCCTAGAATTGAAAGTGACTTGAAGGCTGGCCAACCTCTCCCGCCGGCTCCTGGGTCTTTTACTGCAGCCACTGAAAAACCAAACACGTGACTCCTCACATCGTGGAGGCCACTTAAAACTCCTCTCCAAGCTAATTTTTCCCAAAGATGGAATCGGCAGCTCAACCAATGCCAACATTGACAAATAAATGTATGGTTGTTACATTTCTGCCCTCTCAGATGTTTATCAGCATCGTTCAGCTTCTGATTCCTCTGCTAGATCTGCTACTGGCCATACAGGATTTTAATCTATTTCTTTGCTTTTTAAGTTGTTTAATTTTAATTTATTTTTAGAGAAAGAGTCTCAGTCTGCTGGCCAGGCTAGAGGCCGGTGGTGCAATCATAGCTCATTCTAACCTCAAACTCCTGGACTGAAGCAATCCTCCCACCTCAGCCTCCTGAGTAACTGGCACTATGCACCACCACCAGGGGAGCAACACCATGCCCGGCAAATTTTTAAATTTTTCTTTTGTACAGACAATCTCGCTATGTTGCCCAGGCTGGTCAAAAATTCCTGGCCTCAAGCAATCTTCCTGCCTTGGCCTCCCAAAGCACTGGGATTGCAGGCATGAGCAGCCATGCCAGCTTCCTTGCTTTTTTTGGTAGTCATTTTTCATTCACTTTTCACTGTCAAGTTCCAAGTTTCTTAGGACTATTTTTTTCTAAATCAAGCTTTATTTCTGGGAAGAGGCTTATTACATACAAACAGGCCACCTACAATGCAGTGTCTTTTCCATCTATTTTTGAATATTAAACAGCAAAATGATAGCATGTGTATCCCAGCCAGTGCAGAGATGCTAATGACACTAAAGTAACTCCGTACGATGATGATGACTGTAGTTGACATTCTGTGGGCATTGCCACGTGCCAGGTGCCACCCTTAGTGCAGGCCCACCCTAAGCAGGTTCCATCGCAGGCATCACTGTGTTTTTGTCCTGGATCCTGCCCTGAATTTCCAAAAGGAATTTATTTATATTCTGGTAGATACTCTCTTCAGGAAAATGAATTTTAATTTTTTTCCTTAATTTCAAATTGTGAAATTTAACTTGAAAATATGCAGTTTTGTACAAATTAACTCTTTTTTAGCCCCTTGGTCACATCTTAGATTAGAAGTAGTTGTGTCTTTTCAGCATTCATGCTAACAGAAGGCTTCCCCTCTGACCTTGGCATAAAGCATCCCCTCTGACCTTGACCTTGGCACCAAGTATCTGCTCTGACCTTGGGATTGTTTGCTTCCTTCCTCCCTCCACCTCTATCCCCTCTTTCTTCTCTTCTTGCCCCCCTCCCTTCTTTCTACAGGCAGTTATTACTCAGTTCAGCTGCCACACTTTAAGAAGAGAAAATCAAGGTCTGACCAAGCTAATACGCTTAGTTTACACAGATGTTTAGCAGATTGGACCAGATTTTCTTATTTCCTTCTGTGTGCTTTTATCATAACACCAGGTAAGAGGTTTTCAGCAAATATTTGTCGAATGGGTGAATGAATAACTTGTGCGTGCTCAGCATTTTGCTGGATGCCTTCAAAAGAATAAAATACAGAGATCCTGCTTGCTAGAGCAGAGGAAAATTAAGGGCTAACACTGGTTGAACTTCTACATTGTACCTGGTGTTCTACTGAGGTCAACTCATTTGATCCTTTGATGTGGGCACTAATATTTTCATTTTAAAGATGAGAAAATCGAGTTCGTAGAAATTAAGTGACTTGTCCCAGGCCCCACACACAGCTGGTGGTGTTAGGGAAGGGATTTGAGTTGTACGCTTGAAATTTGTAGCAGCTGTAACTGCTTCAAAGCCTCTTCCTGGTCTTCCCTTAAAAAGAGCTACATTCAAGCTAGACGAGAGGACTGAAAGTGGAAGAAGGTAATAGGAAACTGAGACAGCCAAGTATAAAGAGGCCCTGAGAACCTCTGACCAGCTTACACACTGGGAGAATGGGGTGGAGCCTTGCGAAGTTCGCACCATTTGCAGCCCGGAGGGGCCTGGCCTCTCCCGTTTCTGGGTGGTAACCTGGGGTTCCATCTGAGGCGGGAAACCCGCTAGCAGGACTCTCACTTTGTTGGGAGTCACTGTTTCTCTTTCCTTTCCTTTTTTCCCAATAAATTCCATTTTTTCTAACTCTTCAACGTGTCTCATCTTCAATGTGAGCCTAATCTTTCCTGGCCGTGTGAAAAGAACCCTAAGGAGAAAGTTCTACAACAAAATGAGGCTAAATATCCTACTATCCTACTGTTGATAGAGAATTAAAATGCTTAGGAAATTCAGGCACACAAAATAAATTGGCGTGCACCTTGGGAATATTGAAAGTGACTAAGTCCATGCTCAGTTGACACAGATTTTTCTTTCCTTCCTGAACATCAGTCCAGCAGCCCTTCCATGCGGGTCACCCACAAGATGTCTGCTGGGCCCATGAATTTTTTGCAGGGACATTTTTCAATTTTCCTTCATTTTTGCTTGATATAGAAGCCTGGCTTTTTCTTTAAATTTAGAATGATCGATGTGAAGTTAAGACATCATGTCACAAATAAATATTGTAAAAATAAATTGACAAAGGAGGCTTAATTATTATAATTACAGTTCTAGTTAAATTCATAAAATACAAAAAGCTTAGTGTTTTGATGCAAATAATTAATATAAATTAAAAATTATCTTTTAAATGAAAATTTATTATATATACTTTAATTAATATTATGTTAAAAGAAATGTCACTTTTCAAAGAACAATGATATGTAAAATAATAATATTAATATTTAGACAAACTTCCCTATGTACAGCTGGAACTACCTTCTACAAGAAGTAACTATGTAACTAGTGAGTGATATTCTCTGTAATTATTCTTAATGGAAATGCCTGTGAAACTGGCCCTATTGTCCCATAGAACTGATGTTTATGGTTTCTTTTGAATAAACATCAGATATTTACTCTCCCAGTCTTAAAACTCAACAAAGTTCCCTTTGTCTTATATGAGTTCCTTTCTCAGAAAACCAACCATCAGTCGTCCCAGAGAGTATCAATAAGCTGAAACTCACCAGATTGCTACATCTGAACAATGAGATGCCAGGCCACTCATCAGTCATGATTGCCTATCCAGCTACCTACTTCCTATTGACAAACTTCTCTCCCCTACTTCTCCCTAATTCTGGATTTCCTGCATTTCTTCCCTGCTATGTAAACCCCTGATTTTAGTTGGTCAGGGAGATGGATTTGAGACTGATCTCCCATCTCTTTGCCTTCAGCACCTTATTAAAGCCTTCTTCCCTGGCAATACATGTTGTCTGAGTGATTGGCTTTCTGTGCAGCAAGCAGCAGGACCTAGACCAAACCCCTAGCATTTCAGTAACACCCAGAATGGTCTTTCTAAGTAACGCTTTTTAAAAGGCTCATTACAACTTACTGTACATCAGTGTTCTTTAGATTTCAGGAATATTAAAAAAAAAAAAAAAGCCAGATGGTAGTGGGCAAGGGAGGAGACAAGGTTGCCAATATTTAATGTGGTAGACCTATTCTGTAATTATATTTTACAATCACATTATACAATTATAGATACAATAGATCACTACAAATTAAGTGAATTATAACACAGATATGTAATAAGGCCAATCAAATAAATATAGCTCTATAAAAATTTCGTCTACTTTTCTTAAGTTACCACAGACTGGAAAAACCTTTATTGCTAACAAACAATTGTTCAGTTTTCTGTGCGACATATATTTGGCTTTCTCTAGCTCATCTCTGGAATGGTGTTCTATGCAGTTCTACCCAAACACCAGGTGCCTGTCCCTTCTGCTTCACACATTCAAGGACTTAAATTCTCCAAACACACGTGCACACACACATGTACAGATAGAGAATAGGAGGAAGAAAAAAAAAAAGAAAAAAAAACTCTCTCACTCAACAACAACTTTCAAAAGCCCTGGAACAAGGAAAAAGGAAATTATTTATGCTGGAAATTGGCCACAGACTAATACATGTCTTGGGGCAGAATTGTGTGATTCACTGACCCATGTGAGTAGGACTTATAAGACTGCAGCTGGAGCATTTCCACCATTTCTGATGGAGGGAGACGGAACTCACGTCCTGTGTCTGATGTCTGTGTCTGCGTGTGAATGGCTGCCCTCATTTGTATCATGTAACTTTTTCATCAACCTTCTGTGGTGCCCCTGCTCGCCTCGTTTTCTCCTTTCTTTAAGGACATCACCATGGTGTTTTGACTGACATCCCCTCCATGACATTCCTTTTATGTTTGAGATTCTGTGTTTGTTCGTTTGTTTGTTTTTGAAATGGAGTCTTGCTCTGTCACCCAGGCTGGAGTGCAGTGGCATGATCTTGGCTCACGGCAACCTCCGCCTCCCGGGTTCAAGCGATTCTCGTGCCTCAGCCTCCCCAGTAGCTGGGACTACAGGTGCCTGCCACCATGCCCAGCTAATTTTTGTATTTTTAGTAGAGACACAGTTTCGTCATGTTGGCCAGGCTGGTCTCGAACTCCTGACCTCAGGTGATCTGCCTGCTTTGGCGTCCCAGGTGTGAGCCACTGTGCCCAGCCTTGAGATTCTGTTTAAATATTTTATTTCACTTGTCCTTTCATATGTTTCCATCATGTATGTCTAATCTGATCATGAAGTTTTAGACAGCAGCATCTGGTCATGCTGATGCAGCTTTGTATTAGATACAACACATTGAACAGCACAAGTATTTAAATGTTTGTGCATTCTTATTTAGCCTGTGAGCAACCAGCATAGGAAGCTTTTCGTACACAGTAATTGCTACCTCGTATTGAATGCTTACTGGGTTCCAGGTGTGTTCTCAGCAATGCGCTTAGAGTAATTCATTTAATCTTGACAACAATCATAAGGCATAAGTTATTATTATTCCCATTTTGTTATTTCTCACTTTACACATGAAGAAACAACTTTGAGATCCCTGAGCTGGGAAGTGGTGGAATGAGTAGGACGCTTGACACAAAACACTGCCTTTACATCACAAAATTCAATTCAGTAGAGATGGCAGGGTTAGCACCAGGAGAATCCCAAGCTCCACTCCTGGTAACAGCAATGCAGTAGAGGGATGAGGCTCTTGGCTCTACCTGGGCAGACCTGGGGCCTGAGTCCACGCTCTGACACTTGGCTATTGCTCTTGGGTGTGTTACTCATCATCTTGAATCTCAGTTTTACCATCTGGACAATAAGGATAGTATTAGTGCTTTCCTCATATGCACTCCAAAAATGAGAGCTATTATTATAAACCTATTTAGAAAATCACACTGGTTTTTAATATATCCTAGTGTTAAAAATCTGTTTGCAAAAAATCAAACAGCATAGATAGGGCAATACTCCGTGATTATTCTCCCTATTGGGAAGATCTACAAAAGTTTAGATGTAGGCTTCATCATAGTCCATCGCAATTACTTTAAACAGTGAAGCGACTGGTTGAAAACTTTCCATTTCTAGCTTCTAAAAAATCTAGTGCTTTTTTTCCCCCTAAAACATGTCCTCTAAAACCCTGAGAAAATATTTTTAAGGACAGAGTCAGTAAAATACAAACAGGTAGAGAACAGCACAGCGAAGGCCTCTTGGTTCCTAACTCTTCTCAGCTTGTTAGTTCCCACCGTCCCCTCAGCCCCTGCTCCATGAGAATGCTCTGGGCAAGTGTCAAGTGACTGTTGGTGAGAGAATGAGGTAACCCACCGGGTATGATGATCAGAACCATGAGAATAGGGTTATTTCTAGCTGCTTTTGCATATCCTGTGTATCGTAGGGCTTTTGCTCACATTTACTTGAAATAAAGCGTTTAGGCTAGAAAGAGGAAGCTTTCGATCACAAAAGATTCAGCCTTTTATATGATTATCTCATGAAGTTACATATTGCTTGTAAGGCCCTAGCAGTAATTCTATTCATTTTAAAGTTTGATATGTCTTATCCTCACTGTTAATTTGGCACAGAAGCCAAGGTTTAGTGCCTAATTGAAAACCTCCGTACGAAGTTTAGACAATGAACTGGAAACCCTATCAGAGAATCTGAAGCCTTTTACAGATTAAGGTCAATCTTCCATGGGATTGTTTTGCTTTTGCAAACTGGTCAAGTTCCTTTGTTTTTAATGCCCTCGCTTTTATTGTTTATTAGTTATGTGGAAAACACACGTTCAGGCGGTGTCTGCAGGCTTGGATTTTGTATAAGCCAGGAAATGAAGTCAGCAGACCCGCAGGCTCAGCAGTGATTCAAAGCTCTCCTTCCTGAGAGAAGCAGGCACTTCAGAGGTATTTAAAGAAAAATGCAAAGACAGTGACAAAGAAATTGTAATAAATGTGTTTAGTAGTTTGCCATGTACTTAGAACCATTCCATTGATGTAAAACTTTGGAGGCATGAATATTCTAGGTGGTACGGAGCTTTTTTATATCAACAGCCATTTGAAGATTATATAACAGAAGATTTTGACTAAAAGAGATACTAACTACTTGAGTCTTTCAAACTTTCCATTGTTTTATAATTGAATTTTCTGGCCCACAAATAACAGGGTCGACTTCTCATTTATACCTTTAGCTAAAATGAACAGAGATGCTTTCTTGTGCTTCTATATTAAAAAATGGGCTTTTGGATTTTGCTACTATCCTTTCACTTGGACACTTGTTCTAATCAGATTTGTGTTTTTTGCTTTGCCTTAAGTTCCCTAAAAGACTGGGTCAGGTGGCACTGAAAAAAAGTACTTATCGTTAGACTAGGGGATTAAAGAGGGCAACCAAGAGTTATGTTTATGGAAATGTATACTTGTTTTAAAAATATTTGAGATTTAATACATATACCATAAAATTCATCCTTTAAAAGTACACAATTCAGGGGTTTTTAGTATCTTCACAAGGCTGTGCAATCATCACCACTCTGTAATTCAAGAACATTTTCATAACCCCCAAGGGGAACTCCACATCCATTAGCAGCCACTCTCCATTCCTCCTGCACCCTGTCGCTGGCAACCACTAGCCTCCTTTCTGTCTCTATAGTTTGCCTTCATATTCCATGCACTACATATCAGTAGAATCAAGCAATATGTGGACCTCTTTGACTGGCTTCTCTCTCTTAGCATAATGTTCTCAAGAGTCATCCATGCTGTGGCATGTGTCAGAATTTCATTCCTTTTTATGTTGGAATAGTATTCCATTCTATGGATATATTTTGTTTATCTACTCATTATTTGATAGACATTTGGATTGTTTTCCATTTTGGGCTATTATTAGTAATGCTGCCACGAGCATTCAAATCCTGGTGTCTGTGTGAATATATATTGTGGATATATCTAGTAGTGGAAATTCACTCTCTCTCTGTTTAATTTTTTGAGGAATTGCAAAACTGTTTTCCAAAGTGGCTGCACCATTTTTACATTCTCACTGCAATGCATGAGGGTTCTAATTTCTCCACATCTTTGCCAGCACACCTTGTTGTCTGCGTTTTTTTTTTTTTTAAACCATCCTAGTGGTGGTAGAGTGGGATCTAATTGTGGTTTTGATTTGTATTTCCCTAAAAACTGATGATGTTGAGCATTTTTTCATGTGCCTATTGGCCATTTGTACGTCTTCTTTAGAGCAATGTCTATTCAGATCCTTTGCATATTTTTTGTAAATTGGGTTATTTGCCTTTTTATTGTTGAGTTGTAAAAGCTCTTTATATATTTTGTACACTAGACCCATATCAGATAGATGATTTGCAAGTATTTTCTCCCATCCTGTGGGTAGCTTTTTCACTTTCTTGATAGCGTCCTTGGCTTTTAATTTGGATGAAGTCCAGTTTGTCTATTTTTTTTTCTGCTGTTGCTTGTGCTTTCGGTGTCATATCTAAGAAACTATTGGGCAATCTGCGGTCCTGAAGATATACACATAGGTTTTGTTCTAAGAGTTTTAGTTTTAGATTTTACATTTAGGCCTTTGATCTATTTTGAGTAACTTTTGTGTAAAATGTAAAGTAGTAATTTATTTTAAGTGTCCTTCACTTAAAATAAATGGTCCTTAGAATTTTTCGCATTTATAGGGAAATCAAAGATTATCCAATATTTTTAATAGCGTTTGAACACCTACAGGAAGAATCCTATCATATAGTATCTCTAAGCACTTTTGAAGTTTAATGTGTCATTTTTTTTTAAAAATTAGGATAATCTAGGGTTGGAAATTCAAAGAATACTAGGAAGAAAGGCAGGAAATCAAGATTGGCCTCTTAAATCACTTTTCCCTGAATGTCATTTAAGGGCATTTAACTTTGTAACTCCACCCAAAGCAGCACTGCCCCTAAATTTGAGTCAAATCTTGCAGTATTAAATAAGAGGAACTTGGTGATCGTAATCATCTTTGTTATTCTCTAACTTTCCTCTCTTTGTCTAAAAGAAAGCCAAGCAAAATGGACCAGAGCATCGAGCTCTGCAAAGTCAATTATTTACACTTTAAAGTGAAAATGGTAAAACGTGTGCCTACTTTCAAAATGTGAAGTTTTTATGACTAGTCTATATTCTATTCTACAGGGAACATACATGAAACTGCATCTTTGCTCTTATTACACTTTACAAAGTGTATCAGAAGCTTTTCCATTTCAACTCTGCTTATGAAATATGCATATTCTAGACCAACACTGTCCATTAGAATTTCCTGTGGGGATGGAATGTTCTAGTATGGTGCTGTCCAGATCAGTGGTCATTAGCCACACAGAGCCATTGAGTACTTGCTGCGTGGCTGGAACAGCCGAGGAACTAAATTTTTCTTGTCATCTAACTTTAATTAAGTTAAACTGAAATAACCACATGTAGCTGGTGGCTGCTGTGTTGGACAGCACAGCTTTACAGTGACTCTGTGTTATCTGGTAGACAGTAATTTGCTTAAAACAATGACAATAACAACACGAACTATAGAGTAGATAGTCTATTGAAATTATAACCTATTTTCAAAAATAGTGAAAAGTTGGGGTATAGCTCTTGGGGCAATTTGTGTTGGTTAATTTAAACAGTGATGCATATTGCTAGAATCACTTCCTCTTTGTCTGCCAAAGAAAAGAATGTATGCAGACTTCTGACTGCACACATCCTACACTCTGCCAAGCACGGAACTAAAATTCAACAAAAGTTTAATTGCTAATAGTTTTTTTCTACCCTGTGAAAATCTTGGAAAGCACAAAATCATGGAAATGACATGCAGATAGAAATGGAAAACATTAGCAAAATTGCCCGCGAACAAAGGCACAGCGTCTGGCATCTAAACCAAAATTATTAGGCATTTTACAACATGGAATAGAGCAGAGAGAGGGCATTGGTGCTCCATTTTGAGAACTAAGCTGCCCACTTACCTGGCAAGTTAGCCTTAGTGAGTTTCTGTGTACAATACAAATACAATAAATTATACAATATAATATCTAAAGACTTGGAAGATACTCTTAGATATAAGTAACTTACAGCTATAAATACCACCCTTAATCCATTAGGTAATTTTCACTTTCTTTTATAAATGTAATTCCTGAAAAGGGAAGTATTAACATCTCAAGACAGATGTACTAACATCTCAAGAAAACAGATGCTCTGCTCTAAGAAAACCCTGGCAAGAGCTAGCTTCTGTCTCTAGTCCTAAGTACAGAAGTGCAAGTATTACCAAATGAAAACAAACAAATGAAAGTAAATCTAATGCAAAGGTGCAAAAAAAATAAAAAAAAAAAAAGGAGTTAGGTCTTCTCAGGACTACATATGAGTTCCATGAAGTTTCTCTTACAGTGAATCAAAAAGCATCAGATCAAATGATGTCACATTTCCCAGTACTCTGCAACTTAGGAATTGTAGAATAATATCTTTTTTTAAAAAAAGAAAGGAAGAAAGAAGAAGAAAGAAAGAAAGGAAGGAAGGAAGGGAGGGAGGGAGGGAGGAAGGGAGGGAGAGAGAGAGAGAAAAGAAATCAGACAAGCAGAAAGGTGTCAAATGGAAACTACAAATCTCCCTCCTGACTTCCACCCTCCATATCCACTTCATAAATAAAACAGTTTTCTTTAGATCCTTCCAGGATGTTCTGTGTGTATAGAGTCTTTTATGTATAGGAGGTAATCTTTTATTTCAAGAAGTGATGCAAATTGTAAGAACTTGGAGACTTGCCCTGAAATTCCACCCCAGAAACACTGGAGCCAGCCTGGACTTCTACTTGCCTTCCTTCGCATCACCCCGCAGCCCTCCATTCTGCCTGGGGAGCGACTCAAGAACGCCTCCATCCTCCTGGGAGAGTCATCTGCCAGGCTCAGGCCTCATTATCTCTGCTCTAAAAATGGGCATTAACCTTCAAGCTGGTCTCTAAACCCAGTGAGGTCTCTAAAACACAGGTGTGTCATTTCACTCTCGAACCATTTGAAGTCAAGACTTCACCTACAGGAGAAAAGAGCACTTGGAGGCTTCGCTGGCCTGTCCTCAGGTGCCCCCGGGGCCACTTTGCACGTGAGCACACTGTGCCTCCACCCGGCCATCATCCCCCCATTCATCCTGTAAACGGTATCTTTTCTGGGACCCCTCCTGTCCTTCTGGCTCCCAGCCACCATTCCCCGGTGGGACGAAGCTCCATCCCTCTTTGCCCACAGTGACAGTTACTGCCATTGCAGGACTGGATTTAGAGAATGAGGCTCTGAGGGCAGAACCCATGTTTTGTTCATATTTTCATGTGTTGTGCCTTGAGCAACCAATGGCTGAAAGAAAGGGCACCAAATAGTCTCTGCCTCTGTTTATTAAATCATAAAGAGATGCAGAGAGCCTACCGTGGGCGCTATGGAATTATATAGTTTTTTAAAAAGTGAAATCTGGACCGACTTCATTTTGTTTCCTTATGTAGAACCCTGGGGGCCCAGAAACAAGTTCTGGTTGGACTCCACCTAATGACACAGGGTATCAACCTCTCAACCACACAGAGACACTGCCCTGTGAAGTGTCCTTCCAGCTCGGGTCCCCTGCTCACATGAGCCCTACAGACATTTGCATCGTTCCAGTAGAACCAGAGTCACCCAGAGCTCACACGGCCAACCAGGTTCTGATTTGGAGGCAAGACCCAGAGAGAAGACACCCAGGAAGGACACAGAAAATCCCACTTCTTTCCTCAAAGCACACAATCCTCAACAATTCTCTAAGTAAAATAAGTAACACATTTGCAAAAATGGCCAGAAAAATCCACTCCAAAATCCTTAGTTCACCTCTGTCAAATCTCCAGTTTAACAAGAAAAAAAAAAAAAAAAGCAAGCAAGCAAAACAAAAAGCAAAAATAAAAAGCCCTTCCATGTCTTCAAGTCATTCAGGCTTTAGGTTGGAAGCTGGATAGCAGGATTGGGAAGTTGGGGGACTAGCTCACCTCTGCCTACATGAGAACTAACCACAGCGACATTTTGGATGAATGCTAGGTCACCTGTGGGGCGGATGAGCCACCCTGGCCTACGTGGTGTGATGCACAGCTGGCTGCATGAGGGGAAGACAGGCCAGAGAGACCGCAGGGCACCGGAGGGTTCTGGCTGGGGTGGGGGTTGGTCTTCCCTTGGCCGGCTCATCAGCACTTACCCCCCTTGCTGCCCCACCTGAGGGTCAGTCTTTCCACCGCCCTGTCTTTTGCTGCTTGAAATGCTTCTTTAAAAGATTCACCTTAAAAATTCATATTTCTGTGAAAATAAAATAGTGTTTAACTCTGATAATACCTTATTTAAACAATACAAAGTGGTTTTAGCCCCACCGGCAAGTACAAAGAATAAAGCATTGTGTTTTTGAAGAAAGCCTGACAAGGAAACCACAGTATTGACGAAAACTGGACATTATGGGGATTCTCTTCAGTGTTGAAATGGGATGCATTGTCAGTTATTAAACGCAACAGGCTAAATGCTAGATTTTTACTATATGAGAGAGTAAAGCCCTAAATTCTTAGGGCTTATATAGTAAAGTCCTAAAAAATTGAAGGAGAAATCCTGACACTTTCCCTCCTCCTTCCAAGCCCCATTGCTTCCTAGCGCCTGTTGTAGACATCACCTCCAACGTTCTCCATGTGGCGTCCTGGGGCCTCCGTGCTGTGGCCTTCTCTCCTCTCCCGTGTCCAGGGCCCGCGTTGCCATGGGGTCATTATCAGCTCCCAGGGCCAGTTGCCCAACCTGGGCTATCTCCTTATCTGTACAAATGAGGCCTGCGTGACCTCCAGGGCCCTTCCTAACCCTATGGTCCCGCAATGATGATTATTGTCATTGTATATTTTAATTAGTACTTTATTTTCCAAATAAATCTAGCTGAGAAAACAAATTTAGGGGCATGAGTGAGGAAAGTTTATGCTTTTTGATTTGGGGGCGGGGTGGGGGAGCAAGGAAGAGATAGAGTGAAAAATCTGAAAGACAGAATAGTATAGAAGCAGCAACAATGTAGCATCTGGAAGTACACATTAGGAAATGGACTAACAGCCTCCACTCCCTGCAAAATGCAGAGACTCCTGGCTGGGCATCCTTTTTGTAGAAATCAGTTACCAGTGAGTGTTTAAAGTATAATCCATAGATAATTGATTCTTTCAACAAACTCATTTTTACCATTTCCTTATGCTAAATTATTTTTAAAAAATAGACTGCCAAAATGATCTGTGAAGCAAGGATCCCTTTGAATTTTCATTTTCTATTCAGATTCAAATTAAAGAGCTTTTACTTATTCCTACTCCAACAGCACAAACCATGATCTTAAAATACGCACATCCGTATCTGGTCGCTTCCAACTTTGGCAGAAGAAATAATCATTTCTTGTTCTTGTCAGTATCATTTCTCTTGTTTATTTATTGGGGAAATGCATGTTGACATTATGATCCTCTTAGATGTTTCCACATCTGAAATAATGTTCAACAGAAAGTTTTCCTGAAAATATGGCCAATAACTATTTTACTTCCAGAAAGGGCTTGTTTTGTATTCTTATGGAACTCGCTTAAACAATGAATTTGCTATACAGGTTCTATTTGAAATGTTGCTCTATATCTCATGTTAACAACTTGAACCCTATTGCTTCATTATTTTTCCATATTCTCCAATAAAAGTATAAGCTTAAAAATATATAATTTACAAATAGTTAATTTTTCTTTCCACAAAACAAATTTCAGAAAAGTCCAGATCTTCAAGTTCAGTTATTTTGACCAAGATATAGCCAAGAACAAAAAATAAAGACAAACAAGGCCCCTGACTCAAGCGCATGCAATAAACAAATTCACTATTGATAAAAGATTAGTTTGGGCTAATTAGTTTATTGTCAAAATTTCCAGATAACAGTCTATCAAGAATTAGGAAAGAGAGAGTTTCCTGAGTCTCTACCACTGATGAAAGGGGAAAAGAATGGCTGTCAGTGTGATGAAAAGTAAACGGACAGAAAAACTGTAAAATCTAGACATAAGAACTCAAAACCTTAGGGTGTCATTTACAGTAGTGAAAAATAGCCCTGAACCCTGAAAATTGTAAAAGTAACATGTCTTACAACTATCATATGATTCAAACAAGTATTTCAACTTTTTTTTTTCCTAAAGCTGAGATGCTTTTAAGACACTATTTCAGAAAGACTTCCATCCAAACTTTTCAATTTAAAAAAGATCTGACATTTCAATTGTCTGGAAAATTCACTTACGTGTGACACTAGCCTCTTTAAGAAGCCCCAGTAATGAGAAGCCTTTCACATTAAAACACTAGCTCCCTCTGAGAGCCAAATAGGAAAAAAAAAAAGTAAAATAAAAAGTCAATATAAAGTTAAAGAACTTCTAAAAATGGGAAGATAAAATGAATGTGACTTGAAAGTGGTTATCTTAACATTTGTGCCTTCTTTTCATTTTAATTCCATTCTGAAAATGACTATTAAATAACAAGACTGCTAGGAATAGATTTGCAATAATAGAAATTACTTTTCAAGATAATTTTGACGGGAGAAAACAAATTGCAGGGACATGTAGAAATAAATATGTATTTTATGTGTATCTTAAAAATACATAAAAGGACTAAATATTGCTCTTGAATATATGTATATATAATAAAAATATATAATAAAAATGTATATATAATATATAAATATGTATAGATATTTATTACCTATGTATTTATTTATTACATATTATATATAATGTATATACAAATATATAAAACAAAACATATGCATATTATTTTATATACCATATGTATATAGTATATAATATATAAAATAAATGACCTGGAAAAGAACTACCAAATTTGCTAGCTGATAGTTACTGCTTCTGGAGAGGGAGGAAGGGCTAGGATGCCGAATGAGATCTCTGATGTTACCAAGATTATTTTCTTTACTCGAACAGAGTGGCAGCTAATGTGACAAAATGATAGTTCCTCATTCTGGGTGGCTGGAATATAGCTCTCATTTTTATTACTTTTTTTTTTTTTTAGTTTTTTGTCTCTTTCATAGTCCTAAAAAAAATTCCCCAAGTGCTCACCAGCATGAAAGCACTAACTCTGACCACGATATGGAGGAACAATGATTTGAAGACCTCTGAAAGGCAAGCAACTTGACATGGGACATCTTTCTAGATCATCGTTTGGAAGAGAACCATCAGGACGAGCCCAGGGGTCCTGTGAAACGCTGTTGGCCTGGGCGAGGAGGGAACTGGTGCTCATCACTGGCCCTTCTCAGAAACAATCCGCTCTGTCCAAGTGCAATATGAGTATTTCCAGCTGACCGTGGGGAAGCTTGTTTTCTAGTTTATCCCAGCAACATTATCAAGAAAATAGTCAACGGAGTCAACAAATGCAAACCTCTGGAAAACATTTCAGAGCACTGGCTTGTTGCTACAACAAGGATGGTGATACCATAATCACCACTGTGGAGCGGATGCCAGGTAGCATTGCCAACCTCTTCAGAATAATTGACATTTTTCTAACATGCAGAGTGGCCATAACAACCACTTCAGCTGCACAATAGCCTCCACCGTATCACTTCCTTAGCAACCCGCTTAACACCGTGACTTTGAAATCAGCAGCTATTTTGGCAGCAGGATGAATATTTGCTGGTCGTGAACTTTTCAAAGGTCATCAGCTGGAAACAAGCCTGCCCACTTCCTTTGCCCGCCCCGCCACTGCCTGTCGTACCCATCCATCACAGGACATAATGCTTAAGCACTTGAGGAAAAGATAATGCGCCGCTTACATTTTCCTAATGGGACAATAAATCTTATTTTGGGGATGTTGGGGGAAAAAACGTCCTAGTGTTACTGACCCATGTTTTATTAACCTGTCTCCAATTAACACAAAGGATGACGCTAATTGAAAACAAACCATTTTGCTTGAGCAATTAATCTTTTTCGGTTTATCTTTTAAAGCCAGTTATTAAAGTACACCTATAAAGCTCATAGGTAGCAAAAATACACACTTAATTGATACTAAACTTGGAACTTGTATTAGAGCTCAAAACTTACACTTAATTTTCAGTGAGAAAAAATGGCCAGTAACTGAATTACTTCCAGAAAGGGAATGTTTCATATTCTTATGGAACTCAACTTGAATAATAAATTTAATCAGCTTCAACATTGCCAAAGTCTTCAAGTGATTTTATTCGATTGGCATGTTCAAGAAGAAATAGGAGAAAGTAACCAATAGTATTGAGCTGCTTTTATTTATTATTTTCAAACATCCCATTTGATGAGAAAAAAAATAGCCAAACTGTTTCTTCACAAATATTTTTAGCTATGAAATTCACACTAATTTAAATAAACTTATTTTTAGATTGACTATGGTTAATTATATAAATCAAGTAGCTTTTCCTTATTAATTATGCATATGTATAACACATTTAAACTTTTCTAAAGTAAAAAGGGGTTACAAGTGTAAGAAAATTGAAGAACATTAATACATAGTATTTCTGCTTCCCTTTTCTCCTAGTGGGTTACAGTAACATCCAAGTAGATTCGACAAGTTCAGAAGTTGATACAATCATTGGCCATTTTTGCTTATTTTGATTAAATCAAAGCACTGCAGTAAAAGAAGGCACATGAATGTTTCATTAAAAAATTGCCTGCTTTCACTCTAATGCCTTACAGAGCTGGGAGCTGTTTTTGATATGCATGTGCCGATCATTAACAGTAACTGACCTTAGTAATGGCATTCATCACTTTAGATTTGCAGAACACTCTCCAAAGTTCACAAACGTTTCTCGCGTATTTTGCTCTTCAACACACTGCTGCGACTGAACCACCTCCCACCCTCTCCTCTCTCCTTCGCTTCCTCCCTCCTTTCTCTTTCCATCCCTCCTGGGCACTGCATTCAGCCCTGACAGAAATCAAGGAGGTCTGGTCCTTGACCCTTGAGAAGCTCAGTGAGGGCCACAGAGCAGAGAGGAGGGTGGCAAGGCAACAAATGCCATTCTGTTTTAGAGATGGTGCGACCGAGGCCCGGGGAGGGTGAAACCGTTGCCTAAGTGAGACCACACCGGCCTCAGGACTGAAATTGCCTGCCTGCTTTCCAGGAAGCTTTTCTCTTCCTGGAAATTGCACAGACACGTGCAACAAAATTACACATGCATGTTTGTTGTGTCATGTCCCTCTTTGTCTTCACTTTAAAACTGAGGAGGAGGGAATTGTGAAGTGAGGGCGAGGAGAATCTGGCCCTGCTTCCCTGTGATCTTCAAAGCCAGTATTAATACCTGGCACTCCATGCTGGTCTACTGAGAACAGCATTCCGGACGAATCTCAGCTTTGCTCTGCGGGGCTGGCATTGGTAGGGGCGGGGCAGAGTAGCTGAGCAGAGGAGATGAGACAGTCACCTGGATGGAAAGCGGATTTGAAGTTGCATTTGGGTGGCAAGAACGCTTCTTTTCTAGAATGTTTATTTGAAGTGGCTTTGAGGGCGAACAGACAAAGATCACGGGAGCATCGGGGTGCAGTGGGCTGAGCGCTCTGAGGGGCCAGGTGAATGATTCTTCTCTTCTTTGGTCGTGGTTAGGTTTTCCTATAGGACCCTTTCCCAAGGAACTGGCCCTAATAAGGGCACTCAACAAAAACCCTGATGATTCCACACATGTGAAAACAGAGGGAAGCTCGTCTTTGCAGTCAGTAGTGGCCCATCTCTAGGAAGGACAGACAGACTCTGGGTTATTATCCTAAGCAAGACGGTCAAACAGTGAACTCTGTTAAATATGTGAACGTCTCTCCTGTGGCCATCAAACCCTCTTGGGGGGAAAATGCCGGCTGAGCAAAACCACTCTGAAGCCAAATGGACAGATAAGATCGGAGGCTGCCCTCCCCCAGGGTATTTACATTCAATTGTCAATTTTGGAATATTTAAAACATACAAAACAATCTACGTCTAACACACAGAGGTACATCATAAAGCATCATAACGGATCACTCGTGAGCCAGTCGTCAAGTCCGGAATTGGAAGGTTACCTGCCGACACCATGGTGTCTGCTGGCCTGCTCCTCCCAACACTGCCTCCTGCCTCTGCCCCCTAGAGGGCCTCCATCACTGAAATTTTGGGTTAATCATTACCTCCTTTAAAAAAATAGTTTTAGTACATACATATGTGTCTATCTCAAGAATGATACACTGCTTACCTTTGCTTGGTTTGGGGTTTAAATTAAAAAGGCTATGTTTGTTAGTTTTCATGTTTGCTACATGTTTATTTTCAATTTTTAATTTTTATTATTATTTTTTTGAGACGGAGTCTCACTCCGTTGCCCAGGCTGGAGCGCAGTGGCAGGGCCTTGGTTCACTACAAGCTCCACCTCCCCGGTTCACGCCATTCTCCTGCCTCTCCCGAGTAGCTGGGACTACAGGCACCCACCACCACGCCCAGCTAATTTTTTGTATTTTTAGTAGAGACGGGGTTTCACCATGTTAGCCAGGATGGTCTCGATCTCCTGACCTCGTGATCCACCCGTCTCGGCCTCCCGAAGTGCTGGGATTACAGGTTTGAGCCACTGCGCCTGGCCTACATGTTTATTTTGATTCAGTATTTTGTTTCTAAAATTCATCCATGCACTATAGTATGTAGGCACAGCCATCTTCACTTCTGTATAATATTCCATTTTTCTTTATAATGACTTCTGGGCTGTCTCCAAAGCTGCTCTGGACTTCCCCGAGCACAGTTCCTGCTGCCCAGATGCATGCAAGTTTCTATAATGAACACACCTAGGAGTGGAGTTGCTGCCCCTGGGCTACACAAGTGTTTTGCTTTACTGAATACACAGTGCCTGATTGTTCTCCAAAGCTGTTGAGGCAATTTACTTTGCCGTCAATAACGGGTAAGGATTTCCATTATCTATATCCCCACCAACTTTTAAATTGTATCACTGTAGTTTAAACTTATGTTTGTAAGGAGGTTGAGCATCTTTTCATATTTCCACTGACCACTGGAGTTTTTTCCTCTATGAAATTCTTGCTTGTATTTGTTGCCCAATTTTTTTTAATTAAAATTTTTTTTAATTAGATTGTCATTTTTAGAAATTGATTTTAAGAGTCCTTTATGTATTCTAGGTCCAAATCCCTTGTTGGTTATTGGTGTTGCAAGTGTCTTTTCCCAATATGTGTCTTGCCATTTCACCTTTTTAATGCTATTATTTAATGAGCAGAAGTTCTTAATTGTAATAGGGTCAAGTTTAACAATAATTTCTTTTGTGGATAATGCTTTTAGTTCTTAAGATATTATTTCATTCCCAGAATCACAAAGGTATTCACTTGTCGTTTTGGAGTTTTAATATATTGTCTTCCACACAATCTATTAGGAATTGATGGTGTGAGGTAGTGATACAAATTTTTGTTTTTTTCCCTACGCGTAACAAAGTTCCCCAAACCTTCCTTGAATGGCCTCCTTCTTTTCCAGGTGACATGCAAGGGCATTTTCACTTCAACGGAAAAACAAGTCATTGTTTAGTTTAAAATAATGGAAAATCATTGGGTAGTGAATGATTGTGTGTGTTCACACTTGCACATGTGTGTATAAATGTCATTTTTTTCTAAGTAAAGGGGATTTCCCCGCATCCCCAAAGTCACATCGCTTCAGCAGCTTCCTGTTAGATCTACTCTGTATCAAGCTCTACGTGGGGTTTTCATTTGTCATTGCAAAGCGGCCGTACTCTGCTGCAATTAATCCCCCTTCCAACAAATGTATTTTAATGCTTTTTAAAAGTCATAAAATGTTACTTGCTTTTAAAATATTGTTTAATTATTTGGGGTGGTGGCTACAAAGTTGATTGTTCAATTTTTTGCTTGCATTTTCTGGAATTTTCTGCACACATTCTTGATCTCAGGCAAACTAGCAGACAGGGTTCTGGGCCCCTGGCAGAGCTGAATTCGTGTTTGACTGCTGTGATGCAGCTCCTGTCTCTCAGGGGCGCCCTGCACCTCCTGCTGCCTGTCCCTGACTCCTCTTCCCACGTGGCCACGGCAGCTGCTTCTCCCCTTCCTCCTCCTCAGGTTTGCCAGGGAAGGAGGCTTTGCTGCCCTCCCGCCCACTGCTGCCAACCCACTCTTCAATTCACTCCGATGGGCCACGAATGTTTGGAGAGCATCTGTTGAGTGCCTAGCCCTGCTGGTGTCTTAAGACAAAAACACCTGTTCTTGCCTCAAGTCTAAATGTGTTACTGCCTTTTCTATACTCTCCCCCTCTATACTTAGTTTTTCCCTTCTCAGATTATTTACGTTTGTATCTTTAAGTGGTACAAGTTTGAATTCAATTGGCTAATACCTTGAGTTCTTCTAAGGGGACTGAAATTTAATAAATAAAAATACTAATGTCTAGTAAAAACTTTTTGCCTAATCATTTAGTGTAAAAATACAATAAAACAGAATACTCTTTAATATTCCAAAAGGCTAGTCATTTTCTTTCAAACAACTGAACATTTTCATATTTAATGAATGCCAGTATGTAATTAATACAGATTATAACAATTATCTTCACACCATATCAAAATAGGTGTATCATAAGAGAACAGATAATAAGTCTTTAATGTGATTAATTGGTAAATGCTCTGTGTATTCCAAATGATACATAAAAGCCTGTTTAATGGAGAATAAAAATACTTATAAAAGTGGTAGGTGGAAGTGATAAAGTAAAATATCACAGCCTTGCAGATGACCAACAAATGCTCCATCAGATCCTGTGTTCTCAGGACGATTAAGAGCAAACTTGACAAGCCTGGAAGGCAGATTCCTCTCTCCTCCATCCCCCAGTGTTTACCAAAGTTCACCCTGCAAGAAAGTATCATCTAGGAGGTTTGGACCATCTTTGCACTTTTTCTAATTACCAAGTCCTTACACGATAAATAACGATTGGGCTTATGTTTATGCAAGATTCATCTTCCCGCATTGGTACCAGCTGTTGGCCTTGAATTTGCTTGAGGTCTGACCCTCTCAACGCTTCTGTTGTATTCAGTATAGTGTGTGTCCTTCAACCCAGCATTTTCTTCGTGATTGTTTAACTTTTTGGATCTCTTTGGTATCTGAATGCCGGATGGTTCAGTTCTAGGCTTTCTTGTTCCCTTTTTTGGTGCATTTGGCTCCCAGGCTGGTGCTATGGTGTGGGTATGGTTGGCTTTTCCCTGCCAAGCCCATGATGAAATTTGGTCCCCAATGTGGTAGTGTTGGGAGCTGAGGCCTAGTGGGAGGTGTTGGAATCACTGATGCAGATCCCTTATGAACGGCCTGGTGCTGTTCTCATGGTAGTGAGGTCTCACTCTGGCGAGACTGAATTAGTTCTCCAGGGAATGGAATAGTCCCATGAGAGTGGTTTGTTACAAAGCCAGGAGGCCCCTCCGGTCTTCTCTTTGATCGTGTCCACTTACACTTTGACCTTCTCTGCCACGTTATGACGCAGCACCACAAAAGCCCTTGCCTTGCCAGAACCAAAGGCCATGGCCTTGAGCTGCCCAGCCTGCAGAACTGTGACCTAAATCCACCTATTTTTTTTTTAAATAAATACCCCGCCTCAGGTATTCTGTTATGGCCACACTGTACAGACTAAGACACTGGGGATCAGATTAAGTGAACCAGATGAAATGCAAAGAGATGTAGAGAGAAAAAATCATGTTCTCCATCCAGGGATTTACAGGTAGAGAAAGTACACACCAACTAACTGCCACATGTGGTGAGTGCCGGGTACATGCTTGTGGTTGGGCAGAATGATGCCCCAACAAAAATGTTCACATCCAAATCTCTGGAACCTATGACTATGTTACCTCACATGGCAAAAGAGACTTTGCAGATGTGATTGATTAACTTAGGGATCTAGAGATGGGAGGCTACCCTGGATGATCTTGGTGGGCCCCAGGTAATCACAAAGGTGGAGACAGCAGAGGGTGGAAGAGGAAGACTTGTCTACAGGAGAGGAGGTCAGGGTGATGCTAAGTAAGAGGAACTCAATCTGTTGTTGCTGGCTTGGAAGATGGAGCAGGACCACAAGCCCAGGAATGTGGACGGCCTCAAGAAGCTGGAGAAGTGGGGAGATGGATGCTTCCCTGAAGCCTCCAGAAGGAGCCAGCCCTGCCGATACCTCGAGTTTAGCCCAGTGAGACCTGTGTTGATCTTCTAACTTAGAGACTGTAAAATAATGAATTTACATTGTTTTAGGTTACAACATTTTTGGTTGTGACATCAGCCACAGCAAAGTAAGACAATGACCCAGATAGTAAAGGTAAAAACGTCCAAGGAAGGGAAAAGTACCCAAGAATATGAGAATGAGTGTAGTTGATTTACTGCCTAAGTGTAATCTGGAAGTTCTAATTAAAGTATGTTCACCTTGAATTCCTTAAATCAAAAGTTTCTTAATAGTTCAAAATCTAATCACAAAGTTAGCGTGTAGCTCAGTAACAGGACGAAGTCATGTGAACTGCTGACAAGTTAATTGTCCTCTGGGATTTTACTGTCATCCTCCTCAGGAATTTGATTTATTGCTTCAGAGAAAGAATTGCTGATTTAAGTCTGCTCACAGGCATTGCTGTAGACGAGCCTCCTCCCTTACTTCAGTTTACAGGCATTTATTGGGCCATCTTCACCGTAAATCACTCTCAAACCTCGTCAGAGTCCACAGCAGGGCCAAGGCATGGGAAACCTGATTACCTGTATCACCAACTGCCTAAAAAATAGGCTGAGTCCATGGCAGTTCTGATGTGTATGAGGGCTACGTCCAGAGTTAGAGATCAGTGTGGTTTCACTATGTTTCATTTGACCTTCAGAAATGAACATTGGACTCAACTATTCAACCCCCCCCTGACATTTCCTCTGGAACTTGGAACTCTGCTAACACAATCCATCGTATTTCCCCTGGGTCCATGTATAACGTAGTATTCATCATAAGCTAATTCTAAAACGAAGACGCCTATTCCAAAGAACATCAAGAACTATGTCTTACCGTGTGCCCATCCAGCAGACAAGCCTTTGCAGATGCATGGTGACTTAATGGGTACAGGATGTGGGGAGCAGGAAATTGTACAATCAGATTTCAAAACTGCAGTTCCATTTCTGTATGGGAACCGTGTGTGATTTTTTAAATGCTGCTGCGTATGAAGGAAAGAAGAAAAGCCACCTATGCACAAATAGAGATGTTTGTGTGGTGTTTTCACGTGACCACGGCTTCCTAACACTTGTTTTGTGGTCCTCTCTGTTGCTCTACATGTACTTCCTCGCTTATAAATTCACGAGTATGTGACTCACATACTCCATAGAATTTTGTGGTCTGTGAAGGCAGTAACATTCTTTGGCTACTTAGCCATCTAAAATAGTGCTGAAAATACTTTACTCAGTTAGCAAGTGTTTATTGAGTAGATGCTATGCCTGAAGCCCCTTACTAGGGCTGCTAAAGTAATAATGGAGGGCACCTCATCACACTTGTCAAGTGCACAGCCAGGGGCCTGTTACAGAATATAATACAAATGACTGTTACAGTCATCATTTTAGTCATATTTTTGGCATATGTGTCTTGTCAGTTCTACTAAGATACAGTCTTTTAAAGGTGAGGACCAGGTCTTTTAGATTTTTATCCCCCACCATAGCATGTAAGGTGGCATGTTTTTACCCATGCATACCATTTCTATAGAAGGAATGAATAAAATTAGGAAACAGAAATGAGTACACTTAAAAAGAGGCCACTCCTAGAGACTGGGAACTTTTATCTATTTGATGATTCTCTTTTTATTAAAGTAGTGGTGGACGTTTTTCACAGAAGAGAGGATGCTTTCTTCTGAAAGGAAACGAGTCACAAACATAGAATGAAAACAACACCTGTAATATCATCGGTTTAGAGAAATCTCACATTCAGAGCTAAGGTATCACAGAATGAGTGCTTTACAAATCCTTACCAGCCATTACTAGCCCTGTGTAAGAACTGTGACAAACACTGAGATCTAGGAGCAGCCGATAGAGCCCATCTATGTCAACACCATTCATTCCAGAGAAGAGGAAACTAGAACAAGTGAGGTTACGTGACTTGCCACGTTCCTAGTGCAAGGTAGCTTGAAAGCCAGGAGTAACCTAGGTTTGAGAAATAAATGGACTTGCTGTCCAAGAAGAAAGTGAGAAGCGGCTATGAAAAGTTGTCTGCCTTGGCCGGACGCGATGGCTCACACCTGTAATCCCAGCACTTTGGGAGGCCAAGGTGGGTGGATCAGGAGATCAGGAGTTCGAGACCAGCCTGGCCATCATGGTGAAACCCTGTCTCTACTAAAAATACAAAAATTAGCTGGGCGTTGTGGTGTGCACCTGTAGTCCCAGCTACACTGGAGGCTGAGGCAGGAGAATCGCTTGAACCTGGGAGGTGGGGAGGTTGCAGTGAGCCGAGATCACACTACTGCACACCAGCCTGGGCGACAATGCGAGACTCTCTCTCAAGAAAAAAAAAAAGAAAGACAAAGAAAAGGTGTCTGCCTCTAACTCATTGGACGTGTAGCATCCACCCACTTCAGCCATCCTAACCTCAACCATCGCCTCCCATGAGCACCTCCTTGGCATTTACCTGGTCCTGTCCACCTTTCTGCTTAACTTCCTGCTTGTTTGCTTAGCTTAGCACTTGACTTTCTGTTTAACTTGACTTCCTAAGTCTTTTCTTCTGTTTTTCTATTTTTAGCCCTTTCCACTAAGGGACCTTAGGACAATTGAAGAAATTTGAATGTTAAATTTCAAAACTTGAATATGGTAGAAGGTAGAATAACAGACTACTCATATTGTTTCTATTTTAAGGGCAGTTAAATGTAAACAATAGCAAGTAATGCCAAATTGCTTATTTAAATGCACACTCAAAAATTATCATCCAAACAGCACCCTTCTGATGGACAGCCAGTGTCTCTGATCACTTTTGCTTTTATTTTCTCCTTTTCCATGCAGGTCACATTCGCTGGTTAGAGGGCAGGAAAACTATGGGTATTGGGACAGCCAGAGACACTGAGACAAGATAGATGGAATTCAGTGGCATCCGTAATAGGGTTTGCATGGGAAACTGTATATTCAAGCTGGGATGAAGACAGATGGAGGCTACTGTGGGGATGGAATCCCTTAGCTGGTCCAGTTCCATTAAGACGGGATCAGAATGGTAAGGGGGAATTGGGGCTGAGACTTTTCAGTACTGACAGAGCTCCTGGGGAATTGGTTTTCACAGAGAAGGCCAGGAACCAATGCTGTCCTTTATCCCACAAAGTGTCAAAGGTTCTCTTCTATCACAAGGTCCTAGAGCTAAAAGAAGGATAGATCATCATGGATTGGAGAATTACAACTCTGTGGGAGAATCCCCTGGGAGTTTCAAAGAGATGAATTCTTTCATCCCTGCTTTGCCTTTTACAAGTCCCAGGGCACTGGACAAGGTGTGCATCTGGAAGAGCCTCAGTCACCTGATCTAGGAAATGGACTTAGGGTCCTTGCCTCCTGGTGTTGCTGTGATCATTGGAGAGAGATTATTCACATGAAGTGCCTAACCCAATGCTTGACATGTCCCAGCTACTCAGTAAATACTAGTAGTTATTCTCATTTTTCCCCATCTACTCCTTTTCTAGACTATGGACAGAATTTCTGAAAAAGCAGGGACTAATATCTGAATGCTCTTTGAGTCAATAGTTTTATCTTGCTGGTAAAATAAAGCTTAGATTTTAACTCAAGAGGGTGCTTGATTAGCACCATAGATATCCTCAGAAAGACAGTTAGACTTAGCCAAAAAAGTCTCAGTGCTAAGAAAATATTATTATTGTTGTTGTTATTGTTATGCTTTTATGTGTTAAACCAAATTCTTATCCACTTGGCATTATCAAAATTTAACAGCCTCTAAATCCATTGTCCTATGAAAAAATAAGAACCTTTTATCAAACTTCTGCACCTTGTAAAATAGTCTTGGTGCTAAATCAAAGTAATTCAGATGTCTTCCAAAAACAAAAACAATTCTTTTTATTTGGGGATAAAAGAGAATTAAGGATGAAGTGAGACTTCTAGTCAGTGGTTCCCAAATGGAGCTGCATGTTAGCATCGCCTGGGAACTTTCAGAAATGGATTCTTAATCATATTTTCACACACCTCAAACCAGATTCTGTATTTCAACAAGGTGATTCCGATGTGCAAACAGGTTTGAAGGCCTGGGATAGAGTTCAGAATAAGTATCTTTAAAATAATGCGTTTCTCATTCAAATGTTTATAATACTTCCATAATTTGCTTTGAAACTGCTTTAGTAACTTAAATTAGTGGCCACCATATTCCTCATTAATGCCATTCAACAATATTCACAATGAGTTGCGACTTCCTAAAATACAGACCTGAATGATGTATTCCAGAATAACGTTTTAGCTACGTAATCGATTTATTGAGTCTGCTGCATAGAGGAAACAGGTTATTTAAGACCTAATCTCAGCATTTAACAGAGTGCACATCTGATGGGAGTGACAATTTCACACATAGAGAAAAGCCCCTGATACATTCTAAATCAGACAGCGTACACTGTGAGTGTCCCAGAAGTTCAAAGGAGGGGCGACCCCAGGTGGAGGGAGACCTGGCATAGCACAGGGTTGGCTGTGCTTTTAAACCCACTAAGCGCTGTATGAAAAGAGTAATTAGCAAACGCAAATTCAGTTTGTGGACACACCAACATTCTTTTCCAAAACATCACTAACTCATTTTGAAGATAAAGTAAACTTAACTTGGGTTAGTATCAAAATAATTTAAATGTACACGTGAGGGGTAAAGAAGCATTTCTCCTTCATAGAAAGAAGACTTATTTTCCACATGACTGTTTATGGGAAAACTGGGAGGTCATCTTCCTGCAGCTTTTATAAAACAAAGATGACACATGGGCTGTTTTGCATTAACGAGGCTGATGAATCTCACCACATGGCACTTCAACTTGTTGTTCCCTGATTTCCACAATGTCCTATGGAACTGATATCAGAGTTCTTGTTATCAGAAAAAAAGAAATAGAGGAACTTCTGTATTCCTGAAATGAGAATACTAGAGCAACTCTAAATGGATGAACTTGTGAGTCATAAAAACTTGATTATAAAACTGGACATTTATAGCTATCTTTCCTTTTTGAATATTTTTTGATATGTACTAATGATTTTCTTATTTAAAATTAGGTTACTAATTTCAAATCTTCACATGTAACAATAATGGCAACTATATTAGTAATCATTCTATAGTTTAAATTAGTGTTTATTAACATTTCTTTGCTTCATTCTAGAAAGTATAAGTGAGTAATTAAATATATTCTTTAGTGGCAAATTTTTCTCAGTGGGTATTTTCAAATTCAATTTAATGAATAAGACCTCACAGTTGATGGCATAAAATGAATAAAATGTAAGCTCTCTCTTAAAGAAGCGAGTAAAATTTAATAAATTCCCCAAGTAGAAGTACTATAGGTTAAAATGATCATTAAATTACTAATAGCCATTATAAATAACCCATATAAAAACAAGAGAATTTCTAGAGACAAAAGAAATTTTGTTAAGGATGAAGTGACACTTCTAGTCAGTGGTTCCCAAATGGAGCTGCATGTTAGCATCGCCTGGGAACTTTCAGAAACGGATTCTTAATCATATTTTCACACACCTCAACAAGTTTCTGAGTGTTAATGAATTGTGAAGGCTTTACAAGAAATGAAATGATAATGTTTTCCAGCATGAAGAACTGGGGATTGGATACTAGTAATGATGGTGTTCCGGCCTGGGTGAGGGCGTGTCCTGCTGCTCTGGCCTGGTGAGCATGTAGGAAATGCACCCAAATTACTGAAAGCATGAATAAATGATGTAAGGGATGGATAAGCAATTGGATGGGGACAGAGCATCATTTTCACCATCTCTCCTTTATGCCAGAAGCCATAAAAAGTCCCCCAAATAAGAGACAAGCATAGTCGTCTGTAACAGTATTAGGAGACATACAGAATTAGAGTTTTACAGAATGCTACTTCGTAGGAGTAATTACTCAGCAAAGTTAGTTATCTAACTACCTTTAACCATCACTTTTTTCTTATTCAGTAATTCATCCATTCAATAAAACTCATTGAACATATCCTGTATGCCAGGCAACCTGCAAGTATCCTATTTGGAGAGAAGGTTTATTAATCAGAAGAGCGGCTAATAGTTTACCATCCACTCCACTGCAAAGTCAATCTGGAGCATTAGAGATGAGGACTAAAATCATCTGAAAATCAGTTTTTTGATCTGAAACCATAGGAATAAATATTTTAAAAGCTCTTTCAACACTTCTTGACCCAGAAGTTCTATAACTTGTTTGCTATATTATAGCACAATCTAGCATAAATAAGAGACCACCTTCATATTCCTCAATGAGAGTGTGATGTATAGACATTCATTTAAATCTGTATTTATTAATATTACACAATCTGTCTTTACTAAGATGGAAAGCCATCCTTGTTATATTAACTGAAAATGCGGGTTATAACTGTATGGATTATTCCACGTGTTGGTAGCCACATGCAACATGTATAGTGTATATCTACATATATTATGTGTAGAATAAAATGTAACCTTTGTGTGGTGAGGTTACATAACCCTTTCAAGAGTATACTTCTGGCCGGGTGCGGTGGCTCACACCTGTAATCCCAGCAATTTGGGAGGCTGAGGTGGGCGGATCACCTGAGGTCGGGAGTTCGAGGCCACCCTGACCAACATGGAGAAACCCCATCTCTACTAAAAATACAAAATTAGCTGGGAATGGTGCTGAGCACCGGGAGGCTGAGGCAGGATAATCGCTTGAACCCAGGAGGCGGAGGTTTGCTATGAGCCAAGATCACACCATTGCACTCCAGCCTGAGCCACAAGAACGAAACTCTGTCTCAAAAAAAAAGAAAAAAGAAAAAAAAAGAGTATACTTCTTTCCTAAGAAGGTATTCTATTTCCTCAGCTTCCGTTGGCTTTTAGGGGATATTTAATCTAACAATCCTGAAATTCATCTCATTATCCTGTCCTCATCATTGAAGAAAGAATTCAGAACTATTGCTAATTCTAGAAGAAATAAGTCAGTTTTTCCAAATTAAAGCAAGATGGTTATTTAAAAGTTTTATTTTTTATTCCATAATCTATTATTTAGACTGTTACTTTCTATGCAGCCATTTTTGCAGGTTTGAATGAGGGAGAAAACCTAAGGTAGATGCCTTAGGTATTCAGTGGAGACAAGCAGGACAAATGGAAGCCAAGTGCATGCACCACCCCCAGTGCGTGCACCATCCCCAGTGCATGCACCACCCCCAGTGCGTGCACCATCCCCAGTGCATGCACCATCCCCAGGAGAGGAGGCGGGAAGAGGGAGGGAGAGAGGTGGTGGAAAAGGCAATGATGGGACAGCTCCTGGTGGTGGCCACAAGGCTGCTCTTCTGGCTGAGTGGGGAAGGAGGCCAAGGGAGGTGCAGAGCATCCTCTTCGGGGGCTGGAGGTGAAGATGGCCATGTGGAAGTGACCCTGACACAGAGGCTGAGACTGTAGGGTCTGGAGTTCAGGGTTGAGGCAGTGCCAAGTACCACATCACAGACAAATGCTGGTGGATCACTACAGGCAGAAGTTAATAATTTTTTTATATTTAAATTTAAAATATAGAATTTGTTAAACACATTCTGTTTCATAATAATCCTCCAGTAAATAAAAATGTAGTCAGATTTGTACAAACATATTAGAACTTCACAAGTCTTAAACTTTGCCAGAGGTGGCCAAACTTAGCAACCATTTTAATATGGGAGCACCTTTGATCAATTCATCAAGCATAAGTTTAACTCACATTTAGCATTAAAATCAGCTGTGAAGCCTATACATGAATAAATTTGTTAATTGTTCCTGGGGGCCTGAATGTACAATGAATAAGTTTACATTATTTTATATGTTATTTTATTCCTGGCCACTAGTGATTTTAATCAAGATATACTTTGGTTAAAATAATAATTACATAAGAAAACAGCAAATACTAATTGCATGGATTGTTGTCTGGAATATGTTAATCCAGCAACATCCAGAAGGATGGGTTTTCCCACACCAGAATGAACTCTAGTGATAACAAATGCTGTGCGGTCACTAGAGTTTGCCTTTGCTTTCAGTCATTGAAAATGTTAACTCTCAGTTCTTTTATTACTTGCCAAAGACATGCTTTATCTTACTTTTCTCCTTTAGGTTCTCAGGCACTTTTTTTGCATATATGGAAAAAATATATATAGTTTACTCATGATCACTATAATATTGATAATTTGACCCTGGTAATTTAAGCTGATAATCAAATTGTTCATGTTTGTGGATAAGAAAGAGATGGGATGGTGTGGAGAGGGAGGGAGAGGAAGAGAAAGAGAAAGGCCACATTTGGGGAACTGTCAATTTTCAAACTGTATGATCTACTGGCAAAGAGGAAGGCGCACTCTGAAGATATGCAAACTAATTTTCAGGGTCGCTATGTCAGTACTTTTATTACCACATTGTTAAAATGTAATTCTTGCATATTTCTATAAATATTCAGAGATTTTTCTAACTTCTAGTAAAATACTTTGTGGCTAAACATGTCTTTCTTTAGTGGGAAGAAGTAAGGAAGGCATCGTATTCATCCAATGTTGGAAGCACAATATTGATTTTCATAATTTTATTTATAGGTGTTTTTTCTAGTTCCATGCTCAATAAGATTCAGGAGAAAGAGAGGAGGTAGAAAGGAAATACACGTCAGAAAAGATTTCTGACTACTACATGGAATATGCCCTGAAAACAACAGTGCTCTGTTTGCACACTTGTCTGGGGGAGGAAGTCTCTTTTTAGATTGTTCCTGAGTTAATCTAAGAAAGTTTGGATAAATATAAAATTGTAATAAGCCAATAAGCGGAATCCATAGCATTTTCTCATTAAAAGTAATAAATTCTATGTGCGGCAGAGGTGAATTCTTATCTTCTCAGCGGTGGACAGGGCAGGGGTAAGTTACCCAGAGACATGGCTCATTCTGACACTGGACGGTTTATCAGATGTCTCTGGGGATGTTTGCTAATAGGCTGTGTTGAGACCCCGTCGGCCGTCTCTGCCTGTGGGAGTTCTTGCTGTCATTCACTGTGGAGGCCTGCTTTTCTCACGTCCCAAGAAGGTCACATGGGGTCATTTTTGGCTGGAAAGTGTGTGGATTGAGCACACCGTGTCCTGTTATATGTCTTGCGCCCTACTAGCTTTTACAACTTTTCCTAACATTTTTATTTGATTGACAGGAGTACTTAATGTGAGATCTACCCTCTTAACATTTTAAGAATACAATGCATTACCGTTGACTATACCTGCACAGTTGTACAGCAGGCCGGCAGAGCTTACCTTTGCATAACTTAAATTTTATGCCCACTGATCAGTAACTCCTTATTTCTCCCACCCCTTAACCTCAGCAACCAACTCCTGGGCTCAAGCAATCCTCCCGCCTCAGCTTCCTAAGTAGCTGAAACTACAGGTGCATATCACCATGTGCAGCTATTTTTTTTTTTTAATTTTTTTTGCAGAGATCGCTATGTTGTCCAGGCTGATGTCAAACTCCTCTTCTCAAGCTATCCTCCCACCTTGGCCTCCCGAAGCATTGGAAGGGCAAGGTGGGAGGACAGCTTGAGGTTTTTTGATTCTATGAATCTGTTTTAGATTTATCACACCAGTGAGATCACGCAGGATTTGTCTTTCTGTGTCCTCCAGGTTCACCTATGCTGCCACATATTGCAGAATGTCCTTCTTCTTAAGGCTGAACCACAGTCCGTGGCATGTAAATATGCCACAATTTCTTTATCTACCTGTTGATGGACATTTGGGTTGTCTCTGCATCTTGTCTATTGCGAACGGCGCTGCCATGGTCCTCTGACTTATTTTAATGTTTATTTTCCATGGTAAATGCCCCTGTGTTTTCCAACTTCCCCAATTTCTGTTCACTTTCTGAGACACCTGAAGTGACACTGCTGGGTCTTTTGATGTCACAAGCTGCCCCCTGGCTTAGGAGACACGGCTCGTTTCTAGGGAAGGACGAAGAGCAGCGCAGTCTCACAGCTCTGTGGCCTTCACCTTCCCAGCTCTGCAGTGGCTCGTGCTGCCTGACCAAGAGTCTCCGCCAGGTCAGCTTGACATTCCTTTCCCAGTTCAAACTTACTATTTAGGAAAAGCGTTTCTTGGGCTTTGCTAGCTTGTAGGGACAGCGTGAGAAGAATCTCTTTAATCACACTCCAATGATACACATTTTTAGGGACTTCCTTGAAACCCACATAATCCTGACTGTCTACTTGCCTTGGGGCCCGAAGTCAGCTCTGTGCAACGCACATACAAGACTCTCAGCATCAGCTGTGAAACCACGATGATGTTCTGCTGTGGCAGATGGAATCAATGGGCGGGTCCTGCATCAGGCCCCCGCACGCAGCCTGGCCTGCCTGCTGGTCATGGCTCCTGCCCGGCGTCGTGGTTCTTCAGTGTCCAGAGGGAGGCACCCTCAGTCATGCACCCGCATTCCCACACCTGCTGCTTCTCGGGCCTGCAATGTTCTCCCCTGCCCCACTTGCCCTCATCCACCAAAGGCAAACGTGAAACTTGAGCAAACAACTACCAGCCAGGCCGGGTTTTCATCCCTAAGATGAATCACTGTCGAGCAGAAGGACATCGCTAACGATGTCCTCTGGATGGAGCAGGACGCAGGCTGCAGAGGGCCAGAGCGTCTCCTGTAAGGCAGCAGGAAGGAATAAAGTTGATCAGCGTCACCGCCGCCGCCCCGGGCAGGTGCTCTGCCGCCGCCAGAGGGCCCGGGGTAGCCAAAGCTACAAATCACCTCGGGTCTCACTGGGCTCCTCTTCTCAGGGCACTTGGTTCCCTGGCTCACTCTCTCCTTCAAATGCTTCCATTTGTCTCCAGGATGCCGCTCTGTTTGGCTGGCACCTTTTTTCTTTCCAGTCTCCCCAGTCCCCGCTGCAGGATTCCTCTCCTTCCCCAGATTCCGCCGGGTTCAGTCCTGGGTGATTCCTCCAGTGCTGTGCCTTGAAGGCGGTCCCGACGCTGACCACACCCAGGTTATGTCTCCAGCCCAGTCCTCCCTTCAAGTCCAGACTCCGGTACCCAAAGACTCACCCCATTTCCAATGGGATGTCCAACACGCCTATCCAACCTAACACGGTTAAAAGGTTTGTAGGCAATTGTTGTGGCATCCAGTCAATAGATTTTACTGACAAATACATATTTAGAGGTCTTAAGTGTTTCTTCTATTTTCTCTGCTGGGACTCTCATGGAGTGAAACGTCTCCCAGCCTTTCCTGTCTGGTGGGGTCAAGGCCGGCGGGTACAGTGGTGCTGGGGTGGGGGGTGGCTGTTCTCAGTTCCCTTCAGTCCCCTTAAGAATTACCTCTCCATTTCATAATGCAGATTCAAATGCTCAAAAATAACACAATGTGTATGAAAAGACAGAAAGGAAGGCTTCACACCGTTTCATACAACAGACTCTGAAGACTGTCTCAGGCCAAGCATTGAAACTGGGCTTTATGTGGAAGTTCATCACCGAAGGCACTGAGGTTCGGGCTGAGAATTATTACCAAATGCATGAGCCAAACTACCACAAGCCTTCTTTCTATCTGCTCCCATTCTTTTTATTTTTCTTTTTTGTATCTTAATTGTAAGAAGTCCTGGGCCTTATAAGAAAAGAAAGAATTCAATATGATGAAGATAAAATTCCATTTACAGATTCCAAAATCCTGTCATCAGAAAAAAAAATACATAATGCAAGCTCTTATTAGCAGAAGGTATTTTGCCAAGCAGAGGGCATTCCGGACAGTGGGAGACCCTGTGAGTCCTCTTCCAGCCGCCTGAGACCCAGGGCCGGGGGACGTGGGGCGCAACTGCACACCTGAGGGTGGGCTCCCTGAAATCTCCCTGCAATCCCAGCTGACACAACCGGTGCTCTCCACACCCCCAGCTTTCCATGACAAGACTCACAGCAGAGCAAGCAATCGGGGCTCACACTGGCCTCTGCTGCATCGCCGGGGGTCTCCCCGCAAAGCCCTGTCACTGTGACCTTATGGAGTGCCTCGGCCAAGTGGTGGCATTTAGATAAACACGCAGGGGCTGGCATTGCCACTTTTCCTTTGGCCTGTAGTTCTCTGCTATTCAAAACGAATACAGACCATCGTACAAAAATTTCTGCATCAAAATTCATCGGAGGACAAGGAGATGTGCGCACAATGACAGTAACTGGCATTTGTTAGATGCTTATAATGGGCCAGGTACTGGGATTGGCACTTCACCCAAATTATCTGGTTTAATCTTCACAAAAATTCTGTAAAATAGGTATCATGTTTCTTTTACAGCCGTAAAACCAGCCTCACAAAAATTAATGTCAGTCCAGTCTCAAAGCTAGTAGCAAGCAAAGAGAGACAGGATTCAAAACTCGAGCCATTTGACTGCATGCTCCAGCCTCCTGTTTAATTGTGATGCAACACGGTTCTACTCAGGCATACACACACTCACACATGCTCACACTCACACACACACTGCACACTCATACACGCCCTCCCACACTCACGCTCACACACACTCACACACTCATCACACAACCATACACTCACACACTCACACACGCTCACACTCACACACTCATCACACACTCATACACTCCCATACTCACACACTCACTGACACTGACACGCACACTCATACACTCCCCCACACTCACACACACACTGCACACTCATACACGCCCTCCCACACTCACGCTCACACACACTCACACACTCATCACACAACCATACACTCACACACGCTCACACTCACACACTCATCACACACTCATACACTCCCATACTCACACACTCACTGACACTGACACGCACACTCATACACTCCCCCACACTCACACACACATGCTCACACTCATCACACACTCATACACTCCCATACTCACACGCTCACTGACACTGACACGCACACTCATACACTCCCCCACACTCACACACATGCTCACACTCATCACACACTCATACACTCACACTCTCACACACATGCCCATGCATGCACACACTCACTACACACATGCTCACTCATACACTCACACACCCTCACACACGCTCATTACCCACAAGGTCATTTACACACTCATACATTCCTTCACACACTCATCAAACACACATTCACTCACACATACACCCACATACACATGTATCTCACACAACCCAGACTCTCACACACATTCACACACTCAATAACTCACACACTCACAGGAATATTTTCTCATTTCACCCACACAAAAAAAACAGTAATTTTGAAACAATTAGATTCCCTGAGAATTGATGTCTCTTTGACACAATCATACTTTAAAAGGCAGGTCTTAAGTGAAGGGATGACTTTATCGTTTAATTTTATAAATAGTTGGGCGTAAGTAAAACTTTCTTGAATAGGAACTTACAGTACTGATGAGAAAGATCCACAGGACTGTTAATGAATAAACATGAATGTGCCTATTGTTTTGTGCTGCACACAATCCTATTATAGAAAAAAATTCAAATTATATAGATACTCTATTATAAAAGAAAACCTTATGTGACATGGGCTTATTTTAGGGCTCTGTCAAAACAGAGCTGTCACTTTAATGTCAAAAAAGGGAGTGAATTTTCTGCATCTACCTACCCCACTCTTCCCGGCAATGGCTCCTGTCATCTTCAGGGACCTGAACTGACTTTTCTGGAGGTGGCTCTGAAGAGACTAGAACAAGCACCACCTCTGGAGGGAAACTTGCAAACATCTTTTTCCTTCCCTTTCTCTCTTCTCTACTTTTCTGTGTTCTTCCTCCTGGAAATTCCCTAACATTTCCTGCTCTGTTTAATCAGTTGGCCATTGAGCTGTCTGCAAGCGTTTTCCTTTCTAGCAATGACTTTGCTGCTGAGACCCTCATCCACTGTCGTGGTGCCCAGCATGAGTGATGGGAGCTACACACAGGTCTTTACAGCACATCACCTGTGACTGGTATAAAAATGGGTCAAGGGCTGGGCGCGGTGGCTCACACCTGTAGTCCCAGCAATTTGGGAGGCTGAGGTGGGCAGATCACCTGAGGTCAGGAATTCGAGATCAGCCTGGCCAACATGGTGAAACCCCATCTCTACTAAAAATAAAAAATAAAAATAAAAATAAAAAGCAGGCGTGGTGGTGGGTGTTGTAATTCTAGTTACTCGGGAGGCTGAGGCAGGAGAAACTCTTGAACTCGGGAGGTGGAAGCTGCAGTGAGCCAAGATCGTGCTATTGCACTCCAGCCTGGGCAACAAGAGAAAAACTCCATCTCAACAACAAAAAAAAAAAACAAAAAAACAAAGTCAAGGCTCTCAACTTAATGTAGTGGCCTGATTCTAAGTCGTTCATCACTCTCCTACTCCTGAAGACATTCTTACAGGCAGTGACCTTGGTATACAGATGAGGTCAAAAAGAATACCACCTTGCAGTCCTCTCCACCCTCCATACCTCCTCAGACTGTCCTGTGGATTAGAACTAAGGTTATAATATGCACTATGGTTGGGTTTTTTAAAAGCTTTTCTTTTCTCAATGCTCATCTGGTCTTTGCTCATGAAAAGTCTCTGAATTCGACACAGGAAGATTTTGTAGCTAGAATGCATTTGCACATCTTTTCTTTTCCTTTTCCTTTTTTTTTTTTTTTTTTTTTTTGAGATGGAGTCTCACTCTGTCGCCCAGGCTGGAGTGCAGTGGCGCAATCTCGGCTCACTGCCAGCTCCGCCTCCCCGGTTCACGCCATTCTCCTCCCTCAGCCTCCTGAGTAGCTGGGACTACAAGCACCCGCCGCCACACCCAGCTAATTTTTTGTAGTTTTTAGTAGAGATGGGGTTTCACCGTGTTAGCCAGGATGGTCTCTATCTCCTGACCTCGTGATCCGCCCACCTCGGCCCCCTGAAGTGCTGGGATTATAGGCATGAGCCACCGCACCTGGCCTGCACATCTTTTCTCAATTAATCAGTCACTGGGAAAAGACATTTCCTTACATCTTCTCGGTCATTTGCTTTCTTATCTTGATCTTATTTTGGTTTCCCCAAAATGGCAGAGCCAAGACAGAGACAGCTGTCCTGCCCAGGGTAACATTTGGGGGATGTATATAAATCAGTATGGTTATGTGTAAGCATCAGTTATGGAATTACCACTACAGAGGTCAATGATAAATAATATTTTCTTCCTTTCACATCCATTTCACAAAATAATAATAATTCTCCAATGTCATCTACAATCAAACTCTCCTCAATGATTCCCATATACCTATTATTCAAGCTTTTATTTTTGTTATTCCAAACCAAGACCCAATCCAGGTGCATGCACTGCATTTTAGTTGCTATGTGCCTTGGGTTTCAAACAGTCTATAAAGCCTCACACCAGCCCCAGCCCCACTTTCCCCCTCATTTTCAAGACATTGACAATGGGAAGACAGCAGGGCAATTCTGTGGGATGTTCCACTTTCTGGATTTACTGATTGTTTCTTTCCTAATGGTACCACTTAACTTATTCTTCTATCTCCTGTATTTCCTGTATCCTGGAAGTTAGGTATAAATAGAATAACCCTATACTTGATCCACACTGGGATACTTTGAGAGTGAATGGAGTCTTACCAATAATTGTACCGAAATAACAGGTAAAAAACAGGACTATCCTAGCAAATGGGTGCAAGTGACCCTTGGTTTAATGGCTTAGTCACATTCAGGTGATGGAGTTCAGATGATGTGTTGAGCAAGGACACTCCACGTGTTTCTGTGTGGCCCATGGTGTCTCCCACCAGACATACTACTGTGATGCTAAGTTTGATTAACTGGCTAATGGCGATCCTTCAATCTCTCTATTGTATAGGTATGGTTTTGTCATTTGCAATCAACAAGAGTTTTAGAATCCATTGGTAATCTTTGCAAAATCTATTATTTACTGGGAGGCTAAAAAACGATTATTTTTCTAAAGCTATCATTTATTCTACATATATGAATGTGGATTTTTTCATAATAAAAAGCTTTCCCTTATTATCCAAGGTAAACTTCGGTTCCTCCTAAAAGACAGAATCAATTATTCTCTTTAATTCACAATATTCAGAACTAGGACTTGAAATAATCATCATTTCAAATAGTGGAGCAATGAGGTTTCTCTCCTCTTAGTATTATAATACTACTGTCTCAAGAGTATTTGTTCAATATTTTACAATTATTTCTAGTCATTATTCTTTTTGATGGAAAGCAAATTTTTAATATGGTCATAAGTTTAGGTATACTATAGCCTGAAAACTTAGGAAATGATGAAAGCATTGTCATCAGTTTTAAAATGAAAGTAGTTATATTTATAATATATTCCTAATCTTTGTCTTGAAATAACGGAAGGCAAACCTTACATGTACACAGCAAATGTCTCTTGTTTCTAAGCAGAGAACAGAAATGTCCTAAAAGGACCATGGCTAGATTCATTCATTATGAGTTTTTTTGTTGTTTTATTTTCTCTACTTTGATAGAACATAATTATTCTGAGAATATAGGAGATTAGATAGAACAACAGAGGTGGCCAATTCAGGTCGCTTTCTAAGTTAAAGGTTTATAAAGTTAGTAATTTTGCCATTTGTTTTCATTCAATTGAAGAAATGTTTATTGAAGGGCTGCAGTGTGCTACTCTTTAAAACATACTTGAATATATTTAATAAATCAGGATATTTGGTTGGCAAATCGTATTAGCTTTTAATGCTTAAGATCTTACTAATACTACATTTCTCAAAAATAATATCACCATCAAGACCAATTATAAATACACACGAAAGTTCCTAATTGTATTCTGCCTATTTGCTTTAATGAGAAATGAATAAAGGTAAATTTTGTAAAATTGGGCCCTTCTGAGAGAAAATCGAGATGAAAAGTGTAACAGAGGCATTATGGGGAAAAAGGATAGGAACTCAGCAGGGCCTTCTGAAGGTTTGCTGTGTTCCCGTTGCAAGACCCACTGGGTCCCAGTGCCAAGTCATTCTGTCCTTCTGTCAGGATGTGGCCACTGTGCTCATCCCAGACCACACAGAAAGACAGAATTCAAACATTTTTATGTCCACAGAACCTGCAACCATTGTCCAAAGTTTTAAAACAGCATTTAACTCCTAAAACGGTGCCTAAAGGCAGGAGTGTGGTTGAGGAGAGAAGAATCATGAATCTCCCACCAAGAGTGAAACTGTCTCATATTTAATAGAAAAATCTGGAAATCTTCACATGAAAAGATAATGTTTTAATGATATTAATCATCAAAGTTAAATTTAAACCAACCACACACACACACATATTAGACAGAGTCTCACTCTATTACCCAGACTGGAGTGCAGTGGCATGATCTCGGCTCACTGCAACCTCCCAGGTTCAGGCGATTCTCGTGCCTCAGCTTCCTGAGTAGCTGGGATTATGGGCACATGCCACCATGCCAGGCTAATTTTGGTGTTTTTTTGTAGAGATGGGGTTTCACCATGTTGGCCAGGCTGGTCTGGAACTCCTGACCTCAAGTGATCCGCCTGCTTTGGCCTCCCAAAGTGTTGGGATTATAGGCATGAGTCACTGTACCCGGCCCCAATCAAATACTAAGAGGTATTTAATCCAAATGAAGATGCGATTATTAATGATAAAAATTGAAGACAACAGGCTCCATGGAAACATTAGCCACTCCAATTTAAATTCTGGCTAAGCAGCAACAGCAACAACACTCCAAAGCTGGGATTCCCATGGTGGCCAGCAAAGCCCACCCCTGATGTGGAGCTCAAATCTGGCTTCCGGAGTGAATGAAAACCAGTGAAAGAAAAACCAGTGAATGAAAAAAACAGATGGAGGAAGAAGGCAGGTCTATATATCCCACTGGTTTTTACCTCTTCCTTTGCTAGAGGAGCAGAGATTAGAGGTCATTTTTCTTTTTTACAATTTTTAAAATCAATTTTGAAGGGCATTTTTTTTTGTCCTGCTTCTTGGTAACAGCTTACTTCATCTTATTATTTGCCCCTCACTTAAAAATCAAGTAACAATAAAGTTCTTTCACTATGGAGGGATTTTCCCTAGAAGAGCTTGCAAATGCATTTTCTGTTTTGGATTGTCTACTGTATGGAATCGATTGTATCTCAGGCCATAAGGCACTGTTTCATCCACGGTGAATTAGTTCAGCCATTTAATGAATACGCATCAAGCTTCTACGTGCACAGTATCACACCAGATTTTCACAGTTTCCAATCATCTTCTTAAGTAGACGCTGTCTACTTAAACTTTAACTGTCTTCAGAAATTTTTTAGACTTATAACAAATGAGTTTAGTAAACTCTCCTGGGCCTGATCACCTTCCTCCCTCTTTTGCAGATATTGTCATTCTTACCAAGTGGACCATCGTAACTCTGGGGAACATACACACTGAAATTCTTTGTGTGTGAAACCCTACAATCAGCATGCTTTTCCTACTGCTCTGCTTGGCCCACGCTTTCTGCAGTTAACCAGGTCATCTGGATAGCGTGGGCCTGCAGCTCCCCTGGGACGTCTGTCAGGCAATTCCTGTTTTCTTTCTTATGAGCACATATTAAAGATAAATAGTGGAAACCCTGGAATTTTAAATTTCCCCAGAAGTACATTTCAGTCTCTCCTTGTTTGACAGTGAGACCCGTGGCACCTTCTTTCTGAGCTGATGTGCTCAGAACTGAGGATTTATAGTTTCATAAAACTAGGTTAAGGAACATTTTCTAAAAGCGAAGATACTCTTGCAATTCCCCAAGCAAGGAGGTGTCATTCTGCTGAGCCCTGAACAACAGCAGGAAAAAGGAGAGCTTAGATGTTCTTTTCTTTTTTTTTTTTTTTTTTTTTTTTTTTTTTTTGAGACGGAGTCTCGCTCTGTCGCCCAGGCTGGAGTGCAGTGGGGCAATCTCGGCTCACTGCAAGCTCCACCTCCCGGTTCACGCCATTCTCCTGCCTCAGCCTCTCCGAGTAGCTGGGACTACAGGCGCCCGCCACCGCGCCCGGCTAATTTTTTGTATTTTTTAGTAGAGACAGGGTTTCACCGTGGTCTCGATCTCCTGACCTCGTGATCCGCCCGCCTCGGCCTCCCAAAGTGCTGGGATTACAAGCGTGAGCCACCGCGCCCGGCCAGATGTTCTTTTCATCATGATTGTTGGGGGCTGAGAAAGGCTCGTTCTACTAATGGGCCATGTTATGTCTCAGGACCCTGGGACTGTCCACCTATAAAGGTGTAAGGAAATTGGGGATTTTTACACTGTGTTGGAAAGGCCTTCATGTGAGATGTGCACACAGACAGGAAGGGCAGCTGGAGGGTCAGGGAGCATCGGCTGGAACTGCGGCCAGCTTTGCAGAGGTGTGAGCGTCCCTCTGGCCCCAGTACATCAGGCCAAGTACCACAGGAAATGCCATCCAGTGTGGTCAGCGAGGCTCGGAGCCTTTCCAGAATCTGGTTACAGCAATGACAGACCTACCGAGCCTGAGGGCCCTTGGAAACCCAAAGTCCCACCCCCCGACTTTAAGGTTGTGATTTATGCTCTGGACACATGGTGTCTAGCATAACATCATTCAGCGAAGTGAAGCAACTCGTCCATGGTCAAACCATCAATTGATGGGCAAGGTATGACTACAATGCAGATCCCATTTGGTGCCACTAGAGCATGGAAGTGGTTAGTAATAATGATTCTCCACATCTGAAGACTGTATTACCATTTAAAATCCATTTAGAGGGCCGCATCCAGCCAGAGAGGGCACAGAGGAGACACTCTTATGGTAATAAGGAGGCCACTGCACTCTGAGAGTTGAAATTCCTTTTGAAACAGAGCTTGGACTAGGGTCTCCATCACCTGGCTCCTGGTCTAGAGCTAGAGGTCCCACCCCAGATAAAAGGCTGATTATGAAGGCGTTCATTCTTAGTAGTCAGCTGGTCTGCTTAGATCTTATAAACTACTCTGCATCATCAGAGCTTCCTGAATTGTTCTCTGAAATCCTGTAACCAGATGTTTCCATCTGCAGCGAACTTGCTCATGTCAGTGTCCATAGTAGAGACCCACCTACATCCACATCACTGTCATGAACAGCATTGCAAAGGCATCACCCTCTCTTCCCATGTACTGGTTCACTTTGCCTTGGCTTAAGAGTTCACAGAGGCCGGGTGCAGTGGCTCATGCCTGTAATCCCAGCACTTTGGGAGGCTGAGGCAGGCGGATCACGAGGTCAGGAGATCGAGATCATCCTGGCTAACATGGTGAAACCCTGTCTCTACTAAAAATACAAAAAAAAAAATTAGCCGGGCGAGGTGGCGGGTGCCTGTAGTCCCAGTTACGCGGGAGGCCGAGGCAGGAGAATGGCGTGAACCCCGGGGGGCAGAGCCTGCAGTGAGCCGAGATCACGCCACTGCACTCCAGCCTGGGTGAAAGAGCAAGACTCCTTCTCAAAAAAAAAAAAAAAGAAAAAAAAAGAATTCACAGATCAGGCCAGGTATGGTGGCTCACGCCTGTAAACCCAACATTTTGGGAGGCTGAGGCAGGTGGATCATTTGAGGACAGGAGTTCAAGACCAGCCTGCCCAACATGGCTAAACCCCATCTCTACTAAAAATAACAAAAATTAGCAAGGTATAGTGGTACACGCCTGTAATTTCAGCTACTTGGGAGGCTGAGGAACGAGAATCATTTGAACTCAGGAGGCAGAGGTTGTGGTGAGCCAAGATTGTGCCACTGCACTCCAGCCTGGGTGACAGCATGAGACTGTGTGTCAAGAAAAAAAAATTATCCACAGATCAACATTTTATCTTGCCATAATGGACTTGCTGTATGATTAGGACATGTTCATTGTCTCAAGTCAAAGATCCAAGCGACACCACGTTTAAACCCTTTTCAAGGTAAATTAACACCATGTTTCTAGTTAATTCTCAGTATATGTTTTTCTGTAGAGCTACATGGGACAGTTGGTTCTAAGATTGAGGCTTTGAGCTTTTCATGTTTTCCTTATTAAACATCAAAATGAAGGCCTTTCAGGATTGAGAGAGTGGTGCGGGAGGGAAAGAGGTTGTTGGTTCCAGCATCCTACCAATGACTGCATGAAATAAGACCACTGCTCCAACCGGGGACCCGTTATATGCCAAAGGTGAACGCTCAGGGATCAGCAATGGAGATGGGCACACAGACAACAGGCAGCCACGCGTTTTTAAAAGGCAAAATGTAAAGGCCTGGAACTTCTGTTGTAAAGTGAGGAGGGATGGATGCAGCTGATTTGCATAGCCACCCATAACTGAGCAAAAAGATTTGTGTGACATGAGTCCAAAAGTCATAAACAGTGACAAGGGCTACAGGATGATGAGGCTTGGGCTGAGTGTCTTCTCCTCTCTCCCTGGCTTTGATAAGCAGCCATCCAGCCAGTTGCCTGCCTTTGATCTCTCTTCCTCTTATCCATTTGCACACTCCAGTGAGGTTCACTTTTCTTCCCACATGACTTCCGCTCTACACTCAGCAGCTGGGATTGGCCCTCCCATGCTTCATCCATCAGACCTGATCCCAACCCAAGGCTGCATGAATATCCCCCAGCATTCTTCAACACTTCACAACTTTGTCGCACCTCTATAGTCACTGGACTGAAATAACCATTAGCTGAACTCCCATACCATGTCCTCATGTGGATATGAAGATGATGAAGTGAAACCCTCTGCCTCCAGGGAGATGCAAGCATGCAAACACAGGTACTACAATTTGCCTTGGGAAGAGCTACCTCAAAGTGGTGGAGCAGAGACAGGCTGCGTGCGGCCTGGAGCTTATGCAACCACGGGGGCCCTCCTGAAGAAAAATGTTACCAAATTATGAAGGTAAATGTGCAGCCCGAAAGCTCAGACTTTATCAGCTTCCTGGACAACCTGGTCCATTCCACACATATGGGGTCTGCAAGGCAGATGTCTTTGATACCTACCTCTGTCTCCTTACTTTCAATCAACAGCATTTGGTTCGATATGTTGTACCTTGAATCCCCTCTCCCTATCCAAATTCTACCAACTGGACCTATTTGCCTCAATTTCTTCATAAATTCATTCCTGATCGCATGGTTTTCACTTAGGTCCCTCTTAAGTGCCTTGCTGTAGCACTTTTAGTGATCATGTACCACATACAGCAACTTGTACACTTTTTCAGTTGTTTCCGGTTAGATTTATTTTGGCAAATAAATGACGAGTTCCCAGATGTCAGGGCTTTGTTTTATGATCCAGATACCGTGGTGTCTGGCATAATATTGATACATTGCCGATAATTAAATCTTGCTTGAGTCATAGATGGAAGGAATGATTGAACTTGACAGTTCAATCCTTTGAAGCCAATGCTTGGTAGAACCAAGGGGCATAATTTTTATTGTGCCTCTGGTCTTACCAGATAAGTCATCTCTGAATATAAACTGGTACCCTTCCCAAATTCAACATTTGGACACAAATTCTCTGGAATTACATCCTTGCTCTTTTCATTCTATATATGCTCCCTGAGTGGTTTCCATTCCTATCATGTTTTCAACTTGTTCATATGTGTCAAAGACCCTCAAATGTATATTTCTGGCCCAGAACTTTCCCCTGAGCTCCCAGTTTACATATTTAGCTGCACTTTTGTGTCTCCATGTCCCCAAGGAGCCTGTACTTAAAATGCACCCACGACTAAATACAGGAGGGCACTAGTGGGAAAGAAAAAACTTAAGAGACAAATGCAAACCATGTTCGTGTCTATGTCCCAGTATTAAATGATAGGCTCCTTGCAGGTAGAAATGAGTCCTGTTCATCTTTCTGTGCCCAGCTTGTAACCTAGCCTGGAACAAGGTGGGAATTTAGTAAGTCTGAGTGACTGCGTGAACAAGTGATGTCTCTGAGACAATTCCGATAGTGAATTGCTAAAAATAAATATGGTATTTAGGACAATCACATAAAGTCTTCTTTGGCCATACACTTTGCCATGTTTCATTTGCAAGAGGTCTGTGGAGGAGATGTGTACCCAACCCTCCTTGTATACTTTTCCATACATGCAGGCACAGTTAGAGAATTCACAGAATCTTCCATCTTCCTACCTGGAAACTACTTTGTGAAGGCGGGACAAGGTGTGCTTTACGTTGGTCTCATCATCTGCCTCCCTCCCAACTCCCGCACCCCAGCTCATCTGGGCCTCCTCAGGGCATCTGAATTTGCCTGCCATGGAACCAGTCTGGTGGCCTCTATTTTTCTTAATGAGCGAGCCATCGTTTTTGATAGCACAAATTGCAAGGTGGATGCTTTTGAAGAAGGAAGTAATGAATGAAAGAGGGGAAGGAACCCGTCCTTAACCAAGATCTAGTCTTCAATTTAATTTCACTTTATAAGTGAACAACACATAGGTTTAAAAAGTTAAATACTAAGACATCATAGAGATAGGTGTATTTGGGGGGTGGGCTGATGGGCAGATTGATAGGGAAGATTCAAGGAAAAATATTTTATCAAAACAATGACTCATCTTATATTCAAAGGTCCTCAAATTGTAGTATTTTTTTCCAGATCCACGTTAAAATGTTGACAGCTGCTACAGGAATGTGCTTCAAATTCCATTGCGATATTATAATTTTTCCACTTTCGAGCATTCGTTTGCTTCGTTTGTTTTGTTTTGTTTTTGGCCCTATGCTGGCTGAGAAAACAAGAATGTTCACATCCTTGTATTGGGCGGTGGGGAGGGGGACCAATTAGAAGGGGAATCAAATGTTTGGCGCGAACCACAGAAACGAGGCCAGGAAGAAGAGGTCCTGGTGAAGTGGCTGCAGGTTAGTTTCCTCTGAGCAGCCAAGGAGCCCCGGAGTTTGGAAACCTGGGGCCTTGGAAACCCGGGGGCCTTGGCCTGCAGGCGGGGCTGGTGGGATCAGAGCCTGTGGTCGCAAAGGGGAAGAGCAGAGGCACCGGCTCGGCTGCAGGTGGGAGGGTGTCCGGGTGAGGGGTGAGCGCGGGGTCGGGGAGCAGCGGCGGGGGACTGGGCGACGGCCCCGGGGCGCGGGCGGAGACTGACAGGCGTGGGCGGCGACAGCTGCAGCTCCGAAGCTCCCAGCGTGGAGTCACGCGCCAGCGCGCGGAGGGGAGTGGGGCGTGGGGCAAGCAGAGGGGCGCAGGGAGGGGAGCATGGAGGGACGTGGGGAGCATGGAGGGACGTGGGGCCCACGGAGGGACTGCGGGGCCTGGAGCGAGCATAGGGGCGCACGGAGGGGCGGCTGGGCGTGGGGCGAGCACAGGGGCGCACGGAGAGGAGTATGGAGGGACATGGGGCGCGCGGAGGGGCGGCGGGGCCTGGGGCGAGCAGAGGGGCGTACGGAGGGGAGCATGGAGGGATGTGGGGCGCGCGGAGGGGCGGCGGGGCGTGGGACGCGCGGTTCTTCCTCGCCAAGTTGGAGAGGCCTCGGGTCGCAGAGCACCACTGTGTGCCCGGGACGAAGCCTTCCCTGGAGGCAGCGGCTCCGAGGGACGCCGGAAGGAGAGGCCGCCTTCCTCAGGGTCCCCGCCTGCACCTGCGGGCTGGCAGATCCAGGGCGTCGCTTCTCTCCCTGGGCCCCGGAGGGAGGCGGAAGAAGGCGCAGGTGCGAAGGATAAAAAACCAAAACCAAATCCAAATGCAAGTCAGTGATGTTTGAAAGTGGGAAAGCCCCCAGTGGAGGACAAAGGGGCCTCTTCCAGCCGCGCCACGGGCCTGATGTCCCTTTCTCCACCAAGAGCCCCCGTTTCCAGACCCACCCCACCTTCGCCATTGTTTACCCCAGCCACTTCCCCGACCCTCGGCCTCCTTCAACTCTATGTACAGGTATATTTAAAACGTTTTGCAAGGCGAGAGGGGAGAGAACTGGCCCTCAGTGGCCTGAGATAGACGCCGAGTCAGGGCCCCCTCTGGATCTCCCCAGTTCACTGGCTGGTCTTCAGTTCATCAAGATGAACTCTCAGAGGTAAAAGACTGCTGCCTTTCTATGATTCATATCGAGTTGGGGGCCAGAAAGCGGGTGGATGAGGACAGGCTCGAGGAGGAGCCGGGCTGATGGATCTGGGTGGTTGCTCTGGCCCCGTTCCTGGGAACCCCACAGAGTGCACACAAGACGCCATCTCCCTGAGCCAGTTCCAACCTCTAAGGAAGAATCCTCTTGTGTATCTCAGGCTCCTTAAAGAGGCGAATGAGAAAGCGCCTGCTTCCTCAGTCCCTGCTGTATAGGCAAAGTCCTGGCAAAATGACTTGTAGTTGCTTGACTATTAAAAAAAAAAAAAATCAAACAGCTAAGAACATCTTTTTCTGGACCTCATTCTCTATCTATACATTCCAGGCCAGAGGGCACGCAGGCAGTTTTCTAAACCACCTCAGAGACACAGCCACACGTCTACAGGAGTCAGTCAACGTGGTTGTGCTCTTTTGTGTAAGGCAAACTCTTCATCTTGGGTGTGTAAATATGGAAACCCCCGACAGAGAATGACTTCCACACGGGACCCGCCTGTCACTGTCTATTCACGTGGCACGTTTGTCCAAGGCTCCCCGTGCTCCATCATGTAGGGCTGGCTGCTCCATCAGGGGTAGGTGACTCACCCTAGTTTTGCCACCAGATAGGAATGGGACCTGGCCCTGTCCTAGCCTTGGTGGCCCCTGTTTGAAGCTCCCCGTCCTCAACTATTTCACACTGTGCTGCGCAGCCTGTGCCCTGTCTCCACAGTTTCTGAGCCTCTGGCTCCTTTTGCCTTTGGTGAACTGGCCTCACTCCTGGGATGTGCTGTTCTGGGAGTTTCCTGTGCACGGACTCTCCTATTGCATCTCTTCAGCTGCTTCCTGCACATGCCACATGGCTCTGCTGAGCACCACCCCCAGGCTCTTCTTTAGACTTTGATGGGGTCCCCTTCAGTGCAGCCAATGTGAGTTGCTCCCCTAATCTCTCAAGGGAACCAGGGACCTGTGTTTAAACAGTGTGGGCACAGATGTCAAGGACCTCACACACTGAGGAGAGATCATCTGGAGAACCAGAATCAGCCACTTCAGGTATTGGAGCTCATTTCGTCAGTTTGAAAGGCAGGTTGGTCATAAAGTAGCAGGAATCTTTAACATTGAAGGGCTTAACTTATACCCTTACCATGTTATGTCTTTGCACTCAGTGAGCACATCTGTGTGGTGCCATAGGCTGTTGTGGGGCCCATTCTCAAATGGCCAGAAACAGGGGTAATGTCATATTGTGCAAGTTCTCAATCTTCCTCACCTGGAGTTCTTTTGGACCAGCATATGATTTTGCTTCTTAAGTCATTTCTCTGTCTACATGGGAGAGAAGAACTGAGATGGAGAGCTGAGTGCACATTCCTTCAGTGGACTACTCATTTTTTAACTTGTGCTTTTGATTCTTTTTCTCAAAGAGAAAAATACTCCACAGTGTTCATAAGTCAGATATGCAGATGTGGGCACGCCTGCATATTTTCCTTTTTAGATACTAGTAGAATGCTCATTGATGGTATCAGGAGATGATTCCGCTGTTGGGATCTTCACTACATTAAATAGAAGGCAATCACTTACGTTTCCATGAAGCTGAGATGTCAGCTCCCCAATAAACAGATGCAGGGCTCCAGGCATCACTCCTGAGTTCAGCCTTTCTGCCCCGCCCACAGCACAGCACAGCACACCAGGATTATAACCCGAGCTCCCACAGGAAGGCAGTGAGGACAGCAGGTTCGTCCTGCAGTAGAAAGGGAAGGTTGAGAGCCTGGGGGCCAGGATGGCGTGAGGTTAAGTGAGAATTGTGGCTAATGGAAATGTTGACCATAAATTGGAAAGAAGAAAAGGACAAGTTCAACGTCAACCTCCTGTTTATCTAGAGCTTTAGAAACATTTGAAAAGAACATGCTTTAACTCCCACAAGTCCTCTTAGAAATTCAGATTCAAGCTGAAGACGCCAAAGAAATTGGCTTGCGGGCAGCAATGGTTCACCTAAGGGAAAGGTCACCACCCTTGGGCTCTGGAAGTCGGCAACGATAACTTTTTCAGTTTGGCCTGAGTTTGCTTGTTTTTGGAGTTAGGTACGCCTTGTGCCTGTTTCCATATGTGTCTATAAAGCTACAATCTGTTTTCTTCTACCATGAAATCCAGTGTGCTAGTGTGTGGACAACTGAGAATTTCTGCAAGATAGAGAGGAAGAAGCACACAGTGTGAAAAGAAAAGGATTCCTATTTCAGTCCCTTTGGGAAGCCTTTCAGTGAAGGCACAGGGGTCTTGCTGTGTGCAGCCGAATTTCTACGGCCTCATTTGCTCTGCTTCTGTTTTCTCTTTCTCCTCCTTCCTTTGGAGTTGCATCGTGGGACTGTTCCAGGCTCCCTTTCTAGTCATGCTTCCTGGGAAAACCTTCAGAAAGTATTCATCTCAGATCACCCTGGACAATTTGCTGAGGGTCAGTCCCGAGCATGGACACAGCTTGTGAGCATGTGATCTTTAATGTGATGAATTATGTCTTTAATAGTTGTCAGTCCCTCTGGTCCTCCTTCCAGAAGTCACATCCATCTGCTGAACTGGCTCTCTGCTCCCCTGGTTCAACAAGTCAAGGAGTGAGTGAAGCGATTCATGCAGACAGCGGGTGATGTCACAGGAGGAGTGGTGGCCAGGGAGCGTGGTGACCTGGGCCCAGCCCTAATTCCGCCCTAACTGGGCAGCTCTAGGGAGGTCTTTTTGATATCCTGAGCCCCAGCTGTCTTCTCTGGAAAATGCAAAAAGTTAGATGAGATGATCTCTCATTTCCAGCTTGTGATTCTATCCTGTTTTCTCTCTTACTGGAATTATGCTCTGTGGCGGGAGAGGAATTATCCGTGTCACATCTCATAGCTTACATTTTTTGGTACTTGCTATTCTGCACAACTCAAACTCCCTGGCAGAGCAGAGAGTGTTTAATGTTTACTTGCCAAAGGCAATCAAAACATGAAGCCATCATTTAAGTCAGGTGACTTATTCTATGGCATATGCATGGGTCAAAATGGAACATAACCTTGAATCCCTTTGAAAATGCTCTTCTCAATTTAAAATGATGAAGGCTGTGTATTAAAATAGCAGGGTGGAATTTTTCTCTCATGTGAAGTAAAAGAGATCTTTCCTTGCTAATTATTCTTTGACATGTTACTGACAATGTGGACAGTAAATATAATCAGAGAATTCTACATCAAACATTTTGCTCCTGTTGGGCACCATTAAGGAGGTAAATAACCCCTGTCAGTAGATTGTCCTAAGTTTGAACACATACAGACTTTTGAAACACATTGTTTCAGCCTATGAATTATTTTCTCCAGGACTAAAATGTAAGTGTACACAGCTCAGGTAGCAGAGAACCACATTCTCTGAGGCCCTAGGACCTGCGATGCTAGTGAGAAAATTAAGCTTGTTCTTCCCTAAGAGGCAGAAACATTGGTGCCCCCCTTCATCCTCTGCAGTCCCAGACTGAGCTGGGTGCAGCCCTGGCTGCCCTGGCTCTGGTTGTTCCCTGTCCCTGCCCTCTCCAGTCAGTCCTCCTCCCTGCTGCAACTTGACCATGTCACTCTCCTTCAGGGTCAAGTTCAAATCCCCAAGATTTGGAAGCAAGGCTCTTCCTTGCTGAGCTTTGCATTCTCCTCACACTGCTCCTTTGTTTTCCCTCTACTCAGCATGCTTTGGAGCCCTGTGCTGTGTCCTCTGAGGCACCCCTAGTGGCCTGTGCACACCTCCTTCTTGGTGACCCCCCTACGCACACTGCAAGGATGGCTTGATTGCCCATTTGCCTCTAGCCTGCCAATTCCTGGAGGTGGGTGCCATGAGTTTTCTGACTGGCCAATGCAGGGCCTCACTCCACTTCTGGCTCCAAAAAGCCTAGTGAGTGCTTAGTGAACAAACCTAATGAGTAAAAAATGATGCTTCAGGTCCACTTGTTAACATTTGTAGGAAAAGAAAGTCACACTGCATGGTCCCTTCCCAGCCCTCCTAGTGGGTGAAAGGCACATGGAAGGCATATTAGCATCAGCCCTGGAACAGGCGGCATCAGGGGTCGCAACACAATGCACAGCCTATGCAATGAATTTCCCACATTAGCTGAAAGCCCACAAACACTTCCAAAACACAGAAAACCCCAAACCTCGGACTTGACTATCTTTCCTTGCATGATAAATTCGCTCTGTGCAACGTGATGGAATATGCTGGCGGAATATGCAGAGCGCTTGGCAGGCAGGCCTTCCTCCCGGCTCTCAGGAGGATCCTCTCTGGGACCCAGGGGCATCCGTCACCACCACTGCCCCAAAGATGAGGATTTCCACATCAACATTTCTGAGACTAAGGCTTGGCAAGCCAGGTGGTTCCGGAGAGGTGAACTGGTGTTGATCCCCCAGGAGCTCTCTGTTTCAAGAACACTGCATTCTGGCCGGGGAGGAGAGAGCACCACCCTCGGTCTGCCCTTGCTGTCTGGAGTCATCATCCCGACTGGGCTGCTTTCATCTTTGAAGAAAATGTCCAAAGTAGAATCTGATCTGTTGAATGGTGGGGTGTGGTAACTTTCTGAGTATTCCACAAATGTGGCCTCTCTTCTGCAGGAGAAAACCAGAACTAGGCTCCCCTCCTCACTGGTTCTTCTTCCTCCTGGGTTACCCATGCTCTGGAAGCCTGGCATTCACCATGCTTAGTTCACTTCACCATCACATCCTCAGAGCACTCAGCTTCATGGGCCAACTGTAACATCCCTGTCCATAATTCCTAACACAGACATATGCCATGTGCCATGTCCCCGGCCACTTATGCTCTCTGCAGGATTCTGCTGGACGGTTGAACACCTCTGGCACCAAACTCCCTTCTTCTCTTTCAGTCACTTGGCAGAGGTTCAGCCTACCCTATAAGCTTCCTCTTCCCCTGCCTTCCTCTCCCCAGGATGCCCTCGTACTCTGCTAGCTCAGTCTCTTCCCTCTGGAAGTTCTCTCACTGTAAACCCCCACCCCTTCCCCGTTTTTTCTGGGCTTTACCTTGTGGACTCTAATTGCTGCGGGATGGCTGTTGGTCTTTCTGCTCAAGTCTGTCTTTCCTCACACCACTTTGGGAACTGCTACTAGATTAATCTTTCTAAGGTGTTTTCTTCATTTAGTATTTTCCATTTTTCTAATTAAAAAAAGAAAACAGGCCAGATGTGGTGGCTCACACCTGTAATCCTAGCACTTTGGGAGGCCGAGGCTGGCGGATCACAAGGTTAGGAGTTTGAGACCAGCCTGGCCAACATGGTGAAACCCCATCTCCACTAAAAATACAAAAATTAGCTGGGTGTGGTGGCATGTACCTGTAGTCCCTGCTACTTGGGAGGCTGAGGCAGGAGAATCGCTTGAACCCAGGAGGCAGAGGTTGCAGTGAGCCGAGATTGCACCACTGCACTCCAGCCTGGGTGACAGAGCAAGACTCCATCTCAAAAAAACAAACACAAAAACAAACATACAAAAAAAGCGCTTCCTAGAAGCTAGTGTCTGAACAGTTTAGACTGGAACTGAAGATACTGGTAGTTACATCATCTCTGCAGCCCTCCCTTCCACCTTTCTTTATCAGTCTTCATTCAGGCCAAGCTGGCCTCTGCAGAGTCTCAGGAAATACGGGTTCTGTCCCCACGCCCTTGCCTGAGCTATGCTCCCCACCCTTCTCTCTTTCCCCTGGATAAACAGCATTATTCTAGAAAGCCCATTGTGCTTCTTACGTCCTTTCTATCCCTTCCCTGGGCCACTCATTGCTGCTGCTCTCCTGCTCCCTGACTGTTTCTATTTCCCGTGTGGGTCCTGTTGGACTCCAGCAGGATAAGACAGACTCCGGCCTCCCTGTGAGAGAGTGTGCAGCTGAGCAGTGAGGTAGTGGCTCACCAACGGGCTCTGCTTAGCTCCTGCTCCTGAGGCGGGGAGGGGGGCTCCGTCCTGTCTCAGCTGCTAAGTTTGTTCTGAGTTGAAATGATCTGGTGTATCACTCCCTCACCACTTCTGTTGACTCATTTCTTTTAATTTTGCTTTATGCTGACGGTGTGTCTGGTCTCCACAAGCCAGTGTGTTTTACTTTTTATTTTTTTATTTTTTTGAGACGGAGTCTCGCCCTGTCCCCCAGGCTGGAGTGCAGTGGTGTGATCTTGGCTCACTGCAACCTCCGCTTCCCGGGTTCAAGCCATTCTCCCACCTAGCCTCTTGAGTAGCTGGGATTACAGGCACACACCACCACGCCCGGCTAATTATTTGTATTTTTAGTAGAGATGGGGTTTTATCACATTGGCCAGGATGGTCTTGATCTCCTGACCTCATGATCTGCCCACTTTGGCCTCCCAAAATGTTGGGATTACAGGCGTGAGCCACCCCACCTAGCCAAGCCAGTGTCTTTATAATAAACCACCTCATGTTCTTTCAGAACGTAGGAAGGTAGACGTGTGTCACACTCCTGCCATCTTCTTACTTTCTGTCCACTCAGATATTGTATTACGTCTGCAGTACGCACCAAATGAGTATTTTTAAAAGGATAATATTATATTGTCCAGACAAGAATGTTATTTCTAATATCCAGTTTCAGTGTTTAAACAAAAAATGACTTTTAATAACTTCAGCAAAATTTATCAGTGGTTAAGCAAGGAATATCAAAGAACCTGGAGGCCAAAAAAAAAGTGTCCTCTCATTATCTTAAAACCCTAGGTGAATAGGAAAACTGACTTTTTCACACTGACTGCATAGTCATGGACTATAAGCTTGAAGCCAATCAATCAGTGGAGCTATTTTAAGAACGGGTAGTGACTTTCTCAAAAGTTTGGAGTTGCTTTGGTAAAGCTTGAGGTAACAGCACCGTCATTAATCATGGTGTGGTGAAATATAAGTTAGACATCTAAAATTTTAAAAAGAGAAATGTTTGAAATTTTGTGCGTTCTCCAGATATTACCACTTATTAAGGTACAACTTATTGATCACCTAGAGATTCTTTATTTTCATGTCTACTCTCTAACAACCTACAAAAATGGTAAGTACAGTTATCTTCATCATACAAAAAGGAAATTGACCCCGAGAGAGCTTAAGTTACTGCTCTCCTGTAAATTGGGAGTCTGTGGTGTGGGAGGGGGAATTAGATCAGGTTTTATGGACTAGAAATCCTGGGCTTATTCTAGTACTCTGCAAAGCACCCACCCCTAATTTCTAAACCTAGTGGTTTCTTTGTCTGCTTAGAATTTGGAGGAATGTCTTGATGATCAAGTTAATAAAACCATTATTTCACTTAGTGCAAAGTAGCGGTAGGCAGTGCACCTGAGCGTTCTATACATGCTTGTCCTTTGCTGTTCTCATGTCTAAAGGGAGAAGCTGGGGCTCAGAGAGGTTAAGGAAATGGCTAGCTTAGAGTCATGCTAGACCTTGGTCTAGATGAGCCTTTAAACTAGATGTCCTTGCTCTCTAGAGTATGGTTTGAAAATTTTAAGCAGGTTGTGTTTAAAAATAATCTCATGCTAGCCTGCTAACCTTATATTTTTGAGGAAGTCTGAATCAGTTCTGTAGACTGGCAGAGGGGAAAGACACATGAAACCCGGAAGGAGCATTTACTGAGAACCTCATGAGAACCCCATATGTTATGGAGACATGGAGACGTGACCGTCTGCTACTGTCATCTGGAGGTGACCTAGTGAGTTTTCCAAATCAGGTCATAAAGAGGAAAGAAAAACATTGACGATCCTACATCCTAGGCCCTTCCTGACTTCTGACATCGCTGTTCAGCCCACACTCACAGTAGTGATGTTTTCCTTGAGTATTTAAAGATGACAATGCATGTGAAGACAATCTGTAAACTGTAAGGTAATATCTAAATCTGACCTGTTCATAGCACAATAAACACAGCAAGCAAATAAACTCCATTAAATGCAATTTTAATTTATTCAGTGGAGAACAACAAAATTGATTCAAAAGTCAAAGACCTAAGAGAAGATAAATCCAAACTCTATAAAACCTTGATTGATGCTAATCGCAGACAAAAAAAAGGAAAAAATAGTCTGACCGTCATAGACACTCATTGAGATGGGTCACCTACAAGTCCTAGAGCCACAATGTTGTGCAAACCTGCATTTCCCAGAGTGTATTTCTTAGGCTATTAATAGGCATTAGATGAAAAAAGGATTATTTGGGCAAATACAGTTTGGAAACAAGGAGTTAACCAAACTGATAGATTTTGCTATTGCTGGGATTCTCTGCATCTGTTATCTCAACGTCAACTGTCATCTCTAGAGTTGGGCGGATGAAGCAAACAGATTTGAGTTGATACAAAGGTGTCAAGGATGTTATGAAATACATTGTATATTAATTACCATTTCGAAACGCAGCACATTCTGAATTTGGAAACACATGGGGCTACATGGTATATTAATTACCATTTCGAAACGCAGCACATTCTGAATTTGGAAACACATGGGGCCAGGGGAGTTCTGGATATGGGGCTGTGGACCTGCAGGTGGGGGAATGTGTGATCCAGTGCTGGAAGGAGCCGCGCAGTAAGGCTTCCTGGGTTCTCAGTGCCGTGTTCCTGCCTCAGCACCCGGCTGTTCATATCACTCCACGACTCCACGCCCTCCACTGCCTGTAACATGGGGCAAAAACGATTCCAGCTCCTTGCTCCACACAGGGCCATTATGAACATCACGTGAAATTAGAGATAAGCAAACCTCCAAAACGATTCATACATTTTTGGAAATTTTTTATGCTAAAGTTATTGTTTTTTCTTTCTTTCTTTCTCCACTCAGAGAAAGACAAGGAATCATTTACTTGTGATAAATTATTTCATGGCCATTTCCCCCATGACTTCATATTCTTGAAATTCTGATTCACTAAATATCAATTTAAAAATTTCTAACTCCTTGACATACAAGTACAATAAAGTAGAAATCAGAATGTAAAATTTGTAAGAAACCTCTTCGTATAGTCACATTCCTCAATTTGGTGTTCTTATTTTCTATAATCAAAAGAAGAAACAAAGAAGAGCCAACCCCATCTGGAAAATTATTGTAGTCAAATGAACAATAGTTCAGCCTACCACAAAGAGAAAGAGAAGGCCTTTAATTCCTTGGGTTCTCAAGACGTCACTCTGCGGCATATGCCCAGGCGAGCTGTGCATCAGTTCTGTTCCTCTGCTTGTGCCTCAAGAGTCTGGCATCAGATGGTAATTGACAAACCAAATACTAATTTATCCCCAGATGATCCTTGGCCCCAGAGAGATGAATGAGTCACACAATGAAAGCGGACTCTCTACGTGCATGTATGATTGAAAAAGGAGACGGGGAGTTTAAAAAATGTCTGTGATTTTAATTCTGGTTGCCTGTTCAAACAAAGCAATAAACACTGTCAGGGTCAATGTTACTTGCAGAAATAGAGGAGCCGGAGAGGCTCTCTTTCATCATCATGCACGCCAGTGCCCTGGGCCCAGCTCCTTAAACACTGAATGTGCTCAATATAGATATCTGTTGGCCAAATGAGTCAATCAGTTGACAATAGCCAAAAAATGCCACAACTCTTCCCTATTGTCCCAGTACAATGTGCAGAGTTCACTGTGTTTTTCTTCTTGAGGGGCAGGCATTTTAACTGGGTTTTGAAATATTTTCATGGAAATCCAGGTTTCAGGTTGGGAGAGGTCAAGCACGAACAGTTTAGTTCCTGATTAACCCATCATTTGACACTGTGGTGTAGAAAAAGAGGTCCCAGAGAGAAGAGACAACAAAGTCACCTGTGTTGATGGGGTAATGAAGGGTGGAAGGAGAGACATTATGAATCCTGAGTTACCTGAATACCACCCAAGGACTCAGACGTTGTGAAAGGATTCAGCTCGGATGAAGAGGCAGAACTGCATGGGGTCGGCGAAGGTGGACGGCCAATGAAGAAGAGAAAACCTAAAAGACGGTGCTGAGGTCCTAGCCATGTGACCTCATCTCTTTTTTTCTGGTTTTCCCCCCATGGCTTCATAGAGGGAAGTCCTATGCAGGCTCTCCAACATAAAGTCCCATTGCACTTGGTCATGGACTATTGGAAGTACTTTCTTTTTTAAATAGTTGCTTCCACTACCCCATTCTGGTCCCTTTTGTGCTGTATTTGGGGGACAGCTGTGGTCCAGGGTGTGGAAGGGATGGTTGGTTCAGGGAAACCTGAGTCCCTGCAACTGAGTTGCCTTGTGACACGATTGTCCCCTTCTTGCCCCTACTCCAGGCTCATATTTTCTTTTTTTTTTCTTTTTCGTTTTTTTTTTTTTTTTTTGAGACAGAGTCTGGCTCTGTCTCCCAGGCTGGAGTGCAGCTGCACGATCTCAGCTCACTACAAGCTCCGCCTCCCGGATTCAAGCCATTCTCCTGCCTCAGCCTCTGGAGTAGCTGGGACTACAGGCGCCTGCCACTATGCCCGGCTAATTTTTTGTATTTTTAGTGGAGACAGGGTTTCACCGTGTTAACCAGGATGGTCTCGATCTCCTGACCTTGTGATCTGCCCACCTCGGCCTCCCAAAATGCTGGGATTACAGGCGTGAGCCACCGCGCCTGGCCCAGGCTCATATTTTCCAAAGCTGCCCATTCCCAGATAATAACCAACTCCTGATAAAGAAACTTGAATAACCATTTGGTTAATATTTATTGACTGATTATTCACTACATCCTCACTCTGCTAGTTCCCATAAGGGATTCTATTTAAAGGGACTCATGCCATCTCTGGGCTTATGAAGCCTGATGTCTGTTGAGAGAAAGGCCACAGAGCAGTAGTTAGGAGCACGTGCTCTGGAGCAGGGTCTGGGTTTGCTTGGGTTTGAAAGCCATCTCCTCCCCTTACAGCCAATAAGAACGGGGGCCTTGCTTCAGTTTTCTTAGTAATGATGTGAGGGTTAAATGATTGAATACCTGGAAAGTTCTTAGAACACTGCCTGGCAAATATTAAGCACTGCATTAAGTGTTTTCTAAATAAATACACATAGTGCAGTCAAATAACAATGAAAGCAATAGAATCTAGTGATAAAGCTGAGACTACAGGCCAACATCACCACAGAGTGCCCTGGGGGCTCAGAGGGTGGAAAGAGGGAGGAGGACACATCTCATGGCCCTGGGAAACGGGTTCCAGTGGGGGAAGGGACTGTAGAACTTTTTACTGGGGAATCGTTGGGCATAAGGGTGACAGTGGAGGAGTGCAGGCAGGAAGGAAGCCTTTAAGGGGATGATGGGTGCGGCGCACTTAAGAGCAGGAGAGGCTGGGAGAAGCAATGGAGCCATAGTTAGAATCCTTCTGGGTGCAAAGGGTTGGAACCTAATATCACCCAGTGTTAGGGGGAAGAAAAGGATGTCCAGAAGCCTAGAGGGAAAAGCCAATGACCATGCTCAGGAAGGTCAGAATCATTGGGAATTGGAATGAGGAAGTCAGAGCCACCCACGGTGCCTCTCCGTCTCCTGCTCCTGCTGCTCTCTGCTTGCCAGTCACATCTTTCTTCTCCCAGCAGGCCAGAGCCCTTTATGTAGAGGGATAAGGATTACTATTAGCTCTGCATCTCAGTCCGACAGCTTCTGCTACAAAAGAGGGCTATCCTGGGAATAAACGTCCTGGGAAAGACATTCACTGGCCCCATAGAGTCAAGTGTCCATCCCTAGCTTCTACAGCAGCCCTGGCTTGCAACGAGGGGAGGGCCGCAGGGTTGGGGAGGACAGCTCCCAGAAGAAGAGTTGGTTCAGGGCGTCCAATTCAGAGACACCCCCCAACATACACACGCCTCCCATGTAATAATCTGAGAGAATGCTGAGTACAAGTTTGGGTTGGGTGGTTGAGCATCAGACAGGCAATGTGGTGTACCCCCGACCGTAGGTGTCTTGACATGTTTCTACACCGTAGATGTAGTTAAACTGTAGAATGAGTCAACGCATACATGGATAGCTGGTCTCTGCAACAAAGCCCTGCCATGTCATGTGAGCCGAGCAGGGTGGCAGGGGGAGCAGAATTGGAAAACCCTGCCTTTGGAAGTAGGACAACTGGACTGTAGCTTTGACTGTCAATGAGTTTAGAAAAATAACAAACTCTGAACTCCAGTTTCCTGACTTGTGAAACAACATATGCACTGCTGATTTTCTCACAGGGATTTGGTGGCAAACAAGGTCCTACGCATCCAATTTTTAAGTGTGGTAGAATGTTAATATTTGCAAGACAAAGGGTAGAGCAAGCCTATCTGACCCTACCTGCCTCACGTCCTAGAAGTAACATGTCCCAGCTGTTGATCAGTTGCAAGGTACTGACATTGCACATCATACTTCACACACGGTGGCATGTAGCTCTCATACCTGCTCTGTGAGCAAAGCATGCCAAGTCCCACTGTGTAGATAGAATGCTCAGTTGTGATGAGACTGCCCCAGATGTTGAAAGGACACAGATCCTGCTCTCACTGTCCCTCTCGTTTATTGCAAGCTTTCATCTGCTCTCTCAGTGTCACACACACCCATCTTCATCCCATTCCATCTCCTCCTCCTTATTCACCCACCTTTCCCCACTGACTCCCTTCCCAAAGTGATGAAGGAGGCCGAGAAATAGAAGAACAGTGACACTAAACTTAAAACCATGTTAAGTGTTTGCAAATCTGGCTACCTAGGTTGGCTTCCTCTGTGTTAGTGGGTGGGTAACAATGGTGAAATGAAATGCGACTCTGTGGGGAGTTATAAAGAAAGTCAAAGTCTTTAAATTCAAGCATGCTTCAATCCAGGGGAAGGCTGAGCACATGCAAATACTAAAAGCAAAATGCAAGCTGGTTTATGTAGAAAAAAATTCACAAATCCACTAGTTGCGGTTTGCCCTTAGATCAGAGATGTGAAGAGAGTCCTATCTAATCAGTTTGCCTGTGGGAAATGGGAGAATGAACTTCAAATACTTAAAATACAAGCAAGAACATTATTTTATGAATGGCTGCCACAATGGAGGCAATTTTTGATGAATATCTCACATGGGTGCCAAAATCTAAAGGGCTTCCAAAGGTGATTGATAAATGTTCTCACAAATTTATTTGCAGCAAATCCATAGCAAATGATGAAAACTTCCTTCAAAGTGGTAGATAGAAGAGTATTAAACCCTGCTTACTTCAGCTGTGTTAGACAGTACACAGCTGTAGTATGTTTAGCAGGTGTTGGGTTTCAAATTAATCTTAACTCTTTAGAAATGATAAATTAACTAATTTGTTTATTTATAGGTCTAAAATATCAATTCAATGTATATAAAGTGTAAGGGGTTGAACATGAAGCTTGAAGTGTGGCCAAAAATATGTACCTTTCTGTGCGTCTATGAAGCCTCCGTCTAAGCTTGAGTCCTGTGTGCCCACTGGCTGTTGGATCCTTCAGGCATCTCAAACTCAGTATTTCCAAAACCAGTTTTCAAAACCGAGTTCATCTCTGCACCTGCTTCCTCATCTGCTCCCTCACCTGCACTTCCAGCATCCTGAGCCCAGTCAGCACACGTTGGGATAATTTTTGACTCCTGCCCTCTCCGTCCACACTTCAGCAGTTGCCAAGCCTCATGACTTCTGCCTCTTAAGTATTTCTCCTTTCATTAAAATCCCCACTTCCCCTGTGAGATTCAGACGCTCATCCTCAGCTCCTGTTGCCCGATGCAGTTGCCTACCCCACCTCCTGCACTGTTCCATTTCATGCAATCCGTCCTCCAGACGGCCACCGGCACTACTCTCGGAGACATCCTTGCACCCTGCACGTGCTGCCCTCTGACTGCAGGGTGCCGGCAGAAGAGTGGTCATTGACTTGTCCTTCAGGCCTCATCCACTGCCGCGACCCCCACCCCGAGTTGCCCGACACAGTCAGGTAGAGCTGGTTGCTCCTCCCCTGGGTTCCGTGGTGTTTGACCGAAACCTTTGCCAAGGCTCTCAGTGTGCTGGATTTCACTGACTTTGCACCACGTACTCCTCACCCACCCTCCCGCTGTGAGCTCCTTCAGGTCAGGATCTGACACCTGCTGCAGTGCCTACAACAGTGCCTGCCACACAGTGGGTCTCGAGAAAGCTTTCTTTAAATGAATACATGGATGGATGATGGACTGAAATAATCAAATTACTACATTGTTGAATGTTATTCAGCTCTATTTGTATTTAATAATCAGTGGTTAATATGAAATTCAGTAACACAAGGGCACTATTTTTCAAAATCTGTTGTTAAACTCCTTAAACTCAAGTTAGTAATATAAAATTTGGGAGAAAATTTTAAAAATGAAATATATTTGAATGCTACAAATTATATTTGCTAAAATGTAAGTCTGTTACTACAAACGCAACCATGAAAAGTGACTTAGAAAAATGTTTCTCATACACTAAAAAATAGGTTATAAGAGCCTGTGTGATTTGAATCCATGATTGTTTGAAAAAGCTACAAATGAATGAACTGCACAGATCTACAGCAAAAGGTTCTAACAGAATTATTATCACTGATGTAGAACTAAGGGCGGTTTTTATTTTCAGTTTTGCTTATTCATATTTCAAAAATCTCCTATAGTGAATATGTATTAATTCCTAAGGAAAAGAAGAATAGGAATCTTTTCTAAGTTTCTCCCCCAGATCAGTGGGATCACTTCAGAAATTCACCTTAAATAGTCATTTGTTTCCTCTCCTTTCTCCCTATACTTTCTGAGTTCTATATTTCTCTTCATGATTCCAATAAATGAGTTTTATCATTTAATCTCTAATTAAATGTGAACCTTGAATCTTCCTGCTTTATCCAAGTTTGGGTTTGTAATCAGGTGAAGACAATTCCTGTGGCTTAGTACATCCTGGAAAGAAGCCTGTACTCAGCATGAACCCAGGCCCCCCAGCATCTGGTCCTCCTGCAGGCAGGCAGGGTTTCCCAAAATGCTTCATATGCACAAGAAACTACCTCACCATGAAGGAAGCTGAAGGACAGACTCCTGAACCTCAGGTATACCCCTCATTTGCCAGCCCACATTTTCAGATCACCTCTCCGTGAAAACATTCTTTCATAGCTGGCTACATTTTGTCCAAAGTAATTCCTTTACTAGTCGTAATAGTCATTGCAGTCACATTTGACAGCCTTAAAATTTGGGTAAATATTAAGATCTGGTGATTGGAGGACATAAATTTAAGACAGGCTATCATAATTTGGAATCAATATACCTTATCATATTATTCCATTAACTTAAATCAAATGAATTGTGCTGTCAGCATTTTAACCTCAGAGACCACTCAAAGATGGCCAAAAGCTATTCATTAAGTGCTAATCAACTTAACCAGATTAAGGCCAAATATATATCACAGGTAGCCTTGTAAATCTACCCAGGTTTTTGACAGTTGGAAAGTAATAGGACTATATAATTCCCTCAGATGTTAGTGCACTCTAAGCCTGCAGCGTAAAGAAATGTTTAACAAGTGGCTTTTGTACAGAACACACTCTTGGAACTAGCTTCTTAAGCGGGGGAAATTAGTGTTGGAGGGAAAATGCTTAATTTCTAACTATGTGTGTTAGAAATTATGACCCAGGAAACAAACTTCAGTGCTCCCATCATTTCTAAAACTTTCACCCAACTTCCAGGAGGCCTATTAAATTAGGAATTTCTACAATAAAGCCATCTACCCTCAAGGTGATTATAAACGTACTCATATGAAACATAAGTATTGGCCACATCTAGCAAAACTGCAGTGAGATCATTTGAAAAATGACTTCTTTTTTTTTTTATTTATTTAGGTTTTAGGGTACATGTGCACAATGTGCAGGTTTGTTACACCTAATGCTAAATGACGAGTTAATGGGTGCAGAAAAATGACTTCTTATTCCACTAATTCTGTTGTACTGGGTTAATTAGTAACTCACGGTGCCAGCGAGCCCCTTGGAAGGTCCTTCCTGTTGATTAGTGCCTCTCTTCCTTTCTCCTGTGCCCCCTCCCACTAGACTGTAAGACCCTTTGGAGAATTTGGGTATTGTTGGTCATTTTGTCACCAGGCTCTTGCACAATGCAAGTCACAAAGTAGATGCTCAATAAATTGTTGAATAAACAGTACCACTGAAAACTATTTTTGAAAATAATCTGATGTTTCATTCAGCCTTCTGGCAACTGGTGAGTGAGTGAACCATCCAGAATATCTGGTTTTTGGTTTCTTTTCCTACTGTGGGAATCTCAGATGACTGACATTGTCCTTCTTTCACTGACAACAGGACCTATAGACCGCCTTTCATCAGCCTCCCCACCACCCCACCGCAGGCAGGCCTTGAGTCTGCAGTGAGTCTGTTCAGAGAGGCAGAAGGATACCTGGAATGAAGACATGCACTTCCCTTTCCATTGCAGAAACCACAGGAGAACAAACGAAAGAAACCCATGAAAAACTGGGGAAGGCTCTTGCCATGTTTATTCATTTGCTTTCAGAAAAATCAAACAGGGCACAGCTTTACACCTTCTAAGTGAAGTATTTAGCCTGGTACAAATCGTTGGCAGCTCAGTGGGAACACCTGTTTAGAAGAGATAGTAAGTGCTCAACAAACACTTGAAGAAGCAAGCGAAGTTGTCAATTTAGACAGCTTAATTTATAACCCGTCTTACAAACTCATAAAACATCTCCCTATCTTTCTCTCTTCCTCGGAAACATACATTGCACGTTGATAAAGTAATGAAATAGCGTGGGGACCAGGGCTGCGGTGGGGCAGTGGCTGCCCACAGCTAATACTGTTCGGCAAATAGAAGACAGCGGTTGCCTCCTGCTCAACTGGAAGGACGTGGAGCAGCAGCCACTGATCAGAGACTAAGAAGCTGCAGCTCTGCACAGTGGATGCTGGCCTGGATTCAGAACTCTGGCTGATGGCTGAAAGAGTGTAGAAGTAGCCTCAAAACCCTCACACTCCACTTCCCTCAGTGCCTCTTGACAACCTGACCTTTCCTTCCCTTTCCCCCTTCAGAACAAAAACTGAAAATCATGATTGTGACAACAGAGTAAGACAGTGAAATCACCTCAGTGATGAAGCATTTGATATTTTAATTACTGATAATTATGATACTGCAGAAGAATATAAGAGATGTCATTTATTTAAATGTAGGAGACAAGTTTAAATGATGCTCCTGTGTTCAACTTGTTTATAATTATTATTATTATTGAGACAGAGTCTTGCTCTGTCATGCAGGCTGGAGTGCAGTGGCGTGATCTTGGCTCACTGCAACCTCTGCCTCCTGGGTTCAAGCAATTCTCCTGTCTCAGCCTCCCAAGTAGCTGGTATTACAGGCGTGCACCAAGATGCCTGGCTGTGTTTTGTGGTTTTTGTTTTGTTTTGTTTTTGTATTTTTAGTAGATACAGTGTTTCACCATGTTGGCCAGGCTCGTCTCAAACTCCTGGGCTCAAGTGATCTGCCCATCTCGGCCTCCCAAAGTGCTGGGATTACAGGTGTGAGCCACCATGCTCGGCATTGTCTATAATTTTTTAATAGACCCATGGTCAGTTAACTGAATTGAGTGAGGTGCCGTTTTTTTTTCCCTGCCTTGTAATTAGAAGTGGTTACATTTCTGTTCTGAAGGATGAAAAGGATGAGTCGTGGCATCGTCAGCCCTGAAACAAGATGACCTCAGAAAGGGCAACTTGAAGACTGACAGTGCTCTGAGTTTGAAGTTTCTGAACTCGGCAAACACTTTTCCTGTTAATCTCACACCTACAAACGTAAATAAAATCGTGAGTTGCTTAGCAAAGGGGACATGTTCTGAGAAATGTGTCCTTTGGCAGTTGTATCCTTGTGCGAACATAACAGAGTGCATTTACACACACCTGGATGACACAGCCCACCACACACCTGGATGACACAGCCCAACACACACCTGGATGACACAGCCCAACACACACCTGGATGACACAGCCCACCACACACCTGGATGACACAGCCCAACACACACCTGGATGGCACAGCCCACCACACACCTGGATGACACAGCCCACCACACACCTGGATGACACAGCCCAACACACACCTGGATGACACAGCCCACCACACACCTGGATGGCACAGCCCAACACACACCTGGATGGCGCAGCCCACCACACACCTGGATGGCACAGCCCACCACACACCTGGGCTGGATGGTGTAGCCCGTTGCTCCTAGGCTGCAAACCTAGGAGCTAAATACTGTTCCAAATACTGTAGGCAGTTGTAACACAATGGTATTTGTGTATCTAAACATAGAAAAGGTATAGTACAAATAGGGTATAAGCTTAAAAAAAAAAAAAGAGTGCACTGGTACAAGACACTTATCACAAATGGAGCAAGTTGCTCTGGGTGAGTGATGAGTGAGTGGTGAGTGAGGGTGAAGGCCTCAGACATGGCTGTGGACTACTGTGGACTTTATCAACATTATACACTTAGGCTGCAAGAAACTTAAAATATTTCTTTCTTCAATAAGAAAAGCTAAACTTAGCTTACTGTGTAACTTTTTAACTTCATAATTTTATTTTTTTGAGACGCAGTCTTGCTGTCTCCCAGGCTGGAGTGCAGTGGCGCGATCTCAGCTCACTGCAAGCTCCACCTCCCAGGTTCACGCCGTTCTCCTGCCTCAGCCTCCAGAGTAGCTGGGACTACAGGCACCTGCCACCACGCCCGGCTAATTTTTTGTATTTTTAGTAGAGATGGGGTTTCACCGTGTTAGCCAGGATGATCTTGATCTCCTGACCTCGTGATCCACCTGCCTTGGCCTCCCAAAGTGCTGGGATTACAGGAGTGAGCCACCGCACCTGGCCTATAATTTTTTTAACTTTTGGGCCCTTGTCCAAAAGAGTCCAAACACTTAGCTTAAAATACAAGCATGCTGTACCAAAATATTTTCTTTTTTTTTTTTTTTTTTTGAGACGGAGTCTCGCTCTGTCGCCCAGGCTGGAGTGCAGTGGCGCAATCTCGGCTCACTGCAAGCTCCGCCTCCCGGGTTCACAGCATTCTCCTGCCTCAGCCTCCTGAGTAGCTGGGACTACAGGTGCCCGCCACCACGCCCAGCTAATTTTTTTTGTATTTTTAGTAGAGACAGGGTTTCACCGTGGTCTCGATCTCCTGACCTCGTGATCTACCCGCCTTGGCCTCCCAAAGTGCTGGGATTACAGGCGTGAGCCACCGCGCCCAGCCTTTCCAAAATATTTTCTTTCTTTGTGTTTTTATTCTATAAGCTTTTTTCTATTTTTAATTTAAAGAAAAACTTATTAAATGTTTTTGCGAAAAACTAAGACACACACACAGCCTAGGCCTACACAGGGTCAGGATGATCCGTATCACTGTCTCCTACCTCCACCTCCTGTCCCACTGGAAGGTCTTCAGGGACAATGACACGCATGGAGCTGTCATCTCCTGTGACAGCTTTGCATTCTTCTGGATGCCTCCTGGGGCTGCTTTATAGTTAACTTTACATATATATATGAACTTTAATTATAAATATTATATATAAATATATGTATACTTTATGCATATATTCAATATATATAAATATGTATGTAGAAGAAGCACCCTCTAGCAATAAACGTATAGTAAATACAAATCAGTAACAGAATCATTTATTGTCAGTATCAAGTATTATGCATTGTATAGACTGAGACGTGCTGGCATCACAGTTGGTTTGTTTACACCAGTATCACTACAGACACGAGTAATACATTGCACTGTGACGTTAAGAAGACTACGACGTCACTGGGTGATAGGAGTTTTCCAGCTCCGTAATCATCAGCTGTCATTGAACAAAATGTCATTGTATGACATGTGACAGTATTTATGCTTTAAATATGTATGTATTTCAGTATGTCCTAATTTGCAGAGGGCAATACTTTTTATTGCTACATAAAAAAGTTTCATTGGTTTGCCTAGTTTAAAAATCCCAAAAGTTTTGAGTTCAGACATGCATGGGTGAAATCTGTGATTCTGCTGCTTAAATGCTTTGTGACCGTTACGAAGTTATTTAATGTCCTGGTGACTCAGTCAACTGCCTCCTCCATGGGAGTGTAGGGATGCATCATGAGACATCATGCAGAGAGTGCCTGGCACATAGAAGGTGTTTGGAAATCACAGCTGTCTTCACCTATAATAGATCATATTCATTAAAACTTGTATTCACTAAAACTTCTTAATAGCCATTCAGTTTCAAAAAAATTATCACGTTTAAATTGATAAAGATGAAGCAAAACAAAAATTCATCAAAAAGTTCAATCCCCAAATATCAGACAGCATGCTGAAGTTTTCAATGAGTTTCTGAGTGGGGTAATATGGACTCAAGTAGCTTTTGCTTTGGGCAACAATTATACAATTGCTGCGTAACTCACATGCTACAAATGGATTTTACTCATAACCTGTGTTTACCTCATCATGGTCTTCTTTGTCCTGATCTTCGAATGCTTATTCATCTAATCTATCAAACGTTTATGATCCCAATGAAGCAGAAATCACTTTATTTCAGTTTTCACCTTGGAACAAAGAATGTGCTGTTATTTGTGTTTGCAGGTGACAACCTGGCTCACAGACCTTTGTTAACATGGCAGCATCACCAAGGTAGTTGGTGCCATCTTGATGTTTCTTGGAAAAAGTTTTTTGGCAGCTTCGTGTCATGTTTTTCTTTCAGGACAATCTATTGTATATTTCTTATGGAAAAAAAATCATTTTAATTTCCTTCTCACCCACTGAATCTTTTGAACACTGTTGCATTGTATTTGAAAGGAGTGCATTTGGCCGGGCGTGGTGGCTCACACCTGCAATCCCGGCACTTTGGGAGGCTGAGGCAGGTGGATCACCTAAGGTCAGGAGTTTGAGACCAGCCTGGCCAACATGGTGAAACTCCATGTCTACTAAAAAAAAAAAAAAAATACAAAAAATTAGCTGGGCATGGTGGTGGGCACCTGTAATCTCAGCTACTCAGGAGGCTGAGACAGAGAACTGCTTGAACCCAGGAGGTGGAGGTTGCAGTAAGCCAAGATTGCACCACTGCACTCCAGCCTGGGCAACAGAGCAAGACTCCATCTCAAAAAAAAAAAAAAAAAGAAAGAAAGAAAGAAAAAAAAGAAACGGGTGCATTTGTTAAAGGGTTTGGGGTGAGCTCCTGTTCCTGATGTGAGCAGGTCTCTGCCTTGCTCAAACTTCCTCGCACAAGCCCAGGGGTGTGTCCGGATGAGGAAGCCGAGGCCTGTGGTGGTCAAGTGGGTCTTTTTCATTCCTCATGGCAAAGTGGTTTTTAATTGCACCATAAAGGATGGCATGATCTGAGGGCCTCATTAAGTCATTACTCATGCTAGCAGGCCTCAAGCTGTGTGGTCCCCAAACTCCAATTTAGATCCCTGAAATACGGCCCAGCCCTGCTGCGGTTCCTTGACATTTGAGGAAAGAAACCCTAATGCTGAGTGTCCTCCAGCTTGTCCCTTGTGCTGAGTCTACAAAAGGCTCCCTCTGGGCCCCTCCACCCATCTGGGTGGCCACAAGACAAAGACCAACAAAAGCCAACTGCCCAAAGGTTGGGTGGAGGCCCTGGGGAAGAGAGCAAGACTGCAGTTACCCAGCTTCCAAGGAGGTCAGTGCCTGACTCCAGCCATGGCTCCTGTGCCTTGGGAGTCCCCCTGGGGGTTATCTGTCCTTCAGCAGTGGGAGTGGGAGAGTCTGAACCTGCCTCTGCCCACAGCCTGTGTGAATCCTCAACCCAAAACTTCCAGGCAGCATCAGCCACTCCCAACTTTCTTTCCATCACTCCTTACCCAGCTTCCCCATTTTCTTATGAGGACCTTCCATACAAATTAACGATAATGAGAAACTCTCTTTTTTTCCTGAAAAGTCCTAAAATATTACAGTCATAATTTTGATTAATAATAGTTTCAAAAGAAAAAGAAACATTCCAAAAAGTCTTCTCAAGCTCCTGAGACACCCCCTGTGACCTCAGTTCCAGTTCTTTATCATGCCAGGATGGCAGAACAGCTTTCTGTGTCCCAGCCTCAGCTTGGACACTTCCAGCTTTTCTCCTAACCTTGTCTGTGGGATTGTATTTCTTGATCACAGAGCTGACACAATGTCCTTGCCTTTTATTTTCCTCAATAAATCTCATCCCTGCAGACTCCAGGTGACCTGGGCTCATAATTGAGTGCAGTGGCAGGATGGCCACGATGTCCCTCTGTCTCGATGTCCCTCTGTCCCCATGTCCCTGTCTTCATGTCCCTCTGTCCCTGCATCCTTCTGTCCCCATGTCCCTGTGTCCCTCTCTCCTCGTGTCCCTCTGTCCCTGCATCCCTCTGTCCTCATGTCCCCATGTCCCTCTGTCCTGGTATCCCTCTATCCTTGCGTTCCTTTGTCCCTGTGTCTCTCTGTCCCCATGTCCCTCTGTCCCCACGTCCCTCTGTCCCTGTGTCCCCCTGTCCCAGTGTCCCTCTGCCCCTGTGTCCCTCTGTCCCAGTCTCTCTCTTCCACACTCCCGCCACGCCCCCAGGTATGTAACCGCAGCCCAGTCCTCTTGGTTCTGCTGGATGTGCGGTTGGGAGGGGAGATGCACATGGGGAGGCTAGGGGGGCAGGGAGGAGAGACGGGAGGGGTGCTGGGGACACGGAGGGACAGGAGATGGCACTGCGGGGCACAGAGAGAGAGAGGACAAAGTGGGTCATGGGGTGGGCGCAGGAGGGGTGAGTCCAGGGGGAAGGGGCAGGGAGGTAGGAAGTGGGGACAGAGGGACATCAGGAGGGGCACGGAGAGGACAGGTAGGGGCCAATAACTTGCCTGGGTGACACCGGCCGCACAGCCTCGGCTGTCCCCTGACCAGGACGTGGCCCGCCGGGTAGGGCACGGGGAATGTCGGGGCCGACCCGGGAGAGCCTGACTTCCTGCAGGCCCGCCGTGGTCTAGACGCTTCCCCTATTGTGCCCTCAGGTGGAGCGCGAAGGCCAAGCTCAGTCTGACCCAGGAACCACCAGGTCCCCAGCAAAACACAGGGAAGGGTCAAAGCCCTGACGTCCCCCCCAGAACCCACACCCATTCGCGGCCGCCCACTGGGGAGGTGCAGGGGTGACGCGGGGCGGGGGCACCCGGTGTCCAGCTCGAGACCTGTGCGGGGACAGGAGGTGCCCGGTGATGGCGCCAAGCTCCACCCCGAACTCTCCCAGAAGAACTCCTCCCAGTCATTCCTGGGAATTTGGTGGTCTCTCCAATTCAACAAAACGAACCGAGTATCCTCGTCCCTCACTGCCGCCTCCCGCAAAACGCCAAGGAAAGCAAAGCTAAACCCACCTACCTACAGAAACACACCTTACGTGGTCGCAAGTGCACCGGTATGCTGGTGGTTGTTAAAAATTGAGAGGATGGTACGACTGAACATACATTATGTATTTCAATTCTTGGCTTTAAATCTGTTTTCTTTTGAATGCATTTTTTATTGCAATAGGTTTTTGGGAAGAGGTGGTGTTTGGTTACATGAATAAGTTATAAGTTCTTTAGTGGTGATTTCTGAGATTTTGGTCACCCGTCACCCAAGCAGTGCACGCTGCACCCAATATGTTGTCTTGTATCCCTTGCCCCCCCTCCCGCATTTTCCTCTGAGTCCCCAAAGTCCATTGTATCATTCTTATGCCTTTGCATCCTCATAGCTTAGCTCCCACATATAAGTGAGAACATACAATGTTTGCTTTTCCATTCCTGAGTTACTTCACTTAGAATAATGGTCTCCAATCCCATCCAGCAAGAAAAACTGACTCTTCATTAATTGCTGGCACCAAGGAATCTGTTCTAGACTAGCACAGGAGGAGTAAATGTCATCTCAATGACGCTCAGGCCAGGAGCCTACTCCTGGATTACCCATTTGCAGAAGAAAAATGATCAAAATGAGGACCAAGATGTGGAACCCTAACAAGAGAGAAATAATTCTAGAGAGAAAGGTTGGTTCTAAGGCATAGTTCTTTGTTAGTAACAATGTAATTAGAAGTGTGAATTATTCCTGAATATACTAAACACCTACTGTTACAGGCTAGACCTGCAGTAGGTATGAAATCTACACAGAGGAAGAGTAAACTCCTTCCTGAGAAGAATAGAATGTCAAAGTCCAGGGGATGAAAGGTATTCAATGCCAATTTGAGAATAAGCTAGATCTGAAAAATAGTTGTATTATCTAGGGGTGTTGAGACAGAAATGTGTTTATTCATGTGTACTCATATATGTGCATTAACTCTGAACAGTAGATGCTAGTATTCCCATTTATGAAGAGATTGAAGTTCTGAGGAATGAGGTAAAATTCGCAAGGTTGCACAGCTGGATAAGCTGCAGTTTGAAAATTCGATCATAGGCTCCTTAAAGCTGTTCTTTTTTGAGAAGATCTTGCTGAAGCCTGAACTGAAACATGAGCGGCCATCACCAGCATCCCGAGGGAAGCAGAGCCCACTGCGGGCAGTGGAGGCCCTATGCCCCCACCCTCAATGCTCCATCAGAGTTCTCTGTTCTCTTCCTGCCCTCAAACCTCTCCTGACTTGTTCTTGCCTGGTATTTATTTAACAAAGAAGAAAGCTTTCAGTGTGCAAGAAGAACAAAGGCTAATTTAAGGTAACACGGCAGCATTAATGAAGTCAAGCTAGTTAATCAGTAAAGTATTGTAAAAAAATAGCATCTATCTTAGATCCTGCCTCCATTCCACTTTGATTGGGCTGGTGCTGGTCAGGGGTCACCCTGAAGATGAAGTGTTGTGGTCCCCACCAAAAGAGAAAAGGTACAGAATGAGAAGACGGGGGGTAAGAAATGGCCCCAGCTTCATTCCCAGGCTGCTGGGGCGCTCCCAGTGTCCTTTTGATAGTGGCAGGCCCTAAGGATGCTCTCCAGCGCATCAGAGCCCATGTGCAGGCCACTCTGCCTCCCTGATGTCGCTGTTCCCCCAGTGGAGCTGCCCTGGGCACGGCTGCTGGATTTTCAGATGCCCAGTGCTGAGTCTTCCTCCATTTGTCCCTGGTAACCATTAAGGGGTTCATGATCTCATCAGACATGCAGTCCCACTATAAGGCAAGCACTGTGCCACAGGATGCACAGTTAGAACCTTAAAACATTCTGTAATTCAATCTCTAATGGAAACAATACTGGTAAATCAAGCTTAATTGGTTCCAGTGGCAGCCTTGAGAAGCTTTCACAGATCCCCTTCCATGAGGATGTCCTAAGATGAGGCCCCTGTCCTGCAGAGGAGCATGTTTTCACCATCAGGAACTGCACATGTGAAATGTGGTGCCTAAAGTCAGATACCTACACATGCAGCAGCCACCACCCAGTACCTCTGTGTAAGGGTAAATGGCAGACCATCCCAGCAAAAGTGATCGGATCTCTCGATAAACTGCCGGTCCCATCTAACCGAGAGATTCTACTCTCAAGTTTCCGAACTCTTACTTTTCCCCAATGCTTCCTCCGCTGGCTGACCTGAGCCCTCTCCTGCTGGTATCTGCCATGGAGGAGATGTTTCTCCAGCAAATGAAAGACGTCCCTTATCAGACACGGCTGGGCTCTCCCCCACCTCTCAGCAGCAGCCTTGCGCCGCCTAACACCAGGGCTGCCAGGCAACAGCGCCAGAAGAAAGGTGAGCTGTACTAGGTTAGCAGGTACCCACATTCAGTGAAGAAACGTACAGCACAGACAACTGTACACAGGCGAAGTTAAATTTCGGGTCTGTGTCTGTGGCAGCGGCAATAAACTGAAATTTCAGATAGCTCCTCAAATATTCTGGAAATCTTATTGAACAAATGAGTATCAACATGAAGACATGAAGATTCAGTATCTTGCGAGCAATTCTGGGGTCAAAAATGCTGTTTCAAGGTGGGAGGTGAAAAGCAAAACTTATTGACAAGCTATAATGAAAACAGAAGAATCGGTTTGCCCTACTGCTTGTGTCATTTCCTCCATGAAGTGCCTAGGGGAGGCCTCACAAAGGCACCCCTGTCCTGCACTGTCTCCAGACAGGCGCTCAGCTACCACCCACCGCTTTCCTTTGCGTGGGAGCTGCGCTACCTAAACACTGGAGAAACAAGCCAAACAGTGACAGTCCTCCTCAGTCAGTGATGCACTAATATCCTCCTCTAGAATACATTCCAAAGCCAGGCTTTCTGGTCCCTTCCGAAACAACTGAAATGGCTTCCAGCCTCTGCCTCCACATGAGGATCTCAGCGGGGATCTCAGGTGGATTTTAGATGATGGGTTTGCCACATGCCAAGGAGTGGGGAGCAGCCTGCCCTCCAGCCCCGGCAGGAGCAGCGTGCACACTTGGAGTTACCCACGAGACCAGACGCTGAAACGCTGCATCTTAGGAAGTGGGACCTGGGCCTCCAGGTCCTGTTGGTGTTTATGTCTTGTCCTTCCATGGATTATGAAGGGGAGATGTTCTGTCTCCTTTGTGAAGGGACAATCTGAGCACCTAACACCCCTATAAGCAAATAAATGCAGAGGTAATTAAACTTCAATTCTCCCCCATTTCTTGTGCCAATAACACACGCTCTTTCAGAGTCAAACGGATGTGAATGGATAATTCCAACGAAATCCAAAAGCTGATTTTAAAGGTGTTGGAGCTTTAACATCCATGATTGCATCGGACCTAAACAACCAACTCTAAACTTTGAGGAGTCATAGGAAAGCACTTCCACTTTTCTCTGAAAAACCCCCAGAGGCCAATGATCCTACTGGGAACCACATGACATTTTCTCTACATAAGATAGCTTAAAATAACTTTTAAACAGAGTCCTCTCTCAACAAAGTCATCCCTCCCTTCTGGTAAGAAAGGATTGCCAGGCCGGGCGCGGTGGCTCAAGCCTGTAATCCCAGCACTTTGGGAGGCCAAGGTGGGTGGCTCACGAGGTCAGGAGATCAAGACCATGGTGAAACCCCATCTCTACTAAAAATACAAAAAACTAGCTGGGCGTGGTGGTGGGCGCCTGTAGTCCCAGCTACTTGGGAGGCTGAGGCAGGAAAATGGTGTGAACCCAGGAGGTGGAGCTTGCAGTGAGCCGAGATCGCACCACTGCACTCCAGCCTGGGCGACAGAGTGAGACTCTGTCTCAAAAAAAAAAAAAAGAAAAAGAAAAAGAAAGGATTGCCCCGGATAAGAATTCACACTAAAATTTCCTTTTCATATTTTATATCTTTCTGTATTCTTAAAAACTGCAGGAGTCTTTTCTTTTCTTTTCTTTGAGACGGAGTCTCGCTCTCTCACCCAGGCTGGAGTGCAGTGGAGCGATCTCGGCTCACTGCAAGCTCTGCCTCCCGGGTTCACGCCATTCTCCTGCCTCAGCCTCATCGAGTAGCTGGGACTACGGACTACAGGCGCCCGCCACCATGCCCGGCTCATTTTTTGTATTTTTCAGTAGAGACCGGGTTTCACTGTGATAGCCAGGATGGTCTTGATCTCCTGACCTCATGATCCACCCACCTCGGCCTCCCAAAGTGCTGGGATTACAGGCGTGAGCCACCGCGCCCGGCCGCAGGAATCATTTCCTTAGTAAAAGACTCCGCCCGCCCCCCTCCTCCCCCCGCCTTTTTAATACTGTTTTCTTGGATACTTATTAACACTTCATATTCTGCCTTTCTTTTGTGCTTCTCAATTCTCCCCCTTACCTCTTCTACTCCTCCAGACGTCCTATTGTTTTGTTTGTTTTTGTTTTTACTTAAAGACAAATGCAAACAAACAAACAAACAAAAAACACAGAAACCTCCAACCACAGGGCCAACAGGAAGTCAGAAGAGACATCAAAGGACTATTGCAATGAGACATCATGGAAGTTACAAAAGTGAATGTATTTTTCAGTATCTTTAGTTTATGCCCTAGGAAAGTCTCTAGTATTTTGTTTTAGAATATATGTATACATATAAATATTTTATATATAACGTATATGTATGTTTAAAGTCCAGATGGAAAATACTTAGTTCCTGTCACAGGCAAGAGCAACTTCCTCGGCGGGAGCTAGAAGTAGTGGTGGGAGGTGGAGAGGAACATTCTGGAGGAAGGAATGAAACAGCTGCTCTCATTCAACCTCTTAATTTAACCTAAGAGGAAACTTTGACTCCAAGAGGTTAACTACCTTGTCCAAGTTATCAAGTAAATTATTTATGGAGCTGGACTTAGAATTCTGATTTAAAAAAAAAAATTGGTGTGTGTTTTTCTTTTACTTAGGATTTTTGGAAGCACATTGTGTGGGGACCTCATTTTAGACAGAATGGAAGCGCATTTGTCAGGAGGGCCCTTCTGCTCCTCCGGGCCTCCGGCTTCTCAGCCAACCCCAGGAACCCAGCTTCCAGCTCCGCTGCCTTCTCCGTGGCCCTAAACAACCCGCAGTATCAGCGTTCCCACCCACTCTTCATCAAAGCCGTTTCCTCGGTGTGGATGAGCCCAGCTAGGAAACGGGAACAAAGTTTTGAAAATGTCACTGGCAATGACGGACACTCTTAATTCTGGTTAAACTGGCAATGACTGACACACTCAATTCTGGTTAAGGTGGGAAATTTACATTTCAAGAGGCTTTTCTGGGTTTGACAGAGTTTAATTGGCAGAATGTGTTGGAGACATTTTATGGTGAGAAAACACGGTCTCCACCCCTCACATATTCCGGGTTAACTCCTCCCTGCAGAATTGAAATTCACAATACTGAGGTTGGCGAGGACTCTTTCATAAGGCGCAATCCCAGCCCTGCCTGGTCCATGTCTAATGTCAGAGTGAGGGTGCCACGTACCCATCACCTGTGTGAGCTATTCTGAGCTGGAAAAACAATTAACACCATCAAGAATCGTAACCGATTCGAATAATCTGCTCATTCTGATTTTTACAGTCCTGTAACATCTTTATTCTCCTATTTGGTTATAGGATTTTCAGTTTATAAAATGACATTCATGGATGTCCCTGTGGCTTCTCTTCTCAGGACATTAAGCAATGAAATTCAAGTGATCTTTGAAAGAAATACAGGAGGTTTTTTTTCTCTTTATTGTGTGGGGTTCAGAGGTCCTTGACAAGGAGCAAGAGGCAATTTGTCCAGCCTCAATTATGATTCACCAGCCTGGATAAACTGCAATATACAAACGTGAACACATTTATCTTCATTAAGTCCCTACTGTTCTAGGTGTAGTGAGGTGGGAAGGCTAATCTCATACCCTGGGTAGGAAATATGGAGAGGACCCAGAGGAGGCACCTGCCCTTTGCAGGCATGGAAGACAATGGGCCCTTCCAGGGCCTCAGGCAAAGAGCTTCTCCCAGGTGCTGCATTCAGCAAGAAGCGACACCACCTGTGCATGGCCCAGGGCATAGCAGGCAACCAGCTGCGGGCTGGACGAGCAGGCAGTGCCCCACAGCCCATCAAGCAGTTCCTTCAGCATGAGGCGGACACAAATTCCTGGAGGGAGCAGCTGCTCTGCCAACCAGGCTGAGCACAGCCAGGGGCAGCAATTCTCCACTAAAGATGTTCTTGTCCCATTTCATCATGCACACCTGGATTGGCAATGGCAGGAAAGACCAGCCCTGGGAAGGTTCTGACTTCCATTCCAGGTAAGAGTTGGTAAAGATCAGGTAGGAAAGGTGCAGGCATGAGAAGAAGGTGGTCCCAAACCAGGAGCTGAAGTCACGTGGAGGAAATGCCATCAGCCAAAAGGTCTAGCCGAGACCGGATTCCAATGTCTTCCTGCTAAGATCAGGTAATTCACTGCAGTCTGCCTGGCAGACAGTGTCTGGAGACCTAGTCATATGAGTGCCCCCAGCAGCACATACCTGAGAGGGCAGTGTAGCCACAGGAGTGACGGAACAGAAAAGGAATAAGTGCTTTGTCCCACTTGCGAAGGGCTCACAGAGGGTGAGCTGGAAGGAGCTTAGGGACTTCAGGTGTAGGTGTGGCAACACCTGGGACCACACGGAGCCCTCCCCAGTTACCCAGGCAGAACACCTGCCCTGCAGACGCCTCAACCAGTCGGGGCCAGGTACCCAGGTGACACTCAGGTCCAGAAATGCAGTGGGACTCACCAGATGCTGGGTAGACTAAAAATCACAGTGTATTGCCAGGACTGGGAGCCACACTTTCCAAACTGGCAGTCCCAGCCCTTTCTACTCTACACAGCACCCCTGAAGCAAGCACAGAGGAGAAATCTAAGTCTGTGCAGCCTGGGCGCGACACTGGCTAGTGGCCGCGTGGCTGAGCTGGTGCCCCTGTCTTTTGTATCCTTCCTGCCTGGGAGGGGGTGAGACGATCAGAGCCTGGGTGTGTTCAGTTTAGTGGAACAAACATTTCAAATGGTGAAGAGCAGCAGGGGCTTGGAAGGCACAGATCTGGAATCCCAGCTCAACTTCTTTCCACAAGCCACAGGACCAAGAGCAAGTATTTGCCTCGCTCTGCCACAAAACTTCTCAGTACAATGGATCCCTCCCCTACTCAGCACCAGGTGGCTGGTCTTGGCTCTGTCCTGGAGGCAGCGACTCCAGGTGAACGAGAGTGGCTGCTATCCAGAGACTCACATCTAGACAGAGAGACAGAGTCAACAGGGGATGTGTGAAGAGTGGCCAGGCATCGTGCCAGCTGGCAGGGAAGGCAGCCATGTGGAGCCATGATAAGTACCAGTTCCTACAAACGCCTACAGCAGAGCTGGGGATGCAGAAGGGAGAGGAGTTAGCTTCCTTCGGCTCAGTGCACCGGCAGGGGTAGGAGCCAGGGCTCCAGGTGGAGAGGCCCAGCCAGGGCTCCAGGTGGAGAGGCCCAGCCAGGGATCCAGGTGGAGAGGCCCAGCCAGGGCTTGGGAGCTCAGGGGCCAGGGGTGTCGGCAGATGCTGACCAAGTCAGAGTCCAGTTTTTGGAGCACGTGTGGGCTGCAGATGTCATTCAGGGGGAGGCAGTGCACAGAGGGCAGTTGGCAAGGACACAGTGCAGAGAGAGGTGGGGAAGGGCCGTCCTCGGATGTGTCAGAAACTCTGCAGGTCACCACAAGGCTGGATCCTGATGGGCAACTCCCATACCTCCAGCCCCAGAGACCTGCAATCTATGATATTTTAGCAATGATAAAATTGAGCCTTTAAAACAAATTTATTTTTCTTTGCTCTGGCCTCACTTTCTCACTCAAATGTCTTGGGATATTCCTTTATAAGGATGGGCTTTGGCAGATGTGCCAGCCCAGGCTGCCCTGGGCCCATTCCGCTGGTCACTGTCCAACAATTTTCCTTTATATCCTGATCTTTCTCCCTCAGGCCACTGGCATCCAGGGTGCATTCTGCTCCTGAGGCCAAGGCGAGGACAGCACTGCCCATGCCCCCTGTGCTCGCCGGCTCTGCTGCACGAGCTTCCTTCCTCCCTGCTGGTCTAAGCTCGTGGATGCCCACACAGCCCCAGGGAAGCCTCCTTGTAGGATTGGGGCTGATGTCTCACGGCCCTTCCAGGGAGGACTTTGCAGCTGGGGCAGTTTCCTTACACCCTGTTTCCTGGGCTGGCGTGAGAGGACCCTGCAGGGCTGAGAAACTGGAGCTCCCGCCAATGCACCCGGAGAACAGGGAGCCCCTGGAGCTGAGCTGCCAGCTCAGAATGGCCTTGGCACAGCCAGCAGCGCACAGGAGGAGGGGGAGTGTTTCCTGGGGCAGGGCCGGGCTGAGCAGGACCCAGGAAGGGCAAAGCCAGGAAGAGTAAGTTGAGCCATGAGAAATTATCATTTTTGTAGGTCAGAAAATCTTCCAGTATTAGCAGTTTGCTCTAGTTCAGCCTTGCCCCAGGCTGTCTCCCCTATTTGGACAAGCTGCTGTCTCCCCTATTTGGACAAGCTGCTGTCTCCCAGCTGGACTTGTCTTCTTCTGAAGCATGGCATTCTATCGGGGAAAACATCTATCTTGTCACAGTGCTCACACATTTTGCCCAATCTAAAACACTTTCCCTGTTTTCTCTGCCTGTCCAAAGCCTCCGTCTTCCGAGCTGGCAGGAACCAAGTTTCCTGGTGAGCTGTGGGTGCTCTGTGCTTGCTGTCATTGTTGTGACTGGTGAGAAGCAAGACTCTGAGTGGACTGTAGATTGTCCAAGGCTACACCAGGCCTCTTCCTACGATGTCACAACCCTACACACAGGTCTCATTGAACAGATAACTATTTTCTGAAACATTTGAGGGTACTTCTACCTTTCTTCCGAGTGACAAGAGTCTAGCACCCACTATGTTCGTTTTTGAAAAGTTCTGACCGGCGCACGTCGGCACAGCCCCTCTTAGGGGCCTTTCTGAGCTAACCCCATGGAGCAAGCCCTTTGGCCTCCATGACTATCTGCAGATACTCCAGCGGTCAGGCAGCTCTTCTCTTCTAAACAACATGCTCTTTCTGCTTCTGATTAATTCTTACACTATTGATTACTTTATAATTAATCACATGCTAGCATTTATCTATGTACCAGGTTGTCTTCCGGACGGATCATTGAGAGAATCCTGCCTGGGGGCAGTGACCTCTGCGGTCAGTGATATCCGGGGACCAAGCTGAGAACTGACAGGTTCAGACTGGCTTAGCCCTCAAGGGCACACTGTCCTCCTTGAGCTAAAAGTGGGGGGTCAGAAGGGGAAGAGGAAAACTCGCCTCCCATGGTACCTCTGAATTCCCCCAAAGCTTAAGAGTAATATAAACTCCAAATCAGGAAATTAGAGGCCCAGAGAAATGAAAAACTGTAAGAAAGAACGAGATTATAATGCTTACTAAGAACATAACTAACATGCTTCAAGCTGTAATTCTGAGACAATGTTATCGGCATAGCCACGTGTGGCTGCAGAGTTAAAATCGTCTATTCTTTCCTCTGTAAGTTTTTTTCCCTTTTCATTTATTAATTTTCTTCCTTTCTGTGCTTTCAAACTTTCCTTTACCTGCTGCATCATAAACTATGTTGGCTCTATGTTTAATCTTTTGCCCAAGTTTTTAGCTTAAAAATGTATGTAAACATTTGCTGCCAGAGGTTCTTTTAGAAAAAATGGATTCATCTAGGTTACACCTCACTAATTGTGAATGATGTTTAACTCAAGGAGTCCTAAGTTCCTCTCAGTAATCTGCTGATTTATATCTCTCCTGGTTTTTTTTTTGGGGGGGGGCGGGGGCGGTGGGGGAACAGAGTCTCACTCTGTCACCCAGGCTGGAGTGCAGTGGCGCGATCTCGGCTCACTGCAAGCTCCGCCTCCCGGGTTCATGCCATTCTCCTGCCTCAGCCTCCTGAGTAGCTGGGACTACAGGCGCCTGTCACCACGCCTGGCTAATTTTTTGTATTTTTAGTAGAGACGGGGTTTCACCGTGTTAGCCAGGATGGTCTCGATCTCCTGACCTCGTGATCCACCTGCCTCGGCCTCCCAAAGCGCTGGGATTACAGGTGTGAGCCACCTATATCTCTCCTGCTTGTAAAAGCAGTGCCTTGCTAGTAACTCAGGAAAGAGAGGAAGTTACAGAACTAGAAACATACAAGCTTCCTTCTGCCCATGAACTAGAAAGGCGAGCAAATGATATAAACCTACTGTAATTGTAGGGTTTGAGTAACATTATAAAACAATTCCGTTCCCTTCCCTCAACTCATAACCTCTCGTAAACCCTTTGGGGAAATAACTTTTCACTTTAAAATCATACCATCCCACTCACCATTTCCTGCAGTTACTGAAAAGCCCACATTAATGGAATGCCTTTTGGCCAAAATGAAGTGAAGCCAGGAAATAATACATATAAACTAGGGTTTTCTAAGATTTTTTTTGACCTTTGTTTTTCTTTATGTAAGACAAATTCAGGTTTTTTATTGACATAATGTTTTTCTACTTTTTAACTGAGATATAATTTACAAGCCACAAAATTTACCCTTTAAAATGTACAATCCAGTGGTTTTTAGTATATTTTCAAGATTGTGCAACAATAACCACTATCTAATTCCAAAACATTTCCATCAGCTCCAAAAGAAATCCCATACTCATTTTCAGCCACTCCCCGTTTCTCCTCCCCCAGCCCTGAGCAGCCACTACTTTCAAGACAATTTGTTTTAATTTGGTAAGCATTTCTTCAGGGAATATTTTTGTTGCATTGGATGGGAGGGTTTAGAAGACCTGAGCTCTAATTAATTCCAGCTGTGACTTCCTACCTGCGTGATCTCAGGCAAATCACTGAAACATTTTCTTCCTCTCTCTCCTCATCTGCAAATGATGAATGTCAAAGGGCAGAATGTCTGCTATTTGTTCCATTCCATCCAGGGTTTCCAAAGTCTAGATTGGCAGCTGGCACTACCTGTGATCTGAAGGCCAGCCTCCCTCTGCCCTTGTCCGTTTTCTGGGCCTGGTTTCCGGGACGTTCCATGATACTGTCAGATAGCTGATATCCTTCCAGTAAGTTCCTTCTCTGCTTCTGAGGTGGTTTCTATGATTTGCAATCAGGAACCGTGACTGGTGTATGGAATGAATGAAAATATATGACATTTGTGGCTGTCCACATGTTTGTGGATTTTCTGGGTTAGTAATCCTTTCCTGGTTTGATAGGACCAGTTCAATGAAAGGAATATTTCTAAAAAGTCCAGAAACTCTTTTTCTGTACGCCAAACTCTATCACTAACTTACTAATGTGACCTTGAATGAGTCATTTTGACACCCACCTTCCTCACAAGGGTGTTGATAAAATTGATGAGTTAATATTCAAAAGTACTTTATGCTTTAAATAGTGTCTTTCAGCAGAGGTGCTCAAAGAATTATAATCACTACAGCTGCACAATAAATTATAAAGAGATTCCTTAAGAACTATCATATTTATCTCAAACTTTTAATGAGAAATTGACTACAGTTGTAAATTTTCCCTTCAGCAAGTGGTCAAGATGTTTAAGTTTAAAAAATTGGTAAAAAGAAACTTACATTAAAATGTAAATTAGATTTCTTTTTTTCCCAATTCTATTCCCAATAGATTGACCACACAACATCTTTACAACTTCTGGAGAGTTCCAGTCCCCAATTCCTATAAACAATTCTGAAAGATGAGAGGGTGCTCTCTATGTAAGTCCACAGTGGGAATTGAAATAGCTTCCTCAGCCTGGTTCAAGGGCTCTCTCTATTTCTCTAAATTGCTCCATCCTCATCACTGCCATCCCCATTTCCATCCTGATGTCCGTGTCCATCTCCATCCCCATCTCTATCTTCATCCTCATCTCCATCTCCATCTCAAACCTCATCTTCATTCTTATCATCTTCATCCCTGTCTCCATCTGCATCTGCATCTCTGTCTCCATCCCCATCCCCTTCTTCAGCTCCATCCGCATCTCCAATCTCATCTCCATTCTTGTCATCTCCATCCCTGCTCCATTCCCATCTGCACCTCTGTCTCCATCCCCATTCCCATATCCAACTCCATCCCCATCTCCAACCTCATCTCCATTCTTATCTTCATTTCCATCCCCATCTACATCTCTGTCTTCATCCCCATCCGCATCTCCAATTCCATCCCATCTCCAACTCAATTCCCATCTTTATTCTCATCTGCATCTCTATCTCCATTCCCATCCACAACTCCATCCCCATCTCCAGCCCCATCTGCATCTCTCTCCATCCCCATCCCTATCTCCAACTCCATCTCCATCTTCATCCTCATCTGCATCTCCATCTCCATCCCCATCTCCAATCTCATCTCCATTCTTATCATCTCCATCCCTGTCTCCATCTCCATCACCATCTCCAGCTCCATCCCCATCTCCAAACTCATCTCCATTCTTATCTTCATCTCCATCCCCATCTGCGTCTCTGTCTTCATCCCCATCCTCATCCCCATCCTATCTCCAATTCATCCCATCTCCAACTTAATTCCCATCTTCATCCTCATCTGCATCTCTATCTCCATCCCCATCTTTATTTCTCTCTCCATCCCCATCCCCATCTCCAACTCCATCCTCATCTGCATCTCCAGCCCTATCTCCAATCTTGTCTCCATTCTTTTCTTCATCTTCATTTCCATCCCCATCTGCATCTCTGTCTCCATCTCCATCCCCATTCCAACTCTATTCCCATTCCCATCTCCACCTGCATGTCCATCTCCATCTTCACCTCCATCCCCACCTTCTTCCCCATCCCCATCCCCATCTCCACCTTCATCCCCATCTCTCTCTATCCCCATGCTCATCTCCACCCTCATCTCCATTCCCATCTTCATCTTCATCCCAATTTCCATCCTCATCTTTATCTGCATCCCCATCCCCACCTCCACCCTTACTTACATTCCTGTCTCCATCCCCAGCTCCATCCTTATCTCCCTCACACAGGTACCTGCAATCAGTCCAGGCATACTGGAGCGGGTTTCCTTGTCTTGAGCTTAGAAACCACCTCTCAGCAACAAGAGCATTGGAAATCATGCATTTTAACTTTTACTTAGCAAGAATTTCCTTTTGCTCCATTCTAGAGCTGATCCATTTTTCCCTAAAATGTTGCTTACTTGCCCTTTCCTCAGCAATCACTTCTAGTCATTAACATATAAGAAAAAGCAGATGTCCCTTAAGAACAGCAGTTGCACATGACTGGGAACTTGAAGGCACTGGCTCACCTCACAAATTACACCATCTCCCAAGCTACCAAAACTGCAGGAGATGAATGTGGGAAGACTCAGAGAAGCTCTGTGTGTCTTCAAGATGCACACTTGCCGTTCTAGCATACTGTAGGACACAGCACTCGAAATGGTTACCTTGACTGTCCATTTCTATTGATAGAGGAATTTTAACATACTCTTATTTTTTGTCTACTTTTTAGTAAAAGACAAAGTAAAGGACCAACATACTAATATATTACATGCAATATAAAATGTGTACTAAAATTAGAAATGTATGTGTAATATAAAAATAACTGTTCAGAGATATTCTCAGATTTTCTTTTCGCTCCCCAGCAAGGGTCTGTGAACACGCCCGGGGGCTCAGCACCCCATTTTGGAGATGGCCCTTCTAGAACTGAATTTGGAAATTATCTGTCTACATTGTCTCTTAATAGAGGATTCAAAATTCAGTTATTTTTAACTGAATTTAAAACCAACAAGTTTTATTCACCTTTGTTGACAAGCTCTCAGCATGGTACTTTGCCAATAATAGGTGCCAGTCAATTAATTTAAGGACTTTGAATGGTTGTCTCTTCAATTTACTTTTGACTTTCAATCTACTTTTGGAGTGCCATCATTGCAAAACCCAGTTTAATCTTGTTTGTCTAGCTCACTGGTAAAAATCAATACATTGATTCATGGCAGAGCTGAGAACAGGGCAGGCCCTCCCAAAAGTACCTTCTCCTGCTGGGTGCCCACTTTGCCACACCAAATTTCGTGGACCCATTGTTTCTAGATGGCTCCAAAGGGCCCGTGGGGATTGGCCCTGTGGCCATTGCTGACCAGGGTGGGTTTTTCTCACCTGCTGGCTTCTTGGTGTGGATGCTGCAGTTGGGGCCAGCTGGGGCATGCAGCCGCCTCCTTCACTGTCTCCCAGCGCACACACTGTTGCTGGCTCTGAGCAGTGGGCACTTAAAGTTAGCTCCAGCTCCGTGAGAAGGTGATGGCTGCTTGCTCTCTGAACAGTTGAAACAGTTCCTTGTGGAGGCCGTGTCTCCCATCCCGGGGGTTCAAAACAACCCTAACCTTAAGTCATCACTCTGGTTGGTGGGCACTTGCTAGGGTCATCCTGGCTCTGGGGTGGAGGAAAAAGACCCCATGGGGGAGAAGTCCATTGTGACAGTGCTTCTCGGCCTAAGAAAGCTGCATATGTCTTGCACAAGAGGAAGAGGACAGCTCCGGAATAAATGAGTGACTTCGAGCTCAAAGACTGCTCTCTAGCTTCTCCAGGTGAAGATTTTAATGGCCAGAGCAGAGTGGGGCTTCAGTTATCTCAACTATGAACATGATGTAAATTATGCCAGGAGTTTTTCATTTTTATTTTGATTTTTGCTCAACCTGAACTGCTAAGTAATATTGCTGTTTCCCAACAATCCCCACTTCTGCAGAGCTCCTTTAGAAAAAAAAAAAAAACTCTGATAGAAAAAAAAAGGAAAAATACATATGTACAAGTTGGAAAAAGCTTTTATAGATGGGCTTAACCAGGCGAATTGTGTAATATAACCGTGGTTCTTCCCCCTAAAATTATGTATACTTGATAGCTTAACCTAAACAAAATCTTAATGGGTTTGTCTTTGACATATTAAAAACTTGAAAGATAATGTTATACATTTTTTTTTAAATGTTAAGATTGTCATGATCAATCAACCAGACAAAAGCCAGGTAATTCAGAGCTACAGATAACAGCGTTGATCGCTCTAGTTTCATCCAGGCTGGTGATATAACTGCATGACTTCCATTAAATAAGCCACTTAGTGCCACAAATGTACCCATTAGAGTCCCTCAACAGTTCTGTAATTACTGTTATAGGGAGCTTGGCAGTTAGGCCTTTGCATATGCTAAAGAAACGTAGGCATTCATATTTAAATCCAGCTCCCTTGTGTGCTGTGGCAGCCCAGCACCCACTGACTGTAACTTTTCAAGTGAGTTAAATGAGTAACAGAGCAAACGCAAGCTCACTTTGGAAATTCATCCAGGCCTCCTCCTCGAAGGGAGTATGGGACTGCTGATGCTTTCCATGCTTGTTTTAGTGATGTTTGCTGCAATACATCAGCGATTATTGTGGGCCAAGGACTGTCATAAGCACTGTGCCCAGATCATTTCGTTTTTATCCTCATCACTATCTCACTCAGCACAGAGAGGTGAAGTAACTTGCCGATAATCACACAGCAAGTTAGTGGTGGAAGAGGCAAGAGTCATGCCTCCGAAGTTACAGGCTACACCATGCAGTTAAAACGGACGTGGAACGAGAGCATCCCCCTTCTCTGGCTCCTGCCCTGACCCTGAGTTAGCTTCGGACTAACCTCGCACAGTTTATTCCACTTCTTCAATAAAACTGGAATCACAACATCTGCCCTGTCTACCTGAAAGTGCTGTGAAGATTGGAGAGAGCTTTGAAAATTAAGATCCAGCGCACAAATCTGGGTTGTTCTTAGAGGTGAAGATGGCCGTAGCACAAATACACCATGAGGCCCCGCTGTGCTCAGCCCGCCTGAGAGCGTAGGGTCAGCCAGCGCCCAGCCCCTGAGAAGGAAGTGCCTTTGAGCAAGGGTGAGAAGACCAGGTCCCAGGTCCCATCTAAGGCTACAAGCCGCGGTGCTGGATGAGTGCAATGGACTGCACAGCAACAGAATCTGGGGTGTGAAGAGGCCCTATAGGCTCACAAGGTGGCCCTGAAAGGGTGGAGTGGATTCTGGACAGAGTGGAAGCGCAGCGGAGGGCATCCCAGAGCGGACACACACACAGGCATGCACCAGCCTCCCCAAGTGCAGGAGCCAAGTTCCCTTCAGGAAGAGGGAGTGGCTTAGTCCATCACCTCGGCTACAACAATATACCCTAGGCTCAGTAATTGATACACCTCGGCTACAACAATATACCCTAGGCTCGGTAATTTATAAACAACAGAAATGTATTGCTGACAGTTCTGGAGTCTGCAAGTCCAAAAGCAGGGCCCCCGCCTGTCTGATGAGGGCCTGCTCCTCATAAATGGGGCCTGCTGGCTGTGTCCTCAATGGTAGAAGGGATGGACAGGCTCCCTGAAGCCTCCTTTCCACGGACACCAACGCCATCCCTGAGGGCAGAGCCCCCATGCCTTCATCACCCTGCCAAGGCCCACCTCTTCCTATCACCACAATGGGGACTGGGTTTCAACATGAATTTGGGGGACACATTCAGGCCACAGCAGAGAGGGGAATGTTGGCGCGACAGGTGCAGAGAAAAATAAGCCCATACTAGAGAGGGAAGCCTGAGCCTATCCCGGAGGAGCAGGGCAGTCACTGAAGGTTTTATCTGAGGAGCAAAGACTCAAGTCGGTGCCTAAAGAGAGACCTGTGCAGGTGGCACTGAGCCAACCTGAAAGCCTGAAGCCCACACCTGGAGCAGCAGGAGCACCTCTGGGAGAGGCAGCCCTGACCCCGCTGTGGCAGACAGGCCTCCAGAGCACGGCACAGGTTCTGAAATGCTGCCTCCCAAGGGAGGCGGGTGTGGGGTACCTGGCAGGTGGGATGTACTTTGGAAAAGGGGACCAAGCCAACTTTTGTTTTAGTGTGAGATTTTCTGAAACTATCATCCCCCTGGCGGAGGGTACAAGCACGTTTGTCCCTGGGGCTGGAGCACTGCAGGGGGCCCTGGTTTGGGCTGTAGAGTTGGAAGTCATTCTCATCAAGGTCACTGTTAATGTCAGAGGGCCTCAGAATACTGTAAAGATGAGAAGCAGAACCAAGGACAGAGGAAAGCTGACCTGTTCCATGTCCAGATTCAAGTTCTGTAAGCGCACTCACAGCAAGCCTTTCTCATGAAAACTTATCTCGAAGGCTTCAGAGGAAAGTGTGTTGCATAATATGCAAATTGATAATCGGTGAAATTTAATAGGGAGCACCTAAGGTGTTCTAAGCCACTCCAGTCTCTGTTTTCAAAAATGAACAGGCAGTACTTAACACCCTCTAATTGAACCTGAGCTTGGAAATGTCTTATGAGTTACTGTAATTCTAGAATGTTAAGTTCTTTATGTAAAAGTTAACTTAAAAGTTCAATATGTTTTAAAACCCCAAGTCAGAAGAGAAATAGTTTTTAAACCTTATTCATTTTCACCTAATAAACTTTATCCTATTTTCACTATTTTTCCCGATGCTTATTTTTACTCTTTAATCATAATTTAAGGAGGTTGAAAAGAATTATATTAAAGAAATAACAACATGGTAATACCAGCATCATTGGGTAGAGGAAGGAGTCCTAACCTTCAGTATAAACCCTGCCTGGGAGCTGGTTAAAATACTAACTCATAGGTCCCTGCCTGCCTGTGTTGTGACCAAGTAGCTCCTTTCAAAAGAAACACAAAAAGCGATTCTCATTAACCCTTGGACACACTTTTGGACAGACTGCTGTATATTCTCAGTTTTGTATTTATGGAAGTATTCACTATTATGCTTATTAGCATCAAGGGGGCTTATTTAAGAGCTATATAAAGAAGTGATATAATTCTGAACATAAAAACTTCTGCTGATTTAAAGCGTTCTTATTGTTTACTTGATGGGCTATGAGATCTGAGAGTCATTGCATTGGGCTGTAAACCAAGCTCCCTTCTGAGATCAGGGCATGTGATGAAAAACGGTTTCAATGTTACAGGATCTGATCCACCAAGCTTCCAGTGAACTCCAGACATGAAAGTGGGAGTTACAGATTTAAAATTCGTGTGATGTGGGGTTAGCAACAAGTGTTTTTACTTAAAAAATTATCACAAATGGCAATCTAACTGAATAGAAAGGAAAAAATAGCATCCTTACATGTTTTTCTACAATTTACACCAAAATGTCGAAGATCAAGGTTATGATGGCTGCCTTCATGCAATTCTAAATGAGGGCAGTTCATAGGAGAGAACTCTACAAACCACATTCTCAGGGGAAAAGAAGGTAAAATTTGAGCAAATGTGAGAAAGAATTGAGAGGAAAACCCACTTATGTGGGAAAATAGTGCTAGTGCTAATCAGTCCTGTTGGAATCTACAGGATATGTTGAAACAGCTATGGTCAGGCCAGAGAGAGTGGTGTTTCTCCTTTAAGCATAAAGCTTGCTTGTGGGACATTATTTATGTGCTGTTAAACCTCATAAGGAAAATATTAAAGCTATCTGGAATCAACTGAACATAGGAAACAAGCATTAAATTGTACCATTTGACATACAGCTTCCTTTGGTGCATAAATCTGCCAACATCTGGAAAATATGTACATGATTTATGATATTCTCTTTGGTATGTTTAATAAGATTGTAAATCTGACCAATGCCTAGGTATGAGACCTCCAAACTTTCACTAATTAAATAGGAATGTCTCCATGATAAAAAAAAAAAACAAAATGAAAAAACCCACTGCCTTGTCTGTATAATGCAGCGATTTTAAGAGTGGGTAAAGAAAGAAAAAAAGGTGTCTGAATTTGGGAAGTAGGCATGCGGGCAGGTTGTTGCTTTAGGGCAGTTTACAGAATGCATGACAGCCTACAATCAATTTTTGTCATCTTTTTGGCGATGCTTATGGGATCGACCAGAAACGGACTCTTTGTGCCTTGCAGGTCAAGAGCTGTTAATGCCCCCATGCAGATCAGACATTTAAAGTAGATACGATCACTTCACCTACAAGCCTGGGGACAGCTGTGCCCGGTGGAATAGGGGCCATGAGCCACACCTTGTGCTTTGTAGACCCAGGAAGCCCTGCCAAGTTTCCAGAGAAGCCTGTAATTATCATTCCAGCCCCTCCATCGGAAGTACCGAGGTGCAGTGCAGTTGCGGTGAGTAAATAAAGTTGTGTCACTGAGGAAATTGTCCTTAAAAGAGAAATCCTCCCATGTGGCAAACACGCAGGCCTAGAGAGCGTGGGCGGCCACACGACCCGGCGTGAAGGCAGGCGTGAGCCTCGGTCCAGGCGCCAGGAAGGATGTTAGAGTTAGCGGCTCTGCGTGCTTTCATTTTTCTTTGCATCCCCTCAGCCCTTCTCATCACAGTGTGCACCATCGGTCCACAAGCCCTTGCTGAACCTACTTTCAATTCAAAAAGGAAGGCCAGACAATCCTCTGAGGAATCCGAAAAAGGAGAGCTGTTTCTCCTTTAAGCGGTTTGTGGAAGGAGGAAATATGAGCAATTGACATGAACAATTTGGAAACCAAATAAAAGCAAAACTGGATGAGAAGTGAAAGCCGCAAGCCCTGTGGGAGTGAAGCCGAGCTAGCGTCCCTTCGTTTCTCCCTTTCCTGGGGAAGGAAACCCGGACACCTGAAAAGGCTGTTCTCTTCATTCGAGGGGCTGCAGCTTCTCTCACGAAGTTCTCAGCATTCCTTTTAGGTGCCCTACATGGTGTTTCTACTTCTGAAAGATTTTCCAACTAGGTACAGAGGGAAAATACCGCGGCAGAAATCTCTGGCCTTTGGGTGGGACGACTCCTGCAAGACACACTAAGTTAGGGCGTGTTTATTTTCAGAAGGAGGCAGGAGACTTTGCCAACACCAGTGCCCCTTGTTTTGACAGCATTTTCCCAAGTAACTGATTATGTTCCTCTTCTACCATACACACCTAATCACAGTAGATAGAGCCAGACAGGCTGAAATTCACTTGCTACCCTTCAGCTCCTAGGACGTGGCTGAGTTAGTCCTGAGGAGTTGCAGTTTACAGAGAGGCAGGGGCAACACTCGGGCAGGGAACTGAAGAAAAGCGCCCATGGGTACCCGGAGCTTCGCAGAGCTCTCAACAAGAATCAGGGTGACTGTAAGAGCAGAGACATTCTGCAAGCTGATGGTGGCTGTAATTAAGCTCAGGCAAGCGGCTATACGTTACTGAAAGTTGATGGCTTCTGATTTATTAGCTACACATGTGTAATAAGAACATTTGTCTGCATTGTTTAACACAGGACACAGATAACGCTTCCACGGCCCAGAGTGTGCAAAACTCACTGCCTTGCGTGACAGCGATCTACAAGACGATTACAAACATGTTAACATAGAAGCATGTACAGAACACGCAGGGAGGTAACCTGGTGGGCCGGCCACGGGGCCATCATCTAAACAAGAGTTTAGAACACTCATATGCTAATGAGCTGAATTCTGCAAAGGCGCAGTCCTGCCTCTGACGTCATTTCTGATAACGTCTTGCTTTGAAGCAAGCCAACTCCCACAGTGTAAGCCAGCAGATTTTTTGTTTGTGGGTTGGTTGGGTTTTTGTTTTTGGCAACAGTTAAGGGAACTAAATGATTTTTGTAGTCCTCAAAGAGATAAGAATAAAGTTAACTTAAATCTGAACCATTAAGATGTGAATTGCTTTGAGCCTAAACAAATTTCCCTGAACCTAAATGCTGCTTTCATTTCACTGGATCTTTGGGTTACACATTATTGCATTCAATGGAAATTTGCATTTCAATAGCATAGGTCACATGTGCTACTGTCTCAGGGACCTTTCAGAAGGGATGTACAGCGCCAGTTAGCAAAATATCCTGTTTATTTATCCCACTGGCCTGCCATATATTGCCACATTGAGTTTTGCCCAGAGCCACTGATTAAATTTCCATATGCTAGCTATTTTTTTTCTTTTTTCTCAGGTTCAAGTTTGGGAAATAAAATAAAATAAACACACCACACAGAAAAATCAACCCACAGAAGCAGCCCATTCTTGCTCTTGACGCATTCATTCTACAAGCATTTACTGAGCACCTCCTATGTGGCGGGAACTGTTCTGCGCACTGGGACCAGGAGGGCGAGCGACATGGGCCACATTCCCTGTCCCCCACGCAGCTGCCATTTGGGGAGTCAGTCACCAGAGGGTAACTTGGAGGGTGTGCTCCACGGGGCAGTGGCATCAGGAGTGCCTGTGCGTGCAGAGGAGGCGTGGAGTGGCTTGTTACTTTACATCGGGCTGTTAGGGAAGGTTTTCCAGAGAAGGCAGCCTTTGAACAAAGTGGCTCTGGACAATAGATCTTTGACCCCTGATTAAATTTCCATACGCTATTAATTGGATTCCTTTTTTCTTAGGGTCAAGCTTAAGAAATAAACACACCATGCAGGAAACATCAGCCCACAGAACAGCCCTGGCATGAAAGTTGTGGGGGGAGGGTGGTGATGCTCCACTATACACTCCCACTGGAAGCCTCAAGCCCATATGGCCCCGAGGTTGGCAGAACAATGCCCCCCGCCAAGGGTATCCAGGTCCTAATTTCCAGAACCGGGAAGATGTCACCTTGCTGTTCCAGAGGAACAGTAGCCAGGGGAATCAAGGTTGGTTAATCAGAGACTTCAAGATAGGGCTGGGGGAGGAAGGGTCAGCCTGCCTTTCCCAGGGGGGCTGACGGGATCTGATGAGGGCACGGTGGGGCAGGAGAGAATCTGTGACGTGAGGAATTCTCACCCAGAACCTCTGGAAGGAGCCAGCCTGTGAGAGGCACTGCTGCCCTGTGACCTCCAGAACTGTAAGGTGATAACTGTGTCCGTTTGTGACGATTTGTTGCCACTGCAATAGGAGAGGAATACAAACACCACCGCCTTTATCCAGGCCACACTTCGACCAATGCACACATCATGAATCGTGAAAAACACATTTTGATTTTAACTTAGAAATTCTAATACACAAATTTTCTATTTTTATTATTTTATTGTTATTGCTCCTAGCAATGAGTTTCATCTAATAGATGTTTTTCACTGTTGTAATGACACAGGATGTCTTTAGACATTTTATTAAAGAGATAACACATTCGGAACTAGTAAAACAATATTTTAAGAGAATATTATTTATGAGGCCCTAAGCCTATGAAAAACATAGCTGTTACTGAACCCGTGTTTAAATCCACCTTTTTCTGTCTCTGCGGTATCATCCAGCCCGCTTTTGGGGGTTGTTGGAATCGGGGATTACAACTGAAATGTCTAAGAAGGACAGGCAAATGTTAACAGTGAAGGGGCAGGTGGGGCATCCGCCCCTTGGGAGTAATTATCCATCCACTAGGAAATACGTTCTTTTCTGTTCTGACATATGTGGGTCTCCTGGTTCGGCATTTTGCAATTTTGAGAAAAATACACCCCATGTATTCCATTCCCTGCCTAACCCAATTCAATTTCTTCTTCTAAATTCTACTGCCAAGGAAACAACTTCACACCATCTCGGTGCCAGGGAGCTCAGAGGAAGTGGGGAGGCTGTGAGAGCCGGGGGCCCAGGGCCCTTGAAGCCGGTCGCTTCTGAACAAATCAAGCTAGCGGTGGCCAGATGGGGCGGGGATTTTTCTGAATGACTACAGTTTGTCAGTTGTTCTTTCAAGTAAAAATGGTGTTTCATGAAAAAAATAAAATTGGCTGGTTCAACCTGCACTTCAAAAGTTGCACAAGTGTTCTCCTCCCAATCTCTGCAACTCAGTAAGCAGCCCACGTACTTTCTGGGAACTTCCCTTTTAATCACACGGAATCTTGAAGACAGACACATGAGCATCAAAGTTTAACAAAATCAATCATTTTCCTGCTTCCCCAAGGCTTTAATAAGCAGCCCAAGTACTTTCTAGGTACTTCCCTTTTAATCACACGGAATCTTGAAGAGAGATACACGAGCATCGAAGTTTAACAAAATCGATCCTCTTCCTGCTACCCCAAGGACACTCCTGTGTGAAACCCTGCTGTTCCGTGTCTCCTAGGAGAACAGGCTGCTGGGCCAGGCGCTGACAGCTCGCCCCGTGGAGCCGCCACCTGGACTCCAGGAGGCGCCAAGCCTTCAGCCCTCATGTGCTCTTACATCATTCGTGCAAATATCATCACAGCAAAAGAGGCAAATAACGTCTTGGCATTTTTATGCAAAGATTTTTGACCTTCGAAGCCCCCAGAAAGTGCATGGGACTCTCAGGGTCCGTGGAACACATTTGTAGAACAGAAATCAGGGAAAAGCTAAGCCTCTTGTTCCCCAGGAATTCTTTCAACGGTGTTTTATCATCAATAGCTGAGGAGTATATTGTACCTCTCACACACGGTGAAACCATATAAAGGTTAACTAACTTTAGTTATATGCTCTTTCCTATGAATACGATATGTTCTCAAATTAAATTCAGAATGGGATCCATTCTGTTTTGCAAGAGACCAAGGAGCGACGCTGGCAGCTGGGTGCCCTCTGCTGGCCAGTCTGGGAAGTGGCTGGCTGGGAAGGCAGAGCTCCGACTTCCCTAAGCTTAACACAGGGCGTGAATGGTCCAGCTCTTTTCATAGACTCCCCTTAAGAAGCATATTCAAGATTTCTCAACCACATAATTTATTTAATTTCAATAATTTACTTTTCAATAATTAAAATGTTTTTTAAAGAATCAAGATTATTTTTAGATTGAAATATGATTAAAAATATTTGGTGACATTAAATTTTCTGTAATGCATCCAGGCATCTCATTAGGTAACTTAAAAGCAAAAACCAAAAGTAGCATCTATGTTGTTTATCCTCATCAGCCACCGGAGTTTCGATCAGACAGTCTTACTGTGCTTGAGAGCATAGACTCTGCCTGCGTGTGTAGGAAGAGAAAGAAAGGGAACAGGTAGAATCAGGTAAGAGAAAATAGACTGCTGAAAGAAAACTTTCTGCTTACACATAAGACAACTTTCTGCCTATATCTCTACCTAGGATAGATAATTATCATGATCACATATTCAAACAGGGGCTTGCTATGCAAATGCCTTATCAGTGATCAAATTCTTTAAAGAGTTATTCAGGTTTTGTACAAATTTGCATTGATGACCCATCACAATATAGAGAAAAGCAATTGAACTGCTTCATACGTATTGATTTGGAATTGACTTGATTCCATCAGTTACCAGCTGTTATTCTGAATATTCTCCAAATGGTTCTGCCCACTTGAAAAATACACCTGGGGCCTTCCTTAACATTCCCAGTTACTCATCTATGTATATTTTACAAATGGGCATCCATCTCAGGCATTAACTGAGCACGTATTATGTGCTAGACACTGTGCCAGGCTTTGGAAAGGGCCAAAGGTTAACAAGGTGTATTTCCAGTCCTGATAAAACTTTACTATCTAGTTATCCCTCAGTCGTTCCAATATGAGGTGGGCTATTGTAGGTCCTCTGAATAGATTACTTTGGGGGTTCAGGAAGGGGAAAGCTTCATCATGCAGGAAGTGAGATTTGAGTTAGTTCTTGCAGATTGTTGTGATAGTAACAGGCAGAAATGGGTGAGTGGGGTAGTCTATATTGAAAAAGCAAGTGAACAAAAACCTTGGGTCAGGGATGTCCTGGATGTATTCTGAAAGTGAGAATAATAAAGTACACAGTAAAAAAATACAGGCTGGGCACAGTGGCTCATGCCTGTAATCCCAGCACTTTGGGAGGCTGAGGTAGGAGGATTGCTTCAGGCCAAGAGTTCAAGACCAACTTGGGCAACATGGTGAAACCCCATCTCTACAAAATTAAAGCTATATGTATAGATATAGATATATAACAGGAATTGAGAAAAATAGATTCATATTAATAAGAGGAATAATAACATCTGCAATATTTCTCCAAGAATCCACATTCTGCTTAATAACAGCTGGTGCATAATCCAAGCCAGTTTTCACAATGGCCTTTCCCCCCTTCCTCTTTTTTCTCCGAAAGAAGAAAAGTCCCATCTCACTAGTTGAGTTCTGGTAGGGGCCAGCTGGTGCTGGGAGGTTCTCTTAGAGGCCTGTGAGGCCCTTCATGTGCTCAGCCAATGAGCAGCTCCTGTTCTTGAGGTTGGATGGTTTCATGTAGAAGAGACTGGCAAGTTGATTCCTTATCTGACTTTGCAAAGTACATCTAAAGTGCATGACAGCATGTGGACGTAGTTTCAAAATACACCCAATCATATGTCCTCAATGCTTGTGAGTAAGGAAATCATCTCAGGACTGATGGTTGGCCTTGTTGAAAAATCTGTGGTGCATTCATTGAACCCCAAAGTGAACATTTTTGTAAGCTTAAGCCATTGAAGATGCTGAATGAATTACTGAGATAAATCACTTGAAATCATAGAAATGGACCTTTCTGGCATGATCTGTGTCATGAGAACAGTTTTTAAATCTTCCTGTGAACAGAGTCGTAGGACTGCCTTTCCCACTGCCGGCCCACCATGTGGAGAAGCACCCTGTGAGCAAGGTGCCTGTTTTGTCATGGAGAGGGATGGTGAGATGGCCCTGGTGGCATTACTTCACTGTACAGTGAACCCTGCTCCATGCAGGTGAGATGCAGCTGCAGCTGCTGACTTCCTGGCAAATCCTCTGTGAACATGAGCTGCTCCTGATCTAACACATTTTTCTGAGCTCCATCCTAGCTCATGGCTCATTCATTACATTCAAACCCCCTGCTTCTGAGACATGGGTGTGCAGTTGCAAAGGAACAGACATGGTAACGCACTCTGCCTCCTGTGATCTGGTTTATTCTCTGCACGTTTGTGACTTCATCAAATACCTGCTAGTGGACGCCCGATGATCATACCTGCTTTTCCACATGTTTGTGTTTGCATGTGTGAAACACAACAGAGGCAGGTGACGACGATTTCTTCCAGTCGCTCATTTTGCATCTTCTCTGAACACAGTATCTGCCATCGACCCGGAGTCTGCGTTTATCAACTTCTCCACAGTCCTGGAGCGGGTACCTCCTTCTGCAATTGAGGACGAGGCCTCTGCTATTGAGTGGTACCTTTCAGGTTCTCACAGTTGCTTTTCTTTTCATGTAAAGCTAGCCATTTCACATTGGAAAACATCACTCTATGTTTGTTCTGGAAACATTCACCTGCTTTGTCTGGAAGGCCACTGTGTTTGGATGCCAGTTACATAAAGGATTTGATGATGAAAAGTCTCATTAAGGACTAGGAATTAATGGATCATCAAGAAAATCCAGTTTCAAAAATTTATATTTTCTATTAAAACACATCTGCTTTCAGCTACTTGTCCAAAACCATCCTGTGTGCAGGTTCGCATTCATCTTTATATCAGAGTCATTCACGATTTCCATTCAGGATACTATTTTGTATATTATAGTGAGTTCATATATGCATCCCAAGATTGCTTTCACCTGTGAGGAATCATGCTTGTGCCACTAATTCATTTTACAGTGAATTAGTGATTGCAAAGAAACCACAATGCCAATGACTTCGCTAATTTAACGGGTGATAGAACATAACACACAATGACATAAAAAACGAACTTCCCCAATCAACCACGTTTTAGCAGAAAAAAAACAATGAATGTAATTCTGATAGCCCTTCTATAACTTTTAGGAACGTAGCAATCATTCAGAAAGTAAATTTCTGTGAATAGGGCACTAGGTCTTTCAGTCAAACAGTGAAATGTCTGCACCCAAACTGCTTTCCTACCTGTCCTCCGAAACTGCGCAGGCACCCAACCGCCGAGAAGGCAACCAGGGACTGCTCCTGGGTCGCAGATGGCTCTGGGAGCCACCACCGTGGCGGGGAGGCTCTGGGGACTAGAGGAGGCAGAGGCTTTGGTGGGAAGCCAAGGCCGTGATGCGAGGCGTGGTGGTGAGCAGGCTGCGCTGGACCCAGAGGGACGCGCGGGGTCCCAGGGAAGAGCCCAGGCAGGGGGAGGCCCGTGGGCGGTGAGACCCTCCCGTGCCAAAGGCGCAGCGCAGCGCTGGCTGGAGCCAACGGGGCGCACGGGCGGACGGTGATGAACCCAGAGACCCGGGAGGCACTCTGGGCTGCAGCAGCCTTTGCCTGGACGTCAGGGTGGAGCCCGGGGGTCGCCCCTGCGCCGGGTGACGGAGGAGAAAGGGACCCGCAGGAAGCAGGAGGGAGCGCCTGGCACAGGGACCCAGAGACGAGCAGTGTCCCTGTGAGGCCTGAAGGAGGGAAAGCCAAGACCAGGTGCGTTTTGGAAATTGCTGCTGTGAGGCGCAAGACGTTCTCAGGCTCTGCTGCGAGCCCCCAGGACGTCCCCCGGTGTCCACCTCCGGGCGGCTCGCGCGCCCAGGCAAGGAGCCCTGAGGGGCGGCCTCAAGGACCGCCCCGCTGAGCTCCCAGGGGCGGCGCAGAGGGAGCCCGGGGGTCCCCAGCTCTGGCCCAGCTCTGGTCTTGTCTTGCTGGAGGCGAGGGGAGCTGGTGGCGAAGGTGCAGGAGCGGGCTTGGCCCCAGCCATCTCTGAGGAGGGTAGGCCGAGCCAAGCCCCGCAGAAGCCCCAGAGGCCTGGCCTGAGCCCGGGAGGGACGCGGGGTCCGGGAGGAGGGCGGCGGCCCAGGGCAGAGCGACTGGAGGAGCGCAGGGTGCGCCAGGTAGGGCAGGGCGGCCCGTGGCCTTAGCGGCGCCCACTCCTGGCGGGGCTGGGTCAGGCACAAAATCGCAGAAACACACAGAAGAGCGGCCTGCGGGTCCCAGGGGATGAGGGAAGGTTTGTGAGGCGGCTGCGCCCCTGCTTGGAGAGGCAGGCCCAGTTCAGGCGCGGGGAAAGAGGAATGAATGAATGAATGAATGAATGACGAGGGAAGGAGGACGGGCCAGCCCTGAACACCCAGTAGGTAATGGCCAGGGAGGTAAATCAAGTCCTGGGAGAAGCTGAGGACTAACTGCAGACCCGCCGAGACCCTTGCCCACGGGGCCCACAGCAGCTACCCCAGGGCAGCCACGTTCACCGGGCAGCCCCGGGACCCAGAAGGAATGAACGGATGCGGATGGGTGGAGCAGGTGCTGCTGAGGGCACCAGCCTTCGAGGGGACTCATAGGTGGGGGGGGGGAGGACTCATGGGCGCTGCCTCCTGTGGATCACCTGGTAGCCTTGGGTGCCAGGGTGAAGGCCGCCCACGGTCAGGCCGCGGACTGTGGTCTGCGCAGACGTGGCCGGGGCTGCAGGGTGGACGCGGGTCTGCCCGGCCTGAGATCGCCCCGGCCCCCTAACAGTCATTGGCCGCCTCTTCTGCTTGACAGCTGCACACCCCCACGCAGCCCAGGTTCATGTGGAGAGTATTTGGGGCACAGTTCCACCAGAGGTTAACATTCACTTTCCTCAAGAAAGAGGAACAGAAACCAAGAATAACCAGAATTTCTGAAGGCCTCCTGGAAATCGGGAATTCCAGCTTCCCAGTTCCAAGGATAAAAGTTGGCAACGAATCCCTTAAGTGGTGGCCATGAACACACCTAAAACTTTCAAACGGACACCGAGGAGCCCCCCACGGGTGAGCCTTTGCAATGTGAAAACATGAATAAGAGCACGTCAGGCTGTTCTTATCCGGATGGCTTTTCAGGTTCAATGGGCACAGCACCCACTGTGCATGGAGGAAACATCAGAAGTGTCAGGAAGCCCCACTTTCTTTCTTTCTGCCACATTTTCTGTGTGAAATGTTTCTACTGATTTAATGCCAGCAGACCTTTCAAATGGGAATATGTATTGGTGTCTTATTCCACTAAATTCTATGTGAAACTTTGTTTACTTCATCAGAGATTGATGAGGGGCCAGGACTCAGCCTTGCCAGATGGCCAGGCTCGGGCATCTAGGAGTCCCTGGCTACGAAGGAGCCTCAAGGCCTCCAATGCAGGGGCTCCCTGAGGGCTGGGCTCTTGTGGAAATTGTGCTGGAGAGGAGGACTGATGCTTAGACCCAGTGGATCTAAATCTCTGAAGAAAGGGCCTGGAAATCCTTGTTTTCAAGCTCCCAGGTATTTCTGTACACAGCTGGGACCAGGGAAAGAACTCAAGCCCTCATCTAGATAATGTCTTCATCACAGGGCCGCACCACCCCCCGCCTGACTCTATGGTGTCACCAGCCCTTCTGGTAGAAGGTTCTCCCTGGCACGGAGCTGCATCTGTCTCCATTTAGCATTCAACCCTGGGTCCTGGTTCTCTTTCCAGCAGCCAAGAGAATGAAGCTTTACACTTGGCCTGGAATTCCTGTCTGTGTGACTTTTTGATGTTGTCCATGAAGGCTTTGTGATTGATAAAGTCTAGTTGTAGCTGTTTCCATTCTGTAAATATACATGCAATGTATTAAAATGACACAGTTAGGAACTCTGAGTTTTAAAGATCAACTTACAGAACATTTTTACACTATTATACACGTTGTTAGTTAAACATTCAAGAAGTCTTTGGTTTGTGTTCCCCCTCATTGAAATTGAGTCAACTGAATTTCCTTAAACAATCAGTCATATGTACAAACTTAGTTAGGTTTCCGTTGACACTTCATGCTACGTTCATAAATTTTCTCTGTTTTCCTGTTAAGCATTTCAAGTGCCCAGGCTGGAAGCAGTACCTGTCCAAGAACCTCCAACCACTCCAGTGGATTAAAGAATTCGACTCTGGGATGTGGTGAATCTCAAGTTCTGCTAACACTCAAAAACTTTTTAGACCTTCCAACTAAAAATCACACTCACGATTCAAAATAAATTACCCAGCTGAAATAATGACAGGTTTCTTCCATCAGTCTCTAAATTTATCAAATTCATCACCCAAGATACGCAGACCTGGTCCCTAAAGTTAATGCAAAAGTATTAAGATGATGGGATTGATTAAGTCCCTCACCTTGTTCTTTAGTTCTAAGCCTTCCAGGAGCTAAGCGAGTACTTACCCACCAAGAGAACGCTTAGCATCTGAAAGGAGTTGAGTTTGCCATCCCAGGAGAATTGGCATTAACGTCCCAGGAAACCTAAGACTCCATCTCAGTCGGCTGAGTACGCATATTGGCTAGAGAGTTTTGACCCGGACCTGAACCCCAGGAGGACTGGGACTTTCTTATAGCAAACCATGACCTTTCAGCCACCTCTGCTGCCAGCCAACATTTCACTGAAGGTTTCCATTCCTTCCACAATGCTCAGATTCTTCTGTGGGGTCAGAGAGAGGAGAGTACCTCTTATAAGGTCTTGAACAACATTTCATCCACTGTTTTCTCTCCTGAGCACATGCCAAGTGCAGAGAACTGCAAATCCTACACTAGTAATGGGTCCCCATTGTGGAAGCTGCCCCCTGTTGAGGACACCGGCATCCTTTGAGGTTGGATAAGCCCACACTGGAGGAGGGAGTGGCTTATGCAGAAGCTGAGGACAAGGCACTTTGAAAGGAGGTTGTCCTTCTTTGGAGCCCTGTTCTTGCCTTTGCAATGTGATTTCAACAGTTCTGTGTGTGTCTGTGTATGTGTGTGTGTGTGTGTGTTGTGTGTGTGTAAAGAATGATTTTTCAGGGCAACAAAACCAGGTTAGGGCAATGCATCATGAGGACCTCTTGCCAATTTACTAACAGAGGATGTCTGTATCACTGCAGTGGGATCTTAGGGTGCCTCCCTGTTTTATGCCTGGAAAAACAAGCACAACATGCACAATTACAAACAAAAAAACTAGGGTCGGCATTGCCAAAACTTTCACTGATAACTTCTTTTTCCAGCTGTATTGTTTTTGCACACATGCAAACATATTTGTCCTGTTTATTTGGAAATAGGAATGGAGATAGAACATAGAATGCAAGTAATCTTACTTATAAGCATTTTGCTCAGGATTTCTTAAACTTCCATGAGTACTATTGTTTAGTAAAACAATTTATTGCTTAGTAGGTGCTATTAATTTTAAATAAATTGAGTTTTATATTTCATATTTTAAATTGCATTCATTCATTCACTGGTATTTTTAGGGGGGAGTTACAAACACACATAAAAAGACTTAGAACATTCTTCCTAGATCATCTACTGAAACTGCCCCCTCCAGCTTTCCTCGGGCCCTCAGCCCAGGTCTGTCCCCTGTGCTGTTTTGAGGGAGTGCTCCCGACTAAGAAGCCCCTCAGGGGAGGCACTGTGAACTGAGACCTTCTGCTCTGCAGTAACCAGGTGGGGAGGGAGTTGCTTCCTGGCATTTTGATTGTGAGAACCATGAGTTTAAACCTGATGCCTTCAACCAACTGTGACTTCACCACTGAGTTGCAGCAAGGGTTTCATCTTGACATGAACAATCCCTGGGGGTGAGTGCTCCATCACTCCTCCCCATCTCTCAGGATTGCCCCCAAGGTCCACAGCAAATAAAATCACACCAGAAAACATATCCACCTCATCTGATGTGGACTTCTGGGACAATCCTGAGTGACTGCTCACAACAGGGAATACATTCTCAGCTGATTTTTTGAAGGCATGTGTGGTGCCCTAGAAGACATTCAATTCAGCATTGACTCCCATCAGTGAAGGCTTTTAAGGGAGACGCTCCTCCTTGTGGCCATTTAAATCCATGTTTCCCGGGGGTACTCCCTGGACCTGGAAGGCTGAGCTCATCTGCAGTGTTTGTTTAGAAATGGAAAATTCCAGGTCTCAGTCCAGAAATACTCTTTGAGGGTAGAATCTTACTTTTAAATAAAGTACTTCTTCAGTACAGTGACGTTTAAACATCACTACTGTAAAACAAACAAACAAACTACAGCTGATGTTCATTGTTCAAGGTAGTGCTGTTCTGTAAACTCACTGCAAACACTGAATTCACAAATACTGAACCATTGACCTTAGGGGAAATATAAGATTAGGTTCCTGGGAGCCTCTGGACACAAGATTTTCATTCACTGATCAAAACAAAACTTAATTTTATGTGTGTTTCTGTTTAAAGACACTTTATTTTCCATCCAGTGCTGATCCATGAACACTGAAACTCACGCCAGGATGAAGGTCCTCTACCAAGTGGATTTTTTCCATGGGGCACACTAGACAGCACATCAGCACTGTGATTGGAGGCTTTTTTCAAAGAAAAGTTTTGGTAAAATATACATAACACAAATTTACCATGAAGTACATTCACATTGGTGTTGTGCTTAACGTACATGATCCATCACCACCTGCAGAACTTTATCATCAAAACCCCTGCCCCACTCAACAACAGCTCCCTGCTCCTCCTTCCCTTGGGGGCCACATTATTTATTTATTTTTTACATTTACTGGTTTATTATAAAGGATATTACAAAGGATGCAGATGGAGAGCTGCAGAGGGCCAAGCAAGTGGGAAGGTGTGTGGTGCTTCCCTGCCTTCTCTGGGCACGCCACCCACCAGGAGCCGCCATGTGTTCAGCTACCTGGAAGCTCTCCAAATCCAATCCTTTTGGATTTGTAGGGAAGCTTTTTAAAAATTTTTTTCTCCAAGTTTTTATTGTGGTAAAATACATATTACATAGTATGTATTATCTCTTTTATGTTCTTTTTTTTATTTCCATAGGTTTTGGGGGAACAGGTGAACAGGTGGTATTTGGTTATATGAGTAAGTTCTTTACCATCAATCAACGAGTGAATAAACAAACTGTGATAAATAGTTTGTTTATTCACTCGTTGATCGATGGTAAAGAATACTATATATATATATGTGTGTATATATATATATGTGAGGATGCAAAGGCATAAGAACGATGCAACGGACTTTGGGGACTCAGGGGGAAAGGGTGGGAAAGGGCGGAGGGATAAAAGGCTACAAATTGGGTCCAGTGTATACTGCTTGGGTGCACCAAAACCTTGGGGACCAATTTAAACAGTTAAATCCCCAATAAAAACACAAAAACGTGGCTGGGCGCGGTGGCTCAGGCCTGTAATCCCAGCACTTTGGGAGGCTGAGGTGAGTGGATCACATGAGGTTGGGAGATTGAGATCAGCCTGACCAACATGGAGAAACCCCGTCTCTACTAAAAATGCAAAATTAGCCAGGCGTGGTGGCGTATGCCTGTAATCCCAGCTACTTGGGAGGCTGAGGCAGGAGAATCGCTTGAACCCGGGAGGCAGAGGTTGCGGTGAGCCGAGATCATGCCATTGCACTCCAGCCTGGGCAACAAGAGTGAAACTCCATCTCAAAACAAACAAACAAACAAATAAACACAAAAACGTGGAGGACATGGCACGAGATACCCTGGGCAAAGGGCCTTTGTTTACAGTGTGAGCTGGAACAGGGACGCAGAGCTGCAACTGTTGCACCTCAGGTCAGGACTCTCACAGTTTTCACTTCTGGTTTCCTGTTTTTGCTCATGTCCACAAAAGAGCAAAAGCAATGACAGTGTTGATTTGGGGGTTACAAATACATCTTAGCAAGTAGGCGAATTTGCAAATACAGAACCTGTGAGTAACGAGGGAGCTGCCGTGTATTGATTTGTTTGCTGAGAAGAGGCTCCCTAATCAGGATGGGTGCTGGACCTGAGAGCAAACTCACAAGGGAGTCAGTCTGCACTAACCCGAGTCCCTGACCAATGCACACAGAGGACCTGAAGGGCTCCCGCACCCATTACTGCAGGCACATCAGGGGCCTCTGTACGGTAACAGCTTAAAAACATTCACTTTTGCACATCACAGGTCAGAGTCCTGGGCCATCCTGGCAGGGATGATTCACCCATTTGTCTGCCCAGCTTGCTTTTCATTCACTTAGCACATGTTGACAGGTCAACATAGACTAGGCTTTGAGGATAGTTAAGGGGTACACGGAATACATCTAACAGGGCCTTGTTTCCACAAAGAGAAATCAGGCCCATATTGCAACCCACCAACTGGAAAGAGCATTGATTTGGCTGATGACGTCAAGAGTTCTTCAACCTAATCAGCTCTGACTCCTGGAAGAGAAAGCTGGAGTGCACAGATGGATGAATGTATTCGCTAGTTCAATCAACATCTATTGAGTGTCTGGGATTGCCAGGTGCCAGGGACACTGCTGTGAATGCATGACAAACCTTCCTGCCCTCTTAAGGCTGACATTCCAGTGGGAAGGCAATGAACAGATAGTAAAACAAGCACACAGCCTGTCCTCTGGTGGGGGCGCTATGGAGGCAACAAAGTAGGGGATAGGGATGGAGGGGGTGTGGTGTCAGGTGCTGGAGGAGAGGCAGGGTCCAGGAGAAGAGGGTGTGGACATAAACGGGGGACGAGGGCCCCAGTAGGGTGTCCTAGGGCAGGCTGCAGTCAGCAGCTTTTCCTGAGCGAAGGGGAGCCACTGAAGGCTCTGAGCAAGCAGAGAATGGTGTGATCCAACAGCGGTTGCAGGAGGACAGACGGGAGTTGGCTGGGAAGGGAAGCAGAGACCGAAAGACCAGAGGGGGCAACCGTAGTCCTCCAGGCAAGGGAAGGGGGTGACTGGGGTCAGCATGGGAGCCGAGGGGCTGTGAAAAGTTAGGGGATCTGGGATAGAGTTTGATGGCAGAGGTGACAAGGATGTGCCACTCCAGAAACAGGAGCAAGTGCCTCCTCTCCGGATGCATATTTCCATAGGCAGACAAAAATCAATTGCACACCTCAAATAGACAGAAAGGGTTGTTGTTGCCTGCTTTAAGACAAATCTTAGATTCCTGCCCTTCAGACTCTGACCAGGCAACTCTCAGGAAAGACTCCCCAAAGCTTCCATGTGGTGTGACCCACATGCAGTGCAGTCACATCCTGAGGTCTGTGGCTCTGAGTCTCCTTCCAGCGGCCACTGTGATGGGGCCAGGACCCCTGCGCTCCCCTGCTACACCCATTCCCACATTCCCATGGAAAGAGAAATTTGTGATTGATAAAGAATCAGAGAATAACGAGGTAATATCTTTCAGTATTAACTCAGATACGTGATTTCATGTCATAAAAATTTCCCTAAAGCACGTAAAAATAATTCAGTGATTTTCCTCTAGTTACATTGTAAATACGTTGTAAGTTGTTTTAAACATCACGAATTCACAGGTGGCATGAAACCAGGGAAGGTTTCATGTCCAAGCCAATTTGAGGTGGAGAGAGGACGACTATAAATAGGACACTTTGCAAACTTAGTGTGGATAATTCTTATTTGAAATGCAGCACATACTTACGCATTTGTCTTGAAAATAGGTTCACAAGTTAAGAGACTGTGGATGCCCTTATGTACCAGTGCATGGCCACATCTGGTCAACTCAACCACGCTTAACAGTCTAAAGGGTGATGACGAGGCTGAAGTCACAGAAATTCACTACTGAAAACCCAGAAGAGCAGTAAATAGAATCCTGATGAATTCAGGACCACACTAACAGGTGCGCTAAGGGCAAGTGATTCAAAGAACACTGAGTTAGAACGTCAACAGAGGCAGTCTCACTTTTTTTTTTTTTTTTTTTTTTTTTTTGAGACGGAGTCTTCCTCTGTCACCCAGCCTGGAGTGCAGTGGCACCATCTCGGCTCGCTGCAACCTCCTCCTCCCGGGTTCAAGCAATTCTCCTGCCTTAGCCTCCCAAGTAGCTGGGACTACAGGCATGCAGCACCACGCCCAGCTAACTTTTTGTATTTTTAGTACAGATGGGATTTTACCATGTTGGCCAGGCTGGTCTCGAACTCCTGGCCTCAAGTGATCTTCCCGCCTTTGCTTCCCAAAGTATTGGGATTATAGGCGTGAGCCGCCGCACCCGGCCCAGTTGTACATATTTTAACTTTGATTTACAATTCTTGAATTGGAGTAACCCTGAATAATCTCTATAGTGCCTTTCAGTCACATACATATTTAAACTCAAAAAATTCCATGCCAATTGCCTATAACAGGAAATCAAAACTGACTGTGTTTGGGAGCAGTTTGTGGCCTCTCAGGAGGAGCTGCCGACCACACCTTGAGGACCTTGGCTCCAGGTGATCTAGGTTGTTCTGCATTTCATTGTCTTCTGGCTTTTATGCATTTAGCTTTCATTTGGGGTTGCTCTAAGAAACAGGATTCTGAAACTCATCCTGAGTTTACTGGGGCAAAGTGGAGAACACTCCCCATTTATTATTCTGTGAGCCTTAAATGAGGCCCCACGTGAAAAATTATTTTTGGAGCAAAATCCCAGAAAACAGGTTTTATGTCACTAGAAAGAAGCATTCAACCCCTTCTGACGATATAAACTAGATAACTGCAATTTTTTGTCAAAAAGACAAAAAATTACAAATGTTGGTGAGGATGCAAAGAAAAGGAAACTCTCATACACTCTTAGTAGGAATGCAAATTAGTACAACCATATGGAAAACAATATGGAAGTTCCACAAAAGACTAAAAATAGAATGACCATACTATCCAGCAATTCCACTACTGGGTATTTATCTGAAGGAAAGGAAATCAGTATATCAAAGGGATGCCTGTATCCCTGTGTTTCTTGCAGCACAACTCACAATAGCCAAGATATGGAATCAATATAAGTGCCCACGAGAGGATAAACGGAAAAAGAAATTGTGGTATATATACACAATGGAATATTATTCAACCATAAAAAAACAAAATCTTGCCATTTGTAGCAACACAGATGGAATGGGAGGTCATTATATTAAGTGAAACAAGCCAGGCACAGAAAGCAAAATATCATGTTCTCACTCATGTGGGAGCTAAAAATGTTGATCTCATGGAGATACACAGTAGAATGATTGTCATCAGAGGCTGGGAAAGGCAGTGGAAATGGGAGATGAAGAGAAGTTGACTAATGGGCACACATATGCAGTTACACAGGAGGAAGAAGTTCTAGTGTTCGATGGTAGAGTAGAGTGACGATAGTTAACGATAATTTATTGCATATTTCAAACTAGCTAGAAGAGAAGATCTGAAATGATACACAAAGAAATGATAGATGTTTGAGGTGATGGATATTCTAAATACCCTGATTTGGTCATTACACAGTGTACGCATGTATTGAAAAATCACATCTACCCCATAAATATGTACAATTACCATGTATCAAGAAAAGATAAAAAGGAATGAATTATTGATATAGGATGGATGAATCTTGCAAATATTGTGCTGAATAAAAGCTTTATACAAATAAAAAATGTGTGCTTTACTTTTTAAACTAGAACAAAAAACAAGAAAAGCTACAGATGTTTTGGACATGAAGGGATGAAGTGGTGGGGATGAGTCCCGGTGAGACAGCACTCCTGATGTGACCTGGTGAGGTGAATGCAGGGGGACAGGAGAGAGGATTGCATGGAGGGGAACTCTGGTCCTTCAAATGGCTGATTAGGTGGCACCAATTTTTTCAAGAGAAAACATTCAGCAGGAAACATTTTGAGGGAACTATCTAGAGTAAGACTAGTTTAGGAGAAGCTGAATTTGAGGTACCCTAGTGCTTTAAAGGGAGATGTCTGGTGAAAGTCAAGTTTATGGAGAATTGGCAGTGGGTGGGTTTGCATGCACTCCCCAGGCAGGGTAAGTGCCTGGAAGAGCACCCAGAGGCAGAACCTCAGGGCAGCACGTGCCAACCCCAGGGGTGATGACTGAGGGTGGGCTGGAGCAAAGGGAGACAGCAGCCTGGAGGGGAGTGCTTTGATCCTGGGGGTGGGGGTATGCTGTGCCTGTGAAGCCTGGAGAACCAGGAGCGTTTGGGAAAGGGCAAGAGGAGACAGGATCAAAGGTGGAAATCAAGGTATTTTCAAGAAAATGACAGACTGACTCTGAAGCTTTTCACTGGAGACCAATAAATCTGGAAAATTCAGCTGGGCCAAGACTGTGGAGGTGCTGAGTGTCAGAAGCATTGCCTTGTACTCATCAGGGACTCGCTGTGTTCAATTGGATGCATTTTTGCCTTTGCAAGGTCTCAATTGAGGGTGGCCACAGAGCCAGTTAGAGCATGCCTTTATGAAACGACTTAGCACATGTTTCTGTTGGTGTCATTTTCCTGTTAGTCTTATCAATGTTACTGTATTTTTAACATGTATATTTTATTTGTAAGGATTCTACATCCCACGCGTTTAATAAATTAAAGCAAATAAAACGTTTCTAAGTCAGTAGCCAGAAACCCCACTGAGAAATACTGCCTTTATTAACCTTGTAGCAAGGAGACTCCTCCCTTTTAGTGACTGAATATACCCCCGTTGCCACATGTGGTGGGTGTGGAGGTGCTGACGCCCACTGAACATGTTGGTGGGTCCAGAGGATGTGTCTTGGCTGCCCCTTCAGCATTATCCTCTTCCTTCTAGACAGCACTCCAGGCTTTCCCCAGTGCAGTGTGGGGGGAATTGTCCCTGTGCAGGCTGCAGGGGTGGGCTCCCTCCTGACCGAACACAATGAGTGCAATTGTTCCTTTGACAGCCATGATTGCTCAGGGTGGGCAGAAGGACAGGAAGCAAATTCTGGCCAAAAAGATGAGGGGAGCTTTGTGTTTTGTTTTGTTTTGTTTTGTTTTGTTTTGTTTTAACAAAAAGCACTTTATTTGATATGGGAGATTTCACTAGGAAAGTGATGAGTGCAGCTGAAACCCCACAAATACTCAAAGCAGCCCTTTGCTGGGACAAAAGCCCATATCCTGAGACCACAGAACACTAATAGGGGATCAGTAACCACCACCAACACTACTCCGTGAGTCAGGTGAACGCTGCGTGCTTGTGGACATCCCCAGTGAAACCTGGACTCTGTGGCATTGAATCCAGGTGATTCCAGGAGCCAGATGTCTCAGGTGACACCAGGCTTCAGCTCTGAAGGAGAAGCTATGCTTGCTGAGGGTAACGCCAATGTGGGAGGCAGATGCATTCACATCCTTCACGCGATGAAAAATGGAGACTTCCAACCCTTCTTTGGCCAGGTTGCTCCTGGGCCTCAGCCTCCTGGCAGGGGAAGCCAGAATGTTCGGGGGAGCAGCCAGATCCCCCCAAACCTCCAGGCTTCCTGCGCTGAGGCGTGAGTCTCCAGCTTGAATCCAATACTCAGGAAAGATGATGTCAAAATCACCTCCTCTGTTTAAAATCTCTGTCCCTCAAACACCAACGCTTTGAATTCCTTAAATGGTGAGTTCTCAACATATCCAAAAACAAAAATACTACTACTAGGACATTTTGGGGAAGCAGAACAAAACCCTGACAGCAATGCAGAGAGGTCATTCCCTGGGTTCCTGGCTCCCCTGCTAACTTGCTCTGCAGGGAAGGTCCATCAGCCTCTCTCTTGTTTTCTTTTGAACATCTGCAAAACAGTGATAATTTGTAATTTCATATTATAAATTCAGAGTTTGAAAGGCAACTGTTTTCTTTAATTCGACTTTCTCTGCGAGAGAGCAACACCTGCTGATCTCATTTTAAAAACTGAGCTTTGTATTACAGACAGCCTTTAAAGATTTTTTTCTTAACTTAAAAAAACTTATTTGGGTTTAAGCTCAGTATTTGAATTTGACATAAAATTTTTGCTATCAAGGCATATGTTTTTAGAAGAGATGTGAAGGATGCATTTTAAAACTTAGATGCAAAAAAATTGCCCTTTTTAATTTGAATGAAAAAAATAAGCTATTCCTTTTTTATTTTGCTCCAACTCACTGAAACACATACTGTGAAGGAAAATGTACAAATATCTGAAAATAAGTTATTTGTTTACTACTGGGTTTTTTAAAAAAATTAATCATTTAAGAATTTAAAGTATGTACACGTTTTAAGACTCTGTTAAAAAATCCTGCTGCTTCTTCCATAAATGGAAAACATAACACAAATATAGATTTCTATTATTACCACCCTTCTGTAAGGGACAAAGGCTGAAGCTTTGTTCTCCAAGTCCCAGCAAACAACATTTTGTGAGAAAATGAAGCATTATGCTAGTATTGTAAGGGCAAAGCAGTCAGGAGATGAAAACAGCCAGAACTGATCACTGCTCAGGAGACAAGGGAGAAGAAGCCATAAAAATTGTAGCACTAATTACAGCTCACGTGCAGATCTCAAGTTTCCCAGTTAGCATTGCTTTTTCTCATTTTGCCTTCATGAAACCCTGTTTTTCAAACGTGGAGACAGATTCAAAGTTGGGAGCCATCACTAATGGAGCTACCTGCTTCTGGGGGAGAAAAAAAAAGGACAGATTTTTCCTTGGTAGCCTGCTACTCATATGGAGAAAGAGAACTTATTTTCCATTAGAAAAAAAAATATTTAGCCAGAGTAAGCAGGGTACCTTGATTCTCAGATCTAAGGGTCAGTTTGTGAGACACGCTAAGTGGGGCATGAATTTATTCTATGATTTCTTTTCCTGTGCAAGATAAGAAAAATGACATAACTAGGTTTGTTTAAAATATTATCAGAAATGATCATTAGATGACTACAAAACAGTCTTAAAATCAATAAGTGTTACACAAATAATGGTGCTTATTGATGAATGTTAAATAGTATGTGTTTTCTATGTCCTCCCCTATTATTTTACAAATGTCTGCACCGTTCAAATTATTCACAATTGAAATTGGGAAGTGGAAGAAGAATTAAAATGTATTTCAAGTCCACTAAAAAATTCCACCAAATTGTCAGCGATGTGTCCCATATCCAGTATGGCGTAGTGGGTCTGCACTGAAATGTCATCATTCCTTCTGGTAGCAGACATCAAATTCCCAAAGGCAATTTATAGCCTTATTTGCTTCCTCACTTCTCCAGGGCTCAAAAAGACAAGGAACTTAATCTGAGAAAGGACACTGGGTCAGTAGGGACCCAGTTATTTGTTCTAAGTTAATATGGAACTAGTAGTCAGTTTCCTAGAGAGGGACAGAAAGTGGAAAAACATATATATTTGAAGCAAAGAAATGTGCACAATTTTAAAGACTAATACAAAAAGGTGATTGAGTGCAGTTATTAAGAAACGTTTGGGGGATTGTTGATGTGTGCTGGGGACAGCTGCCTTGGGTTCATCTTTTAGTAAATAAATCTGTCTCCTTCAATTCTCCCCCAGAGAGTTGGTTTAGGACAAACTTGTGCATGTGCTTTTCCTACCAGGAGGATAACATCAGGAGAGGTGGCTATACTGCGTCTGTCATAGCTGACATAAATGGACTACAGTATGAACGTCAAAACCCTGATCTCTCATGAAATACCACGGACACTCATGGAAATGCCACCTTGGTCATACTTGGTCGTCTTCATGACCAGTTCTGCTAGACTAACCCTTGGTATACTGTAGGTGTGCAATAGTTTTGATTGCTGCCCAGCTTTACGCAGGGGCATTTAATAGTCATTAGGGACATTTTAAGCACTTCAGAGGGAATTACTTATCAGCCCGAAAATAATTTCAATTTTAAATGCCTATTGATTAACACAAGACAAAACCATTAATTGTATAAGTTTTTACTCAGGGAAACATTCAAGTCCAGAACTGGCCCAAGCACTAATTTTCAGACCTTCTTGAGAGTATACATTTAGTTCCTTTTTCTATACCTGTCATCACTGAACCAAAACTTTCACTGTGATTTTTTTTATTTTTGATTTCTGACGACTTATTTTCTTTTACTGGTTTTTTGTGTGTGTTTGTTTAAAAACACGGAGATATTTAATCCTACCAGATGTTTGATAATTGTTGTGCCTTCTTCCTCTATCGGTTTTTAAGCATAGGGTTTTGACTTTGGAGAAATTAATTGACTTGTTTATGGGAAAATAGCTGTGAAGGTCAGAGCAGGGATTAGGGCATGGTATTCCTGATCAAAAGCCCATGACTGTTTCTACTACATCATAGTTGCATAAAGTGGCTTTTTAAAGAAGCTTTTATGGATAACATGAGGCAGGTCTATGCACCTGGCAGCCACGGTCAGAATTTAAAATGAGTCTTACACATTTGAAAATTGTTTTGGAACTTGTGAATTAATGAATACCACAAACGTTTATGACGTGACTGATCCATGCCAAGTGTCAGGACATACACTGGGGCTTCTAGGACCGTTAACAACAGCCTGGGTTTCCTGAGGCTGCAAGACCAGCAAGAAGGGGGTATACTTAGCAAAGAGTTCAGAAAATATTACATTAAAAAAAGCAAAACCAGCCTGTGATAAACTCATCATAGCTATTATCAAATGAAGAAAGAAAAGAAAATCTAAACCTTACTTAATCCAGATGCTGGCTTTTTTAAAATAAAGAAGTGTGTCATTCTAATCTGAAGACCAGTTAATCTACTTATTAAAGGAAACCTAGGGTAATGAATTAGACTAAAGTCTCAAACAGTGCAACTCCTAGGCACCTGAAGAAATCAACAAAAATGGGGAAAAGAGTCTTTGGAATGGCTTTTCATTCTGACTATTCCCATGCAAAAACTGAAAAACCCAGAAATCAGGGTTTTGGTAGCAAAACAAATGAAGACATTACTCCTCAATATTTTCTATTAGATTCTTTTTCTCCCCAAAGTTCAAAGTTACCACTGCATGGGATATTACTTACTGGGGACCTTCAACGGTTAAAAACCTGCAGCCTCCCAGTTCTCTTTAAGAGTGGCTGCCAAGCCTCCGTGCGTCATGGAGCGGAAAGCCTGCAAACGATCATAACATCCCAGTGAGAATTGTTTGGAGACTAAACTTGGTGCTGCAATCTGTCTGCTGGCCATTCGGAAATCACAGTTTGAGTTAGCTTTGCTCCCAGATCCAGCCGAAGTCCTGAATCTAGCAAAGGGAGGAGCAGCTGTAAGAAAACAAATTCCGACTGAACTGCACCATCCACAGAATTTCTAAGTAGTCACACTGAAAGTCAGCCTGCTGTATATAAGCAAATACTGTGGATTCGAAATTTATATTTGAAGCATCTGCATTTAGAGCACTAATAACCTGGATTCTGTAGCAAGCATGCCTGGTGTTTTTAGTTTGAGGGGAAAAAAAAAGTAATTATTACTTTTGTTTCTTCCTGAAGGCACTATCCGCTTTTAGAATGAATAATTGTTTTGGCACAAGTGTGGGTCTCAAAACTTACTCATTGACAAGCCCCATCATTTAGTCTCCTTTCAGAAATGAAGCATTTCTTCCTCTTCTGGTTTTGCTCTTGTGATAAATTCTACATAGGATTTGATGCATTCGGACACCATAGCCCTCTTAGGTTCCTGCCAGTCTTCCCTTCCTCACCTTCCTATCTCCCCAAGTGCAACTGCATTTAAAATGTTTTCCCAGCTGGCCTCCTCCTCATTCTCATTACTACTGCTTTCCTCTGGGACAGCCATTCTTCATGGGAGAGTGGCCACAGGTCTATATGTCAGCCTGCCCCATTCAGTTGTTGCTAAAATTCTCTTCTCGCTTCCAAATATCCTTTTGATTAATTGACAAAAAATTGTATAGATACACATATATACACAACTTTTACATGCGTGTACAGCACGGTGTTTTGAAATATGCATAATTGTGAAATGGTTCAATTGAGCTCACTAATATGCATTACCTCACATATTTATAAATAATGTGATACTTAAAAACATCTTATCTTAATGTGATTTTTTAATAAAAAATCACATTTGAAATTATAATCCTTTAAAGAGCCCAAATGAAAACCTGCCTACTCTACCTCTTCACAAAAACTGTAACAAAATTAAATATAATAATAACTAACATTCTCAAAGACCTTTCTATTGGCCAATCCCTGAGCTAAATGCTTTATATCTTATAAAAGCATTCTGCACCAAACAACACTCTGAGGAAGGCGAGATTATTATTTACATTTTATGAAAAAGGGAAACAAAGGCTCAGAGAGACTAAGTCATTTTCCTAAAACCACACTCTGAGTAAGTGACGGAGCCTGGATTCGAACACGGGTCTTTCCAGAGAAAAGCACATGCACTTATGCAGCACCCTCCACTGCACAGAGATAAACAGATTGATGATCAAGGGGCCAAATAACTGAAGATACCACTTCATTTAAAGATACTTAGCAGAAACAAAAGTCCACCTTGAATTCTAGTTGGAGAGACTCCATGAGACACCACTGCCCTGTTTACTACCCCAAACCTGCCACATTTTATAAAATCAGATTGGAAACCAAACCATAGATGCCTCTAGTCTTACATGAACAGCAAGAAGCAGTAGCTTCAGAAGTGATGCATGGTCATTAGATTTATGTAACTGTGTTAAGAGGAAGCGTTAAGTCGCCAGAAAACGAACCATCATCAGGGATTATTTTTAACACTGCTACTTATAGGGTCAGTAAACAGTAAGTAACAGTAGCAAAACACTGCTACTTATAGGATCAGTAAACAAGTAAAGCATCAGCTTTGAAGCATCAATCACTTCTCTACTATCCAGTCAACATCATCCTCACTTAAAGTGATGTTCCTAAAATAGTGTAGAAGCCTCGATGATAAGGACAAGAAATGTGGATGTGACATATGTAGACATCTTGAAGAAACAGTCACTTGATTTTCTGGTTTAAAGAGATGTTGTGGGAGACAGAATCATGGCTCCCCAAAGACATCCACGTCTTAATCCTCAGAACCTGTGAATATGGAGCTTTACAGTGAAACAGGAACATTGCAGGTATGATGAGCAGTCCTGAGACAGGGAGATGATCCTGAATTATCCAGGCGGGCCCTTATAAGAAGAGTCACATTGGTCAAGGCAGATAAGGGAGATGTAGCAATGGAGGCAGACGTCAGAGTGATAGCTTTTGAAGATGGAGGAAGGGGCCATGAGCCAAGGAATGAAGGCAGCCTTGAGAAGTAGAAAAGGCAGGAAAACAGATTCTCCCTGGAACCACCAGAAGGAAGATGGTCTGCTGACATCTTGATTTTAGCCTGGTAAGACCCATTTCAGATTGCTGACCTCTAGAACTGCCCAAATAATAAATTCACACTGTTTGAAGTGACCGAGTTCATAGTGATTTGTTACAGCAGCAAAAGACACTGATACAGATGTCAGTCTGAAATTTGGGGGTGCGACTTAACTGGATATAATGTCTCCCAGCATCTTTTACAGGTTTAGAGGCACCTGCTAAATTAGGACAGAAAATTGCATTGTTTATAATTTGACTAATTCGGACAATTATTCCTGTAGGTATTTAAAGGCATAACATTCCTACAATGGTCACCAATGTATTAATTGAATTTTATCTTTGAATTGGTGGATTTTATCAAATTTGCTAATGGAGTTCAAGCTGCTGGACTTTCAAAATCTTAGCTTTGCTGTAGTTTGAGCAATTTTGGGGGACCAGCAAAATACTTGGCAGCAGAGAACCCCATCAACATCCAACCTCTGCGTCTGTTGTCGCCTGACTGTCCTCTCTCTGGGTCTTTGTGTCTGCACATGGCCTTCTTTTGAGGACACCCATCCTGTTGGATTAGACCCACCCCAATCAAATATGACCTCATTTAACTTAATTACATTAGCAAGGTCCCTAGAGCCATCCCTTGCTATCTTCAGGGGATTGGTTCCAGGACACCCTACAGATATCAAAATCCTCAGATGCTCAAGTTGCTGATGTAAAATGGTGTAGTGTTTGCACAACCTACACACATCCTCCTGTGTACTTTAAATCGTCTTGAGATTACTCATAATACCTAATTCTAATACCTAATGTAAATGCTGTGAAAGCAGTTGTTATACTTACCATTTTATTTATATGATTTTTTGTTGTAGTTTTTAAAAATTTTGTAATCTTTTCAATCCGTGGTTGGTAGAATGGGTGGATGTGAAAATCACTGATATGAAGGGGCCAACCATGTCTCCACATTAGGTCACGTTTACAGCTTCTCGGTGGACATGAATTCTTGGCGGGGGGACACTCTTTAACCCAGTAAAGTTGGGAAATTTGTCCTAACAAACTTGTCTCCATTATGATCCATGAAGCCCATAAAAGCCAGTGGTGGAGGAAACAGAAATTATTACCTATTGGAAAGTAAAGCTCCAGAAAGAGAATAATTTGTAGAGGTTTCCAGGGAAGCATTTCTTTTTCTTCGTAAGAGGAGGCCTATGCAGCACTTGGGGGCTGTGAGCCCAGGTGGTTGAGTCAGGTCAGTCCTCCTAACCACTCCGCCAGATGGCATCTTTGGGCTATTTGGCCTCCTAATAGTCCTTTGGAAGTAGGTGTAGAGTCAGTTAACTTTCTACATTGTTTTATGCCCAACAATAATGTATTTGAATTAGATTCCTATAAGTATTGCCACGGTATAAATTTGCCCTGCTCAAATTACTGTGTAGTTTCTCTGTCTGATTGGATCCAGACTGATAGGGAATTGGTACTAGGAGTGGGGTTTGAATCTATGTGGACATCTGTTCCTGTTTATGATTAGGTTGTATTTGTTTTCAGAATTCAAAATGCAAGGATGTTGGGCCAGATGCTGGATGCAGAGAAGTGTCTTCTCATTTTGCCCTGAACACCTCCAGTTTTTAATGAGATTCTTTTTTCTGACCATACATTTTTCTACCCAAATGAGCCCTTATACACTTTTGAAAGTGTAGAGTCCTTTATTTGTTCATCTACTCCATCCCCATGTTCTTCTGCCTCAACCTTGGCCAGGGCCTTTGGTATGCTGTGATGCCATTTTTCTCTGATATTAAGTGTTACTAGTTTCCAATCATAAAATCATACCATGTGAAGACTTTTCATTGGAAACAGGCTCAGCTGGCAGCTGGTTAAGTTTGGCAAAATGCTACAAGTAATTTATCAAACCTTCTGGGCCCAGGAAAACCCAAGGCATTCTTTTTTGCCAAGCACTCTTTCCTCCTAGTTGTTAAATCCATGTGCATTTCAAGGGAAATTTAATCCATATGTTTCTCATTCCTTTACACTTAACTCATCATTTTGCCATTTCACAAGAGCTTTTGATGGTTAAGAAGACTTCTGTGTAGTTTCATAAGCTTTTCTTTTTGTTCTTTAAACCACACAAACCACGTTTTTGAACAAAAAAGAAAAATGGTAAACAAAACCAGACTTTGAAAAGACTGGTTGTATATTGAGAATCTGTAAGAAGTTGAAATGGGTTCTAGGCTTCTCTGATGTGTTTCACCTTCTTTACTAAACCAGGACACCAGGCAATGCTTTGGCTAATAGGAATGGAAATGTTCAATTAATTTCAAAATGTCAGCCCTTCAAAACCAGAAATGTTTAAATAAATAACATCTAAACTCCATCCTTCGAGACAGTAAAACACTCTGTAAATATAAACAAATCACATCTTTACAAGTAGTTTTCTAGCTGAGGACATAGCAACAAGCAATTTCTTTTCTTTTTTCTTTTTCTTTTTTTTTTTTTTTTTGAGATGGAGTCTTGCTCTGTTGCCAGGGTGGAGTGCAATGGTGGGATCTTGGCTCACTGCAGCCTCCACCTCCTGGGTTCAAGTGATTCCCCTGCCTCAGCCTCCTGAGGATTAGCTGGGACTACAGGTGCGCACCACCAATGCCCAGCTCATTTTTTTTTTTTTTTTTTTTAGAGGTGGGGTTTCACCATGTTGGCCAGGATGGTCTCGATCTCTTGACCTTATGATCTGCCTGCCCACTCCCAAAGTGCTGGGCTCACAGGTGTGAGCCACTGAGCCCAGCCCAAGCAATTTCTTTAGGTCAGCCTCCCCCAGGTTACATTTGACTAAATACACAGAGTGAAGGAAATAATGACTGCACTAATCCAAGAATCTGTAAGTGGATTATTTCTTCTCACTCCGACGATCCAACTGCCCCATCATACATACATATGTTTTTCTCTTACTTTGGCAAAAATACAAATCACTTGAAAAAACATTGCCCGTGACATTATTTGTACCCTATGCAAAGTGTGCCGCCCAGGCAGAAGGAATTAATGAATGATTCACATGACCTGCTGCCTGATGACATTACTGATGGCAGCTGCCACACACCAGCACCTCCTCTCATGCATCCTCTCATTTCATCAGACACCAGTCACGTAGAAATCAGCCCTCTGGCCCAAAGAACCACTGATCTAAGTGAAAGTTCAAGCGTGAAATAAACTGAAATACGTGGCAGATTGATTTCCACTCCATGGCCATCCCCGACCTAGTCAGAAGAGTAACCCTTGATTCTCATGTTCGCATGACCCATCTCTCATGGAACTTCTTCAGTTTTATTAGACTTACTTGTTGATACGTCTGTCTGAGCAGCTAGACCGTGTGTTCCCCAAGGACATCTCTGTACTTTCCTAAACCTGGTGTCCAAGGCAGTGTCTAGCACATCATAGCATGATATTGGTGTTGTATGAATGAATAAAAATTGATCATTAATACCATTGTGTATTATAAAACCAAGCATAAAAGTAAGTCATAAAATATGTCTAATTTAAAAGGATCTATACCTCAGGTAGGTGTATATCAAGTATTCCTGCCACTGGCTTAAAAAGGGTAACAAGACCTTCTGCTAGGTTTCCACCTGCATTTTTATTTAGGTTCAGCATGGCCATGAGTTGTAGACTCAATGGTGTTTTGCTGAAAACTGAGGACAACCTTCGAAAGCATACAAGGACAGCAGCATTTCCACACAGTATTAGCAAATGTGTGTTTGGTCTTCTATCATTCATGGCACATGTATCTTCCAAAATCTTTTTTAGCTACTTAGTAAGTACTAGAAAAGATCACTCAGAAAAAAAAAATAATAATAATAGCCTGCCTCCTGGCAAACTCTGATGGTGGCTATGAAACAATCTCCCAGTGTGTTTCCAGGGCCTCTAGAATTTTTTGGTGCTTTGCTTTATCGCGTCCCTGTTCTCAACCCCAGGAGCCAAGCTACAGAAGAAAAGAAAACTCACCCATCACAATTAGAAATTAAAAGAAGGATTTACGCCGGGTGTGGTGGCTCACGCCTGTAATCCCAGCACTTTGGGAGGCGGAGGTGGGCAGATTGCTTGAGGTCAGGAGTTTGAGACTAGCTTGGCCAAAATGGTGAAACCCCATCTCTACTAAAATTACAAAAATTAGTTGGGTGCAGTGGCGCCCGCCTGTAGTCCCAGCTATTCAGGAGGCTGAGGCAGGAGAATTGCTTGAACCTGGGAAGCAAAGGTTGCAGTCAGCCAAGATAGTGCCACTGCACTCCAGATTGGGCAATAGAGCAAGACTCTGTCAAAAAAAAAAAAAAAAAAGAAGAAGAAGAAAGAAGAAGGATTTGCCAGATGCAGTGGCTCACACCTGAAATCTCAGCACTTTGGGAGACTAAGGTGGGCAGATCACTTGAGGTCAGGAGTTCAAGACCAGCCTGGCCAACATGGCAAAACCTTGTCTCTACTAAGAATACAAAACTTAGCCCAGAATGGTGACAGCTGCCTGTAATTCCAGCTACTCGGAGGCTGAGGGAGGAGAATTGCTTGAACCCAGTTGGTGGGAGGCAGTGAGCTGAGACCATGCCACTGCACTCCAGCCTTGACGACAAATTGAGACTCTGTCTCAAAAAAAAAAAATTAAAAATAAAAATAAAAATAAAATCTCCCCCACCAAAGGAGGGTGAGGGGATTTTCAGTTTCTGGAAACCTTATGTGCATTCAGGCAGGAAGGCCGGCTGAGGGGTCTAGGGGGCAGCAGCAGGAGTGGCAGAGACCTGGCTAGGAGGCGGGCTTGCTGGGACCCTCGCACACCCCACTGAGATGCTTTGAGCCTGAGAGGAACACGAGGAGGTGTCTGATCCCAGCAATCCCAGCTTCGGTTTTGAACAGTCAGCACTGATCTACCCTAAGCCGCCCATACAGAACTCAAGCTAGAGAGACACAGGCCTAAATGACAGGCCACGCCCCACCACCTTGCTCAATAAGCTCAAATAAGCTCGGAACCTAGGTCTCAGGGACTCAGCTTGGTCCTTGAGGGGAGGTCCTCGAGGGGAAGCCAGGTATGGAGACTCCGGAGAGAAAGCCCACCAGCACCCAGGGCATCTGTGTGCCTGAAGCCATCCTCCTACCACCTCGAGCACAGATGTCAAAGCAGGTGGAGGAAGGTGATGGGAGGGTGTGCGGAGAAGGAGGGAGGAGAAGGAGGGAGGCGTGTTTAAACAGGAGGTCACCCACAGTCCCAATGGCACAGGCATCGGGGACCGAAGGAAGGGCCACTGTCTCAAGAAATAAAAATTGTGCTTTGGGGCACACGTGGTGTCTGCTGGGAGACTGCAAAGGCAAGGGTGGGGGACAGGAAGTCAGGAAAGTTTAGAGGCACACATTTTAAAAACGGTGTTCCTTCCCCAAAGCTTTACAAAACTGTGATTGAATAAAAGCATCTTTCATCGACGTCTGATGCCCAGATTTGACTCCCATCTTAGTTACTACTTAAAGAACCACAGGAATGCAGGTCCTGGAGGGCAGCTGGAGGAAGGCCCTCCTGGGACACAGACGGTTCAGTGACTCACCCAAAGTCCCAGAACCCGCGAATGGCAGAGCTGAAATCAGAAGCCATGGGTCCTTTACTGTCCTACCTTCCACACCTGTCTCCCCCCTGAAACTCCCAACTATACTATTTTTTAAAGCCATACATAATTTCAATCAATTTATATCACATGGCTTTGTTCGACTCAAACACAGAAACTTAAAGTTGATATAAACTATTCAATCCTGATATGACTGAAATGAATTTTATGTAAAACATCCTTGCAGACACTTAAAGAGGAACACAGAAATGAACTCAAATCAAGTGTAATTGATCTCCTTTTGATAACAACCACAATAATGGGTCAGATTAATTGAACACTGCAATGAGCGAGGCTTTAAGAAAATTATAAACATCTTCAGCTGTGAGGGCTTCAGGGCTAATTGGACACAACACAGCAATAATTTAGGGGAAGGAAATAAACACAGAGGGAGGGAAGAAGGGAGCAGTGGCGGTGCGCGTAATTGCAAGGCTGTGTGGGTTTAACTACAGAATGTCGCCTAGACTGCGGTGCGGCCTTCATGTGCACGCCCCTACCGCCGCTTACCACCAGGTGGCAGCGTAGACCAAGTAAGGGAGCCGGCCCACCCAGGGCTGGGAACCACAGGGGTGTGCTTTGTGGCTTTCAGACTAAGATTCCAAATGCATGTTATGTGTCTTTTTAAATTCGATTTGAAACGCAGGTGTATTAGTCTATTTCACACTGCTTTAAAGGACTACAGGAGACTGGGTAATTTATAAAGAAAAGACTCACAGTTCTGCATGGCAGGGGAGGCCTCAGGAAACTTCCAATCATGGCGGACGACAAACGGGAAGCGGGCACCTTCTTCACGAGGTGGCAGAAGCGAGAGAGAAGCAAAGGAGAAGCGCCACAATTTAAAACCGTCAGATCTCATGAGATCTTCACTATCACGAGAACAGCATCAGGGAAACTGCCCCCGTGATCCAATCACCTCCCGCCAGGTGTCTCCCCTGACACAGGAGGATTACAATTCAAGATGAGATTTGGGTGGAGACACAGAGGCAAACCATATCAGTGGGTGAGGATGAGGTGGGAGCGGCAGCAAAGTGAAGCTCTCCCCCGTCCTGTGAGCAGGAGGCCTGCGGATGAACAGAGGTGCGGATCTCACTGAAGACAGCTCTGCTCAATGCTGGCTGAAAGGTGGGGGAAGGAAGTCCTGGTTGTCTAAAGCTGCTGGGCAGATCCAGGGCGTCCTTCACTCTTGTTTGCCTTTATTGGATGCCTTTGACACATGGGCAATGCCAAATGAACAATTATGTTCTGTGTTCCTCTTTTAGAGCTGCACATCCGGCATATGTGTAGACATGTGTACACATGTGTGTGTTGGAAGGGAGGACAGAAAGTCTCAATAAAATAACCTGTTATGCTCTTTTGGCTAAAGATAGAGAGACTTTACAGACAAGTAAGTTTAAATATGGGATTTTATATACCTTATATAACTTTAGATGTCTGTGTATGTGTATTCATCTCCTCGATAAATATTGTCTATCATAAGTTGTACACTATGCCAAGAAAACTGTAAACATACATAAAATTTCATTTATTTTTGGAATCATTGTAGTATGAAAACTCTTGCCACAAAACATTCTAAAAATGTTAGGTAAAATTTTTCAGAAACCCTATTATGGGCATAGCTGAATTTATCAGGGATGTTATAAGTGGAATGTGGATCCCAGCAGGCCCTGGAGTCCTGGAGCCCTGGAGCCCTGGAGCCCTGGAACCCTGGAGCCCTGGAATCCTGGAATAGTGGAGCCCTGGAGCCCTGGAAATCCTCCAGCCCTGGAACCCTGGAGCCCTGGAGCCCTGGAGCCCTGGAGCCCTGGAGCCTGGAGCCCTGGAGCCCTGGAGCCCTGGAACCCTGGAGCCCTGGAGCCCTGGAGCCCTGGAGTCCTGGAGCCCTGGAGCCCTGGAGCCCTGGAGCCCTGGCCCTGGAGCCCTGGAGTCTGGAGCCCTGGAGCCCTGGAGCCCTGGAGTCTGGAGCCCTGGAGTCTGGAGCCCTGGAGCCCTGGAGCCCTGGAGCCCTGGAGCCCTAGAGTCTGGAGTCCTGGAGCCCTGGAGTCCTGGAGTCCTGGAGCCCTGGAACCCTGGAAATCCTACAGCCCTGGAACCCTGGAGCCCTGGAGCCCTGCAGCCCTGCAGCCCTGGAGCCCTGGAGCCCTGGAGTCCTGGAGCCCTGGAGCCCTGGAGACCTGGAGCCCTGGACCCCTTGGCCCTGGAGTCTGGAGACCTGGAGCCCTGGAGCCCTGGAGCCCTGGAACCCTGGAGTCCTGGAGTCCTGGAGTCCTGGAGCCCTGGAGCCCTGGAGCCCTGGAGCCCTGGAATCTGGAGCCCTGGAGCCCTGGAGCCCTCGAGTCCTGGAGCCCTGGAGCCCTGGGCCCTGGAGTCTGGAGACCTGGAGCCGTGGAGCCCTGGAGCCCTGGAGCCCTGGAGCCCTGGAGCCCTGGAGCCCTGGAGCCCTGGAGTCCTGGAGTCTGGAGACCTGGAGCCCTGGAGCCCTGGAACCCTGGAGTCCTGGAGTCCTGGAACCCTGGAGTCCTGGAGTCTGGAGCCCTGGAGTCCTGGAGTCTGGAGACCTGGAGCCCTGGAGCCCTGGAACCCTGGAGTCCTGGAGTCCTGGAGCCCTGGAGCCCTGGAGCCCTGGAATCTGGAGCCCTGGAGCCCTGGAGCCCTGGAGTACTGGGCCCCTGGAGCCCCGGAGCCCTGGAGTCTGGAGACCTGGAGCCGTGGAGCCCTGCAATACTGGAGCCCTGCAGCCCTGGAATACTGGAGCCCTGGAGCCCTGGATTCCTGGGTCCTGGAGTCCTGGAAATCCTCCAGCCCTGGAACCCTGGAGCCCTGGAGCCAGAAGCCCTGGAGCCCTGCAGCCCTGGAGCCAGGAGAAGCTCAAAAGTGCTTGCTGCTCCTGATGGGTTTGCTGAGCATACAGAAGTCGGAAGACAGCCTGGGGCCTGCCTGTGCAAAGTGAGTACAGGAACAGGACTCTCACACAAAGCCAGAATCCAGAAGATGCTCAGTGAGAGTTGAACAAGAAGAAATCAGAAGGAAACAAAATGGAAACTTCTTGGCCTTGCTTTTTTGAAGGGAAAATATGTCCCATCAAGAATCTGTATCACATGTTGGCTTGGTTTGGGGTTCAGATTTACTCTGTGAGCACAGACTAACCGAGGCCATTGTTTTAAGTCTTGTCAGACTGGTAGCACCAAGAGGTGTCTGAAAAAAATCAAATGAAGATCCTCTCTGGAGGAACATATCTTCCTCTAGTATCTCACGGAACTTCCACAGATAAAATCACACTAAGCATGAGCTCACACTGGGAAGCATGATGCCAACCTGAGTGAGAGTAAGTGGAAACAACAGACAGGAGAATCTGTCACTGGAATACTTTGGAAATGGAAATACCAGATATAGAATACAGTGGAGTTTTAAATAAATAAATAAATTTCCTATAGTAAGAGGACAAAAACATGAAAACATGAGCAAGATACACAAACTATTTTAAACGATTGGGGAGATTTATAAGATCTAGAAAAGAAAAATCAATGAATGAGTTAAACAGCAGGTTAGACACAGCTGAAGAGAAATTAGTGAACTGAAAGATGAGCATGAACCTTCTTCTCCCACCATCAGGGTTCTACAATCCCACCCATTTCTGCCCCACACTCACAGCCTTACTAACACTACCTGCCTTGAATCTATCTGGACAATCTCATTTTGCCTTATCTGTGTTTATACCAGTCACCAGAAGAACCCCCAGATTCTTGGGTTCTCCTTCATCTCTGGGCTCTTTCTCCACATCAACTCTGCATATTCCCTGTTTTGTCCTTCTCTGCCCTCCCCAACTTCTGAAGCCATGTCATTTTGTAATGTAGAATGCACAGATTGACAAGTTTCCATCATTAACCTTCCTCCTGAACCTTTCCTTCACTTTGATGCTGTAGGTGAGCCAGGTTCTTCACAGGGGACAGAATTGCCCCTGCAGTCCTCTCAGCCAGCAGCGTTCCCAGGCCTCCTCTTCTCGTAACTCTTCCAGTGACTAAGACCAATATGCTTGGAGTTATCTGGAAAAACTCTTGCATTCTGAACTCATATCCAACCCATCATCAAATCATGTTGGTTCTACCTTCAAGATACATCCAGAGTCTGACATTTTCTCACCAGTCTCACTTTTATCTTTATTTTACAAGCCAGCATTAAAGTTCACTCTGATTATCTGATTGGCCTTCCCATGCCTACATTCAGCCCTTTACACTAATGGGAGCCAGAGTGATCATTTTTAAATGCCAATGACATCATTACTTCTCTGAATAATTACAAGCAGTGGAAAAGACAAAGCTCTTTCAATGGCTCACTGGGCCCTACCTGATCTGCCTCCTCTTTGCATGTCTGACCTCACCCTGTTCCATTCCCTCTCCTCATCAATTTCCCTTCAGTCATGCTGGCCTCTTTGTTTCTGAGACGTGCTAGGGATGCTCGCTCCTTAAGGTCTTTGCACTGGCTGTTCCCTCTGCCTGAGACCAGTTATTTATATGCCTAATTCACACGCCTTCTGACAGTCTTGGCTCCAACTTACTTTTTCAAAGAGGTTACCTTGATCATCTTTGCTCACCCCTCCATCCCAGCATTCCCAAACCACACACCTGGCTTTACCTTTTTCAGTTTAGTACAGCTCATTACCTTCCAATCTTCCATTTCATTTACCTATGCTTGCTTTTCTTTTTCTTTTCTTTTTCTTTTTTTTTTTTATGGAGTCTCGCTTTGTCACCAGCCTGGAGTGCAGTGGCGTGATCTCAGCTCACTGCAATCTCTGCCTCACAGGTTTAAGCGATTCCCCTGCCTCAGCCTCCTGAGTAGCTGGGACTACAAACGTGCACCAACACGCCCGGCTAGTTTTTTGTATTTTAGTAGAGACAGGATTTCACCATGTTGGTCAGGGTGGTGTCGATCTCCTGACCTCATGCTCCACCCGCCTCAGCCTCCTAAAGTGCTGAGATCACAGGCGTGAGCCACCACACCTGGCCTGCTTTTTTTCAGTTGCCTATTGCCTTCTGCGGGAATGTAACTTCTATCAAGGCTGGGATTTTTATTTGTTGTGTTTGTGGATGTTTTCCAAGTGCCTTGAACAGTGTCCGGCTCAGAGCAATCATTCCAAAAATGCATGAGCCTAAGAAATGCAGAACATTGAAAAGCATGGTGAGAGTTACGGAGGATAAAGTGATAGGTCGAACACACATTTAATTAGAGTTCCAGAAGGATAGGAATTCACTAGTTGAGTATTTGAAAGACATCAGTTTTCAGACTTAGAAAATATAATGAACCTTGGCCAAATGCATAGATAATTCAAACATCCACACCTGTGAACATGGCAGAGCTCAAGCAGTCAATCAAAAGTCCTGCAATCACAGCCATCTATTTACCTTAGTTTTTAAAATTCCTGATCTTGTGCATCTTTTACGAACTAAGTATCAATATTGCCTACGGATTACCCAAGAGAATCCAAAGACAGAACTTAAAAACTAAGAAGTAACATTTTGTTGGGAAGCATTGAGCTTTAGAGGACCACAAACCATGGTAGTATCTAATATTTTTGCTGCTACCCCTAGAACCACATTTTTGCCCCTTGGGATTGATATCATGCAGGCTCTATGGTGTGAATCATGGTGTGATGCTGCCTATGGAGGAATATGGACCGCAGGTGCCAGCAGGAAGGAGAGAAAACCTTAGTTAGATAATGAATTATTTGCACACATTGTTACTTCTACAAAATGCGCTGTTGCTAGTTGTCTCCCAATCTGCACTCTCATACGCAACACCTCCCTAAGCAAGGACGTTCTCAGTCTTCTTGGTGAACTGTGCCAGCTTCCAAAGGAGAAAAGCCATTGGCTCTGCCACACCATCGGGTTCACGGGGGAATATCTCCAGGCTTACATCTGCACTCAGGGAACCCAGCAAGCTTTCTGATGGAGTTGCCATCATTGAGGGGATATGTTAGAGCTGCTAACTCCATCCAGGCACACGTTAGAAAATGAGCATAAACTGGCGCTTCCCTAGGCTTCTCCTGTTCTTGGCAGCAAAAAAATACCAATCTCAGAAATCCTCCTTCTGTTGCCCTTCAAGTGTCCTCCATGACAGGACTGTGACTCTACTCGGAAACTCTATGGACCCTCTAGACTAACACAGCACAGGAAGATTTCCTGCAGGAAACCCGAGAGGCTGAGGACTGCAGCAACCATTTCCCCACTCACTCACTCCTCCCTCCTCCCTCACTCCTCCCTCCTCCCTCACTCCTCCCTCCTCCCTCACTCCTCCCTCCTCCCTCCCTCCTTCCTCCCTCTCTCACTCCTCCCTCCTCCCTCACTCCTCCCTCCTCCCTCACTCCTCCTCCTCCCTCCCTCCTTCCTCCCTCTCTCACTCCTCCCTCCTCCCTCTCTCCTCCCTCCTCCCTCACTCACTCCTCCCTCCTCCCTCACTCCTCACTCCTCCCTCCTTCCTCTCTCCCTCACTCCTCATTCCTCCCTCACTCACTCCTCCCTCCTCCTTCACTCACTCCTCCCTCCTCCCTCACTTACTCCTCCCTCCTCCCTCTCTCCTTCCTCCCTCCCTCACTCATCCCTCCTCCCTCACTCACTCCTCACTCCTCCCTCCCTCCTTCCTCCCTCCTTCCTCCCTCCCTCCTTCCTCCCTCCCTCCCTCCTTCCTCCCTCCCTCACTCCTCCCTCCTCCCTCACTCCTCACTCCTCCCTCACTACTCCTCCCTCTCTCCCTCTTCCCTCCTCCCTCCTCCCTCCTTCCCTCCTCCCTCCCTCACTCATTTCTCCCTCACTCACTCCTCACTCCTCCCTCTCTCATTCCTCACTCCTCATTGACTCCACCCTCACTCCTCCCTCACCCCTCCCTCACTCCTCACTCCTCCCTCACTCCTCACTTTCTCCCTCACTCCTCCATCATCCTGTGTGACTTTAGCTGAATGTCATTTAGAGTCATTTAGACAGAAACTAGGGTCTCTGTGTTGTCATCATGCAAATAAAAAGTAACCCCCAGACTCCCCACATGTGGAGCCTGCTGTTTCTCTCTTTCCCACTTGATGGCAGCAATCACTGGAAAGACCACACTGCGGAGGAAGACAGGAAGGTGGCCTGACCTTGTCAATAGCTTTTACTTTTTTAAGATGGAAAGTGTTAGCTAGATAGTCAAGAGAGAGAAGGATGACAAACAATAAATCACTGCCCTCTGCGACAGTGGCTTTAGCTGTTTAACTCATGCCTTAAATCCTCCATTTTTTATCCTCCTATGTGTGGACCTCATTAGAAGCTGCTGAGTTTGTCAGCACCCACTGACCCTCTCCTTATGACAAAAACATTACCGCCAGAGTTACAAGTCATTCTTTTTCCTCTAGGCAAGTAGAGAAAGCCCCCATTGTGTCCCTACGTTTCTCAGTGGGTCCCAGGTAGGCGCAAAGACGTTCCTGCTTTTCCCTGAGAAATTACAGCGTTAGAAAGGTGAAGGACAGAACAGGCTCCTGGTGAGAGGGTTAAAGGAACAGATATGGGTTTGGTGGCCATATAAGGCCATTAGGTCTTTATCACTTTATACAGAGCTCCTTCTGGAAGCGAAGAGCTGTTCTAACTTTCATGTTACAAAAGAAACAAAGGCTGTAATTTCTGTATTACTAAAGGGATCCGTACTGTGGTTCCAGCACAGGACAGGTCTGAGCAGTGTTTTAGGTTTTCTCATTATCCCCTGCCCAGGTTGGTCTCCACTCTCTCAAATTCTACAAGATAGCAAATGATTTTTCCCACAAGCTTACAACCTAGTAGACTGCCTTTTTAAAACAGAAAGGTCCTGAACATTTTGTGAGACTCGTGGTTGAAGCCCGTAGAGAGGATTTTGAGCCCTCTGTGCATTCCGATCACGTTGTCACCCATTGCATTCCTTGAAGGGTTGGAATTTCTGTCCAGTGTTGCAGATTTTTCAAAGGGCCTTTCCAAACATCTGGAAAGTAGCTTTCATTTATGTCAATTCTACATGTAAATGATCTCATTCTGTATTTGCATCTCATTTGGGATTTGCTGGCTCACATAATGGTTAAGTTCATGTAACTGATAAGCTTCAGGAGTGGATTGGTCTGAGGCTCAGGTGTCACCAGGGCCCAGGTGTTCTTTGTCACTCAGCCCTGTTACCATTTCCCTGCATTTGGGGGTGAGTTGTCCCCAATTGTCGCCGAGTGGTTGCTGCTACAGAGTCAGATCTCCCAGCCTCCCAGGTTCAGCCAGGGAGAACCAGCCCCTCAGAGTCCTGGAAACCTCATGGTAACCTCACCAGGGGTCTCTGATGGGGCCCCTGTCCAGCCTGGAACATTGGCTGCAACCTGACCTCAAGAGTGTGCTGCCTGTCCCTGCCACCAGGGGACTAGGTGGCTGCAGGTCCTGGTCACAGTCCTACTCCAGGCTGCCATAGGAGACTAGAACAAGGGATCCCGGTGGGAGTGCAGTGTTGTCGTTATTGTTATTCTTGTTCCTTCCTATTTTTCTTTCTTCTTCGTTGACTGGAAATAAAATTCAAGGCATCTGTAATGTAATTCTAGGTTAGTTAATAAGAGGTCACATGGCTGAAACAGTAGTTATAGCGTGTCTCATCTCCATTCTAGGCAACAAAAGGCATGACCCTTATTTCTGGTTATTAATAACCTTCGTGATCACCCCCGTAATCACAGACTCTGAATGGGGTTTTCTTGTGCTTGTATGGAGAAAACACCTTGGACTTTTTTTTTTTTTAATGTGATGGAGTTTTGCAGCTGCCAGTATTCACCCATCGGAAGTCCTAGTAAAACTCAATTCTCCCCCACTGACCATACATGATCCAGGCATAAAATATCCATGAGGGGGGTGAAGAAGGAAAAAATATTTATACATGTTCTGAACAGAAGCTGCTGGACTTTTGCCCACAGAAACTTTCAGTTCCAAAGAAAATTCCAGTGGTAACTTCTTGTTACCACTGTGATGGAGGGAGATGGGAGTTGAAAGTGCAAAGCAGGAGCCTTCCTGGACCATGAGGTGAGAGTTCGAGTGACACAGTCCACAAGGGACCACTCCAGAGAAGGCTGGACTCACCCCTCTTCATTCCCCAGCACTCTCTGACCAAAGTGGACATGGCCACAGAGAATCCACTGACCTTCCACATCAGACCACCGCAGGGCTGCTCCGCCCAGTGCCCTCAGTGGCAAGAAAAGCCAAGGGAATGCTGAGCCTGGCCACCGCGTGTGAGCCCTGTGACTGTCCGTCCTTACCAGGAGGTGTCATGGCAGCTAGCATGCTGGAGGTATGGCAGCCTCCCCAAGGCACGGGTACATGCGCTCTCCTTGGACTCCCAGCTGTGGTGTCCCTTATGCAGGGCTTAGAGCTCCATGTTTGTGTTCCCAGCTCCTCTGTCCCCTGTGAGTGGCCGTGTCTCCCTCCCCCGCCCTGACCCATCATCACCTTTGCTGCTCAGCAGCCCACTCCGAAGCATGTCTCTCAGCCTCTTGCACTGGGAGTGTCATGCCTCACCTTCCCCAGGAATAGTCATGGGAATTGCACTGTTGTCTCCATCGAGTAAAAAGGGTCTTGGGCGATCATTCTGTCCAAGGGAAGGCTGACCATGAACTTGAGGGGAATCGAGGCATTGAGCAGGGAGTTCTAGAAGGTCTGTGGCTCCCTCAGCTCCTACCCTTTCTGACCCATGCGAGCACTGGCACTGCACGACCTCCTCTTCTCATTGTTCTGGGATGGTCTCATGTTCACACCTGCTGTCTCCCCAGTTAGGATTTAAGCTTTTATGGGGTGGAATAGACACATGCATGAAAGGAGTTGATGTTTTCATTTCTTTAACTCCATTTTGAAATAGTCACACATTTACAAAAAGGTTGCGAAAATTATATAAAGCATTCCCATGTATCCTTCACCCAGCCTCCTGAAATAATACATACCCACAGTGCAGTTATCAAAATCAGGAAATAAGCATTGCTACAGCAATTTTAATGACTGTATAGTCACTCTTCAGATTTTGCCCCTCGCCCTGCAAATGCCCTTTTTTTGGTCCACATTAAATTTAGTTGCTTGGCTTTCCAAGAAAAGTTGCTGTCTTGACCACTTAGTATGTGTTAGGCACTCTCCTAAGTTAGGCTGTTTTCATGCTTCTCATTTTGTTCTCACAGTCATGTTAGTTAGGATTCTATTTATTGCCGACATTTAACCAGAATGTGAATATAGTTTAAGATAGCTCTAATGGCTAGAATGAGGCTCAGAGAAGTTAATTAACTTGACGGAGGAAACACAGCCAGTAAACGGCAGCACTAGCCTTTGAAGCAGATGTGTCTGCTTGGGAGGGAGGCTGAACTTCTCACTCATGCATCTACACAGCCGGGCAGCTAGGGCTCTGGTCACCCCATCCCACATTCCTAATGCCTTTCCTTTCCCAGATACCCACATATTCGTATATTCTCAAGTGCCCAGCAGCCTGATAAATATATAGCAGGGGTTCAGTAAAGGTTTCGAGTGGGATTGAACAGTCCAGGTATTTGATAGAACTTAAGTAGGGTTTGAATTGCAACAACATTTTTTTTTTTTTTTTTTTTTTAGCTTTTGGCTTCCAAGATGGTGCCATGTTAGCTCTTTGAATTTATTTCTCAGTAACGAACACATGGTGCTTAGTTGACCCATTCATTGCTTTCAGGTCAAAGTTGGCAATGAAGATTCTTTATCTGTGGCTGGAACTCTCTTGGTGCAGACCAAGTGATGTGTTCATGGCCCTGGGCACCTTGTCTCCCCTCGTTGCTCTTCCTGGCATGTCCATCAAGGGCCAGTGGTGCATTTGCAGCACTTCCTGGATGACTAAAGTTCCAAAAGAGTGCTCAGAGAATAAAATATGGCTTGATTGAGTGTTTGTTCAATATGACAGCTGATTTAGGAACTACATTACCAAAGAGTGCTTTCCGAAAGACAGCCGTCTGTGGAGGAATATCATACATCTCTCCTGTGACATGGTAGCAGGTTTTTCAGCGATTTGGTGAAGCCTGAGAAGATGTGTTGATCCAATCTGCAGATGACAAATTTATGAGATGGCGCTAACGCGAAAAATGACAGACTCAAACTACAGAAGGCCTCGACAGGCCAGAACACTTGGCTGAAACCACAAGATGAAATTAAACAGAGATATAAGTCAAGGCCTGCATTCAGGCTCCAAAAAATCAATTGCACAAGTGGTGGAGAGGGAAAACCTAGATTTATAGCCCTTCGTGTGCAAAAGATGTGGGAGGCAGTTTTAATAGACCACAAACTTAACGGGGAACCAAGAGCAGTTCTGGTTCCTGGAGAAGGACCACAACCCTGTGCTACATTCCCCGAGGAAGCGCACATGGAGAAGATAAGCAGTCTTCCCACCAAGCACAGGGCTGGCCACATAGCACCTTGAGGATTCTTCTCAATTCAAAGGGTCACCTTTTAGGATGGAAACTTAGAAAATGCATATAAATATGTGTTCATATTATGTTATAATATTATGCGATAATATTATTTATAGTATATTTGTTCAAAGCTGCAAGCTGTCCTAAAACTGATACCACAAGACATAAAAACCTTTCAAGAGGTCCCCATTAGCCAGAGCAGTGGCTCTCAACCCGGGTTAAGTATTAGAAACCCATGGAGCTTTAAACGTTTCATATCCTAGAATGACTGATTCAGTACGTTTGGGTAGAATCTGATGTCTGCATCTTCAAAAGCTTTTTAGGTAGTTCTGATAAATAGCCAGGACTGAGAGCCACTGGCCTAAGGAACACAGTCGGAACTACTCAGCCTGGCTCAGTACAGGTTTGCCTCTCAACCATCCTTCCTACCTAATGTCCACTGTCCTCTTGTTGAGGGTTGAATTTTGTCCCTGTAAAAGATATGTTAAACTCCTAACTGCAGTGCTTGAGAATGCCAGTTTATTTGGAAATAGGGTCTTTGCAGATGTGAGGATGAGATCATACTCCATCAGGGATACGTCCGGTACAACAGGCGTCCTTATAAGAAGAGAAGACAGACATGAGGAGAAGGCCATGGAGATACAGAGACACAGATGCAGAGGATGGCCACCCTGTGAAGACGTGGGCAGAGAAGCCCCAAGTCAAGGACTGCCCGTGGCCACCAGAAGCTGGGAGAGGTGAGGAAGGATCCTCCATGGGGGCTTTGGAGAGAACACAGCCCTGCCCCCACCTCAATCTCAGACTTCTGGCCTCCATAACTGAGAGGGAACCCGTTTCTGTTGCTTTAAGCCACCTGGCTGTGGCCCTTTGTCACAGCAGCCCTGGGAAATGAATCACCCTCTTCACAAAGTCCTCACTCCGTAAGACAAAGGCCTTCCTTATCCCTTTCCCTGTCCTGGCCTTTGCCACAGTCCTCTCAGACTTGCGAAGCCTGCACGTGCCGAAGTCCTGACCCCACCCCTAGTTCCTGCTCTCATGCATGTCTTTCCTGAATTACGAAAACCTCCTGCTCCCGTGGGTGGCTAGAGTGTTGCCTGTGAGGGCCTCGGTGTCCTCAGCACTTTCATTCCGGGCTCCCCAGTCCTGTCAATGGTGGAGATGATGAATTGTCCACCAGAGCCATCCTCCCCCGGTCCTGGCTTCTGGACAGGCGAGCAGATTGCACAATCCCACCTCCAGGGATTTGACTAAGTTTCTGCCACAGAAACAGAAACAAGCGTGGTGTGCACCATGCCCAGGCCTCTGCACCCACTGGCCGGACTCGACTCTCCCAGCTGAGCCTCGATATGGTAGAGACCCAGCTTCAACTGCAGAAGCAAAGGCCACATCCTGCCTGGGCTATGGTGAGAACAGGACAGGAAGGAACTGGGCTTTGAGAACCCTCTGGCGCACAGCCCAGCGCCCACCCAAACACCTCCCGGACCAGCACTGCGTCTTGCTGGAGCTGTCCTCTTGTCGGGACTCTGTCGAAGCCATTTCACCTTGTCCCAGCTAATATAACACAGATCTTGTCGTCCTACTAAACTGTGAGATATTGAGGACAGTTTCCATGGCTGTCATTTTAGTAACTGAAACACCTAGCACAATGCTTTATATGTAATACATATTCAGTAATTTTTTTTTTTTTTTTGGAGATAGGGTCTTGCTCTGTCACCTAGGCTGGAGTGCAGTGGCACGATCTTGGCTCACTGCAACCTCCACCTCCCGGGTTCAAGTGATTCTCATGCCTCAGCCTCCCAAGCAGCTGGGATTACAGGTGCCCACCACAACATGCCAGCTATTTTTTTTTTCTTTTTTTTGAGACGGAGTCTCGCTCTGTCGCCCAGGCTGGAGTGCAGTGGCGCGATCTTGGCTCACTGCAAGTTCCGCCTCCCGGGTTCATGCCATTCTCCTGCCTCAGCCTCCCGAGTAGCTGGGACTACAGGCACCTGCCACCACGCCCGGCTAATTTTTTGTATTTTTAGTAGAGACGGGGTTTCACCATGTTAGCCAGGATGGTCTCGATCTCCTGACCTCGTGATCCACCTATCTTGGCCTCCCAAAGTGCTGGGATTACATGCGTGAGCCACCACACCCAGCCAACACGCGGCTAATTTTTGTATTTTTAGTAGAGACGGGTTTTCACCATGTTGGTCAGGCTGGTCTTGAACTCCAGACCTCAAGTGATCCACCCATCTCGGTCTCTCAAAGTGCTGGGATTACATGCATGAGCCACCACGCCCGGCCTCAGTAAATATTTTAAGTTTATGGAAAATCATGAGAATCCTTATAGAGGAGACAGCTAACAAGAGATTTCATGGCCATCTTGAGGCACTCAACAGTCTGTTGGGCAAAAATATGGGCAATTCTTGTGGTTGTAGAACTGAAAAAAAATATGGAAAAGCAAACAGAATTTCCTGGTGTCCAAGCACTAAACAAACTGCCTGGAGAAAAGGTGAACCTGCAGTGTTTGGAAGTGCTTTGGTGGAAATGGTGGCCACGTGGCCAGGGTCCTGGCAGTGGAGTTTAGAGGAGAGTTTCTAAATGATCACAGAAATTGGGGAGGCCCTTGCATGTAGACTGTCTTTAAAGACTTGAGGTTGGATGAAACACCAGGGGCGTGATGCCATACGGGGAAAAAGAATTGGAAAGAAATGACCTGAGGACAGTCTGGGAGTGGGCGCCATCCAGTATTTGTGGGGTGGAGGAGATAGGGAGGGTCCCAGGGAGGAGAATGAGAGTGTCTTGAGGTGCAGGCGCCCCCAGGGAGTGGGGTCCCTGGAGGGGAAGGGATGGCTGTGGCACACTGCTGAGGGGTGAGGATTGGATTTGAGCATGTGCTGATCTCGGCAGGAGCTGTTTCGATGATGGGATCATGGCAGGGGAGTGAGAAGGACGAGACCCGCCCCCCAGCCCCCCCACCCCCCAACTCCAGGCTTCTTGCTTTGCTTCCTGCCCTGGAGTGTCCTGTTCATCTTGGAGTTCCGACGTGTCATTTGGGAATCCTGGCACACACTGCAGGTGAGCTCAGGATGTGCCTGTGGGTGCCTTTTCTCCCCCCAGTGAGATGCAGGATAATGGCTTCCCAGTACATCCCCAGAAGCCTCACAGTAGCTACTGGAGGGCTTCATTTCCGGAAATGCTGTGCTTTCCTCCAGCTGCTTAGGCTAAAACCTTGGAGTCTTCCTTAACTCCTACCTCTCACCTCATGTCCACCCAGTAGTAGAACCTGCAGGCTCTACCACCATCAGGTGCCCCGTGCCGTCCTTTCCAGCCACTCCCATCAGCCCGTCACCCACCCCCTTGTACAAGCTGCCTCCCACATCAAAGCCAGGGGTCCCCTCTGTCTCCCCCTCCTACCTTGCCCTGGGAGGCTCTACTCCCCCTCTACCCCCCATGAGTTGCCATCTGCCAGAAATGGGAGTCCAGTCTTCTCACTGCTGTGCCCAGATCCCCCTGCTGCCTCCTGTCTCCTTCACAGCGATAAACTAAGCTCTCACTGTTTTTACACTGAGAAGGTGGCTGCAGTAGATTCTGTAGCAACTTCTAGGACACCAGAGCACCACCTCAACCAGAATAGGAGCTCCTGACTGCCTGGGAATGAACCGTACAACGCAGCACCTGGTATAGCCTAGTGAGCGAGCACAGCCTCGGGTCATGGTGCCAAGGTGCCAGGCACCACCCTTTAGGTCTCGAAGTCCACATTGGAACTCCAAGATGAACAGGCCACTCCAGGGCACAGAGCAAAGCAAGAAACCTGGAGATTGGGGATCTCTTCCTCGTCACTCCCGTGCTGTGATCCCACCATCAAAACAGCTCCTGTGGAGATCAGCATGTGGTCAAATCCAATCCTCACCCCTCAGCCTTGTGCCACAGCTGTCCCTTACCTCCTGGGAATCCCACACCCTGAGGGCATCTACACCTCAGGACGCTCTCATTCTCCTCCCTGGAACCCTCCCAACCTCCCCATCCCTAAACACTGGACGGCACCTGCTCCCAGACTCAGCCCTCAGGTCATTCCTCTCCATTCTTTGTCTCCTTGTGGCATGGCAGGGCTGGAAGGCCTCCCACGACCTGGCTGCTGCCTCCTCCCTGCTCCATCCCAGCGCACTGCCTTCCTCACTCGGCCACGTGCTGCTGTCCCTACGGCAGCCTCAGGGTCTCTGCATTTCCAGAAGGTTCTTCCTCCAGATGTCTGCGTGCATCATTCCCCCATTTCTTTGGGTCTCTTCTCAAAAGTCATCTGATCCAAAGGCCTTCGGGGACCCCATCGAGGCCTCCCGGCAGCTCCTGCCTTCACTTGTTGGTTTTGTCTTTTTCCCATGGAGGCAATGTGAGTTCCATGGGGACAGGGGATTTGTTCATTTGTGCATCTTTCCCTGGCATCCAGAAGAGTGTCTGGCATAACAATGAGACCAACAACTTTTGTGGTACGAATGCAAACATACTGGTTAATTTGGGGGATGATCCTCATTCAGTAATTGCCAGAATCTAGGTATTTTATTGTTGAAAGATACTTCTGGTAGCAACTTAAAGAAAAGATACTGCTGGTAGCAACTTAAAGAAAAACTGTTGAGATCATAGTACTCTTTCCCACACTTTGACTAGAGTTGACATTTAATAAGATCAGAGCCATCACACTAATATTCAGCCATTGTTTTCACATATTCCCTGAGTATTGACTGAGAGTCACTGGGCCAGAGGATGGGCTAGGGGCTGGGATGTACAGTGGTGAATGGAGACTGTCACTGCGCCTACCTTCCTTGGCTTCCAGGCTAGTGGGCAGAGAGATGTTTTGCAAAAATCACAAAAATACGCTTATAATTACACATTCAGGTGAGTGCTATGCAGAAGCAGCACAGGCACACTGAACGACTGACTGAACGTGGAATCGTTTCTAAAGCAGTCACATTCAATCTGAGCCCTAAAGGGAGGTGCCTGGGGCCTTGGCACCCGTGACCCAAAGCTGTGTGCGCTGGCCCGGCTGTACCAGGTGCTGCGTCCTGGGGTTCATTCCTGGGCTGTCAGGAACTCCTACCCTGGCTAAGGCAGAGCTCTGCTCTCCTGGGAGTTGCTACAGAATCAACTGCAGCCACCTTCTTGGTGTAAAAATAGCCTCTCCCTCTGCTTACGGAGTTGGGTTGCTCAGCAACCTGTTTTTTCCCTTTTCTTTTTGAATCTCCCCATACACTGATTTTCACTGGCCCTTCACTGGGGAGGGCTGATTGGCCAGGGCTATCTGATGGGTCCTGCTGCCAGGAGCCAGGGAGGCCACGAGGCCATGGGAGGCAAGCGAGGCTCCCACAGGTTCGCTGGTGCCCTCACAGCCTCAGTGACATCTAGTGGGCCTTCCTGCCCCTGGCCCTGTGAGGGCGATGGGGGCTGAAAGAGAGGGGCAGGGAGATGTGCTCTCTGTTCTAGAGACACATGGAGGTCTGTCCAGTCAGATTATTCAAAAATAAAGACATCTGGGTGGGGCGCAGTGGCTCATGCCTGTAATCCCAGCACTTTGGGAGGCCGAGGCATGCACACCACTTGAGGTCAGGCATTCAAGACTATCCTAACCAACATGGAGAAACCCTGTCTCTACTAAAAATACAAAAATTAGCTGGGCATGATGTCAGGTGCCAGTAATCTCAGCTACTCCAGAGGCTGAGGCAGGAGAATGGCTTGAACCCAGGAGGTGGAGGTTGCAGTGAGCTGAGATCACACCACTGCACTCCAGCCTCAGTGACAGAGCGAGACTCTGTCTCAATAAAACTAAAAATAAAATTTAAAAAAAAGACATCTGACCAGCGGGCACACATCATCTCTCTCTCTCTCTTTTGTCCCTCTCTGTCTCTCTCTTTCTCTGTCTGTCTGTCTCCAACCCCCATGTGTACATACACCTCGTTGTAAAGAAGGAGAGAGATTGTAGTTGAACACCTTTCTTCCAAACCCAGTGAGTACTGGTTATAATTGGTTGGTAACAGAGAAAGGATTTCAGGACAAATCAGAGACAAAGTTTACTTCTCCCTTCTAGGCTCCAGCTCGAGGCCAAATTCAATAATCAATCTATAAAGGATAACTGCAGGCTTCACATCTATCCAACATACTCTCACAGTTCCTGGATGCCACTGTGACAATTACACAGCAAAATATACGATGTTCCCTGAACTAACCAAACTAATGATAACAGGCCCCTGACTGAAGCCAGGAGCAAGTTTGTGTTTAAAACCAGACCTGGGCACTCTCTTCATGAGCGAAAGGCCTAGTTGTAGGTCACGGTCACGTGCACAGCCAGTAATAGGAGAGGGAGAGCCCAGGCTGCTTGGGACGAAGCACTATAGACAGCAGCACGTTCTACCTCGGCCTCCACGTGGACTCATCCACCGAATTCTCCACGAATTTGGCTTTGATGATTCCACAACGAAGCATTCACCCACTTGGAAGCCCCTCATCTATCAGGACCCGGCCCTGTTTCTGTGGCATCTCCAGCTCCTGGCTCGACGCCCGGCAGGAGCTCAGTGCTCCCCCAAGGCTAGCTAAACAAATGAACCTCCACGCCACGCGGCAAAAAGGGGCACCTCTCCTGTTATGCCCAGCTCCACACCAGTATGTCTTCAATTCACTTTCTACAGTTACTCACCTAAAGTATTAAAAATGACCATTCTCTCCTCTGTTTTAAAACAGCCAGTGGCGCCTGCAGCACAGAGAACAAAGCCTAGGTCCTCATCAGGGCTCCAGGTCTCACGTGGGCTGCCTCTACCTCCCCTGCCTCTCATCTGGCTGCTCAGCCCTTGTTACAAAATGCCCCTCATGGCCGGGCGCGGTGGTTCATGCCTGTAATCCCAGCACTTTGGGAGGCTGAGGCAGGCAGATCACCTGAGGTCGGGAGTTCGAGACCAGCCTGACCAACATGGAGAAACTCTGTCTCTACTAAAAATACAAAATTAGCCAGGTGTGGTGGCACATGCCTGTAATCCCAGCTACTCAGGAGGCTGAGGCAGGAGAATCACTTGAACTTGGGAGGCGGAGGTTATGGTGAGCTGAGATTGCACCATTGCACTAGCCTGGGCAACAAGAGTGAAACTCCGTCTCAAAAAAAAAAATAAATAAATAAATAAATAAAAGATTTTGTTTTTCGCATTTTCTTTGTTCATCTCATTTATTTGTCCCCATGACTAAGCCCAGCCCTGTCACATAAAATTATCCAACAGACATTAGCTGATCTGATATGCACGATTAAGGTCAGAGTATCCAGAGATATTTACTCACTCCATTATCCAAGTTGCTTTTCAAACAGTCCCAGTCCATTATTAACTATTGATCACCTTTGTTCCTACCTCATTTGTGTGAGCTGTAGGAAATTGTGGTCAATAATTATTTCCAAATTGAATAAAAACAAAGACAAATTTTGTTTATGTATATGCAATCTATACATAGGACTGCATGGATCACATATGCAGATTACATTTCTGTCTGACAAGCTCATGGTCTTCTCGGAATCTTTGTTCAGAAAAGCCCACCCCATATTGACTGACTGCACATTCACTCCTCTGGCCACAGCCCTTGTTTCTCAGAGATCTGCAAACAGATGCCATGATTTGAACCTTTGCTTCCTCAGCTGGATTTATGTGATGCAAACATGAGCAAGCAGCAAGCCGGCTGCCGTGCAGTGAGTGTTTTCCTTTGATTGGTGTTTCTGGATTCAAGGTCAAATGATCAGTTGCCTGTTTTTTATCCCAGTTGGTGGGTTGCTTTTGGCATCACATGCATAGGTGGTGCACCCTGAAATACTTCCTCTCTTTGCTCTTGCTTGATATGGTGTGAACTCCCAATACTCCCTCACAGAACTGGCTCTCTTCGGCATTCCTTATTTCAAAGAATGGTTATCTGCGGCAGCGCTGACTCACTGACCACTGGAATTTGTGGCCCATCTAGAGAAGGAAGTTCTAGGAAGTGGCTACCCACCAGCAGTGATATTTCCTCGCCATCCTTCCCATTCCAGGTGTGGCCCACGGGCTGTTCTTGCCAGTGGAATGTAAGTGGAGGTATCAGCATTGTTTCTGGGCCAAGATTGAAGGGCAGATATGTCTTCTCCACACTCATCATCCTTCCACAGTCTGGACACAGATAACGGTGAGTCCCTGGAGAAGGCAAGGCTGCAGAAGAAAAGGTCCTGGGTACATGAGGGAAAGCTGCCCAGACCAGGAACACACATTTTATACTGTTATGTGAACAAGAAATAATTTCTGTTTGTTTGAGCCTTTTATATGTGGCCTATTTGTTATAGCAGCCAGCATTACTGTTACTAACACTACAAATTGAGCAAGATAGAAACACGGAAGTCACTGCTGACACTTTTTTCCTCGTCTCCTACATTTAACTCTTTTTCAAGTCCTGTTGCTTTACTTCCTAATTAAAATTGAGGTATGATAAAGGAGAGTAATAGGATGTTTGTAAGTTAGGTGGGGTTCGGTTTTTACAGAATTTTGTAAGGAGTTCGAATTTTTATTCTTCTGCATTGGGAGCTCATTGGAGAATATTAATTAATGGTGTTTCATATGGTTTCAGTTTTTAAAAAACTTTTTCTGCCTGCTTTGACTACACTGTAGTGGAACATGGAGGAAGGCTAATTTTCTTAGAAGTTGAACTAGTTTAGTACTAGCGAAGATGGAGGAAAGTAGATGAATTTAGGATTCATTTTGGAAGTAAAGTTGATAGAACTTCTTTAGGGTTTGAATGTGATGGGTACAGGGAAGTGAGAGATCAATAATGAGAGAGTTTTGGTTGGAGTTTGGGGCCACATATTGAGACTAGGAGACAGAAAAGACAATTGGAGGAAGGCAAATAAGATTTCTCCTTTGGACATGTTGAGTTTGAGGTTTCAATAAGACATCCATGTGCATAGGTCCAGGAAACTGTTGTATAACAGGCAGCTACTCATTGGAAGTTGGAAGGATAAAAGGTGGAGGTAACATTTTGGGAATTATTTTCATAAAGAAGGTGATTAAAGCCATTACTTTGGATGAGATCACCTGGGGAGAAAGTGTAGATACAAAAAAAGGCTGACTACTCCAACATTTAGCAACAGAGAAGATGGAGAATAGCCAGGAGGAAACAGGAGGATGAGACATCCTAGGAACCAAGGGAAGAGGGTGCTTTAAGGTAGAAGCAGTCACCTATGGAAAAGAAGAGGGCATCAAGAAGAAGGCAGAGAAATGGCCACTGGATTTAGCAAGAAGGAGGCCCCTGGGTACCATAACAAGGATAGTTTCATTGGAGTGGAGAGATGGAAGCCTGGTTGCAATGGGCCAAGGAGAGAATCTCAGCTGAAGAAGTGGGGATGGAAACATTGGTTTCAAGGGGAACAGAGGATTAGGGCAGTAACTGGAGAGAATTATAGGACGTAGGAGGGCTGTTATACCAAAGATGAAAGATATGAGAGGATTTTTAATGCTGAAGGGAATGGCCAAGTATAAAGGGAATAATTGGTGGTATAGTAAAGAGCAGGGTAATTTCAAGACAAAGTCTTTGAGAAGAGAGAGGGGACGGATCCGAAGCAGCAGTGGAGGGGCTGGTCTGTGTTTGGGGTGAGGCCATTGCATCTGCCTTCGGGGAAGGGAGATGTGGAGACCTCCATGGGTCTGGATGGGCCTACATTGGGAAAGAGAAAAGGAAGTCTCTATGATTGATCCTATTTTTGCAATAAACAACGAAGAGAGGTCATTGGCCAAGAGTAAAAAGAAACTTAAGAATCAACCCATACAGGAAATTAATACCTAATTTCTTAGACTATAAATATAATTACTAACTTTAATTTTTCAAAATAAAGTCTCACTCAATATTTTTTCTCTCTTTATGGTACAATATTTTCCCCTCATTTGGGTCAAATCCTTCTAAGGAGGGTTTTCTAGGCAGCAAGTTTTTTTGGAGGGCAATGATCTCCTATACTTTAGAATATTAAACAAACAAATGTAAACATAAGAAAAGTGTTCTTTTTATATTTCACATTTCTCTGAGTTAGAATGTCTCAGTTTCCATTAATTTCATTTACTGTTTTTGTGTTCACGTAGTACTGCATTTGTGGATAACCATGGAATCTTACTCAGAAAGATTCAAATCCAGTGTGAGTCACATTCAACTCTCCTTCTTTTTATCAGCAGCATAAAATTGGTCACATTCAAAGACTTTCATTGAACAATGTCTACCAAAAGTAATTTGTCTACTAATTAATAGATTTGAGTTTTCTTTGTTATTTTAGCTCTTGTGTCATATTTGCCTAAATTCTTTTATCATTTTTAGATATTTCATGTCTTTCATTATTTAATAATTATGAGCTTTTGTGTAATAGAATTTGTTATTTACTGTATACAAGGAAACATCACCACTCTCCAGTCTCCAAACTACCATAGACGTAGATGTTTGTAAAGAATCGTTATGCAGAGCCAAAGCCATTCAACTACATAAAGTGATTTCTTTAACTTTACAAAAGTAATCTTTTCATACCAAAACCTTACTAATTTCAACCAATTCAGGAAATTTACTTCAAATATTGGAGAAATGAAATTTTGTATTATAAATAAATGAAATTTTATTATATTTATGTCTACAAAGTCTTAGTAGACAATATTAACTTGTTATTCCTAGCCTAAGTTTACATACATGCAATTAAAAGCCATTCAACCCTTAAAAATCTCATTCTTTTATATGTGTTCATCTTTCTTTAATAATCACTAAGAATCTTGTCCATATCTATTAATTTCACTAACAAACACTTTTTATTAACTGTCAATAGCATGGTTATACTTGTAAGGAGTCTAAAACACATATGTATATACATATATGCATTTAAAGATCAAAAATACATAGGTTTATATATTTTAAATTGCCATTTACATGGTAATTTTAAAAATTCTTTCTTTTTCTCTAATTATCTGCAGTAAGCATATAATACTTTTTTAACTGAAAAAAAAAACAGCCTCCAGAGAATGAGAGTGACTATTAAACATTTGCGAGGCTGAAGATTCATAAAATCCAAATATTAATGATGCTGGCCTGGAGCTGGAAAGGCTTCACACAGCAGTGACAGCACGTGGGGTTTTCCAAACGCCAGGTTTAAAAACAAAGCAGTGATAACCTTACCTAGTTCTAGACACAAATCTAATCATAAAAGTAATAGTATACGTTCTTGTAATTCGGAAAAGATGTGTTATTTTATAAAACAATTTTTTCTTCTTTCTTTGTTTCTTTTTACCTTCCCTTTTTCTCCTTCCCTCCCTTCCTCCCTTCCTCCCTTCCTTCCTCCCTTCCTCCCTTCCTTCCTCCCTTCCTTCCTTCCTTCCTTCCTCCCTCCCTCCTTTCCCTTCATCCCCTCCCTTCCTTCCTCCCTCCCTCCCTTCCTCCTTCCCTCCCCCTCTCCTTCCCTTCTTCCCTCCCTCCTTCACTCCTTCCTTCCTCCCTCCCTCCCCTCCCCCTTCCCTCGTTCCCTTCCCTTCCCTTTCCTTCCTTCCTTCCTTCTTTCCTTCCTTCCTTCCTTCCTCCCTTCCTCCTTTTCTTCCTTTCTTCCTTCCTTCCCCCCTTCCTTCTTTCCCCACATGAGACTGGTGGCAAAGCCAGTCATCTTGGAATAGTGGACTCCTGGAGAAGAGCTTAAAGTCACATAAGACCCTTCTTTGTCACAAAGTGCTTCGGCCAGTACTGCTCCAAGGGCGCAGTGGAAAGGAGGAAGCTCTCCATTTAGCTTTCACAGCATAAAACCATTTCACACTTTTCTCAGCCTTCTATGAACTCACGTCCTGGGATCCTTTCTCCCTTCTCCACCACTTGCCTTCTGCAGGGACCTGTCCTAGAACCCATGGTGCCAAAGCCACTCAAATGACAGGGATGATGCACTTGGCCTTCAAGGTCATGTAGGGCAATGTTTTTCAAACTCCAGGTCTCAAACCAATAATCAGCCATGAAATTAACTTGGTGGGTCCCAAGCTGGACTTTTTATAATGAAATAATAGATAATGGCTTCAGAAAGTCAGATTAGGATAAAGCAAGGTGAAAGAATGGAAATAATGGGAAGGTGAGGTGGAAGGAACATCTCGGAAGGGGTCCTCTGGCAGGTGCCAAAGAATGCACACATGGGGAGGAAAAGGAATCCATGGAACAGAGAAAGCCTGGAATAGGAGAGGTGCTTAGGAAAGAGAACGCTTACGCTGCCTAAAGGTCAGATCCTTTCCCTTAGGATCAGGAGTTCTAAGAAGCACTGAAGGAGCCCAGTCCCGGGGTTGCAAAAAGTAAAGAGACTATTGCTAAGAGAGGTGAAGTAACGTGACCAAAGTCACATGGTATATCGGAGTCCAGGTAAGTAAATTAATATCCAAGACGGCCTTCGCTCCTGGGTTGCAGAAGGAAGGAATGCAGTGTTCACAGCCCTGTCCTTGCTGGACAGGTCTTGTGAGATAGGGCTCTGTCTCGGGACTTTAACCCTTTCTTTATGGGCCAGGCAATCACAGTGCAGGGTCTTGTGTTAGGAGGACCCCTCTGCATATTTTCAACTAGGTTTTGAACTCATCAGGACAAGCAGCCTTCTTGACTTATACGTAGCAGGAGACTATTCATGGTGATGAGGCCAAACCCCTGGCTGCAAGGCACAAGGCTCCATCGCCCAGAGTCCCGGTGCAGTGCAGGCCTGTGGCCATGGTTGCAGGATTCACTGGTCCTGGGTGGGAGATTCAGGATCCGGGCCATCACCACATTTTTTTCCCCAGAGGTGGGTAACACTGTTCCCAATGCGGAAGGCCAGGGGCATAAGTATATGCTAGAGGCTGAGGTGTGAGGGGTGAGTGAGAGCCTCCCTCCGAGAGAGCAGTTGCACTTCCCGGGAGCCTCGTGTTGCTGGAACTGGAATCAGGTGCGAGTCACTTCAGAGACACTCTCCGTGCTTTGCACAGTGGGAGCTGCACTCTCTCTCTGCAGACTCTGCAAAGGGAAGCCCTGAGGTTTGGGCTGAGAGTCACTGGCCGCCCTGGAGTTCGTGGCCTCAGCTTCTTTTCCCCCTCATCATCCTGCTCCTCAGCCAGGTGTCAGGGGTTCGTGTGCTGCCCAGACCTGAGTGCCATCGTGGTTTGTGGAATCCAGCAAGTAGAAGGAACAAAGCACCCTGCAGGAGGAGCAGACGCCTCAGACCAGTGATGGGCCTCCCTGCAGCAGTGGGGAAAGGACCGTGGAACAGCCCAGAGCAGCACAGATGAGGGCTGAGGCCGTGCCCAGGGCAGCATGGGTGAGGGCTGAGGCCATGCCTGGACACCTCTGGCTCTGCAAAATAGTTTGTTCAGAGGCAGAGAGAAAATTGTAGTCAGCTCTTAGAGAGAACAGACTTCAGTCATTGCTACTTAAACCAACGAAAGAACTAACAAAAAACTACACCTCAAGACTTAGGACAACATTGGAAACCCAGAGAAGAAGAGGGTGGACTTTAAACAGGTGTCGTTCTGGAGTCAAGTCAGGAACTGAGGAATATGTTTCCAAAAACCCGGAGGAACCTCTTATTTCAGCAAATGCTTGGGAGAGGAGGAGCAAGAACACTTTGAAAAGTAAGGCTAGTTTTGCAGCCCAGAATAATCTTCACAAAAATTATTACGAGGAAGCAAGGGGAATGGAAATGAAGCCACAGGACGGAGTCGGGCTCTGTCCCTGTTTGCAGAGAGCCAGCGAGGACTGCCATGCAGGACTTCACACACCCAGGAAGGCTGGGCCTTGTGTCTTGTTTTGTTTCTTCTTAGAGAATGAGAAAGTGCCTCCCAAAGGAGACGGTCCATAAACAATACCCACAATGGCAGCCTAAAATGTCTTGGGCTACCGTTGGGTTGGAGAAACATGGAGAAAAGAGAAAGGGGCTTTAAGTTATCTCAGAGTACTCAATTTTGCTGGGAGTTGCTTATTCTAAATGTGGGTTCCATTCACAGCAGCAGAGGCTACCAAAGAGAATCCACATCCAACCCAGCACGGGGACCGGGAACCTTGAATGCACAGGCTGTGTGCAATAACACCAAGGCAAGTCTAGTGAAGGCTGGAGGTGTCCGCCTGCCAATTCCGTGTTGTATCCTCAGAGGAGGGGGCACTTCAGACGCCGCTTTTCCAGAGGGAAGGCAGCCTGCCAACATAGACCTCTTCCCAGAACGTGGGGACTCCAGCATCCCAATCAGTGAATGGGATGTGTCTTTTCACTGAGTAGTAGATCTCCAGGGTGGAGCCTTGTCAAGAGGTGTGTTTTCCATGGCACCCTAGAACAGCTGAAACCAGAAAGCTGCTCTGTGGTGAATCTCCTTGAATCTCTCACCTGCCATCTTCCTCCACCCACCACACACTGTCCACTGCAGCCTGTGAACTTAAGGACACATCAGAAGTGGGCCACCTCCTAGAAACCCGGCTTTTACTTAGAAAGCAGTTGTTTGCATTGTGGGTTGATCCAGTGGACACATTTTGGGTTTGGAGTTGTGTGTCCAAAATGGCAATGAAGATCTGGAGAAAGGTGCTTCTCTGTAGAAAGCCGTGTCTTGGTAATTCATGGAAATGTCGAAAAAAAACTGGAACGCAAAAGTCAAACTTGGTTTAATTGATTTGAGAGGAATTGAAGACGCCACATCAGTCCAGGGAAAAGGAACTGCACTGCGGACTTTGAAGAGCCTGACTTTACACATTCCCAGGGCCCCTGGCTGGGGCTGTGCCACACAAAGGAAGAAAGGAGGGAAAGAGAGAGGCCGCGAAGTTACCTTGGGTTTTGAGTACTCTGTGGGCAGGTCTTGAGCCGGCAATGGGAGCCACTTAGATAAGAAATTGTACAAAGTTACAGCACATTTTTATATTGCTCCCTGTGTTAGTTGCCGTCCATTGGACTTGGACACCGTAGCTTAGGGCAAATAGGAGATACAATAGAAAATGGCTTCCTGTTTTTACGCATCTTATGGCTGCAGGATAATAATTGAAGCAATGGCCTGATACGTCATAGAGGTGGCTGAGAGTGACATTAACAAGGCATTTATAGTAGGGTTTGAGGGATGTAACTGGCTGCCCCATTGGTTCCAGGTGGAAGCATCAGAAAGCGAATTGCTCCTCCCCGGGTGGTGCCAGGCCTGCAGGCAGCTTCTCACCTGCCCCTCTTGCCTTGCACAAGGGCTTCCCAAGGGTGAGAACAGTCCCTCTTCTGGCTTCTCACTTAGCTCAGAGCCAAATGCCTTAGACCAGCCTTCATGGCCTGTGGGTGCTCATCTCCCAAGCCCACCTTGACAAATCTCCCCCCACTCGCTTCTCCCCTACCACCCCAACTCCTTGCTGTTCCACCAAACCCAAACCTCCCCTCCAAAGGGCTCCTTTGCTCTTCCTTCCTTCCTTCTCTCTACAATGCCCTCTCCCTGAGTCTCTACAAGGCTTGCTCCCACATCAAACACCTGCCCCCATCACTCTCAACATATTTTTAAAAATAGATGTATCTTGTTTATTTTCTCTTTTCTCCTCTAGAATGCAAGGCTCAGGGATTTTACTCTAGTTTGTTCTTTGTTGTATCCCCAGTGCCTAGAATAGTGCCTGGCATAAACTAAATGCTCAATAAACACATGTGGCATGAATGATGCAATGTGATGACATGGAGCAATCATATCTGGGTGCGGAGACATAGAGATGGGGCTGACCAGTGTTAAGCAGGACTCAAGAGAGTGCTGAGGCTTTAATGAATAGGATGCTAGTGACAAGGTAGACAAGATGGCCAGAAAACTCAGGCAGTCAGAAAACAGTGCCTGGATCTGTTTACATTCCAACTCCCTCCCTGACGAACAGATGGGAATGTTGTGATGGCTCATCAGATAGTCAAACCGCATCTAAATAAACTGCTGACAAATCTGCAAAGTACAGTGCTTTCTGTTTGGAAAATTCACAAGGCAACTCATATATATAGTGTCATGCCAGTTTAAAAACAATACTGCCAGAATAAAAACTATAATTGAAAGTTTCTTTTAATAACATCTTGGGGGTGTTAAAAGCAAGAGATTTTTTAAAAGTCTAATTTAGTTCTACAAAGGGGATAAAGCTTTAGCTCCTAGTAAAATGAATTTACTTCCTCAATTTCTCCATTTCCACCCCACCCTCAATATACTATAAAATCCTATAACTAAACTGGAGTTAAAAATGCAAACAAAATTTCCAAAGTATGTGAATAAAATCTAATGTGTATTTAGAGTGTTGTACTTTGCAAAGCCAATGAGAAAGAATGTTGACTTTGGAATCAAGCCCACCTGGGTTTGAATCGCAGCTCAGCTTCATCGCAGCTATTCTAAGCCATGGTTTCAGCATCTGATCAATGGGGATCCTGATATGCACCATCAGAGATATGATGGGACTGGCAAGCACTGGGACTGGTCTAGTAAGTATTTAATAGAGTGCCCAGCACACAGCCCGTGCTCCCAAGTGGCAGCTAACAATCTATACTTTTTCAGTTACAAACAAACAAACAAAAAAACCCCACACACAAAAACGGCCTGACTAATCCTGGTGCTATGACAGAATTTCTAAGAATCACGATGCTATTTTTAGTTTGGTGCAAAAGTAATGGCGGTTTTTGCCATTACTTTTGTACCAACCTAATAATACAACTCAAAAATTATCATAACTTAAAAAACCCAAAACATCAACATGAGTAATCAACAAACTCTTCTCCAAAACAATGTTTTGTATTAATACTAGTAATGGAGAACATTAAAAACGATTTATTGCATTGTTCTGTGAATAGTTCTCCAAAGGGCAGCATTCCTAAAATGGCAAAGATGTTACAGAACTCCAAATCAGTTTCTCAAAATTACAAAATTAGAAAACAAATTTTAAATAAAGAACTTCAGAGCCATAGAATTCCCCCAAACAAACTATGTACTTATGTCATTCTATTGATGAGGAACTTGAATCCCAACTTCCATCTGGTCATACAGGCAGGTCTTGAAGGGTGACTCCTCACTGCTAATCCTCACTGCTAACTCCCATCTACACTGTCGCTGGGGTGGCCACTAAAACAGAGAAGGATAAGCCACCGAAAAGGGCAGCACACCCTTCAACATGAGGCTTTGCCCCACTTCCATTCCCTGACATCAGCATTTCTGCATTTCAGTCATTCGGTGGGTATGGATGGCCCACCAGGTTCCAAGAACTGCCCCCAGGCATCTCTGTGTCCAAGACCCTTAGCTTGCCTTCCAGGCCTACCCCCAAGAGGGACTGAAGCACCTGCAGACATGCACCAGAGGGGCACAGAGCCAGCACCCAAAAGGCCTGGGAGAGGGCATTCATTTCCAAGGCGCTGTCAGGAGGAAGCTTTTGAGGGCCAGGAAGTGTGCGTTTTCCTCTGGGAGATGGCTGCCCTTCACCTTCTGTTCACTACCAGATCTTCAGGTGGATATGAAGAATCTACAGAGAGGGAAGTCTAAATATATATATATTTAGATATATATATATATTTATATATATATATTTAGAAAGATATATATATCTTTCTCTCCATCTATCTCTCTTTTCATCTATCTGTCTCTATCTCTATTATCTGTTTATCATCTCTATCAATCATCTATCATCTATAAATCATCTATCATCTATAAATCATCTATTATTTATCATCTATCTGTCATTTGTCTATAACCTATTATCTATCTAACGCTCTTTCTCTATCATCTATCTGTCTATCATCTATCCATCTATCGATCACCTATCTACACACACACACACACACACACACATATGTATATATACATACATATATACACACACAGGCATTCAGTTGACCTCACTGGTTATGGTTCACATTTGTGAAGGCATCTACTCACAAAATATATCAGTAACTCCCACATTAACACCTGCAGTGTTGTGCTTGTTTCTGAGTGTGCGCGGAGAGGGAGAGTCCAAGTCTTGATGGGAGCGTTCCCAGCTGAGGGTGGACAAGGCAACGCTCCACCTTCTTGTTTCAGCCCATTCTGTAAATGTGTCCTTTCTGCAGTCTACACAGTGCTACCGTTTTTGCATTTTCTTGCCTTTCGTGGTTGATTTTTCAGCCTACAATGGCCTAAGCACAGTGCTGAAGTGCTGTCTAGTATCACAAGTCATGAGACTGCTGTGATGTGCCTTATGGAGAAAACAGATGTTAGAGGAATTGTGTTCATGCTTGAGTATTGGGGCTATTGGTGGTGAGTTTGATGTTAATGAACCAATAACATAAATTAAATAAGATGCCTTTAAATAGAAATACACAAAAAGTAAGGCTGTGTATTACTCAGTGGATAAATGTGACCAGAGGGTCACAGGAAGTGAACCCTGTATGTCCAGTACAATCAACTGTTTAGTATTGGCTAAGCATCTGTTTAGTATTGGCTAATGCAGTGTACATGGCAACTTTATAAAACAACTACCTCAAATAACAAGAATTGCCTGTATAAATGTGCACACATATATATACAGGTTGAACATCTCTAATTTGAAAGTTCAAAATGCTCTAAAATCTGAAACATTTTGAGCACTGTTACAAGGCTGCAAGTAGAGAATTACACACCTGACCTCATGTGATGGGTGTGCAAGATTATCTGAATTATTACATAAAACTACCTCAGGCTATGTGCAGGAAATATATATGAAACATAAATAAGTGTTATGTTTAGACTTAGATCCCATCCCCAAGACATTTCATTATGTATATGCAAATATTCTAAAATCTGAAAAAATCCGAAATCCTAGACACTTCTGGTCCCAAGCATGTTGAATAAGGACACTCAACTTGTACACACACACACACACACACACACACACACAGTCATCCCTCAGTATTCATGGGAGTTCCAGGACCTCCTACAGATACCAAAATCTTCAGATGTTCAAGTCCCTGATATAAAATGGTGTAGTGTTTGCATGTAGCCTACGCACATCCTCCTGTGTACTTTGAATCATCTCTAGATTACTTACAATATCTAACACAATGTAAATGCTATGTAAATAATTATTACACTAGATTTTAAATTTTTTATTATTTTTATTGTTGTATTGTTATTTTTTTTGAAATATTCTCAGTCCGAGGTTGCTTGAATCCAAGGATGCAGGACTGGCATTTATGGACCCGACTTCACACACACATCTATGTATGTATGAACATGGAAACACACATGGGGGGACATGGCATGTGGCTTGGGTCACGGTTTCATAAAAGGAGACTCTCATGATTCTGTAACCTGAGGGGTGAAACCAGGAGTTCTCAGGAGATGGCCAGTGATGGCTAGAAGAACTACAGCAAAGACATGTGCATAAACCAATCATCAGTGCTGCAAGGTCAAGGTCACACATGTGTGAGACAAGCCACCCAGCAAATCTATGGTTCTTGCAGTTTCGCAAAGAGATTTTATCTTTTCCTCCTAACAACTCTGACTTCATGCGGCCTGCACAAGTTCCAGGACATAAGGGTTTCTTGAATGCAGCTAAAGGGTAATGTTTTTCCAAAAAATTTCAATATTCTAAATATCTTAAGTGTCACAAATTATTTGTCTCCAAATAGTTTACATTAACAAACTTTAAATACTAATATTTTAATCAAAACAGCCACCCCTACATACACACCTCCTTTGGCTTGCAGTATAGCAAAAAGGGAGGCATTTCCAACTGTCAACATTTTGAAGCTGTGTTATCATACAGCTTTGCAGTTCCCATAGCAACATGTTCCATTGCCTAGGTGATGGTGATCTTATGATGTCACTAATGAGTTAAACTAACTTAGAAGACAGACGGACATTTCCTCCTGGGTACACCCACAGCTTAAAGTTGCCCTCCAAGACTTATAGGGTTAATGTACCAAAGTGTAGCTTCATTGGGAGTTATGAGCACATCTCATAAACATAATTCCAGGGGTTCGCCTGTGATGACATCATTCCTCTTCACAAGGTTGATGGATATCCACCAAGTTGCCCCTCACATTATCCCATGGAGACTTTTCCCAGCTGAGGAACAGATGCTGAAACAGAGACACAACCACCTGGGGGAAACATGCAACAGCTGCATGAAGGTGTCGAGGGGAGGGAAAAATGAAAGTGTCAAGGGATGTTGTCACCAACTCAGATAGAATGGGTCACTAGAAAAAGTGGATGATCAACATGAACCATCCTCGGGCAGTTCTTCCTTTCCCAAACCAAGTGATTGCCAAAAGGCAGGAAGATTTTCCCGTTTCAGTTTCCTTCTGTCTGTATTTCAGTGAGTTTGTCATCTCATAAATGAAGGTGTCACACACGGGCAAAGATGTGTGGAAGAGGTAGTCACAGAAGTGTGGGGTATCTTAAAGTATGTTTAAGACCAGAAACTTAAAATTGGAAAGGGGATTCCGGTCCCGTATTCTCTCCCAATTCCTCTTACAACTGGTCTGTTTGAATGGCAGATACGGTACAGGATATTTCTAAAGCAAAAGTGAAATTTAGAAGATGGGATGCTATTCTGCTGGTTTCAAGGCACAGGATCACTGTCCCATGCACATTTTACTTCCAAAATCATCAAATAGCATTTAGGCACTTTGTAATTAACCCAAAGGGGCCTTTCAACAAATAGCATGCATGGAGCTCTAACTTGCAAACGTGCAATTAGAGTGTATTCAAAACCAATTTTCTTTCATGAATGGAAAATGCGTCATCAAATTGCTTGTGTACAACTAGAAGTGTGATAACCTGGCTCGTTGGCCCTGTCCAAATATGAGATTAGACAAGTTCAAGGCTGATTCTGGGGAGCAAGGCAACAGAAGGCTGTGACAAGGTCCCTTTCCTCAAATTGTAACGATTTTTCAAAAATTGAACAGAAGTAATTTGAGCATAAACCAAAAAATAAAATAAAATATTAAAACCTGATACAGACCACGTACTCCACACGAATGCTACAATGGGTAGTTACAGATCATGGAGGACCACAGTGTGTGTAGAGGGAGTGGCTGTTACACCTGCTGTCACATGCCACAATGCAGCCCACGGTCTCTCTGCACCAGAGAAGCAGTAACACAACAGGACAGGGGAAGGGGTAGGCTCCTCCCCTGCTGGAGAGGAGCTGGGTCTCTGCATTACTGTCTTCCTTGCTCTCTGTTTCCAGTGACCAGATGAGCCGGTAAAGACCCAGTGGACCCAGTGAGCACCCCTGGGCATTGCACACAAAATCAGAACCATACAGGGCCGTGTCATTTGACCTTGGTCCAGGGTCCTCTGCTTTTGCTTTCCAAAGAGCCAAGAGAATGGCTACAAAATCATGGCCATGTATGTGCACACCTCAAGGCTTCTTTACTTTCCTGCTTTTTCTGACACATCACTCAGGATACTTCAACTCTGGGGTTCAAATGTAGGACCAACTTTGGCATTTTGGTGATTATTCCTTTTACTTCCTTTTGGTTGTGCTTCTGAGACAACCAAAGTCTGATTCTAAAGTGTTATGAATCCACCAGAAAAGGAAATTTGATCTGGAGGTATCCCTCAAAATACTAACTTCAGCCATGTCATTAAGTCTAGATGCTGCACTTTAAATTTAGATGTAAACAACAGCAATCAATGAGTAATTGCATTGGCATGAGGTGGCCGTGTTAACATTGCCATGGGAACATTAATTTCAGAATGTGTAATGATTCCATTTTAAATATTCTTTTAAAACGTTGTCAGCAATTGTCAGAACCGATGCCAGTTCCTAATTTGCAATCTGTTGATCCAAACTTGTTTCTGCAAAACCTGCCAGTACCAAAAGGTAAAATGTCTGTCAGCATCATGAAACTTCATGACCTAATTCCAAGTTCAATTCCATACATTCTTCTCTGCTGTAACTGGATCAGTAAGAACTCAGATTCAGGATAGGACCATCCTAGGGCAGTTCTTCCTTTCCCAAACCAAGTGATTGCCAAAACGCAGGAAGATTTACCCATTTCAGTTTTCTTCTGCCAATATTTCAGTGAGTTTGTCATATCATAAATGAAGGTCATTTATGAGATGGCAGTAAGGTCAGCCCTTATTGCTGCTGTGTCTTACGGGACAACACTGCATGACAAATGACAAGACCTAATGACAAAGGAGCAAAGAAAATGGCACCGCTCCTCTCTTTTGCCATCTTCTCCCGCTTGGAGCCAGCTCCACATGCATACTAAACTTTCATTTATTTCATTGATTGATTGATTGTGCTGCTGCATGGCTCTGGGTCAAAAGATTGTAAAAATAAATAAACAAAACAAAGCAAAAAACGGATTCCTTTTGGTCTTCAGCAATAACCAAAAATTCTGTCTCTTTTATGTGGCAGTCACACTTGCTCTGTGGGATAAGGGCCACCCTTATTGTCATTAGAGCAAAGGAAACTCCACGCCGTCTGTTTCCCCACTGTGGGCCACCTCCCATTCCACCATACGTAGCACTCTCTCCCTCGTCCAGGCCCCATGCCAGTGGGGTTTTCTGTGTTGGAGGCAGCAGAATACCCAATGAAAAGTGGCTTAGATCGCTGGAATTCCACGTTTCTCCTAAGACCTGTTGGGGTTGGGTAGCTCCAGGAATGGTCATCTCAGCAACTCAAAAATGTCAGAGCTCCAGGTCAGCTTTTCTGATATTCCTTTGGATTTCCTTCCACGATGGCAACAGGGAGCAGTCGTTGCCAGCTCCAAACTCACTCCCGCCCACACGCAGACCCAGGGAGCAAGAGGGAGGTTCACCGCTCCTGAACCTCTTTGCATTTTAAAGAAAACCCTTCCCTAGGTGCCCGTAGCGGACATCTCTTCCTGCTCCCAGGCCAGGGCTGAGCCACAGGCGCACAGTGGTCTCACTGCACCAAGAGCATGGCCATGGCTGACTTAAAGCAATTAGAACTCAACCCCGGACTGGAAGGCACACATCACCTCCATCATCCAGGACACATGGGAGCTAATCTGGACAAGGTTGGGATCCTGCAGGGGAAAGAACCAGGGAGATAAAACGGTGGGAAAATTGTGCACTCCAGGCACCCCACAAATGCCCCGCTCCTCAGGGGTGCCGAAATGGATGCTTTACTTCTAAGTCAGAAGCGGGGCAAATCTAGGGAAAAAACGTTGGCCTCTACAAGCGCAGATCAGTATGCTATCTAGCTTCCTAAAATGGTCAAAAGACGACATTAACTGAATAAAGTAAAAGAAGAATAAAAAGGCAGCCAGGTGCTTTGTGCGGCGGAGCCCACCGGAGGCTGGGCAGTGGTGAGTCCGGACCCGGGAAGCACACCAGGCCAGGCTTTCCCCAATGCCCCCTGCGTCACCATCACCTCATCCTACAGGCCCAGCTTAGCCGCCACCTCCTCTTCTGCATCCCAGAGCCCCTCAGGGGTTCTCTGAGCCGGTGATGCTGGATCGCCTCTGACTCCCTCTTTTCTTGCTGAGGCCCCAAGTGCAGGGCCCAGACTCCCTGTTCGTCCTGCTGCCCTGTGGTTCCAGCCACTGGCACGCTGTCTTATCCCCCACAAATGGTTGATAAATACCGGACGTCCACTAAAATCAGCCTTAGTATTCCAGAAGTGAAAATAATTCTGTAACTCAACAATTCCAGAGTGATGTAAAAAATAGAGAGAGTAAATTTGATATCTCATTTAGAAACGGTAGAAATTTTTTAACCACAATGGTCTCATCATGTATAGAATTCTGTAGTAGGTTACAGCAAACATGGATGTATTTTTGTTTTGTTTTGTTTTAATAGACTTTATTTTTTAAGAGCCAGGTTCACAGCAAAATTGAGTGGGAAGTACAACGAGGTTTCATATGTGCCCTCCCTCTCCAGAGTGTATTTTGAAATTACCAACAGTATTTGAAAATATGGATAATGCAAATATAACACACGTTTCCAGACTTTAAAGAAAGTTAACATTATACTTGCCTTATTTTCAAACCAGAATATACCTTAAACCACCGTTTAATTTATATTGAATTGAGATTTAATGCTATGGGTACTTAAATGATTGTAAAGTTGTGTGGAAATCCTTCTCTCCAAACAATAATTATTTAAGCAGCCAACAGTTCAACTGAGATTTACGACTATTTTCACAGAATTGCTTGAATGATAAACTGATTTTTGTACTTAAGTTATTGCCTTTTAAAAACAGATTTTGATATTGCCGTTTTGTATATGTGCCTATAGTAGCTCATAAAGCACATTCGTTGACATTCTTGAAACCAGTTTGGCTATGTTTTCAGATATTAGAAACACATTTCCAAGAAAATTGCCCAAGCGGACCTCATTTCTCCTGCACAGGTTTCACCTCTGGAGCAGGAGTAGGTGAAGCCCTCCTCCTCACGGGGGTTTCAGTGTGGACCCCTGGGAAGTTAATACTACTAGTGAATGACACAAACTTTCAGACTGTCTTTGCGGATGTGTTTGCGACCTGGTGATGAGCTACAGAGGACTGTTTTTAATGGCAGATGATGGGAAATCTGCTCTCACCAAATGGCAAAAGCATAAATGCAAATCACATTTGTCTGGGGAGAGCTTTGCACCCACAGACTCAGTACATTGTCAGGGCATAGAAGCTGATTCTATTCTTGAATAAACATAGAGAAGATAAAGGAGGTCCTGAATCTTCCACACTTACCCATGTAATGATTAAATCTTTCCCTTCCTTTTAGCTTCATCAGCAAGTCAAGCTGGTTTCATGCCTTCATGGAATTCTCCCAAGATGGCAAGTGGATCATCAGGCCCTTGTTCTGTCACCATTTCCCATTACAAATATGATGTCTACCCACCAAAAATAGGAATGTATGCACTGTCTATTGGGGCAGGGCACTCTGTGTGGCCTCACTGGGCCCACCACATGGGGACTGGCTATGCGGGCACTACATGCCATGAGCATATGTACTCATGGCTGAGCTGCCCCAGGCCCACCTCCATCTAGGAGATAACCTTGTGGCTTAGTTAACAGCAAGATCTTGGTATTCCACAGACCACGTTTCTCCTATCAGCCCAATCTTTCCACTCTCTAGCCTGGAGTCAGCAAACTTTCTCTGTTAAGGCCGAGTAGTGAGACGTTTAGGCTTCACACGGCACATAAAGTCTGCTGTATCCTACTTCTTGTTCTTGTTCTTCCTCCTCTCGCTCCTTCCTTTCTTTTTCTATTTACAGCCTTTTGAGCATATAAAAAACATTCTGAGCTTGTGGCCTCTGCAGAAATAGGCCGCGGCCTGGATGGGCCGGCTGTCTGCAGTTTGCCAACCCAAGCAAACCATTCTAACTTATCTTTTGCAGTCCTGTTTTAAGAGCTATAATTATTTCTTTGCTCTTTATTCTGATCCTCCCAATTTTCTCTGAACTTTATTGTGCACGTGAAAGCAAATACAAAGCTCCAGCAGAAGTCAGACGGAAGCAGAACGTGCCCTTCTTGATAATTTTCAGGTGCATTCTGTTAATGACGATACCTCACTGGTGCCCACCCTTCATATTCCTTAGAGTCTCTGATTTTTTTTTGGTATGGCTTATGCCATTTCATATTGTTAGACATATTCTAGTCACCCTAAATCACTACAATACTCTAGTCAGCAAACTACTGTTTCCTTGCTGCCTGTTTCATAAAGAAAGTTGTATTTAAATGCAGCCACACTTATCTGGTTACAAATTTTTTTGGATACGTATTTCTGTGGTTGTTTTTGCTCTACAATGGCAGAGCTGAGTATTTACATTAGAACCGTATGGTCCATAATTACTAAAAAATTTCTGCTGGTCCTTTACAGACCCCTGATCAAAACTACAAACCATGATCAAGGACATACATTCAGTGTATTATCCACTTTGCAAAATTACAGTTTATCTACCTTCACTCAGGTGTTCTTGCCCTTACTCCTTCTTTCAAAAATTTAAACCCATCATCTTCTACATGAGTAGCACTTTGTTAATCTGGAGAAAGAAATAGGTTGTAGTAAAATGATCCAGTTATCTTTAAGAATGAGACCATTGGTCTTATACTGCGGCATAAATACTTTGAGTGACAATCAAGATGCTTATCTTCTAAGACTGGGCTTACACACACACACACACACACACACACACCTGCTTACTATACATTTCAGGACAAATATAAAAGTCAGCAATGAGCCATACTTAACTCTTCTATTTTGAAATTAATAAGAAAATTTTGATGTTTTCACTGCTTCTTTCTGTGCCCATACCTCCCTGGTATCTTTCTACCTCAATCTTTCTATTTTTTTCCTGAAATGCTATTATTTGTTTGTTCACTTACTTGCTTCACTCTGAATAACACACTAGACTATATTCCATGGGTTAGGGATTTTATCTTCTACCACTATAGAAGTGGTAGAAGATATGCCTATGTATTTGATAAATATTTGCTGAATAAATAAACCACCACCTCCAACAAGAACAGGTTGTTTTCTCTGTGCCCTTCAAACTGGCCATCTAAGATGCACATTCCTCCAAAGTGAAGTCTGTTTCTATGCAGTCTACCGGCAGCTGAAACCTAGTGACCCTGGCTTTGAACTCCCAGTTATTGGAGATAATCCAGAACACAGTCAGGGGTATGGCTGGCACTGGGGAAGTATGTTCCTGGACCACAGTAGATAATAAATAGTAGTTAAATAAATTCATTCTTATGACACAAATAGCACCCTCTCCGATCTCAGTGTGATCTCCTCCAAAATTTGTTTGGAGGAAAGAATCTTAAGTGCTCACAAAAATGTGAAAATACTCTAAAGGCTCATTTTGTCATGGCTCCAAAGGTCTTGACTCATCCTCCTGATGTGCACCCAGGCCCCAGAAATAGGGGGAGCTTGTTGAGGGGTGGAAGGGCTGAATGACCCGCCTACTGACTTTCAGGTCTGTGTACCAAAGCAGCGCGGGATTACGAACTTCCCCAGTGCCAGCCATACCCCTGACTGTGTTCTGGATTATCTCCAATAACTGGGAGTTCAAAGCCAGGGTCACTAGGTTTCAGCTGCCGGTAGACTGCATAGAAACAGACTTCACTTTGGAGGAATGTGCATCTTAGATGGCCAGTTTGAAGGGCACAGAGAAAACAACCTGTTCTTGTTGGAGGTGGCGGTTTATTTATTCAGCAAATATTTATCAAATACATAGGCAGGGATATCAGGGAACAAAAATGACAATCATCCCTGCCCTTGTGGAACTTACTTTCTAGAGGCTGAGAGTAAGGCCAGATAATAAACAGTAACATCATAAATTTCAGAATCATTTGGTGTGTTAGAAGATGATACATGCTATGGATAAAAGAACAGGAGAAGAAAGATCAGGAGTGCTGGGGATACAGGCTGACATTTACACAGGCTGGGCCAGCTAAGCTTATGAAGAAGGGTAACATTTGGACACAGATCGAAAGGGGTGAGGCAGTGACACCTGGCAAGAGGTTGTTCCAAGCAAAGGGAGCTCCTATGCAATGGTCTGTGATGAGAGAGGGCTTGGTGCATTCCAGCATGAGCATGGAAACCCACTGCCAACACAGTGAGCCCATGGGAGAATTGCAGGAAGTGGGTGCAGAAGGGCAGGGCTACAGCACGTAGGGCCTTGTGGGCCCTTGAAAGAGACTGGCTTTCCCTTTGAGAGAGACGGGGAGCACTGATGAGCTCTGGGCTGGGGAGTGAAATCAAACTAATGTCACGAATGGATCGCTCCTGCCACTGCTGGGATTAGACTGCAGGGTAGAAGCTGAGGGGCCAGTTGAGAGAAGCAAGCCAGGTGCATGAGGTCGGTGGGATAAATCAGGCTAGGTAGACGTGGAAATAGTGAGACGTGAGAAGCTTCTAGATATATCTTGAAGATTATTGGGCCAGTAGGATTTTCTGAATAGATCAGATATTGCGTGTGAGAGAAAGGAGTCAAAGACAACCTCAAGATTTTTGGGCTGTGCAACAGAAAGCATGGGATCTCCATCAACTGAGATGGGAAGGCTGAGATTAAGAAAAAAATATACAACTTCCAATATCATTGAGTAAGTTTGGTCTTGATTGCCACCAGATTACCCCAAGCCAGTGGGACTCCTGTGGCCAAGCCCAACCACTTGGCTGCACACAGAGTCTAATGAGTGGGCAGGGTCACCCCATCAAAGCCAGACCTTCCCTTGCTGTCCGCTCCTCTTACACAAAGTGGTACAAGCACAGCTGAGGTACGCGGCAGATGGTTCTTGCTGGTGCTACTTGGCTGAGGTTACATGTCTTAAAGTTAAGAAGCAAAACAGTAAACAAAGGGATGTTTAATATTTTGATAGTTCAGATATTCATATGGAAAGTGACTCATTTCCTTTTTTCAAAAAACCTAGGACAATCTGTTTGCTCTAGAACTGGTCAAACAATGACCTCCTTTTTTAATAACAGTAAAACTCCTCAGGGTGGCATTCTGAAAAAGCATGTGGGAGGTTATGAGAATGTAAAGGTTAACCTTAAGTAACCCAGACCACTCCCATGAGCTCCACACGTGAGTCAGAGTCAGAAAGAAAAGTGCCCCGCGGATAGCGCTGTCCATTTGTAGATACATCTGCTCACAGATGTTTTCTCAATCTTGGAAACATTCGGCTGAGTCCACTGAGTGGCTAAGAAAAGGGTTCTGTCAGGGTTGCATGCAAAGAAAGCCTAAGCCACCTTCCGGGGGATCCCCCGCTCCATGAGTCCACATTGTGAAATGAGGATCCCAGCGAATCCCAAAGTCTACACAGAGGATGACTGTACCTCCAAGCCCTGAGATTAACATAGGTCAAAGTAGACACCTTCCAGACAACAAAATAGGAAAACACCCCAGCCCACTGAAATGGGTACTATTCACAAAGCACTCTAAGGTGGAGAAAGGAAACCAAGATGCTCTGCTAAAGCTTGGTGAGATGGGAGCAGAGATGAACAATGCAAACAAAAATGGCCTTCGCTCCTAATTAGGAAGTCACAAACATGATGTGTCTTTTTACGTGATTAGACAAAAGTGTTACAAAAGCAAAGGGCTTGCTTTTATCAACATAGTTACTGACCAATGTTAAGCATAACTATCCCTGGGAAATAGACTTTCAAAGTACGGACAATTTCTTAAGACAAAACTCTGTGCATGTCTGCTAGAAATAGAACAAGGCCTATTCCAGGTATTCAGAGCAGTGACCACATCATGGCAGGTGGCAAAGTCCTGCTAGAATGATATGTGTACCATTGATAGCACCGTCGATATGTAGATACATTAGCTCACAAATATTTTGGAACAGGGCCCTGAACAATGCCAAGACAGGCTGGGCCGCAGCGGTGCCCCCTCCTTAGTTCTGTGGCAGCCAGAGAAGGCTCCTGGCTGTGGTTGGGAGGTGACGGAATAGTCAGAGCATGTGAGTCCTTCATAAAGAGAGTTTGTACTGGCAGCCTTCTTAACAAGAGGACCCATTGCTGGTTACGATGCTTTTACAAGATTATCTCAATGAACATGGGAAGAGGCTCAGGAAACAGTTACACAATTTGGGATTATACACCTAATATATAACTATTACCACTTTAAAATTAACTGTGTTTTTTTTTTAAAGAAAATTGCACAAATTTAACTGGAAATTTGTGCCAATTCATTTTTCAGAGAAAATATAAAATGCATTCTACCCTTGAAAGTGATTTTTAGTTCTCAAACTTCAACTTTAGAAAGAATAAGACCAGCTTTTGCCTGTAATCCCAACACGTTGGGAAACAAAGGCAGGAGGATTGCTGGAGGCAGGGATTCAAGACCAGCCTGGGCAACATAGCAAGACCTCACCTCTACAACAACAATAACAATAATGACATCACAACACTTTAGCTAGTTGTAGATACAGAGTATGCTATCACATAAGGAACATCTGAATTGGATAGAAGATCTCCCTCTGTGGGTATAACTCATTGTTTCCATGTTGGATAGAAGATCTCTGTCTGTGTGTACAATTCATGGTTTCCAAGTTGGATAAAAGATCTCTCTCTGTGTGTCCAACCCGTGGCTTACATATTGGATAGAAGATCTCCCTCTAGGCGTACAACTCATGGTTTCCGTTTTGGATAGAACATCTGCCTCTGTGGTAGAATTCATGGTTTGCATGTGGATAGAAGATCTCCCTCTGTGGTACAATTCATGGTTTCTATGTTGCATAGAAGATCTCCCACAGCACGACGAGCACCAGAGAATACTAGTGGTGGGGGCAGGGGTGGGCCACCATCCTGTAGTAAAGAGGCAAGGATTCCCCTGAAACAAAAATCCTATCTGAGCATCCTTATGCAAAAAGGACCTCAACCAAATCCTCACACCTTATATGGAAATTAACCCAAAATGGATCACAAACTTAAATGTAAAACATAAAAGTTATTAGAAAACATTTAGAAGAAAGCATAGGAGAAGATCTTTGGGACCTAGGGCCAGGCACAGTTCTTAGATTGGACATCAAAGGCATGACTCATTAAAGAGAAAATTGATAAGCTGGACCATATCAAAATTAAAATCATGTGCTGTGCAAAAGTCTCTGAAGAGATTGAAGAGGCAAGCTACAGACTGAGAGGAAATGTTGGCACACCCCATATCCACCAAGCTCTTGAATCTAGACCCTATAATGAATTCTCAAAATTTAATAGGAAAAACGAAATGGGCGAAAGACACAAATAGCTGCTTTGTTGAAGAGGACAAATGGCAAATAAGCACATGAGAAGAACTTTAACACCATCAGCCATTAGAAAATGCAGATTAAAACCTCAATGAGATATCACTATACACCTGTCACAAGAGAAAAAATAAAAAACACTAGCAATAACACCAAATGGTGGTGGGGTGAAGAGAAACTAGATCACTCGTACATTGCTGGTGGGAATGTAAAATGATACAGCCACTCTGGAAAATAGTTTCTTATGAAACAAACCATGCACTTACCCTAAGACTCAGTAATTCCACCCCTGGACAGCTATGCCAGAGAAATAAAGGCTTATGTTTACACAGAAACCTGTACACAAATGTTCATAGCAGCGTTTCTTGTAATAATAAAAAACACTGGAAATAAACCAAATATCTTTCAATGGGTGAATGGCTAAACAAACTGGTATGTCCACACCATTAAATACTACTCAGTGACAAACACACAGCTTGGATTACTCTCCAGAGAATTATGCTGAATATAGAAAGCAAATCTCAAAAGACTACATAGTGTATGATCATTTTAATAACATTCTTGAAATAACAAACTATTGAGAGGGAGAACTAAAAAACAGATTAGTGGTTGTCAGAGGATCATGATGGGAGATAAAAGCATTGGCTGTGGCTGTTTGAGGTCAGCAGGATGGAGACTAGTGATAGAATTGTGTTGTATATTGACTATGCCAGTGGTGGTCAAACAATGCTTCACGTCTGATAAAACCACATAGAACTAAATACACACAAATGAGTGCAAGAAACATTTGGGAAATCTGAATATGGTGGATGGGTTGTATCAATGCCAATATGTTGATTGTCATATCAGACTAGTTACACAAGATGCTGCCATTGGGGGGAACTGCATGAAGGGTATATGAGGCTGTGTATTATTTTTTACAGTTGCATAAAAATCTTCAATTTTCTTAAAATAAAAGTTTAAAAAATCTTATTCAACAGAAAATATGCAGTGTACTTGTTTCTCTCTCTGGGACCCCAGTTTTCCAGCTGTTTTCTGCCTGGAGCAACCCTGGCAAGGTGAGGTGAATGAAGGACCAGCAATAGTGGCTGATGGTGCCATCTTTGATTTCTTCTGCAGGTGAGGCCCCAAGCCAAGGCAGGACCTGAGATGTTCACTGATAAAGCCAGTTCTAGTAAGAAGCCATCCATCCTTGCTTGGAGCTGTAAACCACCCCTTCTTTCCTGGCAACAAACACCCTTTAGCCAATTAATCTAGAACTAAATATGTATGTGTCCTTTAATGTTGAGAAAACTCTCCTGTTTTGGCTTTTTCCATAGTATTTGTGTCCATGTCTAAATTCTCAGAGGCAAAAGTTCTATTTTAAATGGAAAAGTCAAACAAAAGAACAAAATGTTCGATTGACCTTTAAAGACTTAGAGTTTACAGTTAATTTGGAAACCCTAGCGGTTAGATTGGACACACCCTATGTTCACACTCTCCCTGTGTGTCCCTGCACTGGATGACAGGAAGAGAAAAACAAGCCAGGCTTCCAGCCACTGGCAATTAGAGCACAGCATCCAACCTGAGAAAAATCAGACTTTCCACCCAATCCCACCCAATGCTCAGCATCAAAGACGTGTCAGACAGGCTGGGCTCCACTATCCTTGGATGACTTCATGGGTCACTGCAAAGATCTTTAAGCCTCAGAGCTACCAAAGGTAATTCTGTTTTATAATGAAGATGTTGTACTTTACTTCAAAAAGAGTGTCGTTTTCTAATGGAAATATGTTGCATTTCTATAGATTTTGAAGTTGCATTTAAAAGACTTGGGCTGGGCGGGAGCGGGGTTTCTTGGAGTTTACTTACTATAGAAACAAACTTATGGAAGCATGTTAAGATTCATTAAAAAACACATGCTATGTTCTCACTTATAAGTGGGAGTTGAACAATGAATACACATGGACACAGGGAAGGTAACATCACACACTGGGGCCTGTTGGGGGGTGGGGGGCTAGGGGAGGGATAGCATTAGGAGAAATACCTGAGGTAGATGACAGGTTGCTGCATGCAGCAAACCACCATGGCCCAAGTAACAAACCTGCACATCCTGCACATGTACCCCAGAAAGTAAAGTATAATTTTAAAAAAGCACATGCTAGCCCTTAAACTACCTGGAATTCATCCTGAGAAAATAGTGAAGTGTGGCTATCAGGATTTAGCCATAAGGATATTAGTTACACTGCTGTTAGAAACAGCCTAAAAGCCAACAACAGATTGGTTAAATTATTTACAATTATATATCAGAATGATCATATAAAACTATTTTATTGATATGGAAAGATAATCACAATAAAGTAAGATTTTTAAAAGGCAGTTTTTTAACAACTGAACATTATTTATGGAAATAATATAAATGTATAAATGACTATGCAGAAAGTTTGAAGAATATACACAAAGGTATTTTATGTGTTGGTCTGTGGGTAGAATTGGGGAAGTCTTGTATTTTCTCTTGCTTATATGTCTGTATTTTCTCATTTTTCTTTCATGAATATTATTAATATGAGAATGATATATATATATTTATATTTTATATATATATATTTATATTTTATATATATATTTATATTTTATATATATATATTTATATTTTATATATATATATTTATATTATATATATATATTTATATATATTTATATTATATATATATATTTATATATATATATATATATACTTTTTTGTTTGTTTGTTTCTGAGACAGAGGAGTCTCGCTCTGTTGCCCAGGCTGGAGTGCAGTGGCACCATCTCGGCTCACTGTAACCTCCACCTCTTGGGTTCAAGCAATTCTGCCTAAGCCCCCCAAGTATCTGGGACTATAGGTGTGTGCCACCATGCCCGGCTAATTTTTATATTTTTAGTAGAGATGGGGTTTCACCATATTGGCTAGGCTGGTCTTGAACTCCTAACCTTAAGTGATCTGCCTGCCCTTGCCTCCCAAAGTGATGGGATTACAGGCATGAGCCACCACGCCAGGCTGAGAATGATATATATTTTTAAATTATGTTATTTTATATATAATTTCATATGTACTGTTTATATGTAATTAAACATATTTAATATTTATATGTAATATTTATATATAATTATATATATACTATGTATACACTATATACATTTAAAGTAAGTATGTTAAAGCCCTAGCTTCATCACACTCAGAAGTAGGTAAAAAGGGGGAAAACATGGGTCCTGCATGGGCGTCCTCAAAGGTACCTGTTTAGAGGTATTCCCTGGAGTTGGCGATGAGATCTTAAAGTTACCCTGTATAAGAATCATTCTTATTTGCACTGTGAGCGGATTGACCAGAGGATGAGAATAAAAGGGGGTTCATGAAACCCACATGAGGCCGAGGGAAGAGTCAGTCCTACGTGGTTTCTGCACAACCTGCTGGACCCACTCCAGGATCCCAGGGAGCCCTCAGTTCAGCACATGCTCAGACACCCACTGTTTAACCGCCAGGCATGTGGTGTGAGCTGCTCAGCCCCTCATGCTCGACTTGATCTGGTCCTCCAACCTTGCTATTCGTCTGGAATGAAAAAATAGTGTGTTCTCAAAAGGCCATGGCAGAGCAAAAGGGAGACATTTCCTGAAAAGCATCCACTCTACAGGAAATAAAAGGCAAAGCTGTCTTCATATTTGAAACCTGGTGGTGCCAACATCCCGGCTGCTGGTGGCTGACGTCTGGAGCACTTCTGACTCCCTCACATCCCCTCTCAACCCAGCACACATCACTCAGTGCCTCCTTCTGAGTGCTGGGACCTATGGTGGGCTCTAGGAGCTCAGAGAAGAATGCAATTTTTTCTCAACAAGCAATTGCTCAGCCCCGACTCCACTGTGTGTCCCCGAAATGTACTCAGGGAAATGAATGAGAATGAGACAGGATCCTTTGGTTGAGAAGTTTCCAGTGCAGTCTTGCTGGGATGAGAAACAAAGAACTAAACCGTGGTGCATGTTAGAGCCATGTGGGTCTCCTTTCCATCTGAGCTCTTCCCCCAGAAGCTGTGTGTCCTTGGGCAAGTCAATCAGCCTCTTGGAGCTTCTGACTCCTCGTCTCTAAAATGAGACCTCCTGCACAGAGGGTTGTTTGGAGGACAAAACTCATGGCCAGGCACACAATAGCACTCACCAAGAAATTAATTCAGTCCACAGCCTCACATGTGGCAGGCATTCAGTAAACTGTGAATGACGTGGTTGGTGCAGAAAACAAAAGAACTAAAACGAGATGCTTGTAAAGCACGCAGGAGTCCTCGAATGCAGGTCAGATCTGAGGATGGTGTGGGAGGTGGTTGGACACAGGGAAGGATCGAACATGGGGTTGTGCTTTTTCTCTCCTCAGATGTGTTTGTTTGCTGCTGAGAAAGGCAGAGTGGATACCTAGGCAGGGAATATTATTTCTCTTGCCCTGGCGTTCTGGACTCGTTCCATACATGTGATGGAATGATACAACATTGCTGTGAAGGCCGTCAGAAACATTACAACCACTCAGGTTGGGCCAGGCTGCCCACGGGACCTGGAGTGACCACTGTGTGGGGCTGGAAGCCGCGACCTCCTATGTGTCCCATGCCCCAGCTAGCAGCCCCTTGTGTGCAGCGCCTTCAGCGCTGCTGGAAAATCATGAAGTCGAAAGCATATTTTCTCAGAAGGATCCATTCCTACCATATTTGGATAAACAGAGCCAACTTCACTGTCCCTAGCAACATCCCACGACCGCGTCCGCACAGGAAAATCTGACCCAGCTTGTGGCATGGGCACTGCAGTTGCCCATCACCTAGCACCGGGCTGGGTCAGAGCTGCTGTCGCCTAGGTGGAAAGAGTGTGCTCCCTAATGACCAGGCACATATAACTCCAGGTGTGAGGGCGGCAGGTGGGAAGAGAGTGCTCCCTAATGACCAGGCACATATAACTCCAGGTGTGAGGGTGGCAGGTGGGAAGAGAGTGCTCCCTAATGACCAGGCACATATAACTCCAGGTGTGAGGGTGGCAGGTGGGAAGAGAGTGCTCCCTAATGACCAGGCAACATCACTGCAGGCGGGAGGGTGGCAGGTGGGAAGAGAGTGCTCCCTAATGACCAGGCACATATAACTCCAGGTGTGAAGGTGGCAGGTGGGAAAAGAGTGCTCCCTAATGACCAGGCAACATCACTGCAGGCGTGAGGGCGGCAGGTGAGAAGGTTCACGGATCCCTGAGCCACTGATGAATGAAGAAAATGGTTTCTTCTCCATGTTCACCAGGAAGCCTAGAGAGTTATGAGGAGGAAGAGCATTCATAGCCCTTTTCACCTCCATGGAGCTGCCAAGGATGCCAGCAGGGGTCTTCATGAATAAAAGAAGTTAGGGACAAGTGGCCCAAGAGAAGAGAGAGGGTGTGGGTGGCCACCCAGCAGACAGGAAGGAAACACTTGAATTTCCTTCCTCTGCATGTGTTCTTTGGGTCTGTGGACGTGACCAACTGGATCAGAGGAGAAAACAGAGAAATAAGGAGAGAAAATCAACAATGTGTTGTTTCCCTGCTGAATTCACAGTCCACAGAGTTGCCTCGAGTTTCACAAGTCAGACTTTTTCCTTAAGTTTTGTTTTCTTCAAAAGATACTCAAGGTCTGCCTTCATCAACATTCCAATAAGCCACGCCACGCACGCCTTGCCCAAAGGCTGCTGATGAAAACGCTGGCTGTGCATGGAAGGAAGTGGCAGAAAGAAACAGATTCCTATTCTTCCATAAAGCAACTTACTTGCATTCAGAACATTTCAAGTGAAAAATCCTGAGCACTTTAATTGCCCATGTTAACGAGGGCCGAGGCTGTGAGGGCTGGAGCCGCGGGGAAGGTTCCCGGCTCACTGACACACAGGGAGCATCACCATGGCTCTTTGCAGGATCAGGAACTGGCATTTCAGCCTGGCGCAGCCTGGAATATGGGAAGCCACCGTGGTGCTGATGAAACTGAGGGAACCGCAGGGAGAACCAGCCAGCCCCGTGAAATATGGTGAGACAGCACGAAGCATTGGTGATGCCTGTTAGGAACCTTCCCATGCCCCTGCACCTCTGCAATATCAGATGGGGACCTCGCGCATTTCAAATATGACTTGATTGTAGAAAATGATTGGTTCATCTTCTCTTCCATCCACTTTGCCACGGTGGTCTCCTTCCATCCTTCAGGCCTCTGCTCAAGTGCGACCACTTCAGGAGACTTTCTTGCCAGCCTAGCTAGGGAAGAAGCTCTGACTGGCACTCATGAGCCCTTGCTCTGTTCCTTGGCTGCACTCATTATTATTTGACATCCTATTTATTCATGTACCTCCTCAGTGTCTGTTCACAAGAATAGATACCACGTCTGTCTACAATAGTAACTGGTGTATAATAGGTGTTCAACACATATTTATTGAAAGACAAAAAGGAATAAAGGGGCCATGGACTGCACCAGAGTGAATGGACCCTAGTGTTTGTGCTTGTTTGCACACTTGTCCTATACTCACACTTCATTCCACAAAGGATTCGAGGCAGAACTAATTCTGTGATTTGCCATAAAATTGTATTGAGTGCCCATTATTTGCAGATGTGAACATGAAAGAAGGTGGGAGAAATAGTGCTGGCGTTTAAGGTTTTGAAGTGCTTTTCTATGGGCAGCACCAGTTCCTTGCAGCCTTCCAGAGTCGCAGCTGACATTTGTATTCCTTGTCTCATACCTCTGGGAGAAGGCAAGGGTCTATGTGGAAAAGGTTATACATGAAATGGCTGTATTGTAAAGAAACAAAATAAAACAAAGACCCAGGTCTCCTAGGGGCTGTCTCCCCAACAGTCACTTCTCCTCCTTTCAAAGCGTGGCTGTGATCCAGTGTGTGGGGCTCTCCTCCTACACCCAGAGGAAAAAGCTCCAGGAGGTTGTTGAGAAGCAGGAATGAGAGAGAACAGAGGTTGAGCTGGACCACCAGGAGGCCACACCCTGTGGCTCTCATCAATGGCATGTGGTAGATGACAGAAAGGTTAGAGTCCCCTCACGAGGCAGGTGAGTGGAGGCACAGCACAGCCTTGGCAAGTGCAGGTGAACAGTCACAAAAGCAGAAACCATCAAGCTAGTGCCGGTCACAGGAAATGCAGCTCCACACAGGGAACGATATACTGCCCACTGAAGTGGTCCTCAAAGCCCAAGAAGTCCAGATCTTCCTGCCCTCTGTCTTTGGTGGAGACTCATGAGAAATACCAGCCTAGGAACGGCACCAGCATCAAGTCTTAAGGTTAATAAGGCTTTTTAACTTTGTTACATTTTTTATCTGCATTCTTAAAAGTTGGAACAGAATAATAGTGTGGACAGCCAAAGTTTTTGACATGTGAGAGCTAGATTTTTTTTTTCAAGATGAAGTTTTGCTCTCATTGCCCAGGCTAGAGTGCAATGGTGCAATCAGAGCTCACTGCAACCTCTGCCTCCTGAGTTCAAGCAATTTTCCGGTCTCAGCCTCCCAAGTAGCTGGGATTACAGGCATGTGCCACCATGCCTAGCTAATTTTTGTATTTTTAGTAAAGACAGGGTTTCACCATGTTGGTCAGGCTGGTCTCGAGCTCCTGACCTCAAGTGATCCACCTGCCTCAGCCTCCCAAAGTTCTGAAATTACAGGCATGAGCCACCACACCCAGCCTAATTTTTGTATTTTTAGTAGAGACAGTGTTTCACCATGTTGGTCAGGCTGGTCTCAAACTCCTGATCTCAGGTGATCTGCCTGCATCAGCCTCCCAAAGTGCTGGGATTACAGGCATGAGCCACCGTGCCCGGCCTGAGCTGAACTTTTTGAGGGATAACTGGTTTTGAGTTTCCATGGGGCATAGCCTTTAAAGACTCGATGTTGGTGCAAGAGCAGGTGGATGGCAGGTTGCTCCACTCCAGGCATTTCCCTCCACAGCCCCTCCAAGGAGACCAGGCAGAGTTCACCCAGGGCTGGGGAAGAGGCAGGACCAAAGAGAAGGGAGAGAGCCAGGCAGCAGTGGGCTCCTGAGAGAGGCCTCTGCCCTGGGCTGATTCCTGGTCTGAGGAGGCTACCGGAGATGACAAACCCCTCCCCAGGTTTGTGGATCTGAAGACATTAGGAGTCTTCCTCGGGGAGCACACAGGAGGCAGCAAGTCTTGCGGTAAAGTCCCCTCTACCTGTGTGGTTGGGCAGCAGATGAAGGAAAAATGGCTTTACGGAGTGTCTAGACATGAGAAGATCCGAAACAGTCCCTGTGTTTTCAGCGGGCACCAGGCAAGGAGGAGAAGGTAAAACGTCACAGTTTCCAGAGAGGGAAGAGAATTGGCTGAGAAAAGCTTGACAGACCCACAGGAGAGAGAAACTAAAACCTACTTCTCTTTTTAAGCACCTTGCCTGGTAGCTAGTATAGCACACATCCATTCATTAATAAATGTGGATATTACCAGGGAATTCTAGTTTTTCTCATTTTAGACTTGCGGAGGACAAACGAGCTCAAGCCAGTCGATCTTTTATATTATGCCCTAAAAAATATATGCCCACTTCTAAGGAAAAAATTAAAAAAGCATTGCTTCTCATTTTTTACATAAATTTATATTAATTCACATGGGAAGCAGAGACCTGAAAATTCATTTTCAAATATACATAATGAAAGGCATTCCCCCTGAGGAATCTCTCCCTGGTTAAAGAATTGTCAGCAGAATGCTTCTGGGTTTTTACAGCGCAAGTTTCGTAGAATATACAGATCTTTTGGTACAGGATTTTTAGGCTAGCATTTGTGTAGGAAAAAAAATTATACACAACAAAAATGTAACACAACATTCCGGAATAACGAAACATAGAGGGAGACATCTCAGGCTGCCTTCCAAGTGTAGCTGGGAGCAGGTCAGAACCAAAACAGCTGCTTTGATGGGCACCTTGGGGCCAACCACAGGCACAGCACAGCAATAGGGGTTTGTGAACATAAATTCTGGGACAAAAGCATAGCTCCAGTTTGCAATTTTTCATTTTGAAACATCAATTCCCTTTTTTTTTTTTGGACGGAGTCTCACTGCGACGCCCAGGCTGAGTGTAGTGGCGCCATCTCAGCTCACTGCAACCTCTGCTTCCCAGGTTCAAGCAATTCTCCTGCCTCAGCCTCTCGAGTAGCTGGGATTACAGGCATGCACCACCATGCCTGGCTGATCTTTTTTTTTTTTTTTTTTTGTATTTTTAGTGGAGAAGGGGTTTTACCATGTTGGCCAGCCTGATCTTGAGCTCCTGACCTCAAGTGATCCGCCCACCTTGGCCTCCCAAAGTGCTGGGATTACAGGTGTGAGCTACTGCACTCAGCCTCAATCACCTCTTTTGAAGATCTGTCATCACATTACTCCTCAGAGATCTTTAGCTGCACCAAAATGGCAAATATAGAATAGTCATTGCCTTGAGTTTGAATCTGATATTTTGCCTGAAATTTTGGCTTCATCCTTCAACTTGTCTACACCACCATCAATTTTCAAACTAGTGACAAAAAGAAAAAAACCTCTGGATCCATCTTTCTCTATAATCTTTATTTTCCTCAGCCCCATTAAAAAAACTAATTTTGCATTTATCATATCTTGCTTTACTGCAGGCACCTCTAAACTACCATAAACAAGGGGTCACTGAAACGAAGACTTAACCGAAAGCAAAGAAAGCATACTCTACCCAGTATCCTGCTTTCCCAGATACTTATCCAGTTCTTAGGATGGCAAAATTTTCATCTGTGGCTTTTGTTCCACCCCACCACTCTCTGCAATGCCATGGATGGGCTCCCAATGTGGTTTACACCACATTGGATGACACTACTACTAATAATATCTTGCTTTTGGATAGAAATGTAAGTGTGAGAAACACTTTCATACACATTGGCACATTTAGTCTCACATTTAGTGTCAACTGTCAACTGTAAGGTCGGCAGGAATGGCACTATCATTTCCACTATTAATGCGAAGAACACATATCCAAGCGTGTGAAAAATAGCAAATTTGGGGCTCAAAAAGATTCCTAAGTGTTAGGCACTGCTTCCACGAAGTTACAAAGAATGTAGTTATCAGACGTAGTTCCTTCCCCCAAGAAGTTCACAGTCTAGTGCTGGATATAGATTTGTAAACCAGCAAGTGTAATACAGTATGGAAAGGGCCCACCAGATACATAGGAAGTTGCATAGGAAAAGGCACAACAAACTCTATCAGCAAGAGAGAGCTGTGGAAAACCTTATAAAGGAGGCCATCTTTGGGTTCTTTGAAGAATGAGAAGACTCTAAATAGTGTAGGAAAGAAAAATAGAAGTAGGACAAAGTGATTCCAAGGAAGAAAATGTGTGTGCAAAGGCACAGAGATAATCAAAGAACTGGAAGTCTGTGCACAGGAGATGGCACTAGATGACGAAGGGCACAGAGGACTTTGACTTTGTCTTATAGCAAGTGGTAAGCCACTAAAGGATTTAACCAGGGGAAAGACAGGATCAAATTTGAATTCAAAAACATTTTGAAAGTAGAGAGGAGGACAGATTTCTAAGGAAGAGAGAGATTGTGGGCAAAATCCCAGGCAAGAAATGATTCTGGACTAAAATTAAGGCAAGGATAGCAGGAATGGAGGAGAGGGGATATGTTTGAGAGAACTTTCACTGGGAGAACAAACGTAGGGTTCATGTGCTGGAAACTTAAATCCCAATGCAACAGTGTTGACAGGCAGAATCTTTAAGAGGTTATTAGGTCATGAGGGCTCTGCCCTTATGAATAGATTAATGCCACTATATCAGGGGTGTGTTAGTGATTTTGGAAGGGGGTCCTGAGAAAAAGGATGAATTTTGCCCTCTTGTTGTCTCTTTTGTGCTCTTGCTATGTGATGCCTTCCACCGTGGGATGACACAGCAAGAAGGTTCTCACAAGACATAGCCCCTCACTCTTGGACTTCTCAGCCTCCAGAACTGTGAGCCAAATAATTTCTATTGTTGATAAATCACCACGTCTATGATATTTTGTTACAGCAGCACAAAACAAACTAAGACCATTGTCATTTGGATATAGGTGATGCATGTAAGGAAGAATTCTGGGTGGATTCCAGATTTTAAACTCATCAAAGTTGGATGATGGTAATAACTTTAATAATGAGGGAAAGAAGCAGATGGGTCAGGGAGTGGGGAAGAGCAGGAATCAGAAATAGGAGGTAACATGTTCAGTTTTGAGCAGTCCTTGTACACAGAGCCTCTGATGTATTCATGCAGAACTGGTGACGTCTGAGCTGGAGATATGAAATCCATTTTACTGATGCCAGAGGGAGGAATGTGATGAACCATGGAGAGAATGTGGAGTAAGCAGTAACAGATAGGAAAGGATGTGGATATCACCCTCATTTAAGATCGGCAGAAATAAAGCAAGATAATGAATGCAGAGAGGGAGAAAGACAACAGGAGAAAATGTTTTCAAGGAATCCAAGAAATATTTTTGAGAAGGAAGAAGAAGAAAGAACAGAGGGTCATGAAGGTCAAATGCTACACCCATGTGTTAGCCAGATCTGGCACCAGAAGACAGCTGTGTCCCTGCCACTGGCTGTGTCTATTGTGTGGTGGGGGGAGCTGCCAGGCAGGGTGGTGGGAATGGGAATGAATGCAAACAATGGGAGACAAGGAGAATTTTGCCTGTGAAAAGAAAGGAGAGAGAGGTGATTACAACCCAGGAAGATGGTGATTCTTAAATGTTAATGTAGGAGCAAGATTTGACCATATTGGCAAATGAAGGGCAGCCAACAATGATGGAGAATGAGTAGAGACTTACTGGGGAGCCTCACTTTTCCCCAATATTCTCTCTTTTTAACCCAATAGTGTGAATCATCGCCACTCTTCTAAGATCATCTCCCATCAGTCCTTTCATGGTTGAACTGAGAAAGGGCATTTGTGCTTTGGAAGGAATGTGCAAGTGGAATAAGACCTTTGCTGTGAGGATGGTTTGCTTAGGGTTAAATGCAGCTTATATTGTTGGGAACTTGTTTGTACAAATTTTGGAAGACCGTTTGCTTGCGCTGAGACTAAGTTCTTCCTCTATGTAGTTCAGTGGTGACCATGACAATTTTTTTGCCCCCAAACAGGCAGTTCTGCCTGCATCCTATGTAGCATCCCAGAGGTCTTAGACACTCCTTGAGGGCTGGAGGAAAGCCAAGCCCTGTAATCCACTGGGCCTGGCCAGCAAGCTCCACGTGCCATTGCCACTTGTCTAATCCTGAATATGGAAGGGTTCAGGTGGCACCTACTTGAAACTTAATAAGACTTTTGTTTACTTTTTTTCCCCCAAAGTACAAGACAAGAAGACATTAGCTATTCTACAGATTTTAACTATCTTCTTCTATTTAGCTTCTATTAATTCTCAGAGTAACTTTTCTCCTAAGTCAGTGAATGGTGAGATTTTCACATTCTCTTAAAACAACTTTGCATTGGAATTCAGTTTCATATTGCATCCAACATAAACTTACATATTTAAAAAAGCAACCTGTTCTTAATAGAACCTTTCTTATTTTTATATCACTGAATATTTTTACAACTTAGAAATATTTATTGAAAGAGTTGGTACATGTCTTGACATCTTTATAGGCTAGACAGTGCTTGGCACATAGTAGGACTGAATAAATATTTGTTGAATGAATGAAGAGTAAACAGAATAAATTAACAGTGAACATTTTGGCCACTAGAGAAAAACAGGCTGAGAAAGAGCTGTTGTCAGTTTCACAAAACCTGTCGAGAGCAGCAAATCACAATTAAACACAAAACACACACAGACACTATCCAGTTCTATAAACAGGAGGCAATTAAGGACCTACTAACTGACCTTCTAATAAATGCTAACCAAACTAGTCTTGTTCATTTCAGAGATTCTTACCTGTCAAAGCCTAAATTCAGGGCTCTGCAAACCAGTTCCTCCTGTATGAAGCCTGATAATAAATGTCAACAAAAATCCAGATATCCGCACAGACCCCACATCACAGGAGGGTCTTCTGAAAATCTCTCCCACTTCCTTTCCTCTACAAAGACTTCAGAAGCCAAAAGCTGGACTGTCAATATCAAAAGTCTAAATATATTGCATTTTACCCTCCCCAACAAGCCAAACAGCTTTGCAAACAGAGCAATGAGCTTTGGCATTCTCGAAGCACAACTGTGAACACAGCAGTAACTCAAGGAAAAACAACCTTGTGAAACAGTTCACCAACAGAGCAGCTTGTGGGCAACCAGAGCAGCTCTGTCACCCGAAGCAAACACTGCTTCACAAAGCCGTAGCATGGAGTCCATTGACAACTGTGAGCGTCTCTGAATAAGTTGTGTAAATATGGTTGTCTCCAACTAGAATAAAGGCAACATCCACTCATATCTCTTGTTGTTTTCATTCTGTTTATAGCCTATCCATGTTATACATGCAATTTTTAAATGAAATCATGCAATAAAACAAGAATTTGGCTGGAATGTTACTAATCTTGGATGAGTTTCAGCTGAGGGTGCCAAGGGCCCCTGTGCTCACTGGACAACGGGGCCCTTATCCTTGGGATTCAAGTCAGGTCCCCATGTGAACCCCAGAAAACCCACTCAGGGCTTCCTTCAGTGAGGGGGCCCTGGCTGATGTCTTCTCAAACACTGCGCCCTGGGCACTTTTCAAGTGCTTACTCAAGAAATCGATTTAAAGAAGTCCTGTAGTGAGGAGTCCAGTGACCAACAACATCAAAACTAAAACAAAAACAAAAACGAAACAACACACACACACACACACACACACACACACACACACTACATATAATCAGGTTGATGACCTCAATATGTGTGTGGAAGGGCAGGTTAAATGAAATTGGAGATAATAAAATTCTATTTGGAGACTAGAAATAAAATTCTATTTGGAGAAATAAAATCTTTAGTAAATTGGACATATGGGCAACAATATTTTTTGCAGCACTGTTTATAGCATCAAAAAACTGAAAATAACATAAGTGCCCATCAATAGGAGAATGGCTGAATAAAATATGGTGTTGCTACACCTCTACACCACAGAATATTATGCAGCCAGCACAAAGAATTAATTAGAATATACCAGTTGACTCAGTGAGATTTCTAGGAAGTGCTATTGATTAATCCAAGATACAGGAAATATGTATAATATCCTTCTTTTGTAAGACAAACCATAACCCAAAAGCTATGTACACATACATGTTAACAAGTATCCTTTTCTCTCCAAAACCTCTTGTTCTTGCATTCAGATAGCAAGTGCAGATGGTGAAATTGTATAGGGCGAGGGGTACCTGCGTGTGTGCAAGTCTATGTAGATGCATTTATATCTGTAAATCAGTAAGCAGCATTATGCAATTCCACATTTTTACATTTTTTAAAATGTTTGCATAGACACATATAACAAATTTCCAAATACAATTTTATAAAGGAAGAAATGAAACAGGTGAACTGCTATAAATTTTTTGGACTTTTACATTTTATTCTTTTTAAATTTCGTTTCAATAGTTTACTTTTATTTCAATGGTTTTTGGTTACATGGACAAGTTCTTTAGTGATGATTTTTCAGATTTTGGTGTACTTGTCACCCTGCTTTAAATGAATATGACTTGGGTTCTTCTGACATTTTTATTCCTGTAAAATAAACAGTGTCTGCACATCATTAATTAGAAAAGTGTTCGACACAGGGTGTGGATTGCATTGTCCTCAGAAAACCCGTCAAAAGGAGGTGCAGGTAAGGAAATGATGTTCCTAGAAGTGCAGTCACTTTTTTAAGCTTACACAACTCCTAGCCTGCAGGACTGGATTTGTAACCTGAGGCTGCCTGACTCCAAACCCTTTTGGCTACTCACTGGAGCCTCCCAAAGTCCTTGTTTTTGTCTCTGCCTTAAGACCTCCGTGGAGAATCCCGCACAACCAAGCTCCAGCAATGGAAGCATTCTTTGCAGCTGATCACTTTGATTTCTCCAGTTACCACCCACCCCAAGTTCTTGGGCAGCAGAAGAGGTCATAAGGCTCTCAGCTCTCAATAATCCCACATCTGTGTGATGGGGGCAATGGGTAAACCTTACACCGTGACAATGACTAAGCCTTTAAATTGGAGCGTCCCCAAAACTGAGCACATGAGCCTTGCTTGTTTTATTATTCCAGAATTTTTTACTAGGTGTCTGCTTTGAATTCAGAATAAAGATTCTTTCAGCAATATGTTATAGTGTCTTTAGTACATTTCCAGGCTATAGCACGTAGACTCAAATTTGTATTAAACTGGATCTTTGCAGACAGGGTTGGCTCAAATAAACGTGGAAAAAAGGAGCACTGTGTTAAAACACATGCAGTGGAAACTAATCAAGGGCTCATACAGACACGGGCAGCTACTTGCCAACAACCAGGCCGAGCATAAAGTAGTATCAAGGAAAATCACCCAACACTGTTTCATATTAGAAGGTGGAACCGCCTGGAAACAACATGCCCTCTCGGAAAGTTCCCGCCGTGCTCGGGCGCAGTTTTTCATCGTGATGCATCTCCCGGCGCAGCCTGGCACTCTGCGGTCTCCGCTTCTGTTCACACTGGCAGCGTTGGTGCACGTGGGAGTGCAATCACGGTGCTCACGTTCGCGTTTCCTCGGCTGCCTGGAGCCCATAGAGCGCTCCTTTCTGGGGGTGCTTCCTCTTTCCTGGGAGCGTTCTGTCCTGTGCCTCCCTCTCCAGGGTGCCTCTCCAGGGCGCCTGCCTGCGCCATCCAACCACAGCCGACAGTTCCATTTTTAAAAGGTCTTGAATAAAGTGAAATGTGATTAGTTGTGCGAAATGAACCAATGATATGCACAATGCAGCAGCCTTTATCACTGATGAAATCCAGAAATAAAGGTAATTTTCTCCAACTTTTGGTGCTATAGTAGCCGTGTTTCTATGAAAAACACTGATAGAACTTAAATTGTTTCATCTCCATAGTGCCTTTAGAAGAAACACAACCCACCAACAACTTCAGGACTGCTGCACGCACACTTCAACACTTCTTGGTGTAGAGCGCAGTAGGGGAGGCAATACAGAGAGATAAGAGCTCAGACTCTGAAGTCTGTCCGGGATATGCGCCCTCATCTCACACTTGGTACTCTGACCTTAGGCAAGTTATTGATACTTCTAGGTTCCATTTCCTTGAATAAATGGGGTACAGTAACATTTACACACCCCATAGGGTTGTTGAAAGGATTAAACCAGATAATACCAGTAAAATACTTAGAACGATGGCTGGCAGATGGGAGTACTTAGCAATTCATTAATACTACATCCGAAGAGAAAAAATTGACTCGGGCCTTTCTGAAATCAATACAAATCTGTTTCTGTGGCTGTTAGGGCCTTGTCTTAAAGAGGTGGAGAGACTCCCTCCATGAACTCTCTGTCTAAACCAGACAGACTCCAGTCATTTGAAAACACTCCCTGCCTCTTGGCCTTCCCACAGAGCCCACCTGACATCATTTGGATATTCGTCCCCACCCAAATCTCATGTTGAATTTTAATCTGCAGTGTTGGAGGTGGGGCCCGGTGGGGGATGTTGGGATCATGGAGGTGGATCCCTCATGGCTTGGTGCTATCTTCCTGATAGAATTCTCACGAGATTTGGTCACTTAAAAGTGTGTAGCACCTCCCTCCCTGACTCTGTCTTGCTCCTGCTTTTGCCATGTGATGTGCCTGCTCTCCCTTTGCCTTCTGCCATGACTGTAAGCTTCCTGAGGCCTCCCTAAAAACTGAACAGATGCCAGCACCATGCTTCCTGTACAGCATGCAGAGTTGTGAGTCAATTAAACCTCTTTTCTTTATAAATTTCCCAGTCTCAAGTGTTTCTTTATAGCAATGGAAGAATGGCCTAATGCACCACCTTTCACCTGCAGAGCCATCCCCCATCTCCTGCCATTTCACCATTTCTTTAAGAGCAGACCCAAAGATTCCCCATCACCAAGGTCTTCCCTGGGCACTTCAGGGGCAGAAGCCACCTGGGATGCACCTGGCTTCAGTCATTGTTCCTATCCACATAGCCATCATCTCACGATGTCATCTGGACAGTGATTCCTGGATGTGACTCTGCCCCTCAGGCATGATTGGCAAGCACCTTCAAAACGTGCACATTTGGGGTTTTCTCATAAAAACTTTTTTCAATAAATGTCCATTACTGCCTCATTTATTAAATATTCCGGCTAGGGCTGCCAACAGCCAAGCCGTAGTATATCATATGTGTGCTGGGGTAGCAGGGGAATTAAAAATGCCAGTTTATGATTTTATATATGTATGTATATATATATATAAATATATATATGCGCACACATAGACACACACACACACACCCCTTCACAAAATAAAGACTCCCTGAAGCTTGTTATTGTTCCCTGTTTTGTTTCTGCCTTGAAGATCGTTACTAAGGATGTTAATAATTTGTGACGCATCATCTTTAGTGCCTTTTTGCACCCACAGGAGGAGGCTGTCGAGGGAGATGTGTTCGGTGTGTGCCCACCTGTGCTTGCTGCCACCCACTGTGGACAGTGGGCCCTGCCATGTGTGCCTGCTGGGGCTCGCTGCTCTGCCCCTGCTCTGCCCCCGCTCTCAGGCCCCTGCTCACCTCCCCTTGCTTTGTCTGCTCCCAGTTTCAGCTTGTTCCATGCAAATCCCACTGGACCTCTTCTTGGGAAAAGTACTGCTAATTCTGATCATTTATTAGGCACTATTATATACCAACCTACATAAATTGCTTTAACCTCCACAGTGTGCTGGTAGGTATTTACGACAAGGCCCCCCAGGAGGAAAGCCCTGGTTTATGGTGTTTGCCAATTCCAGGGTGTAACTACAGCCCATTCTGCTAGAACATTTCCTCTGAAAATGAGGATTTGTTCCACTGTGATTGGTAAATTAGGGAACAATTTGAGTGTCATGTCAATGTCGGTTTGCTCAGGCACCATTTTGTTGCTCAGAAGCCAGGTGAATGCAGTAGGAAGGATGGATCTCACACACATGCATTTCATCAGGACAAGGAGCCACACCCACTCACACCTGCTATCTCAACTCTCTGTAGGATTTTAGATAACTCTTGTGTGAGTCAGGGTGCTCCAGAAGCCTGGGGAGAAACAGAACCCAGAAAGAGGAAGGGAAATGGGGCAGTGGGGCAGGGGAGGCAAGAGAGGAGAGAGAGAGAGGAAAGAAGGAAGGAAGGAAGGAAGGAAGGAAGGAAGGAAGGAAGGAAGGAAGGAAGGAAGGAAGGAGAAGGAAAGAAAAAGAAAGAAAGAAAAAGAAAGAAAGTAAAGAAAGAACGAAAGAATGAAAGAAAGAAAGAAAGAAGAAAGAAAGGAGTATATAGATCTATTGAACATGATATTTATGATGGGAATGGCTCATGCAATTACAGAGGCTAGCAAGTCCCATGATCTGTTGCCTACACACTGGAGAACTGATGCTGTAACTCAGTCTGAGTCCAAAGGCCTGAGAACCAGAGAGTTGGTGGTGTAAAACTCTTAAGTCTGAGGTCAAAGGCCTGAGAACCTGGGAAGCCACTGGCATAAGTACAGAGTCCAAAGGTCTGAAAACCTAGAGAACCTGGTGTTTCAGGGCTGGAGAAGATGAATGTCTCAGATCATACAAAGATAATTCACTCAAATTCACCCTTCCTCCACCTTTTCAGTCTATTAGAGACTTCAGTGAGTCAGGTAACGCCTGCCATGTTGGTGAAGAAGGATCTTCTTTACTCAGTGTTTAAATTCAAATGCTAATCTCTTCTGGAAACATCCTCACAGACCCACCCAGAAATAGTAATTTTCCAGCAATCTGGGCACCACCTAACCCAGTCAAGATGACACCTAAAATTATCCATCACATACTCCTACCAGCAGTTCAAAACAACATGAGCTACAGCCCTTCCTGCCACCAACTGGCTGCATAGCTCTGTGCCTTCCCTTCTGTATTAGTCTGTTCTCACACTGCTAATAAAGACATACCCAAGACTGGGTAATTTATAAAGGAAATAGGTTTAATTGACTCACAGTTCTGCATGGTTGGGGAAGCCTCAGGAAACTTACAATCATGGTGAAAGGGGAAGCAAATGCTTCCTTCTTCACATGGCAGCAGCAAGAATAAGTGCTGAACAAAAAGGGGGGAAATCCCCTCTTAAAACCATCAGATCTCATGAGAACTCACTCACTAGTGGGAGAACAGCATGAAGGTAACCACCTCCATAATTAAATTACCTCCCACTGGCTCCCTCCCAGGACACATGGGGATTATTCAAAATGAGACTTGGGTGGGGACACAGCCAAACCATATCACCTTCTCTTTAATTTGCCCTCTTGAATCTCAGCTATTTTGTATTTTTCCTCTGGTTTTCTGTTCTTTTTCTCTTGGGAACTCTTTGGTTCCCTTCCTCTTGCAGACAGGGAGGTGGACATGGTAGGCCCCCAGACATGGGACACTCACTTCTACAAGCAAACTTCAGGTCTTTCTCAAGGTGATCTTTTCAAGGTGATCTTTTCAAAGTGACGTCTTTACTGCAGTATTTAAGGATTTCTTAATGAGTTGAAATGTATAACTACGTGTGCTACCATTTTTATTCGGTTCCTCACCTTTTACTATTTGTCACTAATAAAGTTTTTGAATGTTGTGTCTCTAACCCCATTTTCCCATAAGCCCTACAGTTTTTAATGTAGAAATACATACATTACATTAGAGCAGAACTAACTGCCTGTGGTATGCTGGGGCCCACTCACATTCACATACTCTTGCTTGAAAGAGCTGGTTGGATTCCCAACTCTGTGTTTAGTGATGTCATATAAATACTGCAGTAAAGATGTCACTGTGCAAAGAAAATTTTTGAAAAAAAATCTTCTATACTTAAAGAGGACACGGTCCTTTTATGAAAAGTCTGTGTGAAGTGAAAATCTTCTGTGCTCAGAAGACACGGCTTCACTTTCTAGTTTTGCCAGCTGGTATGACCTTGAGTGTGGCAGTGACCTTGGGTGTGGGAGCCAACTCATGTTGGCCCCTGTGACCCCCATTTCCTGGTGTTCACACCCTTCATGTTGCACAAGGCGTTTGGTCTGTGTGACCAACAGAACACAGTAGAAGTGAGAGTGTGTCACTTTGAGACCAGGCTCTAAAGACATTGCAGCTTCTGACTTGGTTGCTTGTTTGCTCCTTGGGCCACCTGCTTTGGGGAGGGCTAGCCTCCACATTGTGTGGGTCTCCTGACAACAGCCATGTGCCATGAGCCACCTTAGAAGCAGTTCCTCCAGTGCCAGTAAAACTTCGTATGATGTAACTACAGCCAGCGTCTGGACTGGAATCTCGTAAGAGACTCTGAGACACAGCCACACAGCTAAGCCACTCTTGACTTCCTAACCCTCAGAAACTATGAGAAACAATATATGCTTGTTTGTGTAAGCCAGTAAATTTTGGGGTAATTTGTTGCTATGGTCTTCGTCCTTGTGTCCCCCCACCCCAATTTATATGCTTAAATCTTAAACTCCAAGGTGATAGTATTAGGAGGTGGGGTCTTTTGGGGGGTGATTAGGTCACAAGGGTATAGCCTTCATGAATAAGATTGGTGGCCTTATAAAAGAAACCCCATTGAGCTTGTTTGCCCATTCCACCATGTGAAAACACAGTAGGGAGGTGCCATCTACAAACCAGGAAGAGAAACTGCCAGCACCTTGATCTTGGACTTCCCAGCCTGCAGGACTCTGAGAAATAGGTTTCTGTTGTTTATAGTATTTGACTATAGCAGCCTGACTAGACTAAGACATTTGCTATGGAGCAATAGATAACTAATAGAGTCACTAAGCCATCTAGTTCTCTATATACATATGGCAAACAGGTACAATAATGCTCGCTCTGTCTACTTCATAGATAATTAAAGCAAGTGGGGAAATGTGTGTGATTGCATTTTAGCAACTGTAAAAATGCCATGTAGCCATAATGTCGTTTAGTTGGTTGTTTCCTTTGCTGTGCAGAAGCTTTTTAGTTTGAAGTAATCCCATTTGTCTATTTTTGCTTTTGTTGCCTGTGCTTTTGGGGTCATAACCAAAAAAAATCATTGCCTAGACCAATGTCATACAGCTTTTCCCCTACATTGGTCACAGGTTAGGAAGGTTCAATGAGACAGAAGGAATAAGCTAAAGAGAGCTATTGCAAAACGTGGTGACTATAGTTAATAAGAATACATTGTCGGCCAGGCTCAGTGGCTCACGCCTGTAATCCCAGCACTTTGGGAGACTGAGGCGGGTGGATCAAGAGGTCAGGAGATCGAGACCATCTCGGCTAACACAGTGAAACTCCCTCTCTACTAAAAATAATAAACATTAGCCGGGTGTGCTGGCACGCGCCTGTAGTCCTAGCTACTAGGGTGGCTGAGGCAGGAGAATGGCGTGAACCTGGGAGGCAGAGCTTGTAGTGAGCTGACATCGTGCCACTGCACTCCAGCCTGGGGTGACAGAGCAAGAATCCATCTCAAAAAAAAAAAAAAAAGAATATATTGTCTTCTTAAAAAATGCTAAGAGAGTAGATTTTAAGTGTTCTCACTACAAAATGACAACTCTGTGCAGTTATGCATGTTAATTAGCTTGATTTAGCCATTCCACAATGTATATATATTTCAAAACATCATGTTGCACATAATAAATACATAAAACTACCTGGGCATTTAAAAAAACTAATAAATATATCATTCAGGCCTTACTACATGACCTTCATATGATCAGAAATTTAATAAGTAAAATACCATGTCTCTACCATCTGGAAATTAGTGCAGTAAACACATTATTGAATATAATTCAGATATTTTCTATCTATATATACATATGCATACCTAAAATGAAATTATTTTTTACGTATAATTTTATAACCTTTTTTTTCAGTTAATAAACTCTAGGTTTCCATTTCAATGAATCTTCATCTTATATAATACCTAGTCCATGTTCAAATTTACTCGTTTGCTCCAAACATTTTCTTTAGCTGGCTTAACCATTCAGGATCCAGTCAAGGGCCATTTGTTGTACCTTGTTGCCTTCCTTAAGTTGCTCCTAATCTACCACAGCTTCTTTATCAATGACATGCAGTCATTGATGAAGACCATATTTCATCTTCTGGAAGCGTGTCTGGGTATTTTCTCATGGAGTCATTTTGTCTTTTCCTCTGTCTCCCATATTTCCTGTAAGCTGAGAGTCAGATCTAAAGGTTTATAAATTCAAATTAGACACTTGGGATTAGATTACATCTTAAGTGATGCTGTGTACATAAAGCCTGGTTGACCGGCCATTGCTGATGCTAAAGTTGACTGTGGGTTAAGAGATGGAACATATAATCCTTCCGTTGTACAGCTACTTTTTCTCCCTTAGATCAATGTCTAGATCTGCATTAACTACGTATCTAATGTTGATTTTTCTAATTCTATCATTTATTCTATATTATTGATGGCCTTTTTTTCTTTTAAAATAGAGCTTTCTCTCATCAACTCAGCTGTCTCATTATCCCCAGTGCAGTTCATATTGGAAAGAGAAGGTAAATAATTATTGCCCTTCAGTGTCAAATTCTTAATGTAATGAGTTGGTTTAGTAGTCATCCCAAGTTGTGGCATAAACGTATTTTCCTAGCTTTTGCTTTTTGAGTTTCATTTTGGACTCATGTATTTTTATTGATTCAATGTGCATTAATACGCTATAACCACTGCTACTTTTGATGTCGAAATTGTCATACTTTTAGCCAATGGGAAGGGGCTTCTCTTTGCACAATCGTATTAGTTTTTGACAGCTTCCTTGCTTCCTGACACAGCAAGACATCACTTACCCCCGACCTGGAATTATCCATCTCACCAATTAAGTACGGCCTTTTGGAAGGGCAGCATTAGGTAATGTCCTATCAAACAGACTGGAAAGGCATAAGTTTCTACTTTATTTTCAGAATATTATATGTAAATTACAGGGACTAGGAGAAAACTTTGCCAAATCAGAATTCGACCTGAATCTTGACAATGGACTTTTCTGATGCAAAGAATCATATATATATATATATATATATATATAGAGAGAGAGAGAGAGAGAGAGAGAGAGAGAGAAAGAGAGAGTCTGTGTGTGTGTGTCTGTCAATAGACAAGAGATATCTAAATTACAAAGTCTTCTTCCACTTAATAAAAGTAAGACCAAAATAAGACCTTGAGACCTGAACCAAGATTTTTATTATCAAGCGCACGTGGAGAGACCTCAGGATAGGTAGAAAAAGTTCCCACCATCAGGCAAAGAAAGTATAAAGCTCTGTCAACAGAGAACAAGAGAAGAGTACACCGCCAGGAGAAAGAGTTCTTGATTCTCCCTTCCTGGGGAAGAGGTTCCACCTCTCAGTAGTGGGTGTGGCGGGGATGGAGGCAGAACTCAGTCAGAGAGCAGAGGCGCTTGCACCTACCTCCCACCGGGAAGGCTCTGGGAGGAGACCTCATGGAGTGCTCTGCACCAAGGTGATGTTCTACCTCAAAGGAGAAATGGCAGTGTGGCCTTCAGGCAGAATGCTCTCCTGTGTTTCCAGCAACAGAAGTTCCCGAATACTCCTGCTGACAAAGGTAGCTGAGAGCTGAGGCCCATCAAGGAACCACCAAGGTGAGAAACAAGGTGATTTCAGAGCCAAGATTGCTGTGGGTGGACAGTCTAAGCCAGGGGCCAGGTGAGGGACTTGCTTGAATCCTACATGAATGCCAAGGTGGGACAAAGCAAGCTACAGAGGGGACTTCCACCTTGGCCATGCCTAGGGGAGTGACTAAGCTGGCCCCACAGCAGTAGGTACAGGGAGAACCGAGGCCTTGGCCCAGAGTCCTGGTGAGAGAAGCTATGCCACCACATGAGGTCAGGTACGTGCAACAGAACGTGACAGCCTCGATTATGTGTGGTCCCTGGTCCTGACTCCAGGAAGCCATCGCATCTGTCTTGCCACCGGACACATACTTTGGAAGAAGGAGCAAACAGGAAATGGCCCTAGTAAATAACTGAGTTTTGAGGTGATGGATTCAGAAACTTGATTTTTCAAAAAGAAATAGTTTCAGTCCAGAAAAGGTTGTTACCTTTAACTAAGAAAAATGTTATTTTTTCTTCCACCATCAATGGGAATATAGGCTCCATGGCAAGACGAAATCAGTTAAACATCATGATTAAGCCATATTGGTCACGCTAACCCATTTGAGATGAGTTATCTTTTAAACCCACCTAGTACACAGTATGATGCAATTCAGAATGCTTGTTATTACGATTTCCTCGTTCTTCAACTCTCTTGAGTCTTAGTGCACGGGCTGGAGGAGGTGCCCATGGCAGAAGCCCTGGAAGGGGTCGGCAGCATGGCTCAAACAGCAACACAAACTTGTGCAACACGTTGGATGATGACTGGGTAGACCACCGCAGACCTTATGGAGTGCCATCTCCCATTGACCGTCCCCCACATGAAGAACTACTTGAAAATAAAAACGTAGGAGATCTCTTTAGAAGAACTCTATTAATATCATATACATGTTATGCATTCATTATGAGCTGCAGGTTACATAATGAGGTGTCTGAAAAATGTTTAGGAGGAGGCATAGTACATAAAAGTATTCTGTCATGGTTTATCATCAGTGTCCAGAAATTCACCAAAAAATGGAAAAATGAACACATCCAAAGATGAATAAAATGATCATCTGTAGTTATCACATGAGTTTCAATATCATTCTGGCTATTTTTGTTGATGATAGGAAGTAAAATGACCCCTGGGGGAAAAATGAGAAAATAAAAAACTAAAATTTTATTTAATTATAATAAGAGCTAAAGCATGAGGAGGAACAAGAATATTGATATAAGAGGCATCTTTTAAAAATAATTATTATTTTGCATGTGTTTAGTCCAGCCTCTTGTTTTTGCTTTGTCCTGATTAAGCTGATTGCTTTACCATTGTTAGGTTATCTCCCTTAGAAGATGAAGTCAGATTGACTTGAAAATATGGCCTATTTCTTTTATATATTTCAAATGTCTAAAATAAAATTGAATGTATCCTGTGACCTGAATAGGAGATCCCAAAAAATACTACAATATTTATCCTTCTGGCATACACAAAAGTACAGTCTTTGTTAAATGTTTTAACAGGCTTTTATAGCTTGATAGCCGTAAGTTTTTTATCCAACAAGATTCACTCGCAGTAACATGGTCTAGAGCAGCATTTAGCATTTTCTATTTGCACACTGAGAGCTTCTGGAATTTTTAGCTTCTGATTTCTATCAAAAGAATGAGAGAGGAGCTTGCTTCCCTGGAACCCTGCATAGGGTGTGAGAGTGATGCACCTGTTCCCTAGGAAGGACACCGGGCGGGAGCTCCAGCACAGAAGGCTTTGCCAGCTCTGCTTAGAACCTTCTTCCTCGCACACAGAGTGCTTTCTGCAAGTGGGCGTTCACAGGAGACTCCAAATACCTGTGCAGACCAGGTCCGCTCGGATGCAGAAGGCGGCCTTCCAGTCAGGAGAACAGCAGCCGCCAGCCCAGGAGTGGGTACCCATGGATGAGGAGGACCAATTTAAGTTACAGCAGTCTTCAGCTGAGCCTTGGAAATCTAAAGCACTAAAAAAAGGGAGATCTGCTTAGAGGATGGTGTGTATCCTGAGCTGGCTGAATCCCCAGACATGAACCAGGGCTACACACAAACAAAAGTCATGTGAAAAATTAATAAAATAATGTAAAACTGGGGTACACGTTGGGGGATCTGATCTCTCATCCTGATTTAATAAAGAACCTCTGTCCTCTTTGAAAAGATCCTGATATCTTTGGACATTATTCTTTCCTACATTGTTTGGAATGATAAAAATGTGGGTTATCTTGGTTCTTACATATTGTATCATTTTATGCCAACTTTAAGCTCTAGAAGTCAGTTTGTGGGATTGGCAAAGGCCATGGAGGTCTTTCTCAAGGTTGAAATAAGCCACACTGTTTAAGGATGGCAGCTGCAGGGGGATCTGAAAAACTACCTCCAAACTGATAAAAAGTCACATTAGATTTGCCAGTTCTGTAAAGCAACACATTAGATCACAGTCAACAGACACACTCGCATGTCAGTATATTAAACATCATCTCCAACATTGTTTTACGTCTTCTACTGGAGTATTATCTGTTCATTTTTGAGCCTTGTAGAACTTCAATTCAGGTTGATCTGCTCTGTCAAGCTTTGTTCTGCCCAACCTGAGATCCCTTCCTGGTGGTATTTTCTGATCTATCAGCTAAAAGCCCTCCTTTCCGTGTCCAGCATCCTTCAGTTGAATTGCCACAGCTGCTTGGTTGATTTCCCTACCTACAGTCGATTGCCCCTCCCACTGGTCCTGAAGCAGAGCTACATCCAGCTTCTTCTGCACCACTCATGATGTAGGGTGAACTTCCAACGGGACCCTTATGCGCAAGGTCCTCTTCCATCTGACTACAACCTTCCTTTCTCACTCGGTCTCCTAACACTGACTCCCCCATTTAGATGAGTCTGTTCTCCGTTCTCCAGCACTGTCTGCCTTCCGTTTCTTCTAGTTTAATTATTTAGTCTCCTCTCCCACTGCCCTCAATTCCCCAAATCCAGGTGCAGGCATATCTTCTCCGTGCAAGTGGTAACCTGGCTCTTTTAATACATGGTCCTTCTTCCGTTTATTCATTCAACAAGCTTTTACTGGGACCCTACAAAAGGCCCAGCCCTGTTCTAGCTAAAAACTAGCCAAAACTCTTCAACTGGCATTTTATCATACACTTGCGCTGGTCATTTATAATAAATAGTTGACATTCATCATGAATTTACTATGCCAGGGGAGGTAAGTACTTCCCAACATGTGCATCTCGTGCTTGCAATAGCCTCCTGAAATAGGTGCTGTTATTATCCTCAAGTCCTCATGCGAAGTAACGAGGCAGAGACATTAAATGACTTTCCCAGGTTGTGCATCTCATACGTGCCCAGCTAGGATTCAATGTCAGCATTCTGGTTCCAGAACGCGTCTCAGCCAGCAAGCTGCTGTGCACCCACCAGCAGCCCCCATGGCCTCTGCCAGAAACCGTGCCAGGGACTTGATTCCTTCACCTGTGCCTGTCTTCACTCCCCAACTTTACTAGAGCCCACATCTCTCACGGAGCATAACTATACAGCTCCTAAAGAAACCATGTGTACATTGCATATTATCTTGGTTAGCTTTTGCCAAAATCAGGTGTTCGAACCCGATAATGAAGCCACCACAGGAACTTGATATGTTGTATGGTCTGTGGGAAAAACACCAGAAAATGACACCGTTCCTTAGTTGTACACACACACATTTGCAAATTCAATTCTAAAACGTGCAGACTCTATTAGTGTTGATTCTTAAATATGACTGCTGAAATAAAAATGTCAACATTTACTTTTCTTCTTTTAAGAAATGGAGAAAACTCATGGGGGAACTAAGAAATCTGGGAGAGGCAGGAAACCACACCCCTTCAACTCCCCGCCTGGGCAGAGAGAAAGGGCTGTGCACGGGATGGGAAGCACAGCTGCCCCGACCAGCCTGGCCTCACGGCCCAGGCTCAGAAGCCTCCGCATCCTCCAACCACCACGGCTCACATGGGCTTCATCGTCCTTCACACTGGGCTCCATCCACTCTGCTTAAGTAAATCTTTCACAGATATTTCCTCAGCCACTTACTATTTTTATAAGAGAAAAACAAAGGCCACAGTGCATTCCTAACCAAAAGTAGTTGTGGGTTTTCCATCCTCTCATGAGTGTGAAACTGCCCAGCGGCCTCCCTCAGGTCCTACCTGAAAATTATGTTTTAAGTCCAGCATTAGAGGAAATTCTGAAGTGAAGCAGGGAGACTCGTAAAATGAAAATCCGTGTTTGAGCTTGCTGCTGAGCTCCCTTTTTGTGTCTTTTGACGCTTGCTGATAAACTTCTCTGCATTAGAGTTTGCACTTAGGACTTGCTCTATGACTTGGGCCCTCACTGCCTCTGTTCTTACCGAGGCACTTTCAAACCATCTAGTTAATAGCACTCCCTTCCTACCCCTTCCAATATCTGAGGAATTAAATATTGTTTTCTAAAATAGTAATATTTACTACCGAAAGAAATAAAAGAAATTTGAGGGCTGTTTAATATTTCTTTTAAAAATTTGGCCAGGCACAGTGGCTCACACCTGTAATCCCAGCATTTTGGGAGGCCGAGGCGGGCGAATCACCTGAGGTCAGGAGTTCAAGACTAACCTGACCAACATGGTGAAACCCCATCTCTACTAAAAATACAAAAATTAGCCGGATCTGATGGCGCACACCTATAATCCCAGCTACTCGGGAAGCTGAGGCAGGAGAATTGCTTGAACCCAGGAAGCAGAGGTTGCACCAAGAAGAGATTGTACCACTGCACTCCAGCCTGGGTGACAGAACGAGACTTCACCTCAAAAAAAAAAAAAAATAGATTTCTATTTTTTAGAGAAGTTTTAAGTTTACAGAAAATTGAGCAGACAGTACAGAGTCCTCCCATCCCCGGTATCCTCTGCTATCTGCGTCTTGCACTAGTGTGGCACATCTGTTACAAGTGATGCACCAATACTGACACATTGTTATTTACTAAAGTGTGTAGCTTATATCAGAGTTGGTTCCTTGTGTTGTATAGTTCTACAGTAGTTCTATGCACTTTACCCAGTACATAGTGACCTGTATCCACCATTCGAGTAACATGCAAAATGGTTGCATTGTCCTCAAATTCCCCCGTGCCCCACCTGTTCATCTCTCCATCCTCCCGAGCCTCTGGCAGCCACTGATCTTTTTAACGTCTCCATAGTTTCATCTTTTCCAGAAACCAATATAGCTGGAATCATGGCCTTTCCAGATTGCTTCTTTCACTAAGTAATGTGTATTTGGGGTTTCCTGCTGTCTTTTCCTGATGATAGCTCATTTCTTTGTAATACTGGATAATATTCCACTGTGTGGAACGACCAGTTTGTTTATCCATTCACCTAACCAAGCGTATCCTGGTTGCTTTCAGTTTGGGGCAATTATAAATAAAGCTGCTATAAACATAATTTTGCAGATTTTTGTATGGAAAGATGAAAATTTTTAACAATTTTTAAAAGAAAATATTATAGTAGATGGTGCTTCTGACATTACCACTCTTGTGAGGTACTGATATTGCTAAGATTAAGTTGTCAGACCTGAATATAAATGTGGTGGCTGCATAATAACTGCTGCATGTCTTAAAGATCACACACACTCACATGGACACTTGGTTTGGTTCCAGACATTCACAGTTTAACATCTACCTACAGGTAGGAAGCCCTCAGCTTCCTGAAGTCCATCAGTTAGGAACACAAAACTCAACTAGCAGAGCCTTAAACAGGGTTAGGGTTTGTTTTGCTAAGATAACAAGAAAGGACAGAGGCAGCTGCCAGCATTGTCATCAAAGGCACAGGGTCTCTCTGTCCTCCCTCCCCACCACCTGTGCTGACTCCACCTTCATCTTGGCTGCGTCTCAGTTGCAAGGTAGGCACAGCAGCAGGTAGGCCAAGCAGCCCACCAGGGGTCACACCAGGAGGCCTTACAAGAAGGCTCAGGGTTTCTGGAAGCTTCTATATAGCCTTGGCTTTCTATCTCACTAGCTGGGCCCTGTCCCATGGCCACCTCTGTGTGCAGGGGAGGCTGGACAGGCCAGCATTTCTTTCTTCAAAGTTCACAAGCAGAGACAAGCAAGGGAGAAGGTCATGAAGAAGGATTGTTGAATTAGCTAAAGCAACAGGCTTTGTTATTGCAGGGAATTAACAGCGGTAAGCAAAAAACTCAACAAACTCAACGTAGCTCCAGCCTGGCCCATTCCAACCTGCCTTACACCTCCACAATGATCTCCTCCCTGCCCAGGTTGGGACCTGGCCATTAAGGACTTTGAGAATGGTCGCTGTTTCCGTGACAGCTCCTCTGCTGCCATCATGGCCTCTATGCCACCACTGCTCCACACGCGTAGAAAGGAGCCCAAGAGGGCTCGCACTCACCTTGGGGCTACAATCCCCAAGTTCTCCCCATAGCCTGAGGGTCAAGGTCGTGCTCGGTGTATAGGGTTGGAGGTGCACAGAGGATAGAGAAGGCAAAGTTCATTTTAATGGCGTCCCTCTTTTATTTTCCACTCCATTACTTTGATCATTATCTCTCACTTGGATCTTTGCGGTAACTTCCAAACTGTCTCTTCTTCAGTCTCCCTGTATACAGTGTTTCTCCAACAATTTCCAGATGAGGCTTCCTGAAACGTGGAAGTGACTGGTCCCTTATTTTCTCACAAACCTTTGCCACCTCCCGTAAAGCCTAACATGGGAGCTTAGCATCTACCTCTACCATCTGCCTGCTACCATTCTGCTGTTCCCATTACCCGTAATCTTCTTCTTACAAAGCCCACCATTTCAATTCAGGAAATTCACAAAGCCAGATACTAATCCACATTGGAAAATCTTAATATGGGACACATATGGAAGTATTTTAAATGCAAGTACAGAAGTTATTTCTTCATACTTTAGAAATTATTGACAAAAAAAAAAAAAACAACTATGCAAGACCAGAGAATTTAAAGAACTTACATTCCAGTAACGTGTTAACTAGTAGTGCAAACAGGATACTATGACAAATGAAAAGTTAAAAGCTGCCAATACCTGCACCTATATTTTGGAAGTATAACATAACTACCAAAGGTAAAACAACATAAAACATAAAAATATACATTTGATTCATATAAAAATTCCTAAAGCTATACAGAAGATGCATATTGTGTGTTTTGTTTTGCTACAATTTCTGAGCATATTCTTAACATTGATGCCTCAACTGTCACATCTATAAAATGGGCACATCTGTAAACTGCCTGAACAGAAGACTGGGAGATAGACTGGGAAAATTGTCAAGGGTCCTTTCAACTTTAAAATGTCTGATACTATTAGATTTTTAAAAAATAAAACAGTGCATTACATGAATTAGTAAAATTCATGTCACAATAGTAGCATCTTATTTTCAGCAATTTCTACTTAACTCTTAACTAATCTACATTATGCAAATATAGAGCCTGGAGAGCAGGGTACCCTATTAGCATGAGAAATAACCCAAATACTATTATTTATTTCTCCACTTTTTTTAAGAGTTCAAGAGAAGGAATCAATGCCTGTGGCAATTTCTCTTCATCTTGTTGAATCCTTTTCTAAAACCCTATTTAGTTGACTTGATTTTTTTGGTTTCTTATGGTTTAATTCTTCCAAGTGGGTCTAACAGTGTTTAATTTACTAGTATCTCTAAAAACTGAACAGGAATGATGAAAGTCACATAAGAAAAGCAAATTAATACAGAAATTCAACTTGGTTGACTTGCAAAATCCCATAATATTCACCTGCAGGATCCAAATTTTCTTTTAATTTCTGTCAGTAAGAAAAGTTATTCTTCAAACAAATGTGAGAAATACTCAGGTCTTTTTAGTTAAACTTGTGACAAGATTTACTAGATCCTGCCTTTTCCTACGGTTCTCATTTTAAAAGCGTAACTGTTAATACAAGGAGCTGGTGAGCTGCGGGATTTCTCTCTGACATGTCTCTGACGTGTGGAGCACAGGAACAGATGTGTCTACCATGGTATGGAATCCGAATCATGTCATAGAATTGAAAGGCAAGTGTGATCTTAAGACCTGGCCATAGGCAAATGATAGTGTATTTCCAAATAAACCTTTACTTAAGGAGCTATTAACTGCATGGGTCACAATTCCACCTCCACCCTCTCAGAGCATTTGAAGGAGTGGGGCCAGCCCAGGGGTTCATGGATAAGTCATAATCAGCACAGGAGGTGGGCCAGGAGCACACCCTACAGCTGCTGGCCAGGCTTTGGGGGAGGAGCATTTGCAAAGCCAGAAAAATGACCTCCTGGCTATTAGTGCAGGAGACCTGTGCTACTCAAAGAGTGAACTCGGAAGGCTGCCAGATATGAGGGTGGGGGTGAGAAATTCCTCCTAACACCTTCACCTAAAAGCCACTTAACAGACTCATTCAAAGAGCACAGGGCCCAGCCCAGTAGGCTCATGACTATAATCCCAGCACTTTGGAAGGTCAAAGTGGAAGGATCACTTGAGACCAGGAGTTTGAGACCAGCCTGGGCAACATATTGAGACCCCATCTCTACAAAAATTTAAAAAATTAGTCAGGCTTGGTGGCACATGTCTGTAGTCCCAGCTACTTGGGAGGCTAAGGTGAGAGAATCACTTGACCCCAAGAGTTCAAGGTGACAGTAAGCTGTGATTGTGCAGCTGCACTCCAGCCTGGGCAGCAGAGGGACCTATCTCTAAAAAAATACAGAAAACAAAAATCCCAAAACCAAAAAATATATATGATTAATAGTAATTACAACTAACGTTTTCTGACCTCTCCCTCTGTCAGCCGTTGTGCTAAGTTCTTCACAAGAATGACTTTATTTGTGCAATTTGACTGCAGAGCCCATGGGAGTCCAGCTCCAAACCACTTTGCTCAATAGCCTCCTTATTAATGAAGGTGCTGTGCTTGGGCATCATGAAGACAAAATATGTCCCATGTGTAAGAAATAACCCCCAGCCTCTAAAAGCTTAAAATATTTGGAAGGAGGCAGAAATGTTCAGACATGAATAATAATACTAAGAAAGAACCACCTTTAAAATAGAGTTGTTCTATCTCAATTTGAAACAATTATGTTTGGGGGAGTCTGAATGAGGTCCATGCCTCCATGGAGGCCCTGGCCGAAAATCCACCTCCTTCTTTCAATTCTGCACCTCTCAGGGCTGGAGGGCAAGTGGTGGTTCCCCAGCAGTGGGGAACATGATCTTAAAGATCTTTCTCAGCTTCCATTCCAGGAGAAAATTATTGAGACATATTTCTGATCCTTCCCAGAATAAGAACTCACACAGATGGTCTCCCACTTAGCAAGAGAGACAAAACATGGGATCCACTGATTTAATGAGTAGAGACCCAGCGTCTCGAGGAACAATCTGCCACAGTCTGTGAGCAGGACCTTCCAAGCTTCAATGTCCTGGGCTCCTCCACCCACAAAAGACAGCAAAGCCCGCCAGGCAGGAGGGCTGAACATGCAGGTGCCCAGGAGCAAAATACAAAATGACCCGAATGGGAAAGAAAAGCCAAAACCAGCAGTTACAAATAATTACCACTTGGCCTACAATTTCAAAAGAAAGTCAGAGAATCACTTGAACCCAGGAGGTGGAGGTTGCGGTGAGCTGAGATCATGCCATTGCACTCTAGCCTGGGCAACAAAGAGAGAGAACGAACGAATGAACGAACGAACGAAAGAAAGAAAGAAAGAAAGAAAGAAAGAAAGAAAGAGGAGAGAGAGAGAGAGACGGAGGGAGGGAGGGAGGGAGGAAGGAAAGAAGGTAGGAAGGAAGGAAGGAAGGAAGGAAGGAAGGAAGGAAGGAAGGAAGGAAATGAAAGGAAAGGAAGGGAAAGAAGGAAAGAAGGAAGGAAGGAAGGAAGGAAGGAAGGAAGGAAGGAAGGATAGAGAGAGAGAGAAAGAAAAGAAAAGAAAAGAAAAGAAAAGAAAGAAGAAAGCAAGCCAGCCATGCCTCCCAACTCATGTCTGGAGGGCTTTCAACATCACTCATCACTTTCAATATTCCACACCCTCCGGCAATGCTTCCTCCCCTCTTGCTTCCGCCCAAAAGACACATGGAAAGCAATGGAAGCTGCCGTGTTAGCTCATCACTTTCAATATTCCAGTTGCCCTGGAAAACTGGAGGCCATAGTGCTTGAGGGCCAGCTACAGAAAAGGCAGAAAATGCACAGCTTCAGCATCAGGGTCCTTCTAACCAGGCTGAGAACTGGACCAGCAGCAAGATTGGGTGGTAATGGGGCTCAGTTTCCTTCTGAACATAGCCGAGTTTGAAGCTCAACACTTCTGCCCCAGGCTGTTCTTGGCAAACATCGTACATGTATATTAGAGTGAAAAGTCTGCAATATGTCCTGTGGATGTGGAAGCCAAGGTGAGGCCATTCCTAAAAAATGTTCAGCTCCTCATTTCCAAGCAATGGTTTCCATATTGGCAGCAAGAGGCGATTTCCTCTTTGAGCTGGATAGGGTGGGGATGGGAGGAGGCAAGCAAGGGAGGGCAAATGGGGAGGAAAGAAGAGAGGTCATTGCAAAGTCCTGGCTTTTATTTCTTGCACTAATGCTTTTGTGAACATATAGGAAAAGTCATGGAGTTTGGCTGTAAAAAATAGTGAGCCATTTATCCACTGCCCTCCCTATGACAAGTATTATATACCAATTATATATGGATTGAATCAGAGATACATGATCATCTAGTTTCTGCATTCATTTCAGGAGACTGGATATCTTTGGAATATTTGGGGAAGTCAGCTTAAAAATTGTTTCCCTGGATAATGTTCCATCCACACCCTCTGTTTCTGGAGAAAATAGCGGGAAGGGAGTAGTTAAAGCTGCGGGTGAGAGAAGACTTGAGCCTGACCCCCAGGGGAGGCTCTTCTGCTTGGTGAGACCTCCCAAGTGGGGTCTGCAGAGGGCTCTCTCTCCCACTCTCCTGCTTCCCAGGTGCCTGCTTCCTGGCAGAGAGACCTCACCTGGGGAGGGGCAACTTAGGAGGGCCACCCTGGAGAGCTGCCAGCTCAAAAGCTCAGGCACCAAACACCATGACCTCTCCCCACTTCCACTGAAATCAGTGAGGGGAACACACCCAGAGGCAACTTCCTGCAGCTCTCCCTGCCCCCCTTTATCTACAGTTGGCTGCACCAGCCACAGCAAGGGACAATCTAGCAAAAGGTTAGCCACTGGGATGAAAGACAGACAGCAAACCCAACACATAGAACAAAGGTACAGCCATCCAAAATTAAAATGGGGATTTGATACAATTAAACATGGTCCACCTAGAGAGAACATGAGCTGCTGTACCTCAAAAGCCATTAAGGAGGTTAAGGAGCAAGAACAGATAAAATCAATGAGAATCAATAAAGACCATAGTAAAGAAAACTAGAATTCTGAAAATAAAAAATAGTGAAGGCTGAGTAGCATAGAAAGAGCAAATTAATGTGGTGATAGTTGTTACAAAGGAATTTTCCTGGAACACAGCACAAAGTTGTCAAAGAACACCCGGTAAAGACGTGGAAAAAGCTTGAAGACATGCAGAAGCACGTGGAGGCCCGATCCGACCCTCATCCACGGGATTCCAGGCCGAGGAAAGAGACAGGATGGAACACAGCACATTCACAGATGGCATCATGTCTTCCCAGAACTGAGGAAAGCTCCACTGAATTCCAAATACACTAAGGTTGGAAGGCTACCCCTAGATGTGTTGTCATTAAATTTTAGTACATCAAGGACAAAGACAAGCCCGTTGTCTTGAAAGGAGGAGAGCAGGGGACAGCTAGAAAGGGTTGCAGAATCCAGAGATTTTGTGAGGATGTCAGCAGTTAGTGCAGACCTGTACAGCAAGGAACGTGAGTCAGTAACTTGAAAGAAAATGCAGATATGAAGGCGCTGGAATCGCCAATGACCCAGGGGCATTGAGGAGATGGAGAAGCTGCGCATAGAGCACAGACAGACCCGATCCTCAGGCAGGGAGGGGGGTGGGAAGGCAGAGGAGCACCAGTAATAATGTGAGTGAGTGTCTGATGGCCGAGAAGACAGATGGGCAGGGAGTGAGGGAGGCAGCTCTGCGCTGGCCCCCAGGAGTGGGGCCAGAGCTAACACTGCAGCCTCCATTGCTTGTGATGTGTCTGGGCAGAAGCAAGAGGGGAGGAAGCATTGCCGGAGAGTGTGGCAGAACGCATAAGGGGACCTGGGCTGGGTCAGGCCATGTTCAGCTCTGGGCCAGGAGCATGGGGTCACTGACCCCCTCCCAGCCTGTCCATCTCCAGTCCGAGGCCAGGCTTGTGGTGGGAGGGTGGGGGCAGGGTGCAGGGGACCTTGCTGTGGATGCAGTTGCTGAGAGCCCTAAAGCTTAGTTCTCTCTTTAAAAGCTGTCACTTAAAAGCTTTACACCCTCTGAATTTCAGTCCCACAAAACAAATAGGATGGCACCACATAGCATGATGGCCTTGCTTCAAGTCCTCATGCTGAGATCACAAGCTGGGCAACTTCAAGTAAGTTGTTAACCTTTCTTCTCTGTAGAATGGGATAATGCTTCCTACAGTCCTGTCCTACTTCAGAAGGAAGCCAGGATGAAATGTGATCACGTGGAAATGCTAAGCCCACCTTAGTGGGTTTCATTACCATGTGGTGGCGAATGGCATCATAGACAGTGGATGCGGTGAGGGCGGGATCACTGCTGGTTACCCACGAGATTAAAATGCTTTACCCATGATGTCAGTGAGGGCTCCACAACCAATGAGCCTCCACTTACCCCTTGTTTGGTTTGCAAGTTCCCTCCACAAGCTTGGAAAGCTGTGCCATCACAGTGACAGGTCACCTGCAGAACTCATGGCCCCTCCAAACTGCTGCCTCCGACTTGATGGAAGTGTCCCAGACTGTACGGTATGGTTTCATCTCAGGCTCTTCAGAGCCCCAGAACAAAACCACGATTCTTAGGGAAGACATGCCCACTTCAGAGTAAAACCTCAGAGCCCCTCAGTGATTTCTCCTTTCCAGAAATCCATAATATTCTTCTTAGCCAAGATCCACTCCTCTATCTGGGCACAACCTGCAGTAAAAGGTGGTTTGTGGGCAATGAAGGAAGGACAGCAACCCAAGTCACCAACTGGTGTGACTTTTACTGAGCATTATTTGCCAATCCCTACCTAGGCAGTTTGCATGTGTAATTTCAAATCCTTACAGCTCTAGGGTCTAGTATTATTCCCATGATAGTCCTAGGTAGATAGAAACACAAGGAAATCGAGGCTCAGAAAGTAAATTGCCAAAGGTTGCCTGGCTCATATGATGCTGCTGAGATTGGAACCCAGTTTATTTACCCCCATGGGCAACACTGCCTCTGTACATGGTGCATATCACAAAGAAAACTGACCAGATATCTATGTATTGCTTGGGTTATGGCCTTTAATCCATATCACAGGACTCAGAGAACTCAGGGGCCACACTACAGGGGAGCTGGCCATTTGCTCACTGTCAGACCTACTTGGTGACCAGTGGGTGGGAATGATGATGGACCCAAAGGTGAGCGGCTCCTGGGCTGGTCCAACCTGGCTGCCTGATTGAGCAGTTGCACTTCTTGTCTTCAGGAACTCAGACGTCCACCATGGAATCATTTTCACCATTTGGCTATTCATTCAGCTTCACTCGGCTGCAGAATTCAGGTGAGAATGCATATTCTGACAAAGTCATGGAGAAATATGTTTCCGTGGGGCCCTGGGACAGGATGTGCTAAGGTCCAAGTTCATGTTTTTCCCAGACTCTGACAATGTGCTGTGGAATGTCAGCCATGCACATTTTGGTCCATTTCATAATGTGTCTTCAGGACATCAGTCAGGATTTAAGCTCCCAGACGGGCTGTGGTGACGTCATATCTAGGCCCAAACTAGCCAGTAGAGGCGAGAGATTAACTGTCCTCATTATTAGCTTTATAAATTCTGGTTCATAAAACCAATAAGACACCCAGGCAGGAATGGCAGGACCATGATCACTCTCCTTGGGTGAATAAGGTCCATTTGCTTTTGGCCAGACTTCTGTGCCCTCACCAGACGCACAGGTTAATAGTCAGCAGATTAACCTGTGGCTTAGGTGCCATACATTGAACCTGATTATTTTATGAGTTAACATATGAAGCAAGCATGCATACGTGAGTGCACACACACGTGTGCATGGTTGTAATTGCTATGATAACTAGCCAGTCTTACAAAAATATCAACCTATTTGGGATGGAAATTTGTCATATGTTAAGACAGAAGAACATATGACTAATGTGTTGAACGAAGAATGCAATTTTTCCATCCTTTGAAATAAAAATTTTTCAAGACATGAATCAAGATTTGTGTTAGATCTCCCCACACCCTAATATATATCACATACACATATATACACTTACACAAGAGAAGAGCAAATATGTTTTTAATCTCCCATCCAGGGAAGCTCAAAATCTCTGTGAAACAAATCTGTCTTATTTACTAATGACTTACATCTGAATAATGCTTCACAGTTTTCAAAACCTCTTCTCCAGCACTCACTCACTGGATACTTACGCAGGCCTAGTAGGTGCTGCTATCCTCATCTTTACAGGAGATGAGCTGATATTTTAAAAAGTGGCGTGAAGCAAGTAGTTCCAGGAGGGAATGCCTGCTGTGTGGCCTTCTAGCCATGTGGCCGGCTACAGTTGTCTAATATCTTTGGATCATAATTTCCTCATCTAAAATGGGAGGACAGCATCTACCCCAGTGGACTGTGGTGAGAGTTTTTCAGAAAGTACCCAGTATGTGTTTGAAAGTGGACAAGTTATTTTACTAATAAAGAAAGGGGCCCAGAGAAGTTGGGTGACCAACAGAAGGCAGCAGCATGGGGGCGGCCACACTTGTCCTGAGAAAAGCCCCAGCTCCTTCCTCTCTTGGCCCCACCATCTGTCCCCTCTTGCTGGAAGGTGGTACCCCCTGCTGGCACATCCTCCTTGACCACTCGGGCTGTGCTCCGTCTCCTCCTCTGAGCTGTGGCCATCCCTCCTTGGGCCTCTGTTCCAGCTTGGGCCAGGCAGCTGTCTCACCTGCCAAATTCTGACTCACAGCCCCTGGTCTACTGCACCTTATCGAGGTTGGAAGGAAGGAAGGGCAAGAATCCGTCAGCTAAGGTGTCAGCGGCAACATCAAAGCTCTTTGCTTTCCTGGCAGGTGATACCCATGCAATCAAAAACAGTGATTCTTTGTTTAAAATGTACGGATGCAAAGGCTTCTCTCAGCTCTCTCATTATTTTCTCTCTTTTATTGCCAAGAAATTATTCATTTTAGCTATACACTCTCCCTAGAAAATTTAACCCACTTCTTCATTATAAGCCTGAAGGCAACAAGGAGCAACTTGTCAAGGTTTACCCCAAATAACTCCTGCTCCCTTGTCCTCCCTAAGCCAAGCAGCTGCAGCTTAGCATCCGGCTCCTTACAAGCCAGAAGAGGACTTAGACTCGGTCAACCGCCAGCTCCTCATTTCACAGACACCAAAAGTGAGGTGTGGAGTGCTAAGGAACACTCAACTACTCTTTTATTGTTCATAGGACTTATTTTTTTATCACTATAATTGTTTTTCTCCTATTCTCTTTTGTGTCATTGCCAGCTTTACCACACTGTTTTTAAAATGTGGAGATGAAATCTGGGTGTAATGGTCTGAAATAGTCATCAGTTTTTAAAAGGTGCCCAGCCAATTCTACTTAGGGATGCTAGTGGAATTTACCGTGAGATGAGTCATGATCTCTCTCATCATCTTCATCAGCAATGGAACGCTCGCTATGTGCCAGCAAGCATCCTAGGCACACAGGCATCAGACTTTGTAAGTCCTGGTCCCTGTTATCCAGCAGTGCCCACTTTAGAAGGAGATGGCCATGTAAATACATAATTACTGGAGATTACTGGAGAGATGTGTACATGAAATAACAGCTAAAATATTCCTTAAACATTGTTTTGGCGCTGGGTGCACAGATGGACCCACGTAATGATGAGAAAGGTGCATAAGGAGCTATAAAGATGGGAGTGAGACCCTGCGTGAGAAAATCAAGGAGCACTTTATAAAGAAGACACGACCATGCTTGTTAAAGGAGGAGGAGAAGCTCAGCAGGCAGACAGGAGAAGGAAGGGTGCCAGAGGAGAGAGGCATCAAGCCTGCTGTTGGGTGGGAGCGGCAAATGGCCAGGTAATGGGGTCGGGGCAAATAAAGGGGCCTTTGGCCAAACTTGACCCTGACGGCCATCCAGGTGCCTTACAGGGCACAATATGGATGTGATATATTTTAGAAGAAGCAATAGAGAGATTATATTTTAAATAGGTAAACATACAAGGGGAAACCAGAGTTGTCCAAGTGAGAGATGGTGAGGACTGGAATTAAGGCAACCACAGCATGGAAGAGGTAGGTGCCCCAAGGAGAGGGATGGCGAGGAGATGGGATTTACACAACTGTCCAGAAAAGTGATGGCCCCAAGTTTCCGGGTTGGGTAGCATTCTGAATGGTGTGGCCATCTCCCGATACAGAGGAGACACTGGTGGGGCAGACACAAGGTGAACTGTGCTCTTGATGAGTCTAGGGTATAAATCGGGGGTAGGGGCAGGTGTACAACAGGGCACTGAACACGGGAATATGGAGCTGAAGATAACTCTGGAGTGAAAAGCACCACAGTTCTGTCAAAATGAGGGTGAGACTGAATTCCAATCTAGATCCTAAGGTTTTCCTGGGATTTGATATCCTACAACTTCACACTCCTGCCCTAATACTGGAATCCTTACCCTTGTATTTCTTTGTCACTCAGCACACTTCTGGCCATTATGCTGCTCTGGAAATATAAAATTCTATAGTGGCTTTGGGTTTATCCTTGCAACCAAAAAACTGTGTCTACATTTAGAAACGTCTGGGCCTACGCGAGTCTGAGTTTGATCATAAATACTAATACAGAGCCATGTGCTGACTTTTCAACACTCTCCACAAGGTAATATGTAGCTGGGGCTCTGCCTGATTGTAGCCAACAGCACCAAAGACAGCCCAGGAGCTGCTGAGTAAACTGGAATGAGCCACGGTGGATGTTACAGAGGCTTCTGATCCTTTTGTGGGGTTTGGTCATAGCTACATAAAACATTCAGTAAACTGTATTATCGGGGGTGAACTGTGAATCCTGTTCCATTGTATTTAATACATAGATTTAGGGGTAATCACCATCATCGGAAAACATCACTAAACGCCTCCACATACATCTTCCTTCAGATCAGAGAACTACAAAGTTGGGACTTCATCTTCCAAGTGATTGTAATCTAACACATTTGAACTTCAATAATGCCTCCTCAAAAACCAAGTGGTTGAGGAAGCAGTGGGGATGTAGAGATGCAATGTCTGCAGAAAGAGTGGAAAAGTGGCCTCCCCACAGGGCTCATAATGGAGCTTAGGAAAGTCAGGTCACTGTGAGTTACTTTTAAAGGCTGTAGAACCCTTGTTTCCTATGCTCTTCACAGAGAGAGCGTTCAGATTCGGAGGTGAGCCTTTTCCAGCCCAGTGTAAATTCACGTGATCCCCTGCTGATTTTTGCATTGCATTTTGCCTGCTGACCATGTGTCTCGCTGTAGCCTACTGCATGTTCTTATGTCTGTGACCATTACTCGACTGTGGGCCCTGGACATGAGGGACAACACGCAGTGTTCCAGGCCTCGCAGCCCAGCTCATGGAAGATGATTAAAAAACAACTGGGTGGGAAGCCCACTTGCTTTTTTGTCATCATGCAGTGAATATTGAGTCCACTGCTTTGCCTCATGGACTCAGAAACAACTCTTCACAATTTAACAAACATCCATTGAGTCCTTGGTACAATTTTTGCAAAGCCTTGTTCTCATGGCAAGATGCAAAGAGAATAAACAAGCATTGTCCCTGGCCTCACAGTGCATGAACTAAGTAAAGGAGGTGAAGCTTTTCCCCAAATAATAATGCATGTATTTGTTTCATTGTGGTTATTCATGTGTTTATATTCTGATTTTATGCCAAAAGAGATTTCAGGTAGCTTACAAAACTGCACACAATAAGTCAAGAGAAAACAAAATATAAAATAAATAGATGAAAACATCTACACAAAGGAGAAAGAGAGAGGAAAAACAAGATGAAACTGGAAATGAGGGTAATACACTAAGTTGTTGCCATAAGATCCTCTAAATTTTTTAAAGAAGAGGCAGAAATTTGACTGCTAAGCTTCTAGAAATGAGTGAGAAGAGGGAACTACAATTATCTGGGGTACCAAGTGCTCACCATATATAGAAGGGTACAATTGATTCCTAGAGATACCCTGGACTTTGATTCTCACCCCTATGCCTGTGTCAGACCCTGCAATATTTCAGAAAAAGGGAATCTTGACTCTAAACAAATAAATACAAATTATTGGCCAGGCACAGTGGTTCACACCTGTAATCTTAACTTTGGGAGGCCGAGGCAGGTGGATCACCTGACCTCAGGAGTTCCAGACCAGCCTGGCCATCATGGTGAAACCCCATCTCTACCAAAAATACAAACATAAGCCGGCTGTAGTGATGCATGCCTGTAATCCCAGCTCCTTGGGAGGCTGAGGCAAGAGAATCACTTGAAACCAGACGCAAAGGTTGCAGTGAGCCAAGACTGTGCCACTGCACTCCAGCCTGGGCAACAGGAGCACAAAACTCTGTCTCAAAAAAAATTTGTTTAACTGTCAGAAATTTTGAACACCATTCGTATCAATCGTTTTTTCCTAAACGATCGAAAATCATTTCAAAAACAAATACTGCATAAGGAAAAGATGATTTGAATAAAGAAATAGCATCTGTACATGAGAGATGCAGGACAGAAAATAGAGAAGTGTCTCGGGCATTTTCCTTGGGCAATACACATCTATCTTTTAATTCTTAGACATGGGCTTCAATCATGCTTTTGAGATAGCCCCGTGATTGCTCTATGACTATTTTCCCAGTCTCTAATCAACTTTCATGAATTTATACATACGAGAAGTGATTCCCATGTTTCATTTGATGTGTAAATAGATGGGTAGGTGTTTTCACCACAAACTCTGCTTCCTCTTGGGTTTCACAATAGCACTCCCCAAAATTGCACTCTGCTAAACTTCCTGTAAGACATCACACCTCTGTTAATATTAAACACACACAGAGCAGTTCTGGTGTCGATGCTGAGCCGTGAAGCATCGCACAGAAAGATGTCCAAGGTTAGGAGACAATGTGGGTGAAAGACACTGATCGTCGTACAAAATATGTAGGGAAGTGGCACAGAAAGGTTGGTATTAGGTGAGTTGGTTGGTGGCAGTGCCCCTCCTCTGTCAGGGAATGACAGAGACGCCTGCTCTTAGGAGAGTATTGGAGAAACCAGGAGAAGATGGTTCATCAAGAGGCATGATATTAGCGAGGGGTATTGTGCAGGATTCACCAGCGTGCTGATGCAAAATGTCAGGTTTAAATGAAACCAACGCAGGTCATTGTATTTTACACAGTACTGACATCAAACCCATCGGACTGTGGTGGATGGTGTCACTCACATTTGCTATAAGACAAGCAGCTCGCCTTAGTGCCATTTTAAAACAATGTCACCATGAAGCCACCACTACCACCCACTATCACAATGGGGGTCTCTTACCCACATGGATTTCTAGAAAATGGGCCAAACATTTTCAACATGCTGATTTTCTTTTGACCAAGGAGGAACAAAATCAGACATGCAGCTCCAAAATGTTCACCATGTGAGGCATCATGACTCAGAGAGAGAGACAGAGATTTCATGTGATTCTTTAAGTGACCTACCCTGACCAAGTGACATGGAAAACTTCAGTTGTGTCTAACCGGGGCTTACTTGTAAACAAGGGATTTTAAAATGTTTTGAAGATGATTAATAGATCAAAAAGGAAAATGTAAGATTATATCTATGAGCAAAAAAGACATGTGATAAATTTTTATCTCTAACATCTACTCTTGATTAAAAGGAAAATGATCAGTAAAGTCCTGAGGCAAAGACAGAGAAGGCAGAAGGCAGAGCCTGTAGGGCCCCACTGACCACGCTGTGGGCTTGAACCTGCACCCTGTGGTCAATGGGAATCCATCTTAAGGTTGAATTCAGGACTCTGTTGGTACCAGGTTTGCACTTAAGAATCATCACCCCGATGAAACCTCCCTGTCTCTACCCAGAGCCAGCACTATGATGAGTGAAAAACAAAAGAAGCATTCCCATAAAGTCTTCATCATTGTCCTCATTTAATGACATTCTGGAAGCATTTGACAATGCCATAAGATGAGAAAGATATGAGGTGTAATGTTTGGAAAAGGAAAGTAAAATTACCCTCCTGCAAATCATGTTATGAACAACTACCTGAGGTACCTGAGAAAATAATATGAAGAATAAATGTAAGTAACAGAAATCAATAAGATGGTGGAGTACAAATTAGCTTCCAAACTTCCTCTTCTTCTTCCTCTTCCCCTGACAAGATAAGCAGCTCTGCCAAGGATAGAGGAGGGTGGTGGTGGCTCAGGTGTCACAGCCTGGAGAGGGTAGGGACAGTGTCCTCACTGGGGAGGGGGTGGCAGCGGTTATGGGAGATTGGCTACACCCAGACAATTGTTCAAATAAGACACAGCTGTAGCTATAGCGATGGAGGAGAAGAGAGGTACAAATACTAACAAGGAGAAACTAGAAGTAGCCCAGTGGTACTGGCTGAAATGAAGGTGTTGATATGAATTCCTGGTTTTGAATATATTAAGTTGGTGCAAAAGTAATTGCGGTTTTTGGCAAAAACCAGAATTACTTTTGCACCAACCTAATAGATTAAATACATAAAAAAATACAGCTACAAATGCATTTGTGTATGTATATATGTCTCATCTCTAAACAGAGACAGATCGAGATAGAGATGTATACATCGAAAGACATGGAAGCCACCCTGAAGGAGCTCCCACTGCCCAAACCTGGGACAATTTAAGCTTGAAAATAAATCAAATAATGTGTTATAAACCATTGAATAAAATAGGAAACCATAGGTCCATACTCATGTAAATCAGCAAGTGAATAATTGAAGAAGTCTGGAGAAAAAGAAAATGTTTACATGACTTCAGAGTAGCTACTCCCAAATTCCTTCATAATGACAAAGGAAAAGAGTGTAATTTTACAGTGGAGACTGTTGGAAGACACTAATTTAGCTAGTGACCAAGTGGTCAGAGTAAACACCGTCAGTAATAGGACAAATGGACACAGCATCATTTTTATGATATTTCCCCCAGCAGGCATCACTTCGATCTAACCATGAGTACATACCAAAACAGACTCAAACCAAGAGACAATCTTTAAATCATTTGCTCAAAATCTTCAAAAACACAAGTCATGGAAGCCCACGAAAGACTGAGAAGTTGCTCCAGACTGAAGGAAACCAAAGAGACAAATGCTATGTGTGGTTCTGGAACAGATCTTTTTGCTATCGAAGATGTTATTAGAACAACTGACAAAACCTGAACGGGATTTGAAGATTAGATGGTAGAGATGTATCACAATTATTTTCCTGATTTTGGTAGTTGTAAGGTGATCAATGTAAGAGAATGTCTTGGTGTGTAGAAAACGCACACTAAATTATTGGGGGTAATGGTTCAGAAAAAAATATTTCTACTGTACATGCAGCTTTTCTATAAGTTTGAGATCATTTCAAAATTTAAATATCTGTTTTTAAAAATATCCATAATGGTTATCGTATACAAAAAAAACTGTTTAAAAGATTTAATAGAAGAAATGACTCCATTTATAAGTTCAGTAAAAAGGTAAACATAGCTAAAAATAAACTTAGAGGAAGGAAGCCATATCTAGACGAAGAAAACTTTGAAACACTACTGAATTAAACAAAAGATTTATTTCTTATTATATATCTTTTTGTCTATTGAATTTTTGCCAATTGCATTTATTTTTTATTTTAGAATAAATGAATAGAATTACAACAACAAAAACAGTGCATTGGAGAAAGCATTATCAGAACATGAATTGGACCCTATTATTTTGATAACGAAAAAAAATTTTTTCAGCCTGGCATAGTAACTCACGCCTGTAATCCCAGCACTTTGGGAGGCCAAGGCAGGCGGATTACCTGAGATCAGGAATTCGAGACCCAGACTGGCCAACATGGCAAAGCCCCGTCTCTACTAAAAATACAAAAATTAGATGGGTGTGGTGGCTGGCACCTGTAATCCCAATTACTCGGGAGGCTGAGGCAGGAGAATCTCTTGAACCTGGGAGGCAGAGGTTGCAGTGAGCCTAGATTGCACCATTGCACTCCAGCCTAGGCAACAGAGGGAGACAAAAAAAAAAAAGAAACTTCCAATTTGCTTTTTGAACCTGGTAGAAGTTGTTATAAAGAAATCGCTGTTAAGTTTTTTTTTTTAAATGGCACAGAAATGGATTCTGATTGTTAAATACATGATTGAACATGATGGTGACCCCTCATTGACTCGTGAGCACCTCAAGCTGGAAGTTCGAGGCCATCCATGATTCAATTCAGTCAAGCTTAGGAGAAATGATTCACTCCCTTCCAGAAACCTCTGCAACACACTGGACGACCTCACTTAAGGGCTCATGCCACACATTCTTACCTTCCTATAAGACTGAAAATTCCTTCAGAGCTGGGAAAATAAACTCGTGCCCATCACCCATTGCCACTCTCCGGGTGTTTGCACACAGGAAACATGTGACTGTGTGACTGTACGTTTCATTTTCATTTCTCTCTTGGTCCAGACTCAGGCCCAGACTTCCAAAAGTGCCTTTCCAATGAAGAATCAAGTTTTACGTATGTATTTTACTGAAGATGGGAGAAAAAGAAGAAGCAAAACAATAGTAATTTACTGCTTCTGATTTTTAAAAAGAGAATGGAAAAGTTTAAATCTTCAGGCCTGGGATTGGAAGCAGTACTGCAAACCACAACCATTCCAGACATTTCCAAAGATAACTTGGCATTAATTTTGAAAACTGGCATTTTGGCAGCCACAGAGCTTTTATTTATTTTATTATTTTTACCTCTACACCTATCAAATCTAGACCACCCAGATTTCACTCTTGAAGGAGAAAATAAAGAACTGTATGCACCCATGGTGTTGACTTGGGCTTAACTTTAAACCTGTTAAAGTATAGAATAAGGAGTGATACCTGACACGGTAGCAATCACGGCATAAATAACAGAGGCTGCAGTCCAGCCTCCTGGGGTGTGAGGGGGTGAAAGAAAAGGTACACGCTGTAACAAAGGAAGCCTGAAAGAATCTCACTTAAAGAAAATACATAATTACTCCCCAAGCACATTGGAATAAGGATTGAGAATTAGGTGTGAAAAGTTTTAAGAGCATAAAAATGATTTTAGAAAGGAGAGTGCACCATTCACTCTGTGGTAGAAGGTGGGGAACATTCTGTTCTGCTGGCCGGGATGGAGCTGCTGGGAAGTGAGAACTCCTGGTACCAGCAGGGCGGCCACCTGCGCAGGTGGACAGGGATTCTGCCCCTGGGTCCTCCACACTCTCTGCCGGCCACGGGCATCCAGTATGGCTCTCTTGTCTTCCTCTCCTCTCACCCCACCCTGCCAGGTGGTATGACCTATGGCTGAGATGTGTCCCAGTCTCTGTCACGAAAAAAAATTATTTGTGAAACACCTACTCTACTTGTTCCCTGAAGAATAACTGAGACAAAGACTTGGTTGTGCCCTTAAAACGTGTTCAATCCAGCTGGGGAGCCAAGATGCACACAAGCACCTTTAGACAATGTCAGCCAGCAGGGACAGTGATGACAGGAGGCTCCAGTGGCACTGAGGCTCAGGTGCTGAGATGGGGGTGCGTGCCCCTTCAGTGAACAAAGGCGGCTGAGAGCCCTTTAAGGGACAACCCTTCATCCAAAGCAACTGGCTTCAATTAACTAAATAATTTATTATTTTTCGCCAAGAGGCCAGAACAATTCTGGCATTGGTGCTCTGTTTATTGTGACCAAGATACCTGTAAAATATGGTCTCGGCCAGGGATTTTATTACTGTTTTCACTCACAATAAAAAATGTGTTTGACAAGAGTACCAAATACACACACAAGTCCCTGTACAACACCAGCTCATTCCCGTCTCCCCTCCATTCCCACCCTCTCTCCTTCTCCCCTTCCCCTCCCCCTCTCCCTCCCCTTCTCTTCCATTCCGTTCAGCTGCTTAAAATCATAGTTAGGGCTCCCTAAAAATAAATCGATTTCATGGCTCACAAATAGGTTGCTAGCCATAATTCAGAAAACACTGGTTGAGCCCAATCCAAAATGTGATGGATGCTGGGCATGGTGGTTCTTGCCTGTAATCCCAGCATTTTAGAAGGCTGAGATCACATGAAGTCAGGAGTTCGAGACCAGCCTGGCCAACAAGGCAAAACCCTGCCTCTGATAAAAATGTAAAAATTAGCCAGGCATGGTGGCAGATGCCTGTAATCCCAGCTACTTGGGAGGTAGGAGAACCACTTGAACCCGGGAGGCAGAGGTGGCAGTGAGCCAAGACTGCGTCATTGCACTCCAGCCTGGGTGAAAAGAGTGAAATTCCGCCTCAAAAAAAATGAAAAAATGAAAATAAAATTAAAAAGTGATGGAATTGAGGTCTCTTAGGATCCCTGCATATGTTTTGTGAGTGAAAGATATAAGGAAGTTTTATTGAAGTTAGTTGAGATTGACTAAGGAATGTATTACATTAACAAAAGCTTAAAATCTTTTTTATGAAAAAAAAAAAAGTTCTGAAGACTCAGTTGTTCCTGGCAGTCTGAAGATGCCTGTGATCACTGAAGAGGCCCCAGGGAAGAGGCAGACAGATGAGAAGCACCGCAGCGTGGGCCCCAGACTGGCCCATCCCGAACAAGGGGTGAGGTCAGGACTTCACAGGAGTATCCAGACAGATGTGAAATGGCTGGACGGCAGCAGTGTTCATTTATGAATATAGTAACATGGCTTTGCATGTAAAGTTTTATTATTCCTTTATCACAATTCATCTTCTTTGATATTTGGGCAATTTCTTTCTTCAATAACATGTAGAATTTCGTAACAAAACTAAAGCATTTTGCATAAAAATCACCCACCTTGTGCACCAGTCATTGTCTGAAGCAAGATAGTTTTATCCTTATATTTTCTATCGTCTACAAAGTACTACTTGAATCAGTCCATTAAATTATTAAATACATGTTAAATAATGCTAAACATATCAATTGCAAGTTTGAAATTGCCTTCTCATACTGTATACTGATATCACTAGTAGCTAGAGGAGAGCTTCTTATCAATGCAGATATGTAGAGTTTTATTTCTTTACATCTTTCCTCCTCTTTCATCCATACTTTTTTGACAAGTGGCAACTTTCACAAATGTATGTCTCTATTCCATCAGAAAATGGTCATGGGCTTTCTACACAAATAGTGACTCCAACGACTACAAGAATGTGCATGAAACAAATCTCTTCTCTATAATTCTTCAGGCTAATGGGAGAAAGAGGGATCTAAAAATGACTGGAACAATCCTCATGCACCAGGAGGTATAGTAAGTGCCTGGCACCCCACCCAGAGCCCTGGAGTCCTGGAGGAAAAAACCTGTCTGCCCCTCGTGGAGATGGCCATGCTTCCTGGAGAAGGTAGAAATTCACAAGGGCCTCCAAGGATGCTTAAGGCATACACAAAGAGATAGTGGAGAATGGGAGTTCTGGAAGAGAAGATATCATAAGCAATAATTAAAAGTAAGTATCAATTTTGCTGAATGACAAAGAGTACAGAATCTGGTGGACATAAGATATTAAGACTTTACCAGTTGATAGAGCATTGCACATCTATTTTACATCTCATTGGTACCTTCTCTGGGACCACAGTATGCTAGATTCTATTGCTGAAGGAGAACATTTGTACTAAATTTTACTAGACAATTAAAGAAACATTGGCAAGTTCCCTACAGCCAGAAAGGACAGCAATGACAGGGATCTGGCAGGAGAAACAGAGGGTGACTGTCATGCCTCGATGCACAGTTTTCTCTTGAACTTTCTTCTAGGAACACACCTGCCCTATCTATAGAAATGGGAGTGTCTGCCTTTGGGATATTTTGGCTCGGTTAACCGGGACAAGGTATTCTTTCCTGGCTGCGCAGGGATTGTGAGGGTGTGACCTTGAGCTGCCCTTCGTCTCATTATCTGGGAGAACAATGGAGGTGGGAGAAGGAACCCGGGTCCAGACCCTGGAGGTGGCTGCTTTCCGTATACTCCTCTGCCGTGGCCTCTCCCCAGGACTTGCTGATAAACCACCGCCTTTCACTTAAGTTTATTCTCTTTGCCTGTTGCCACTTGCAACTGAGACTGACTGAGAGCCGGGAGGCATTCAGGCTATCTGGGGAGCTCTTCTAAAAGTCCCCCTTAGCCTTTTTCTATAAAGCATTTGATTCACCCTAACTCAAGAGAAAAGTTCCATTAAAAAGACAATTTATTCCAGATGCAGTGGCTCATGCCTGTAATCCCAGCATTTTGGGAGACAGAAGTGGGTGATTAGTTGGGCTCAAGAGTTCGAGACCAGCCTGGGCAACAGAGCGAGACCTCATCTCTACTAAAAAAATTTTTTAAAGGGGAACTCAATCATTTAGTCACACATTCATTCAACAAAGTTTAAGAGCACTTAACATTTGCCAGGCTTTAGTCCAACTGCTAGAGGTACACAGGAAGAAAGCACAAAGAAGTTTCCAACTTTAATGAGAATATATTTTCATGGGGAGAGGCAGACAATAAAAGTGAGCAAAATAAGAAATCATCAGATGACACTTTGTTGTATGAGTTAAACAAAACACCGTCACTATGACTAGCAAGGCTATGCCTGTTCTTGAGACACCACGTGCCCAGCACTTAGCTTCGTGGATACTTGGCACATTTTTGATGCCTAGAATAGAATGGAATAGAAATATTTGGTAGTAGGGACACAGGATAACCCTCATTGATTTTCCTTTTTCAGCTCAAAGTCTAACTTGTTTTTTAACGACATTGCATGTGGGTAGAGCTGTTCCCAGCACCTCTCTTGGATTTAATGAAATCTTGAAATTGACAACATTTCACTTCCATGTTGTAATTCTTTTGCGTTGTATTTTAGACAATCAAATAATGATGATCTTACAAATCTTAGAATCAGAGACTGAACAACAAAAATGGGAGTAAGTAGGGCAAATAAAGAACCTGCTATTAAGCATAGAGGGATATGGATAAAATTAGCATGTTGTCAGTTAGTTATAGATTTTTCTTGTATGCCATGACAAACTTATCTTCTCCATATACATTTTGACATTCATAATGAAGCTAAAAAAGACTCCTTTTAAGTTACTGTTATGTGGATATGTTAATTATTATTATTATCATGTAAGATAACAGCTGATGTTGACTCAGCCCCAATGATTTTAGGCTGAATCACTAAAATCTGTTGGGCCCTGAGTAAAACCAGGCCTCTCACCATCTTTGTAATCTTTACCTAAATCTCAAGCCACAGGTGATACCACATTGAAAACAGGAGACTAGGCTGTGACTACAATCAAAATGTTCCAATTCACTTCAAGTTAAAAAAAAAATGGCTTCAATATAGCTCAAAGCCAAGAGTTTGCTAACCCTTGGGGTAGGGTGATTTGCCTTGAATCGCAGCATATTCCTACCTGGAGACACCAGAGCCTTTGCCAATGTTTCAAAGAATATTCCAGAACCTGAGTCTTCCTGGACTCGCCCGACTCCGGCTACCACTTCACACTCACTCACTCTGGTTTATGCCACCAAAGCCCATATGTGAAACTCAGACCCTTCATGGGTTTTTCATTTACAAAGCCTCTCTGAATCACTCAAGAATTTGGTAAACTTGACAGAGCACTAGACTCACACAGAGAGTCACGTCTTCCACCACACACCACACCAGCTCACAATAACTGACAGCTGTTCCTGGGCTCTGCAGTCCCCACCAGCCACCCTGCAGCAGGGCCCTCCTCGGGCTGTGTGCCAGGCCATCCTCCTGTCCCCACCTTCCCTACACGCTCTCCTGGAGCAACCAAACCCTGTGCACCGGAAGCCTTGGAATTGCACCCTCTGCTGCCAGCACACATCGAAGCGTTGTCCTAAACAGATAGTTCCCTTGGTGAGAGATAGGCTGGAGCCAAATGTGAAGATAACTGAAAGTTCTCTATCTTGTTACAGAACCTGTTACTTTAAAATGAGATTTATTATTCTGTGGCCAGAGGATGACATAAAGTTGCACTTGTCCCTTTCTACTTCACAGTTAGTCCGGGCCAGCCCCAGATAAGACCAGCAAGTGGATGTCATTATGCCACATTGATGCAGAAAAATAAAGAAGGTGGGAAATCAAAATCACAATAGCACGAAAAAGCAGTTTGGGAAAGATAGCAGATTCCTTCTCTTCTTGAGCTGAACTTACAGACTTTCCTAGGCAGAGATTCCTCAATCTGGTAAGCTTTTCTCAAACAGAAGTAAAGAAATCCACACTACCAGCAAACTGTACCTCAGGACGGTATAACTTGGTGACGGTCCATCTTTCTTCTTAATACCGTCTCCTTCAGGGTCCTCAAAGCAAGCACAATACACCACTTAAATGAACAAGCACCAAATTCAACATCCATGGTAGAGAGGGATAATTATATTTGTGAGTCAAAATTAAGCACAGACTTCTATTATGGGTAAAATCTAGTTCATTTATCAAGATTCTATATCTGAATTTTAAGTGTTCCCATGAAGGCACCTGAATTTTTTATGAATATAAGGTTTGTGATATTCAGATGTATTTATAGAAAATCAAACACCTTCATTGATGAGTTCCAATGACTAATAAAGAATATTAAACAAATTATTAAAATAAAAAGTGGTCTATAGGATTTGTGCCTCAAATAAATGAGGGTCTATGTCCACTAAAGGCACGTATAAAAATGTTGCATAGCAGTTTTATTTGCAGTAGCCCCAAAGTTGAAACTACTCAAATGTCCATCAATAGTAGAAAAAACAAGTAAATTGTGGAATAGTGATACAACAGAATATTACTTAGCACTTAAAAAGAGCAAGCTACTGCAACAATGAAGCTGAATCCCACAAACTGAAGTTTGACTAAAAGAACCCAGGTAACGAAGATGTGCTTTTCCATTCCTACAGAAGAGTCCCAGAGCAGGCAAATGAATTGATGACAGAGGTCAGAAGGGTGAACAATGGTTACCTGTGGGAAGGGACCTGATGAGGCAAGGGGCACAGGAAGCCTTCTGGAATGCTGGAAATGGCTTGTATCTTGGTGTTTATTTATGTTAAAATCCACTGAGCTCTTCCCGTAAAATTCACCTAAGCTGTTGAGCTCAGAAAGGGCCCTTTCTAAAATCATTACACCTCAATGAAAAAGAAAAATATTGGCATGTAAATAAAATCCAAATTTATATAATTATGAATTGATATTAAATTAAGGATTTTGGTTGTCAACATTTTGCACCTTTAGGCAGACATTTTGCCCCTTTAGGCAGACATTTTGCCATGGCATAAGGGAAGAATAATCAGAGTTTATTGCTATTTCTCTTTACAGTGGAGAAGTCTGGCAGAAATTTTCTTAACCAAGCAATCAAACTTAATGTCACCACGACAGGACCTGCTGACATCAGGTGCTTTCTAATGGGATGCATGGAGAATGACACAGTGCCACCTATGTGGTATCTTTGTCCAAAATATTTAACTTGAGTCTAATCACTAAGAAGCATCATATGAATCCAAATTTGGGATTTCTGAAAGATAAGTGGCCTAGATGCTTCAAAAATGTCAATGTCATGGAGTTTTTTTAGATTTAAAAAAATGACAATTCAACATATGTGTGATTCCCAATTGGATCCTGGATTGAGAAACTAGCCAGGCTATTATTGGGGACATTTGAATATGTGCTCCCACTAGATAATAACATTATATCAATGTTAAGCATTCTTAGTATGGGTGTTGAATTGTGGTCATGTACAGGAATATCTTGTCTTAGAAAATAAATCTAAAGTATTTAGATTATCAAAATGTTTATAAATAACTCTGAAGTACTTCAGCCAAGAATAATAATAATTATGTGTGCCAGAGAAGAATAAGAAAAGGAGGAGGAGGTGGAGGAGGAGAAAAAGAAAATGTAGCAAAATGTTTGTGATGGGTATTCCATGAGAGTGAGATGGACCTCCCACCCAAACTTTCATTCAGATGTCAACTCTGATGACACACGCACCAAGAGGACATGAAACGGTTTACTGCTCAGAGTGAGGCTTTCTACGCAGAGGAGGGCCAGCTCCCAGTGTGTCTGAAAAAGGCTTGAAAGCAGGGATACAGGCTTGGGGCCCGCTGTGGTTGGGAGCTGGAGCTATGTAAGGGTTCTTGTTCATTGGCCAAGGTTTCTGTGGGCTGAACTCCCCATTAGCACCAAGGGAAGGAGCATGTGGGCTTTCTCCCCAGTTGGCCCAGGTACGAGGCAGAAGGGGAAGGGGAACATGTTTCTACTTCTCTCTCACCCATTCAGACCAGGCATGAGCACCTTAAAATTATGTCCTGAGGAAAAATGCTTTTACAAATATGTGCTGCTGTGGCATGTTTAATCTCATAGCAGATTTTATTTCATGAATAAAAAACTTATACAACTCAATATAAATATAGTCATTTACAAGTAGAAATACTATAGTTTCTATTAAATAAGATACTTGTTAATTCAAATTGCCTCACTTACAAAAACATTCATGATTTCACTCAACAAGAAATGCTGGCATGCCCATTAGGTGCCAGGCACACTGGTAGGGGCAGGGACAAAACAGGGGACAAGGCAGGGGTTATCAGCTCCCACATGGTGAAATGTCACAGTTAAGACACCACCACTCGCACTCTTTGAGAGCCAACATTCTGACTGACAAATTTAGGAATCTCTAAATACATAAAATATGTGAAAGTCACAACACTCAGAGTTACCATTGTGGTTATCTGAGAATTCAAGAGTAATACATATACCAATTATAGTTTTCATAAATCTCCTCAGAAAGAACATTCGTGTCCTATTTTAAAATAATACCCATTTTAAAATAACACAATTCATTCTCTGTCATTACTTAAATTCCTCAATGTTTATTCTACAGCAAAATCACAAACCTGCGCCTATGTATTGTTGCTGAGATGGATGTAATGCAACACTGCTCATCCCAATATCCACCTTAAGCAGAGAGCAGGAGAAGAAAGAAAGTTGTCTTATAAATCCTAAAATCCGTCGTAGGTGTAATCACCCTACATCTGGGACTTTCTACATTTCAAATGCTCTATCCCACCGTTTTGAGGAATATGCTTATATTTACCAAATATCCCAACTTGGGATTTTCAAAATGTAGTGTCTGTACCCATGACAGATCAAGCTACATAAGAAAATTACAGCAGGTATGGGCAAATAGCCTTCGGTAGAGTCGAAACCGTTATCATTTCTTTGACTCAACTTCCATATCTAGGAATTTACCAACATATACACGTATACATGTGTTGAAAAAGTACTGTGTGGTTGCTTATGAAAGCTTTATTTATTTATAAAAGCAAGAGACTAGTATTTTAAATGTCATTCAATAGGGTTTAGTTAAATCAATTACGGCACATTGTACCACGGAATATTATACAGGCAACGAAGGTAGTTTTATGTATGCTGATACATTTCCAAGATACAGGTAAGTGGATAAAGCAAAGTATAAGGAGAACAGTTTAACAGGATACTTGTGTCTGTATATGAAAGGGATGTTACATATATCATTCTGTATGTGCTCAGGAAATTTCTGGTTGGCTTCATAAGAACCAGGGTCACGTATGTGACATTTGGGGTTGGAGGAGGACTTACAGTACATCTTCTCATGACCATTGACTACTGTTGCCATGTGTGTATAATATATATGCATGTACCTATATGATATATGCAATATATAATATCAAGATATTGGTCATTGTGATTGCTACCTTATATTCATCAAGGAAGGAAAGGGAAAGTCAAAGAGCTCTTAAGAATTTCATGTCACGGTTGAGCAGTTCTTTTTATTAAAAGTGCTCCTCCTGCTAACAGGTGAAGATAATTTCTGCTTGCCTGAGAAACATTTGTTCCATCTGTATTATTGAAGCTAGCCATAGAAGTGACAGGAGGTGGCATTGTTACATAACTTTCACCTCTGTTTATTTGCAATTCTGTTTTCCCCTGGAGGGGAGGGGCAGGTGCATGTTTGTTGGGGAGCAAGAGTTGGCAAACAGGAATATAAATGTAGGTAAATATAGGCCATTTACAACATAAAGAAGAGTCCCTGCTGTACTCTAGATCAAAAGGTGCTCTACATTATTGAACTGTGATGCTCAGAGCTTCTGCCAGTTCTAAAAAGAGAGTATCCTCCCAGTTAGTGGCTTCTCAAATAATGCAGTTTTTAGGTAACTTCCTCTCCCCACCCTTTCAGATTAATAACTACCCCTCATTTGGTTCCTTTGTGAGTTATCATTTAGATTGGAGTCCAGTTATGGTTTAAGTTCATTTCTTCCCAAAGTCATAATCAAAGTCACAGAAATTGGACCACCAAGGCCATCTAATTCAACCTGAGGGGAGGAGAGAGGCACATAGGGGTGACTTTGTCTTTCAGATATTGGTCATTTTCTTTCCCACTTGAATCAAAAAGGCAGGGGCAGGTCCAAAGATGAGTGAGGACTGAGGCCTCTATTCCATTCTTCAGGCTTCATTCTTGAGCTCCTTTTCTCCTCAAAGTCCCCTCCTTCACCTTCTTTGGCCCACTGCATGGTAATGGCCTTTTTGGTTTGAAGCCAAAGAAACTAACACAAGAACTTTAAAAAATGTCTAAACGATAACCGCCTTTGCCATCAAACTTCTGTAAAAATGCATGCTTGTATAACTGTTTGTTTGTCTTTAACATTGATTTCCTCTTCCGAGGGTCATGCCCATTTTTTAATATCAATGATGTAAATCACCCTTTGAGAGATATTTTTGTAAGCTATTTTAGAAATAGGCAATCTGAGCAATTCTATTAGAAACATTAGTCTGTTGGAAAGCTCAACCTAGCTGATGGTGGGGGTTAGGTAGATATAGGTCAGTTAACAACATACACATTCACTTTTAACTAGTTTTAGAGACATAAAATTGATGCTACTTCCTATGCCCAGCTTCAGGCTCTCCCAATGCTAACTACCCATTATAAATACAGGAAAGCTACAAAATCCTGGTGTTATTGTAATATCAGAGAGGTAGAGGTATGTGGTTATTGAAAACCGCATGTTCACTCAGTCACTGATTCATCTGACCACATAATAGCTACCCGTATTTCACTATGGCTCAAGAAATTCAAGGAATGCGTGAGTCGGTCTTGCCCAAATGTCCCCTAGATTCATTCAGTCCCAGAGTCTCCCCTTTGGGTGGTTTTAAGCACTACCAAGGCAAGAACCCAGAAAACTGGGCTGGGGAGGATCTTAACCAATTTCATCCAAAACAGAAACTACTTACTTTTAAAACACTCATGAGATTAATTTAATGTAATAATATACCACTTACGTAATTTCCTAACCTAAAACCATCTTGAAAGACACGGAGGTTAAAACTAGAAGACAAAGCAAGATAGTCCAATTAGGGTGACACTGGGGAGAGGGGAGAAAAGAGATGGATTTCAGAGAACGTATAGGTACTAGGAGAACAGGTTTCTAACTACAGCATAACTGGAAAAATAGAGTTAGTATTACTTCCTCAGTGTATAGAAACTAATAAGATATCTTGTGATTAAACCAAACTCTTTAAGTAAATACTAATTCTTTGAAAACAGACTAATATAAAAAGAATGTGAAGAGAACGAAAAAAATTTTGAAGTGCTTTCTTATTAGTTATAAGATCAATAAATACAATTATTCAGGGTTTTCAACAAAGAGTCCTCCCAGATAGCTTTCCACATGTCCATTCAATTATAATCAACCAAACATTGTAACACAATCTTATGTCCAAGTTCAAAGCAATTAAGAAAAGAAGAAACAAAACAAAACAAAACAAAAATTGTCATTGGCATGGTCCATTTGCACACCAATTTTCTTTAAGTTACAAAGGAAAAATGTTTATAAATTTAATATTTTATGCTAATATCTTCCTCAGTATAGACTGCACACATGTTGGACACGGAGCCAGCTGCTGCCCATAAGAGGAATGTATCCTAATCACAATTTTACAGACACACACACACACACACACACAGACACACACACACAGACACACACACACACGAGTACACGTGTCAAATAACTTCAATGGACATCCAAAGAAACATTCAGTCTAAGCTAGGATATTGTACTTCATCTTTCATTTTAGCTAGTTAAATTAAGCAGGCTGGATCTACTAAGGTCAGGGAGGAAACCAAAACCATCTGAGTATGTACACAATGACCCATTTACTATCCTACATTCATCAGTATAAGGAATCTTCTAAAGAGAAACTATTAACAATACAGGGGCCACACAGCACAATAGCCAGGAAGTATCAGCACAGGACCTGAAATGAGCACTTAGCAGTTGTGGCCAGAGACCACGAGCACTCTGGCATGGATTGGTGGTAGGGAAGGACGTGAACAGGACCAAAGGGCTTTAGTTCTCATGTTCAAAGTTCCCACCATACTCCTCTCTAGGCAGCCTATATGCCTATCAGCTATTTAAAACTTCAAGTCAAACCAGCGTGCCAACAGGCCATCTTAAAATCATTGACTACCACTGAAAGTTAATTTCCAGTTGCCTTCATTTCATACATGCCATAATATACTCTCAATGGTTGAAATGAGCAAACACATGAACCTTCCAAGTTGTTGGAACTTAAAAGATGATCCCTCTGATGTTCCATCCAGGTCAGCAACACCAATATATATACTTTTCTCTGTTTTGCAGTGTGTGTACAGTCAAATTTGGCTTAGAGGCCCAAAGGGGTAAAAACCAACAGCACTGAGTTTGAGAGGCAGAGAAAATGCAGTTTCTTAATCACGGGTAAGGGGTTATGTGTCATGAACAGCTGTCACTCAAACACTGCCAGCTACCTGGCCTCCCGGTTTCCCATTGCGAAAGCATGCACAGCCGTGTATTCATATAGCCATATACCACAGACATCCACCAGAAATGCACAGATGTGCTCCCGCCACTGCAGGCATGGGCCGTGGTTTCCATTTCCCAAAGAAATATATTCCCAACTCCATGGTAGTGGAGTGTTCACCCCTCAATGGTTTCTACAGTTACATATTCTCAGACAATTACCAAGTAGCATTTTTAGTTGCCAAATACAAAGGATACAATAAAATCTTTAGACATTTTTATGCTAAAAAAATTGTACAATAAATCTTTTTGAAATTATGATAATCTCTGAGTACTGTGGATATAGGTACTTACTGTTGACTAGTTTGACTTGCAAAATATTCTCTGTAGACTCGTATTACCTGGGGAATGTGGGAATTACTTGCTACTGGTAGTACAGACTTCCATAGATTTTTCAAAATCCTAATACCAAATATTTCCACCAAAAAGATGAAAAATGTTTGCTGAAATACAATTCTTATTTCTTTTCATAGCTGGCAGTCATACATTTATTAATTATTAAAATCGCATTAAAAATATTAAGGTTGTTATTTACCATAATGATGGTTTCAGTTCCCATAGACTTCGTCTGCTCTTAACCAAAAGAAAAGCCTATGTAGCGACCCGAGGTCAACACCAAATACCGCGTACGGAGCTGATGAATTTGCCAGACACTCATGGTGATATTGAATTATTTCCCCCAAAGATGGAAAAATACAACCATACAAATAAAGTCACCTGCAGTACTTGAATTTCTTACCAAATGCCATTTTTTTTTCAGTAAAAGTAACTTAAGAAATGCCCTAGCTTTGCTCTAAAATCATAACTGGGCAGAGAAAGTCAAAGCCTGCAGTTACTGAAATACCCCTTTTGAGGTAAGCGGTGGGATTCTTCTCAACTCCTTCCAGTGTAACCAAAATGCACTTTCCAGGCATGGCCGGAACCCGTCCTTTGTTTGGAAACGGACGCAAGCCATGCCGAAGGTTCCCACTGCACACAAAGAGTCCTGTTTTCTGGGTGGAAGGACTTCTGTGACTTGGAGTTTCTTGTGACGTCAAAGGAGAAGAGCCACTGCCTCCATTTTGGAGACAGGAGCCCAAGCCAGTCTCTCTGGATACTCTGCCCAGCTCGGCCCCTGCCACAGCCCAGGCCACAGAGCTGGGCTGCAGGAAGGAATCGGTCACACAAACAACCCCTCTACCTAGCTGCCTACCTATCCAGATTCAGATTCCCCCCAACATGCCTGTTCACCTAATTTTCCACAGCTTAGCCAACAACAAAACATCTCCATCTGGTTCATTTTTCCTTTGCATTTTAACTGCAGCCCAGAAAAAGCCTGACTAGTTCATTGGGGCCTACTTTAAACCAAATCCAGAAAGCTTTAAGGGAAATAAAAGGTGTCTGCCTGGGTTTCTTTTATGTGGAAATCAGATATCCAAGTATCACTTGTGTTTCCATAGGAAATTTTCCATCTTCAGTTTTTCATTGGTGTTATTCTAGGCAAAGAAGTACCCAACTGCTTTCACCACCACGTCTCTCCTTGAAATCACAGCACATCACCCCATTTGCTTCAAAAACCTCACCTCCAACTTCAGGAGGCGGCACAGGGCCCTGCCTGTGCAGAGGATGAAGATTTCACATGACGCAGCCCTAAGCATCCCTGGACTGGAGAAGCATGGAAGAAGTAAACGTCCCTGCCTGCTGTCCCTCATCAGCAACGAGCCCGAGGGGGATCTCACCGGCACCCCTGCCCTCTGGACACAGGTGTCCTGCACACAGACATTCATGTAGGCTCTCCATCCCCAGTACAGTGTGCCCACACCAATGCACATGACAGCCAGGCAGGCATGAGGGAAAATAGTCAGCTGTCCCCAATCAATACCTCTTGGCCTCTTCCCTTCCCACCCCACCCTCCCTTCTTCTCCACACAGCATCAGGTCCACGCAGATCTGGGTCTCCAGCATTATCTAATCGGCTCACTCCCACCCCACTCCCCGTATCCTGAAGAAACACGTAAAATCCCATCTGTGGGGGAAAAGTCTACTCAAGTTGTCTTGCTATAGGGAGCTCTGATGAAGCGTGGCGAGGGCATTCCTGCGGAGGGATCTCAACTCCCAAACGTCTTCCTGCATGTGCTCCTGTTCCTTTTTCTCCTCCCCCTCCCCGCCCCCTACCTTGCTCCTCGCTGCTGTCCCCAAACCAGGCAGTGGGTTCCTCCTCTGGGAGCTGGGGTTCTCCGCCACCTCCTCCACCCTCGAGGGCTTTGCGTTTCTTCGACATCTCTGCCCAGGGCTGGGGATTTGGGGGTTTGCTTTCCCCACCCCCTGGCCCTCCCCCCTCGGAGAGGAGAGTGAAGGTGGGGTTAGATGGAGGGGAGGGGGTTAGGTGCAGAGGAAAGGGGTGGGGAGAAGAGACCAGAGAGGGAGATGGCAGAGATTGCTGCTTCAGGAGGGGAAGGGACTTGGGGTGGCAGGAAAGGCAGAGGGGCAGGGACTCAGTGCAGAAATTCTACAATCCGGTCCATCAATGTAGCCCTACGTCTAGGAGACTGTTTGCTGGTGTTGCGCCTCTCTCTCTGTCTCTCTCTCTCTCTCTCTGCCTCTCCTTCTCCCTCTCTCAGTCTCTCTCTCCTCTCTCTCTCTCCTTCCTCCTTCCTCCTTTTCCTTCAACTAGAAGGGTAGGCCGAGAGGGGAGGAGAGATCAAACCAGAAAGGAGAGGCTCCTTGGGTGCCTCAGCGGATTTCTTCCCCATTTGGGGGGCGATGGGGTGGGGTGCTGTGAGGACTCCTGGTCCTGTTTAGCTACGAAGGAGTGGTGTCTTATGGCTGGGCTGGGCTTGGCTTGGGGGGAGGGGGGCGGGACAGTGTTTGCAGTGTTTGTTGAGGATGCGATTTCAATGGGTTGCAAGGAAAATTGGGTGGGATGAAGAAAATAAAATGCTGCAGAATGCAATCTAGTGATGCTTTCAGGTGCTGGGGACTCCGGACCCCCTCCTCCCCTATGACATCACAGGATCTTTTGCAAAAGAGACTGGGGGAGGTGGGGGGAGAGAAGAGAGTGGCGGCAGAGGCGAGGATCAAAACAGCAGGGGGTCCTGTCCCCACTGAGAACTGGAGAAGGGCGGCTGGCTCGGGAGGAAGGAAGTTGCGGTGCACACACCATCCCTTCTCCAGGCCGCCTCGGGAGGCACCTGCGGGTCTGGCGCGGCAGCCGCTGCGGTTTGCAGCTGGCGCGCAGCCCTCCCTGGGAACTTGGAGCTCTCAAACTCCTCGGATCAAGCGTTAGCCCCCAGGCTGTCAGTTGGCGCTGGGGCGGGCGGCAGTCTCTCCCCTCCTCTGCAAACCCGTGAGTCTTCGGCTTTATAAACTCCCTTTTCTTCTTTCTGGAGTCCACTCATCACCCTTTCCCCCAAACAGTCACGTCCACAAACACAACACACCCCACACGCGCACACGTATTCTTATTGCCAAAAAGGGTAGAGGGAAAGGACAGGAAGTTTTTTTAAGTACAGGCACACACACACACAAAGATCGGGACTAAGTTTTTCTGGACTCTCAAGGGTTAAATAATAGGTAAAAGGAACTGTCAACTTACCCGCCAAAGTATGCTGACGCGCATATCTGCTTTCCGCTTCATTTCGAGTTCATAAATTCAAAAAAGAGAGTGAGAGAAAGAAAAAGAAAAAAAAAAGGCAAGGCGCCGGGAGCACAGTGGGTCCAGGGTTCCATGGAGAACTGCGCAAAGCAAGTTGCCAAGAAAGCCCGCTGGCCAAGTTCGGGACCTGTCCACCACGCTCGCGCGCTCCGCGCAGCAGGCATATTCCAAAGGCTTGGGGCACTCTGGGGTGCGCGCCGATCTTCTCGCAAAAGGCGAGTGTGTGGGGTTCCTCCTTCCCTCCTTTCCATCTGGGGGTCTCGGGGAAAGCTGCACCCAGCGCCTTGGGCGCCCATGAAGACCAGTCCATCTCAGCTCAAGCTCCCAGCCGCAGCAACTTCGGACTCAGACCTCTCTGTCTAGAACATGAGTGCTTGTGTGTGCGCGCGTGTGTGTGTGTGTGTGTGTGTCCGAGTGCACTTGACATTTGGGGGTGCATGTGCTCTCAGGAACGTCTCTCCTGGCTGCCCGGAACTTAGAGAGTTTCCCTTTAAGCCGGAGATGCTGCTCGGACACCCCCCCGCGTCCAACAGGAGGCGATGACGTCTGTAGCCTCGTTGCCAGAACAGTCCCCAGGCTGCCGCTGCCGTTCATTGACAGGAGCGGGCGCTCGGACGTCAGCAGCCGGACCTTTGGCAAGGCTGCTCCCGCGGAGACAGCTCCCACCCCCGCACCTGCCAACCCGCCCCCCCCCGGCGGGGTGGTCACGAAATGAAAGCCACCAGAGGAGGGGGCCGGGGAGGTGCTGGGGCTGGGGGAGGGGGATGAGTCGGATCTGCCCTCTTTGTCCTGGAGCACCGGAGTATATAAATAGTGCAGTCTCCAGCCAGACTCTCTCCCAGCCTTGGACGCTCCCGCAGTCCCCCCAACCCGACCCCCGCCCCTTGTCACTACGTGTGGGGCTCGCTCTGCCTGGAGGGAGGCTGGGATGCGGGGAAGCAGGGAGTGCAAACAGACATTGGTTCTCGTTCCTCTTCCCATTCATAGATTTCGGTTGGAGTCCTAGGGCCGCCGCGTCCGGAGTCGCAATGAATGGATGGATGCCCCGCGCGCTGGGACCACCAGGTCTGCAGAGATGTCGCCGGCGCTAGGGGCGCTCCTCCCACATGGGGATAGGCGCCCTCGCCTAGGCGCAGTGTGGGGGGACCCCAAAAGACCCTTAAGAGGCCAAAGGCCTGCTCTCCCCCTTCTCCCCAACACACACCAGGGGTCTTTTCTGCCCCGGAGAAGTTGGGACGCAAAACGTAGGGAACTGTGCTCAGTCTCCGCACCATGAAGAGTCCAGATGGGGACCGAGACCAGGGCCATCCCGCAGCACGGACGGTAGCAACAGAGAGGGGAGCGCCCACGTGGCGCAACGCTGTGGCTGAAGCCAAGCCTGTCGCCTCCCCCTGAGTCCGCTGGCGGCCCAGGACCTCGCACTCTCCCTTCCTGAGCACCCAGGGATGCACTGCGCAGGGAAGGAGGGCACGGCGGGAGGGTGTGTGCAGGGGACTGCTGCGCGGATTCCCCACCCGAACCAGGCTCGTGGGGAATCCGTGGGCTTGCACTCGCCAGAAAGAGCTGCTGCAGGAGCCGCCAGATGGTGAGGCCCGTTCCCGACCCTGGGTGGGAGGAACTTAAAGGACTGAGTTCTGAGGCACCAGGCACAGGGCGCAGCTTCATAAATGCACCCAAAAGCTTCCATGGACAGACGGCACAGATGTCGCTGAAGTGAACCTAAGGAAGTTTGCTACCCCAAGACCCCCAAGACCCGGGCTCCGGGCCAGGTGACAACAGACGCCTGGGAGTGTGGTGACACCTGCGCAGAGCCCCTGGTGGTTCAACCTGTCCGAGAAGGTTGCAAGAAGATGCCATTGTCTTAGCTTTCTCCCCTAGTGCTCATGCCCCAGAAAAGGCCCTGGGGCACTAGATCCCAACCCCCTGTGCCATGAGAGGGAAGTCTGCATAACTGCGTGGGCACTCCCCCCTAAATCGTCTCCTGGGTCCTTCCCATTATGCACACACATAATGTCATTTCTCCGTGGAAAAATAAATAAGAACTTTCTTGACTCTCCACCTTCTCCCTCCATCTCTACCCAGGTTCTCTGTTTCCCTTTACAACAGAATGCAGCTGTCTAGATGGTGGCTCTGGTCTCTCTCCTTTCTCTGGGTCTTGAATGGTTCCAAAACACTTTCTTAAGAGTTCTACTTCTGCTGTCCTGCAATATCTCACTTTTACTGAGGTCACCATTCAACCCAAAACTCTCTATCCAAGAGTCCATTCTTAGACATCTTAGATGACTTACCCACTGCAGTGGAGAGAATTCTTCATCCCTGCCTCCTTAGAACACAACCTTGACTCGGCTTTCCAGACACTCTACTCTGCTGATTTGTGTCCCACCTTTCTGGACATTCCCCCTTAGTCACATTTGCTGAACTCCTCATCTCCCCACTGTCTTCATGTTGCAGTGTCCCAAGGCTCATCCGTGGACCTTTTATTTTCCATCACTCCCTGCTCCCTTGGTGATCTCGCTCAGCCTTGTGGGTTTAAATCTGAATACTAATGACGCTTGCACATATATATTTAGCCCAGACCCCTCTCCTAAACTCTAGATTCATGTTTCTAGCTACCAGCTCCACTGGGGCATCCAGAAGGTATCTGAAACCTAACATGGCTATTACTGAGCTGTTGGTTTTACCCCCATCACAAACCCACTCTTCCCACAGTTTTTCCACCTTGGTGAATGGAAAGCCCACACCCATCATGTCTGGGTTATAGCTGTTGCCACCTCCCTCAGCTCTCACTCTGCCCACGCCTCCTTCACTCTATTCTCAGCCACATGGGCCTTCCTAGAACCCACCAGGCACCCTCCCAACTCAGAGCCTTTGCAGCTGCTGATTCCTCTCCAGGAACTCCTCTGCCCAATGTCCTGAATATCTGCAGGGCACATTCTCTTCCTCTTTCACATTTTTTCCTCTTGCACCTCTTCAAGAAGCCTCCAGAGTCCACCCCACCATGCACTGCTACACCACCTCTCCCAGCACTTATTCCCGCCTTTCTTTGTTTACTTCCTCCATGCATTGCTTGTGGTTGACTTATCTGCCTTGTTTAGTCTATTTTCCCAGTAAAATGTCAGCTTCCTAATGGCAGGAATTTTGCCTTTGCTTATAATTGCATAAAAACTACATAACCTCATCAAACTTTCTTTACCTCTCACCACACATTCAGGAGTTGCCTGATTCATCTCTTAGAACATAAAAGAAAGTGAGCTTGGAGGTTGGCAAAGGCCATTTCTCTGCCATAGTGATCTCTCACATTAAATATGTGTGTGTGTGCTTGTGTGTGTGTGTGTGGGTATCTGCCCAAGACCACTGTCACATCTCTGGTGATTCCTGAGAAATGCAATCTCTCTACCTTCCTCGCTTTCTTGTTCAATCCTTTCTTTGCCTTCCCCTTTTTCTTTCTTTTCTCTCCATTAGTCTTCTTTTCTTTTCTGCCTTAAGCCTCCCATGGGCACCAAGGGGCATGCCCACCTAGCCCTTGGCCACCACGGAAGTAAAGGGGACCTTCAGGCTTACCTGTGTTCTCAAAGCCACCTGCTCCTTCCCATCCATCCTGTTTCAATGCATTCACATCCCTTCTCATCAGCAAGTAAATATATCCCTGTTTCTGGAGCTTTGGAGTACCCAAATTAGATGTCAAACATTTGAGTCATTTAATAACCGCTGAGCTCTAGGGCTCCAGAATGAAGTCCTGGGATCTCCCCTCAAGGCTGTCCTAATCCAGCAGAGGAGGGGGCAGGCACACTATCAAGGCGTCAAGGTGCTGACGAGGGCATTGATGAAGGTAGCCAGTGCGACGAGGGCGCTGATGAAGGCAGCCGGCATGATGAGGGCGCTGGTGGAGGCAGCCAGTGCGCGAGGGCGCTGGTGGAGGCAGCCAGTGGGCGAGGGCGCTGGTGGAGGCAGCCAGTGGGCGAGGGCGCTGGTGGAGGCAGCCAGTGGGCGAGGGCGCTAGTGGAGGCAGTCAGCCAGTGCGACGAGGGCACTGATGAAGGCAGCCAGTGCAGGAGTTCCTGGAGCCCAAGTCACCGGAAAGGTGGGAGAGAGGACCACAGGGGGAGCTGCATCCGAGATGGGTTTGCAGGCCTTGGGGGAGCTCCACAGTGGAGGCAGCTGTGCAAGCCCCAGAGGCAGGAGTGAGTGGGATGGTTGGAACGCTGGGCATCAGGGTGGTTTGGGTGCCAGTGCCAGGATGGAGGGTGAACAGACAATGAAGTGCCTTCAGCCTATGCTGAAGAGTTGAGCCTGCATCCTGAAGGGCTTTATGAAAGAGATAAAATGATGTCCTACATGTTTGAGTCGGAAAGTTGATGAGGTGATCAGAAGGAGGTGAAATCAGAGGCAGGAGGAACAGCTACAAGAGGCTATTCCAGGGTAAGGCGCTAAAGGAGATGATTTGGCCATGTGGGGAGAGAGGATGTGGAGGCCCACACTTCCAGTGCACATGTAACTGCCCGCCTTCTGCAGAAGGACCTGAAAATAAGTTAGACTTTGCTAAGGATTACAGGGTCATTGGTGTCGAGGGGGCAGATGCTGCTTCATGCCAGCCCTCTTAGCTGGGCACCAATTGGTGGTATGAGTGCAGTTTATAATCTGTCACCTATCCTGCACATCTGGAAATTCCATGTCACCAACTTAACCTGAACAGATCAATGTCAAAGGAGCTTAGATGAAGACTCATGAGAGATTGATGTAGGAGCCAGAAGCCACCTTGTTACTCTATAGTGGGCAATTAGTGTTTGCGAGCACTAGAATACACTTTTCCTTTCCTCTGGCCACCTCTACCCATATCAAAGTTATAACTGATCAAATTACAGGGCAAATTTCATCTAAGCTATGGTAAGGGTAATACATTTGTCATGTGAGCCTAGGAAATGCAGTGCAATTCTCTAAGGATGCTTCCCCAATTCGTTCCATGCAGGTGTCCACTTGACCGTCAGTGGCCTTGCTTCCTCATTCCTGTGTTACTGCTTCCACAATGACCCCATAAGACCTTAAGGAGTTCTTTAAGAACAAAAATGCCCTGTGCAAGGCTTCAGCACTTCTGACATGTGGACGGCCTTAGCTTTAGTGTGAGAGCTGCTTCACATAGTCAGACCTTTTCATTTTCTCTTTTCTTGGAAGGGCATTTTTAGGTTCTTCTCATTCTGAGAAGAGAGACCTTCAGATAAACAGAGTGTTAATTCTGTCCACTTCCAAGGAACAGTGCAGAAAAAATGAGCAAAACCAAAGTAGCTTACAGACTACAAGAACTCACCATTAGACAAACTGATACTTCCCTCATGCTGTAGTCTGAATGTGCCATCCAAAACTCATGTGTTTGAAACTTAATCCCTGTCTCAACGGCGTTGGAAGGTGGGGCCTAGTGAGAGGTTTAGGTCCTGATGGCTCTGCCTTCATGAACGAATGGACAGCACTATAAAAAGGGCTTAAGGAGAGGGTTAATCCCTTCTGCCTCCTTCTGCCATGTGGTGAGGAGCAAGAAAGCCCTCACCAGAGGCTGGCAACAACTTGATCTTGGACTTCCCAGCCTCCATAACCATGAGAAATACATTTCTGTGCTTTATAAATTACTCAGTCTGAGGTATTCGGTTATAGCAGCACAAAACAGACTAAGACACCCCATTACATTGACCAATTGAGCACAACAATTTCTATATGTAAAAAAATTTCTAACTTGTGGGAAACTATTTTAAAATAAGTACAGGAAACACAGAAAGTCTGGAAGAAGCTTACTTAAAGTTGCAAATGGGTTAGAGCTAAAAACATTCAGAATGTCATCATTGATTTTTAGAGCTACAAGAAACAGTAAGTTATCTAAGAAGGCTAATTCTCCAGCCCCCAAATACTCTGTTATAAATGAGGAAAAGGAGGGCAAATAATATGACATAGAACATTTGTTGTAGGCCTTGAAGTAACTTTTTTGGGAAGAAGGACATTATAGCTATGGTTTTTAAACTAATCATATAATTGCAGAAATATTATGTCATATCTGTTCTTCTTCCATAAGTGGCATAGTTTATTCTATATATGTTCATTTATTTAAATTCCATCACCCACAGTTTTATTCTTTTATTTGGAAATAATTCCAAATTTACAGAAAAGTTGCAAGAATAAAAATAATACCCAAAACACCCATAACACCTGTTACCCAGATTCACCTCTTGTTAGCATCTTATCCCACTTAGTCTATCACATGCACCCTCATCCTTTGCTTTATAAAGAAGCTAAAGGTGAATTATGTATCTGTAGGTCCTTGACCCCCAAAGGCTTCAGTGCATACTTCCTATAAGAGAATTTCTTATATAGATACAGTACTGGTTTCAACAGTACTAAATTAACATCATTACTACAATGCTTTTATCTAATCTATCACCCATATCCCAGTTTTGTCAATTGATGCAATAATGTCTTTTATGATGTTCTCTCCATCCTCCTGTCCCACAGAGCATACAGTCTAGGGCTCAAGGATGGCATTTATCTGCCCTATTTCTTATAGCCCTTCAATCTGGAGAATTTCTGGAATTTTTCTTTCTCTTTTATGACATAGACAATTTTGAAGGATACAGAACCTCCTCTCATTTTTTTTTTTTTTTTTTTTTTTTGAGACACGGTCTCGCTGTGTCACTCAAGCTGGAGTGCAGCGGTGCAATCTCAGCTCACTGCATCTTCAACCTGCATGGCTCAAGGGATCCTCCAAACTCAGCCTGCCAAGTAGCTGGGACTACAGCCCTGTGCCACCATGCCCAGCTAATTTTTTTTTACTTTTTGGTAGATCTGGGGTTTTGCCATGTTGCCCAGGCTGGTCTTGAACTCCTGAGCTCAAGCAATCCTCCCACCTCAGGCTCCCAAAGTGCTGGGATTATAGGCATGAACCACCATGCCTGGCATCTTCCTTCTATTTTTAATAAAACATTTCTCAGCATGGGTTAGGTTCTGCCATCTCAGCTGGACTGCTATGGAGGTGTGCTGGTGTCTGTTTCAGAATTTCATATCTGGAGGCACTTATGTCCCATGGGTGATGTGAATTCTCATTGAGGCATGATCTGACTTTCCCATTGTATAATTACTCTTTTTGTTTCAGGTACAACCAATAAGCAGCCTTTGAGCAGCCGAGAAGACAAGGCAAGTATCCTGCTCCTCAACTCAGTTCCCTAACTCAGCACCCACTCCTGACTCCTGCTTGGTCTACTCCTGCCTTGGTGATGTTCAAGCTCAGTACTTCTTCCACATCAGCCATCGGGCAGGCAAAAACACTTCCTTATGCCTCAGTGACTAACGTCTGTACCTATTTATTCATAGCACAAGTATCTTGGACTCATGAATTCCTATATTTAATCGCTCATAATCCATTCCTTTATATGTTATTTTGATGTTCATATTTGATCCATTAAAAGGGCCAATGAGAGTCCCCTCAACCTGGCTCCTGCATCCTGATGGCATGCCCCCATCACTTCTAAATACTTCCTTACTTTCTGGCTTAATAAGATGCTTTGGGCTCATTTGTACCTACTTTGTTCCAGATCCTGGGTCAGCCATTTCTCAAAAGAACACTGGTTCCTTTTAACGGAATTATAGACCAAGACACAGGTACTACGTGTGCTCATTGCTGCTGGGACATCTTTTCCTCCTGGCCCTTGCAGCAGACAGATCTAAGCAATAAGTGCATGTACATGCATGCACACATACACACACAAACACATACATGTGCACACATACATACATGTACTTATTTTAGAAATCAGGAGCCATTAATTTGTCTATGTCTCTTTCATCACAGTGAAATCCCTGGTTCCCAAAAACATCAATGTATTTACTCACTTGCTGAATCCTATAGTGCATCTAAAATAGTTTCCTAATTGCTTGCCCATGCCACCACAACAAAACACACTACTAAATAAAGGTCAGGATGTGTTCGCAACTCCTCCCCCTAATTTCTTTCACCACTCAGCACAGAATCTGGAGGATCTATAGCTAAACTCTGTGTTCATCATTATTTGTATTTGTTCTTTCTAGTTGATTTCCCTTTTATTGCCCTTCACTGGCAACATGGTTGAGTTCATTTGTTTAAATTTCCTTTCAGTTTTAGGGCTTTTCTCTCTTTCCATTCTTACTGATTTAATTTTATTGTTTGAATATTTTTTGAATATGCCTTCAAAAGCCAAAACTACACTTTAAGAAATACAGGCAGAAGAGTCCTTCTCGCTGTATTCCTTCCACTCCATCTCCCTCCCACCCCCAGACTCTGTAGGAAGCAAATTTCATTGTATTCAGGTTTATCTGAATTTCGTCTCCTGTTGTAAAGGTGAGCAAGTAAAAACTTATTTTCTTATTTTCTCTTTTTGCTTCATACAACTCAGTGTACTATATATGCTCTTTTGCAATTTGCTGCTCTCACCTAATAATATTTTCTAGAAATCACTCCATATCAGTTTATCAGTATCATTTTCAACAGCTGTGTAGAACTCTACAGTGTGTATGTACCACAGTTCATTCAGCCAGTATCCTGTGCTTGAACATTTAGCTAATTTCCAATATTCTACAGTTACAAATAACACTGCAATTAGTTACTTTGCACACTTATATTCAGGTAATTTCTAATATTTCACAATTACAAATAATGCTGCAATGAGTTACTTTACACATGTAGATGTTTATTCTATGAGAGGTATAACTTCATGGTATAGACCTAGAAGCAGGTTTGCTGGAGCACAGGTAACTGCAAACAGTTTTATTAGATACTGTGAAATTATTCTTCAAAGGTTTTGTACCAGTTTCTAATTTACCAATCATTTTCTTTTTTAAAGAACAATAAATAAAACTTCCAAAGGGCGATAGATCTGTGTATTAGTCTGTTCTCCTATTGCTGTGTGGAACTACCTGAGACTGGATAATTTATGCAGAAAAGAAGTTTAATTGACTCAGTGTTCCACAGGCTGAACAGGAAGCATGACTGGGGGGGCCTCAGCAAACTTAAGGATCATGGCAGAAGGTGAAGGGGAAGCCGGCACATCCTCACATGGTGGAGCAGGAGAGAGAGAGCAAAGGGGGAAGTACTACATACTTTTACAAAAGCAGATCTTGTGAGAACTCACTCACTATCACTAGAACAGCAACGGGGAAGTCGGCCCCCATGATCCAGTTACCCCCCTCAGGCCCCTCCTCCAACACTGAAGATTACCATTCAACAGGAGATTTGGGTGGGAACACAGAGCCAAACCCTATCAATCTGCATTAATTTAAAAATATTTAATGCATTTTAAGGAAGTAATTTGGTTCTCCCAGCTGGAATGGTTAGGATCTAAGGCCTACTTTACCCTCAGGCAATTTGGGCTCTGGTGAACTTGAGAGTATAGAATACAAAAGCATGTTTCTATAATACTGGTCTACTAAACTCAGCATATACATTTTCCATCTGGTATCCTCCATATTATATAATAAAATATACTAGAAATAGCCCAGGTGCAGTGGCTCATGCCTGTAATCCCAACACTTGGGGAGGCCAAGGCAAGCAGATCACCTGAGGTGAGAAGTTCGAGACCAGCCTGGCCAACATGATGAAACCCGGTCTGTACTAAAAATACAAAAATTAGCCAGGTATGGTAGTGTGTTCTGTGATCCCAGCTACTAGGGAGGCTGAGGCAAGAACATCACTTGAATGCGAGAGGTGGAAGTTGCAGAGAGCAGAGATTGTGCCACTGTACTCCAGCCTGGGAAACAGAGCGAGATTTCATCTATCTATCTATCTATCTATCTATCTATCTATCTATCTATCTATGAAATAAATTGATTAGAACCAAATGTGATTTCTGTTCTCAATTCTGACATGTTCTTGTTCGGTGAATTTGGGAAAGTCATTTAATGCTACTAAGCCTCTGTTTCCTTGTCTGTAAAAGGGGGGAAAATAATAATTTTCATAATTACATAATGAGTTTAAGAATCAAGTGTGTGTCATTTATAGGCATAATCACAAAGTTCCATCTATCTATCTATCTGTCATCTATCCATATCTCTGTATGTCTATATTCTTTGAACCATCTCCCTTTCAAGATAGTGAGAAGATAAAAAAATTTAACTGAAATTTAGGAAGCCTGGGTTTTTTTGTTCATTTTTATCCTAACCACTGTAAACTCATTGTTTAATTCTAGAAATGTTATTTCACCTTTCTGAATCTTCTACATCTGTAAAATGAAAGGGCTAAACTGATTGATCTGTAAGATTCTTTATGGTCCTATAACATTTTGATTCTTCATGTAACCTATGTTAGGTTGATGGTGAGTGCACTAAGAGAGGGGAAAAGAATTTCACTCCCCCTGTTTGAAGATCCTCAGTAAGAAATAAATTATTTAAAAATGAAACTAAAAAAAGAGAACTAGTACAGCTCCCTAAAGTCATTTTGAAGATCATGTTTTCCATCTAGGAGGTGTGAGACCAGCCACCTTTGATTCAGTGGAAAGTATTTAGATTTTTTCTTGCCTTTCCATAAGATCTTGAATTTTTTAGTGTAATTTTTGAGTTTGGAATCTCGACATTTTGAATTTTGGGTGTAGTTGGCTAACAAACAAAGGCTGAAAAGGAAGAAAGGAAGGGAGGGAGGAAAGAAGGGAGGGAGAGGAGAAGAAAAAGGAAGAAAGAAAGAAGAAAGGAAGATAAAAGAGAGAGAAGAGAGAGAGAAAGAAAAAGAAAGAGAGAGAGAGAGAAAGAGACAGAAAAGAAAGAGAGAGAAAGGGAGAGAGAGAAAGCAAAGAAGGAAGGAAGGAGGGAGAAAGAAGAGGAGAGGATATTACATATGTCCACTCCTAACATATTCTATGCTCAACTCAGCGACCAGGAAATAAAAGAGAATCCTCCCCCTGGTAGGAGGGAAATGAAGAGTGCAGGTGGAAAGGAAAGAGAATGTATAAATATGGCTGATGTGTACTTTATAAAATTTACCTCCATCAAGGACTTTGAAGCTCTGATTCTAAAAGGGCTTTGTCTCCTGGAAGAGGATCGACCTGGCTATGCTGGCCAAGTCTGTCGAGTCCATGTCACTGTTCCCTGGGTGAGGTAGTGCCCGGTCTCTTGCTTTAAGGCCCCTGCGGTATTTCACTCACAGCCCCTGGGATGTAGGACTGACACAATCTCCAACCCCAGCCAGGCCCTGATGTCATCTTGCTTTCTCATTCATTGTCCCAGGGGCTCCTGTGAAAGCCTCCTTGTGCTTCCCACCCTTTCCCCACCCTGGAAGCCACCAAGGTCGAGTGTGCCTTTGTCTTCCACCTGCCTCCATTCCTTTGCAGATGCTGCATCACTGTCCTCAGCCAGGCATCACTCGAGCCCTCCTTCTCTCCACTGCCAGTGGCTGGCATTAGGCTCGTCTCATTTTCTTCCACTGAGACCCCACGGAGGCCACCGGACATGTCCCCTTCCTCAGTTTTCCCTCTGGCCCAGCCTTCATTATAACTGTATGAAATGGAAATACGAGCAGCTTAACAGCATCCAGAAACTCTCCTCAGGACACAGCCCCAGCCCAGGTGAGCCCAGGGAGCCCTTCAGGGCGGGCCCCTGCCTGCTCTTCCAGCTCTGTCCTCCTCCACTAGCCGTGGCCTCCTTCTTCTCCAGTCACACAAACACCTGGAGCTCCCAGCATGCCAGCTCCTTCATGCTTCTCTCTTTCACTGATGCTCAGTCCTCTGCCAGGACATCCTGCCTGGGCTCCTTTCCCAGGCCAAGGTCTGCCAGGCTGGCTGTGCTCCCTTGGCGGTGCTCCACTCCACTTGCTCCTGGAAGCTCTCACCCTCTGTCCTCCACCTTAGGAGGAAGCTGGATAGCTCTTCAGAATAACCTATGCCAGGGCACACTTTATCCCATTGTATTATGGCAGTCAGGGGGTGTGTGTGTGGTGTCTGCGTGTGCCTGTGTGTGGTAAGAGATGTGATCTAGAACAGAAACCCTAGCCTCTTGTTCTCACAGAACAGTGCGTTCTGAAAGGAGGTAGTTGCTGCTGCCAGACAGAGGCCCGGCAATGCCAGAGCCGGCCCTTTGGCAGTGCCATTGGCCCTTTTTCCTCCCACTGTTCCTTTCATGGACAAGATTCCCTGTGGAGATCCAGGTGCCATTTTGTGTCCAAGGCATGAAAATGAGGGAAGAGAGGTTGACATCAACCGACATCGTTGCTGAGGTCGTCAGGAAAAATAAAACCTTTTCCACAAACCTCCAGCAGACGGCTCACACCTCACCGGCCGGGACTGCGTCACAGACCACCTCTGCCCACAAGAGCAGAAGGTTAACGTGACTGTGTCGTGTGGGCAAAGCATGCAGCCGCCGCCAACAGAACCAGGGATCTGTTAGAAAGGAGAAGGGAGAACGGAACTCGGAAATGCCATCACTCAGCTTTCTCCCTGAACCCCACGACAGGTCAATGTCCCTCCCTGCTGTCAGTCTCCAGCATTTGGCAGGCTCCTGGCTCACAAATCAAAATCAGGCAGAAGTCAAGGGGGCTTCTAGGTTATCACTTAAGTTTTCATCTGCCTTAGCATGAATAACATGAATAAATACAGTAGGCGCTGTGCTCATTATACTGAACATGTTTTGATTTGGTATAAAGTATTTTGTTCAACTACTTCCATTTTCTTGTGAGATTTCACTCTTGTTCCCCATTAGTGACTACAGATTTGGGCCAATTTGTGAAAAAAAGAGCTATGACATATCGAAACATCTTGACTTTAGAATAGTAACTGATATGCAGTAACAGAGACAGCACTGATCAATTAGAGGCCAAATGTCTTTAAGGAACACACAAAAGAGTTGTTAAAAAAAAAAAAAAAGGTAAAAGAATTGCTAGGCCCAACTAAATGCCAACATAAAAAAGTATCTTCTTATAAATTACAAAATGCAGAATTTTGCTCAAAGTTAAATTGAAAAGCCTATGTTCAACTATGTACGCTTTGGGAATAAATTTTTTTTATATGTAGGCAGCACATACTAGTGAGCTGCACTGAAAATCGGAGCTGTTTGGGAACGTGCTTTGCTGCTGTTTCTTATCAAGTGTTCATCCTCCAACTCTTCCTCCCCCGTGCTATCTGTGACAATGAACACGAGGGTTTCCTTATGTGAAAAATAAATAATATCGCAATGAAAGTTGTGAAGTTTCTTCTCTCAGATTTGAGGCATTTCTCAACACACTAAGACTTTAAATTGTAGGGATTCTCTTGCAAATCTGGAATTTTCCATAGAGAAATGCTAAGATTTTGACTAATGTACAAGTAAAAGAACATGCTGGCATGGCATGCAACCCATTTATAATTTGATCTTTGATCCAAAATTTTTTTTGATTACTTCTTTTGGTAACCATAGCAATATTTAAAAAAACATAAACATATACAATGAATGCTGTAAGAGAATTATTATGGCATATATGTGCACATGTTCAGCTTGAACAAAGATCAAAGATGGAAAATCTTATATAACCGTGTATCTGAGGAAATTCTATACAAATCGAGGAAGGGTTGCAATGAACATCTTTAATTTATTTCAACGTCGCTAAGTCTCTGTTTAAAAAAAAATTGCTTGCATCTAACAATTGTCTTTTATATCTTGAGACCCAATTATCTTAAATACATTCTGAGAATAGCTAATAAAATATTTCAACAGCAAGTAATTGTAAAAGGAAACGACATAATTAGCAGTGTTCATAGATGATAGAAAATGGGAAACATGCTGCATATGGGTTGAAAAATGAAGAAGCAGAAAGAAAATCAGAAGTGTGGCCAGTTATTGCAGCAGCCCATAGGACAAGACTGTAGGGTCAACCCTGGTCCTAGTCCTCAGCTCCGTAGTAGCCATCACTGGGAATAAAGAGTGGGAATCTGAATTCGGACCTACAAGTAAGCGCTCTCCTGTTGCCTGGTGTAGCTCAGCCTAAGGGCCTAGGATCCCTTTCTGTCATTGTTGAGTTATAGAAAGCACACTTCCTGAGCATTGCCCACGTGCTGGGCACCTGAAAGCAAACAGCACAGCCAGTGCCCGCCAGAGTTTGCAGGGTTGGGGGCTGGGAAGACAGGGACAGAGCGAAGGGAATAATATATAAGTCAATACATAACTACAAATCGTAATATGTGCTGGGAAGGAAAATTACACCATGTAATCAGATCACAATAAAGCTGTGTGTTTGGGGTTGGGATGGAAAATAGGAAGAGAAGGTTTCTTTGAAGTAACATTTCTGGTAGAGCCTCAGAACAGTATGAGCCGCAGCCAGGAGAGAGGTGAGGGGAAGGAGGACCTAGGTGGAGGGAGCAGCATGTGAGGTTGCTCAGGACAGAAAGAGCCTTCTGGAGACTGAGAGACAGGGAGGTGCACAAGGCAGCAAGGGAAGGAAAGGAGCAGATAACATGGGGCCTTGGGATCGACACTCAGACTTGGGTTTATCCTAAGGCAGTGGGTGGTCATCAAAGAGTTTTAAGCAAGAAGGGGACAATTTGCTCTCTCTTTTGCAAAAGGCCAGCAGTTTCCCTTCTCCCCTAGCCATGCAATCCATCCCACATTGCAGGCTTTTAGAAGGACAATAAACTGAGAATGCATGGCTGTCTCCTGGCCCTGCACCAAAATCTAGAAAATGAGAAAACACATTTTTAAAACAATGTTTAATTATGGCTGCACTCAAAGTGGGAGACAGTGAGGACTCTGGAGAGGCAAAGCCAGTGGGAATGAGAAGGGAATCAGAGGATGGGGAAGAGTGGGGGAGTTGGAGGGGGTGAAGGGAGACCAATAGGGAAGCTGTTGGTGTGGTAGAGATCCTTCACAAAACCCACCTTCCCCTCTGCGCCCAAACAATTAGAGCCCAACACAGGCCATGTATTTCCCAGGCTCCTTTGCAGTTAGATGTGGCCAGCATGGGTTACCTTTGCTTGAATAATGGGAGTGAAGTTGCTTTGCCCCTGCCCAAGCCCAACTGGGCTTGTACCCTCCTTCCTCTCTTTGCAGCCTGGTAAGCCAGGACAAGTGCAGCCTTGGAAACCCGGGCTCCCAGGACTCAGGACTGTAACACAGACAAGAACTCCCTTTGTCATTGAGTCATTTTTTTGTGGGGTCACTCATTACAGCAGCAGAGCCTTTCTTGCTGACTAATGAGAGCAGAGGAGCAGCCAGGCCTGCATCCTCCTCACCCCCAGTGGTGCATTCATGGCAGGAACCTGGAATAACCACTGTGTCTAGGCTCAAGTGTGCTCAGGGCAGGGCTCCTGATGGTGAGTGATGCTCGGGATGGAGAGCCCGGCTGCAGAGACCCCCCCAGCTGGGGAGCACATCTCATTCACCCAGGGCTGGCTATGTGATTTGCAGGGCCCAGTGCAAAATGAAAATGCAGGGCCCCTTATTCAAAAACTATTCAGAATTTCAAAAAGGTGACAAGCCCGAGACACTACTGAGTGAAAGTTCCTAAGAGACCACACAGGCCAAGGCCCTGGACACAGGCCTGTCCCACCCCCTACTATCCTGAAACAATGAGCTCCTGCCTGTGCAGCTGCCCCATCCCCCAGTAGGCTGCACCCAGGAGCCTGTGAATGTCCATGGCCTCAGCTGCAAAGAGGAGCCCTGAATCGAGGTTCACACTCATTGGAGGAGCATCACCAGTATGACAGGAGGGACCAAAAACCCTCCTTCGAAAAGCATAACTCACTCAGGGGAAAAGGGAGATAGCAGAGCAACCTCCCCAGGACTCTAGGATGGGATCAAAGCCACTAAAAAAAAAAAAAAAGAAGAAGAAAAAGTCACGCAGGAGAGCCTTAGTTAATTTCTACCCTGAATATTTATAAATTGTGCGCAAACTGGCTTAAATGACTCTGAGTTCCCATAAGCAATGTTCCTTAATATAAAATCATAAAGTAGAACAGGTTCCTTAGTGTGGTAGACAGAAAGATGGCCCCAGGATGTCCATGTCCTAATCCCCACAGCCTGTGACTGTCACCTGACATTGCAAAGGGGATTTTTGCGGATGTCAAGGGCATGGAGCTTGAGATGGAGAGGCCAACCTAAATGATCCAGGTGAGCCTGCCCAATTTAATCTTGTGAATCCTGAAAAGAGGAGTTCCTCCCTCAGCTGTTCAGAGGGAGTGGGAGCCTGGCAGGCTCTGACCATGGAGGAAGGGGCTGTAAGCAGAGGAATGCAGGCAGGGGCCAGGAGAGGGATTCTCCGAGAGCCTCCAGGGGAACAGAGCCTGCCCACACCTTCATTTCAGTTTACACTTCTGACCTGCAGAATTGTAAGATCATAAATCATAGATTTTTGCAGTTCTAAGCTACCACATTTGTAGTAATTTATTACAGCAGCAATAGAAAACTAATACACTTAGGTTAGCAGTAACCAAAAGCACTGAAATTACTTTTCTTCACAAAATCCATTCTATGTTCGGCAGTGCACGTGGTGAGGCACTATTGAAGGTAAGAGCCAAATGATGTAAGAATGTAGTCTGCTCCCCCAAATTCTCAGATAGACAGGGTGATCTTTTTAAAAATGTAAATGAGCACCCAGGCGCGGTGGCTTATGCCTATAATCCCAGCACTTTGGGAGGCCGAGGCGGGCGGATCCCGAGGTCAGGAGATCGAGACCATCCTGGCTAACACAATGAAACCCCGTCTCTACTAAAAATACAAAAAATTAGCCAGGTGAGGTGGCGGGCGCCTGTAGTCCCAGCTACTGGGGAGGCTGAGGCAGGAGAATGGCGTGAACCCGGGGGGCGGAGCCTGCAGTGAGCCGAGATCGCGCCACTGCACTCCAGCCTGGGCGACAGCAAGACTCTGTCTCAAAAAAAAAAAAAAAAAAAACAAGAAAAAAAATGTAAATGAGCAAGAGAGCCCTAGTGGGTTTTGGTATCTTATCTCACTTTGTTTTTAAGGAGGCAGAGGGTCCATTTCAAGCTGGGGGTGCCTGAGGGTGCTAACACCATGCCTGGGGGTGCTATTCCCAGAAGGCAATTTGAAGAGGAAACCTGGGTGAAGTATCTGTGCTAACAGACATTCATGTTTGTTTCTTTGTTTTGTTGTGGTCATATATATGTGTGTGTGCGTGTGTGTATACACACATATATATGTATATATATAAAATATATATAATATAAATTTTCCATTGTCGCCATCTTTAAGGATACAATTCAGTGGCATTGATTAAATTCATGATGTTGTGATATGAGCACCATGATCTATTTCCAACACTTTTCGTCATCCCCAACAGAACAATATTCTACCTATTGAAGGATAACTCCCGACACCCCTCCCCTAGCTCCTTGAGACCACCACTCTACTTCCTGTCTCTATGAATTTGTCTACTCCAGGGACTTCATGTAAGTGGAATGCTGCAGGGTTTGTCCTTCTGTGACTGGCTTGTTTCACTGAGCACAATATTCTTATCCATGTTTCGGCACGGGTCAGTGCTCCCTTCCTTAAGGCTACTGCTCCATTGCATGGATGCACCATGTTTTGTGTATTCATTCATCAGTTGAGGAACACTGGGCTGGCCCCTCGTCTGGGCTATGGTGAATACTGGTGCGCAAGCATCAGACATTTCCGTTTTTAGTTCCAGGGACATGGGGTGCCTTCTGCCCCAGACGGGTTGAAAGCTCCATGTCCCTGGGACATTATGAATGGCACATCTCCCTCCCCAAGTGGATGTAGTGTAGTGGGATTGATGGGGGAAGTTTAGGCACTGGCTGATTAAAATGTTTATAGAATGACTTATGGACTTGGAATTGCGGGGTTGGACGTACTTGCGTTTTTTAGTTTTTTTGATAATTAGTAGTGGTATTTTAAGGCCTGTTTTTTGTTTATCAGTCTCTCTAATTCCTTCTTGATCTCGCTACATTTCGAGTAGACGTGTAAAATGCTGGAGGGCTGAATCAGGCCTAGCCGATACAATTACTTATCTAGTGTCCTTAGGAGGACATCTTGCCAGTCATTCTGCTCTGAGACTGTGAGAAAACCACTGGTCTGGAACCCCAGATGTTCCTTGCAGTCCTTGGCTTGTTTTGCCTGGATATCAGAAGCAGCATTTGTGCGCGGGCCCAGCAGTGGCATGTGTCCCTGCACCGTCTTCGGGGCTGGCCCGGGGCCCAGGTCCTCCTACTGCCCGGGAGCAGTGGCTGCAGCTCCAGGACGAGGCCTGGCTCTGTCCACGGAGAACCACGCGTGGGTGCAGGCACGGGGCCTTGGATCACACTTGCGCACTCCGAGCACAGCGCATTACTCTTTTTTTCCTGCCCAGATGACTTTTTAAATAGAAAAATAACCCTGACTCTAGCATGTTCTCAGCCCGTGAACAATGGGTACTTGCTGGACAAGGGGCGGCAGCGGGCCTTGTCTGCAGACAACTTGGGCCTGTGGGGAGGTTCCAGTGACTGCAACTCCCCAGGGGCTCGGAACACAGGACCCCAGGCTCCCAGCCCTACCTCCTTCCTCGGAGGGAAGGGAGGGCTGTGACCCCCTTCCTGGGGGGCTGTGAACTGCCCCCTCCCAGGTCCCTCCCTCTTTCACTCTCCCCTAGGAGGACTAGGGGTCCACACGGGCAGGGGGATCACATAAGGTGGCACCGTCACTACAGAGGGGTGCAGGGTTGCAGTAGCGGGGGCTGGGGTGCCTGGGGGACTCGAGGAGTTGCGGGAGCAGTGCGGGGGCGAGTGCAGTGGTGCGTGGGGGTCGCGGGGATGGCGACAGCGGGGGCAGGAGCTGAAAAGGCGCGGGGGTGGCTAGGGGACCCTGCGCCGGAGCTGCCGGCCCTCGCGCGCCCCTCGCGGGCCCCCTGGGCCGCCAGCCCGCCCGCGGCTGCTGCCGTCAGAGCTGCCTGCGTCAATGCTGCTGGGTGACACACACAGCTTTTTTTCTTCTGCTCCTTTTTCTCAATGAGAGGAGCCTAATGGGATTTTTATTATCAGACTCATAAATCAAACCGTTAGGCCGTCACGTCTGGCATGTGGACAACACCCCCATCCCCCGCGGCAAACGGAGAGGGCTGGAGCTGCGTTTTCCCCTTTTCAAGAAAACCTTCAAATATTTTATATTTTGAAAATCGCAGTAATGCACAGAGCTCGGCTTGCTGTGGCTGGTGCAGCTCTACAGGGATGCAGAGCTGGTCCTCCCGTTCCTTGGAAATGGTTTTGCAAAGTTGTTGGTTTTGCAAACAATAAAAGAGTAAAAAATGGGGTTTGCAGGCAAATCGGTTGGTTAGAGGGAACCCACAGATATTTCAAGCTACTGCAACACAAATCGATTAAACATTGTATCAGAGGGGGTTGTGGGCACAGACTTTGGAGCAGCCCTGCCCTGATGCTTGTGCTACTGACACAAAACACAACCCCAGCTATGAATGCAAATCAAGGAACAAAGACATCAGCAACTAAGGCGATCTGGAGCGCTAGGAATCCTGAAAGCTTCTGCATTCTCATGGCTACTTGCGTGCAGATATCTAATAAGATAAATCGGCACTGGTGTATCTAATTAATGGTTGTCCTCCAACAAGCCACTGGATAGCACTTATTAGCCATGGGAGGTGGGAAGCCAGGTTAACCTCCAAAGGAATCTCAGTGCAGCCCCTTCCTCATTTTGGTCAGAGACTCAACCAGAGTGTGGAAGCGGAGCAAAGTCAAAGGAGGTCCAGGCACTAAGGCGTTGGGGCAAGGACCCTTGGAGAGGGAGGTCCCAGCTTCCAGAGTTGGACACAGAAAAATATGTTCCACCTCTTGGGAATTGCCTCTTGTGCGCAGCCATATATATTTAGGGGGTCATCTACAGGGGACAGTGAAGGGTCTGCAAGCCCGTCATCTGGTCACTCTGAAGCCAGGTCTCCAGAGCTTCCCTGATGAAATTGTCCTGCCTGTGATGGGGGAGTGTTCCCGGAACCTTTGGGACAGCCTCTGCTGGCTCAGATCAAAACTTCACAGAGCTCAAGACACGGTCTTCAATTAAAAGCCTGGACCACATGTCAGGTGGGCAGAGGGCTACCGCTTTAGGGTAAAGTGGCTACAAGGAGAGTGGCCTGATATTTTGCATATATTCATGATCATTTTAATTTCCTCTTCCCAGCCTGTGTCCTGCATTTCCCCAGATGTCTTCAAAGGACATATATGACGCCCAGGAGCAGAGTCGTTGGGTCTGTTCTTTCTAATTCCAGACCTTTCTGGTCTTGAGTCATGGTTTTCTCAGGGTCCAGTGAAAACAGCAGCTCTTGGAGCTGCAGACCCAGGCTGGGAGCTGCCGCGGGGGCGCACCTGTCTGCCTGTAGCCACCGCCTAGGATCATTGCCCTGCGCAGTTGGACGGCTTCCACGCCTCATCTAGTTCTCACTGCATTCTTATAGCAGGACAAGTTCTCTGGGTTTGTGTGAACTTTTTAAATAAGAGTTAATAAGTCAATGATTGCCAGATGAAAGAGGCAGCTTATGTGTTTTTAAGAAGCATCAAACCCGCCCCCCCACCCCCATATTCTTCCACCCCAGCAAAGAAGGAGCCAGGAAGGCACTGCAAGGGGGAAGGGGTTGGGGGGGCCGGGAGGATCCGTGAGAAAAAAAGACGAATATTTAAATCTTCACTTGTGTGCCTCATTTGGGGTGACCCGTGGGTGCAAAGGATGATGCATTTTATACTGAACATGGTCATGGTACTGGCAATTTTGGGGTGCGCAATGAAAAAGAAATTGGCATGAGCATATCTGACTTTAAGACACGATTTCAAATATAACTTCCGTCATTCACGTCTAGACCCACATTTTGATATGAGTAATAACTATGCTAAGCAAAAGTAGATTAGGTGCAACAAATATAAGACCTGTATTCCCATGTTGATTGATGGACTTCAGTGGAATATTTCATTTTAGCAACCGATATATTGCATAAATGAGTTAACATTGGTCCCATTGCAAAATGATTTTTTATACAAAATTAGAGAGGCTGACATAAGGAATGCTGCTAGAAAATTAGCTCACTTTTTACATCCAAGGAGGTGAAATGATACACTGTGGAAATTTGTACAAATAAGAGAAGTGGATGGACGTCGATGTCAGTGGGGAGAAACGAGAGGCCAGGTCCCGTTTTGAGGAGACGCGCCCAGGAGGGGGCGGAGGAGTGGGTCGCGCCGCTGACATTCGCCAAGGACAGGATGGGGTGGGCGCCTGCCGGTGGCCGACTCCGCCCCTGCCTTTCAGGGGTGCGCGTCATCAGCGCAGCGGCAGATCCTGGCCCGGGAAGCCACCAGCCCACCCTTGCGCCCAGGAGCCGGACTCTGAGAGGCCCACCTGGTGGAGAGACGCGAGGGAGCCGTGCAGACAGGGGCTGCTCCAGTGGAGAGCCCGGGAAGCCTGAGGGGCGCCGGCGGGGTGGGTCCCGGGACAGAGCAGTGACCGTCCGCGTCCCGCGTAGCGCTGCCCCCAGGAGAGGAAAAGCCATGGGAGGTTGTGTTGTGTGCGTTCTCCAAGAGGAAAGCTCAGTATGCGCACTCCCTTCGTCTCCTTAAGGAGGACTGCACGGTGTGTGTGTATGTGTGTGTGTGAGTGCGCGCGCGCGCTCATGTGTGTATGTGTCTGTGTGTGCATGTGTGCATGCGTATATGCGTGCGTGTGTTTGTGGCACGCGCACATACGTAAGCACACCCCCGGTACCTAGAAACTCACAGAAACATACAGTAATCCTGTATAAAAATTATGAGTCTAGAAAACATGTACTGCCCGTCATTTTTCTCGACTGTCTCTGTGCCTTCTAGATATTTCGGTGTCCTCCGCGTGCTTCATTTTTATCAGACTTCTGGGTGTGTGCAGGGAGGGAACGCAGGCGCGGAACGCAGGCTCGGAAGATGTAATTTGTGCATTAGGAAGCCTCCGCTCGAGCGCCACTGACGTCTGCACCTCCGCGCTTGGCTCTGCTGCAATACATCAGACTGATGGCATGATCACTGCAGCTTTGCTGTAATATATGTGCACTGCTGGTTAGGAAAATCCTCAGCCATACCGTGACTCTAGCTAGCTAGTCAATGTATTTTAATTTTATTAATTGAAAGGAAGGACTAAGGAAGGAAAAGAATGCAAAGGAAACATGAAAAGATTTTACAAATTTTTAAATGCTTATTTTTCCAGATGGAAGGTTGAGACAGTACGAATAGAGACTTCATGGCTGCAGATGCTGATGCTTTTACTAAATGAACAGCCAAATTCAGTTCTGTGAAATTGCGTCATATTTCTTTTCCAGAAGACATAAATCTTTTGATTGTTCTACTTCTCTTTGTATATTATTACTGTTTAAAAATTTGAGGAAAAAATAATGTGATGTCAATTCTTAGATTTCATCCCTCTCTATTTTTGCAGGGCCTCATCACTTCACTTTCAGTGTGATGACATTTGCTTTTTAGTGTATTGTCTTGTGTTGAGGTCATGGGAGAGATGAATGAGGCAGGAAGATCGTTACAAGTAAACCATAATTAATATTTACATAGTTCTCACGGGTTGGCAGGCAGCCCCCTAGAGTGCTGATTTGCTGGCGAGCTGCCAGGGTCACTCTGCAGGGGCACCGGGCAGGCCTAGAAGTAACTGTAGATTCCACTTTGAGAACTTGTCACTGGGCCTGGGTATCCCAACATTAATGCTCTTGCATGAGTAGAAGCAGCAGAATGTCCTGGGACCTCAAGGAGGGTTTGCGGGTGGCAAAGCCTACATGGGGAAACCACTGTAGAAGGAAAATGGTGGGGTTCTATCTTGGGACAGCATTAGCACCTGACAGGGAGTGGATGTTATGCCAGTTTGCTAGGGTTGCCCTAACAAAGTCCTACAAAACTGGGAGGCTCAAAACAAAAGAAACTTCTCTTACACTCTGAAGCCTGGAAATCTGAAATGAAGGTGTCAGCAGGGCCAGGCTCCCTCTGAGACCCTGGGTGGATTCCCTCCAGCTTCTTCCAGCTCCTGGTCCTGGCCAGCCATCCTGGCATTCCTTGGCTCGCAGCTCATCACTAATCCCTGCCTCTGCTGTCAAGGCTGTCTTCTTCCTGAGTGTCTCTCTGACTCTTGTCCTCTTCTTAAGGGGACACCAGTTATATTGGATTGGGACCTGCCCAGATGACCTCATCTTAACTTGATACATCTGCAGACACCTTATTTTATAAATAAGGTCATATGGACAGATGCCCATCTTTTCAAAGGACACAATAGGACCCACAACAGATGTTTTGGGATTGTACCTCTGCCTCAGTCAATGAGGAACTTGTCCTGAGTTTCTCAAAAGAGGTGATGAAGAGTAACAGAGGGAACTGGGCCAGAGTTTCCACACGGTCTAGCCTTACAGTGTTCCATGGCTGATGGCATTAACAGCTCAGCATTAGCAGCTGGAGGGAAAGCTGACGGGAGCCAGACTGGAGGGGCGTCGACAGGGCAGATCTGCGGTGGTGAGGGTGGCTCTCAGGCCGCCAAGAAAAACACCAGGAGCTGCAGGGCCCATGCCAGGGGAAGGAAGGGATGTTGTGGATCTTTAGGGCCTAGTGTTCCCCCAGATGGGGACCCCAGCCCACTGCTTTTCTTGTACCCGTTTCTCCTGTCCTTCTTCAGTGACGAGGTCTGGGGAAGCAAGAATGGACGTCCACATAATGAAGCACCAAATTAATGGAAGGGATTGTGGATTTACCGAATCTTTCATTTCAGCCCTATGTGTGATGCATCGTGTCGGGACTTCACGGGTAGCTACGATGGGTGTTAGCTTATAATAATAACTCAGTTAAAGCACAGCCAGGCCAGTGATTTCCAGCTGTATTCCACAGGATCCTAGCGCTCAAACCAAAATATTACAAAACTGAGGGAACACTGTCAAAAATAAACACTTCGTCTTCTTCAATTCTGTATATTTGCTGTGTGTGTGAATTTTGTAAGGAGTTTCATTTGGGGAAAGGATTGAACACATTAAATAATACATTTATTAATTCAACAAATACGTGGGCCGGGCACAGTGGCTCACGCCTGTAATCCCAGCTATTTGGGAGGCCGAGGTGGGTGGGTCACCTGAGGTCAGGAGTTCGAGACCAGCCTGGCCAATATGGTGAAACCCCATCTCTACTAAAAATACAAAAAATTAACCAGGTGTTGTGGTGCACGCCTGTAATCCGAGCTACTAGGTAGGCTGAGGCAGGAGAATTGCTTGAACCTGGGAGGCAGAGGTTGCAGCGAGCTGAGATTGCACCACTGCACTCTAGCCTGGGTGACAGAGCAAGATACTATCTCAAAAAAAAAAAAAAAAAAATGTAGACCCTGTGCTTCAGGTACTACTAGGATATATACCCACAAAAGAAATTAATAGTAATTCCTGCAAGTGTGGAACTACCATTCTATTGGGTGAGCAGCATAGAATTAATGACAATACATGAGAAAAATAGGTACTACGATGATAGAAGGTGACCTCTGGCTCTGAGAAAAAACAAACACAGCAGGATGATGGGAGACTAGGGCTATGAGGGCAGGCTCCATGGAGACGAGGCATTCAGCAAGAGTTGGAACTGGTGAAGGAGTTCGTAATGTGGTGTCTGTGTAAAGAAGGTTCTGGGCCCAGGGATGAGCTGCTGTGATGGCTTGATGGTGAGAGTATGCCCAGCGTGTTGGAGAAACGGCAAGGAGGCCAGAGAGGCCGAGGCACAGGGGGCAAGAAGTAGAGGCCAGTAGCCGAGGCAAATAGCAAGCCCTGCAGGTGCTTGCAAGGATTTTGGATTTTACTCTGAGTGAAACGGAGGGCCAGCCATTCCTTGGTGGTGCAAAGCGTGACATGGTATGACACACATTATAGAAGGATATCTCTGACCACAGGGAGGAAAATGGACTGGAGGGGCAGGTAGGAAGCAGGGAGACCCAGGAGGAGGCTACTGCAGGAATCCAAGTGAGGCATGATGTTTGCTCAGAGCAAGGCAGTAGCAATGGGAATGGTAAAATGATGTCATATTCTGAGTCTATTTTGAATATGAAGCTAATGGGATGTCTTATGGGGCATCACGAAATAGAGGAGTCAGGAATGACTTTGAAGAAATGAAAGCTAAGCTTGAACATTTTTCTAGTCCGTTTGGGCAGCTACAACAAATACTTTAGAGCGGGTAATTTATAAACAACAGATATTGCTCACAGTTCTGGAGACTGAAAAGTCTATGATCAAGGCACCAGCAGGTTCGAGGTCTGGTAGGGCCTCTTTGCTTCATAGATGGTGCCTGTTGCTCTGTCCTCACATGGCAGATGAAATGGAAGGGAAAAACAGGCTCTCTCAAGCCTCTTTCGAAGGGCACTAACCCGATTATAATCACCTCGCCAAGTCCCAACCACTTAATACCATCACTTTGAGGGTTAGGATTTCAACATATGAATTTGAGAAGGACACATACATTCAGACCATAGCAAACATTTTAGCAAGGAACTGAACAATATGAAAAGTAACACACTGCTGGACACAATGACTGACGTCTGTAATCCCTGTGCTTTGGGAGGCTGAAGCAGGAGGATCACTTGAAGGCAGGAGTTTGAGACTAGCCTAGGCAACATTACAGATCCTGTGTCTACAAAAATTTTTCTTAAAAATTAGCTGGACATGGTGGTGTGTGCCTGTGGTCCCAGCTACTCCGGAGGCTGAGGCGGGAGGATCTCTTGAGCCCAGGATCAAGGTTGCAGTGAGCTATGATTGTGCCACTGCACCCCAGCCTGGATGACAGAGCCAGATCCTGTCTCTAAAATAATAAATAAATAATTTTAACAGTAACATGTTAATTTGAAAATGAACCAAAAGTCTATTCTAGATTTGGAAAATGCCATAATCAAAAGTAAGAAGCCAGTGGATGAGTCTAAAGTTTAAAGCCAATGCGCAGACACAGTGAAAGAGAAATTATTCAACAAGAAAGTGCATCAGGATAAACTACTCAGACTAGAACACATAGTGACCAAATATGGGGAATATCACAAAACATAAGAGATATTAAAAGGGTCTAAATTGGTTTACTAAAAATGCCAGTAAGACTGAAATTATCAAACAGGGTAGAGGCAACAATTGAAGAGATAACGGCTAATAATTTCCCAGAACTGATGAAAAATCAACTCACAGATTCAGAAAGCCCACTGAATCTTTAGCAGGATAAATAAAAAGATATCCTGACCTAAACACATCATACAAAAAGAGAGTAGGCAGAGTTGAAAAAAATGAACTATCTCCAACGAAGAAAACACTGACTGACGAATTCTCAAAAAATGAGAAAGGAAGCCTGAAGACAGAGGATGGACATCGTCAAAGAAGGTGCTGAAATAATGGCCAATACTCAATAATGAAGTGAAAGAAAGACATTGTCATTCAAACAGTGACTGAAATGGTTTATCATCACAGACTCACACTAAGGGACCTTCTAGAAAATGGGACTATGTTATCGCTGGAATGTGGTGCCTGAGCTACCTTGTTTGGTACAGATTCTCCCCAGATTTCCACCTTAGCAAAGGAAAACGACCCTAGATGAGAGGCAAAGATGCTGGAAGGTAAAGCAAATAAAGAAATATATGAGTAAGTCTAAGCTAACTTTCACTTTATAGTACAAAAACAATAATGTATTTTGAGTTTAAAATACAGCATTAAAACTCATCAAGATAATACTATGCAAGTTGAGATCAGGGTAAATGAAATTAAAAGTATTGTAAGGTCCATTTGAGTGTCTGGGCAAGGATAAAGCTATTGATTAGCATAAGGGTATGATTAGATATGGATGCATTCTGGTTTATCATAAGGAACACTTGAAGGTAGAAACCTTTAAGTGGGAAATACGGATAATTTCAATTTGCTTTCAAAGGCATCCACCCAGAGGTATTATTTAAATATTACCCCATGCATCCTTAACCACTCTCAGACTAAAGGATGCTGTTGTCAAGTTGCAATAAAAAATCTTGTTTAGAACGATTTTTTTTTCTGTAGTTGGGTTTTGACGGCATTGGCCAGTTCCACAGTACATGGGACGATGTTATCATTGGGAAGTGGGACATGAGCTACCTTGTTTGGTACAGACTCCTCCCACATTTCCAGCAATCATCCCTGATGCAGTCTTTCCCCAGTATCTCAGTAGTTGCGTATGATATTGTAGTCTTACGCACCTAGATTGCTCCTTTATAAGAAGCCCCATAATGTGCCAATGTTTATTTGTAAAATACTGAACATCTGCTTCTGTTGGGCTTTTCTTTCAGTAACTCTTCAGAGAATTCTGTTTGGCCTTTTTAAACTTAACTTTTTATGTTTTATATATAGATGCCACCACCAGAGTTTTGGTGATTTCATTGCTGTATTACCTAGTGCATCTCTGCAAATAACATTCTCTGACTTTAGCATTTTACCACTGATTTGGCTACAAAACTGACGACAGCATATGAAAAGATCATACTTCCAAATAAAGCTGGTGAAACTTTTGGCCTTAATTTCTTTAGAATCACTTTCCTCAATATCGTTACATTTACTCTATACTACCACATTTAGGAATGATTCACTGGACTTGATAACTAACAAACAACAAAAACAAAAGGCTAGCAAACCTGGTTCTACCATCAATACATTGGGGAAAAAAAAAGAAGAAATACGAATTTTACTTCTCTAATCTAGATAATAATATTAAAGTATAAATTTAAAATTTTGGCTTGGTTAATGTAATGGTTAATATTGAATGTCAACTTGATTGAATTGAAGGATGCAAACTATTGTTCCTGAGTGTGTCTGCTGCCAGCTGCCAAAGGAGATTAACATTTGAATAAGTGGACTGAGAAAGGCAGACCCACTCTCAATCTATTGGAGCCAGCATGGCTAGAATAAAGCTGACTAGCTGAGTCTTCCAGCCTTCATCTTTCTCCGGTGCTGGACGCTTCCTGCCCTCGAACATCAGACTCCAAGTTCTTCAGCTGTTGGACTCTAGGACTTACACAAGTGGTTTGCCAGGGGCCCTTGAGCCTTTGGCCACAGACTGAAGGCTGCACTGTGGTCTTCCCTACTTTTGAGGTTTTGGGACTCGGACTGATCCACCACTGGCTTCCTTACTCCTCAACTTGCAGATGGCCTACAGTGGGACTTTACCTTATGATGGTGTGAGTCAATTCTTCTTAATAAACTCCCTTTCCCATATACATATGTTCTATTAGTTCTGCGCCTCTAGAGAACCCTAATACAATTAAGATTAAAGTCATTGTAAAAATAAAAGTTATAAGAGAAAATAAATGCTCAAATATTCTTAGATTTTTATATATTATTTAGTTGCTGTTGACTGATTAACCTTAAAATACCATACACAGTACATGTTTCTATTGCACCTGATTAGTTCACAACTAGGAAGCCAGGCTAAAAAATAACTTATCAGAGATATTAGGGACTGCACAATGCATGAGTGACATATTTCACAGTTCAATTCCAGGTAAGTTAATTGCCTACTTAAAGAACCCAATAACCTTCAGAAAAGCAAAACAGAATCCAGAGCTGAAGGAACATATTATCTATATCTGGTTTTGATGATGTGTTGAACAGAGCAGAGAAAAACTTCAATGCAAGCATTGTAAACAAGTTCACGGAATTAAAACAAAATGTAAAATCAGTGAAGTAACAGACAATCTCAACACAGAAATGGAAACTATTAACAACAGAAATCCTAGGACTGACAAGAGTGATAACTAAAACAAAATCAAAACAGCACATTAGAAATGACAGAAAAAAAACCCCAATGAATTTAAAGAAAAATCATTAGAAATTATCCAACCTGAAGAACAGTCATAAGAGACTGAAGATAAATGGATAAAGTCCCAGGGATTTATGGGACAAAATCAGATGTACATAGGTGTGATTGTATTCCCAGAAAAAACAGACACAAAACGGTTAAAAAAATTACTGGAAAATATAATAGCCAAAAACTTCTTAGATTTGAGAAAGAAAAACAAAACATTAAATCGTACATCCAAGAAGCACACCAAACCCCAAGTAAGACAAACACAGCTCACAAAGACGTGTCATAGTCAAACGGCTGAAAGAAAAAGCCAAAGAGAAAATATTAAATTAGCAAGGGTAAATAACCCATCACGTACAGTGGGAAAATAATACAGTCAATGACTAACTTCTCATCAGAAACAAGGGAGGCCAGAAGACATTGGAATAACTTATTCTAAGGGTTGAAATAAAATACAGACTACTAAGAATTGCATATATAATGAAACTCTCCATCAAACATGAAGGTGAAAAAAAGACATTTCTAAATAAAAACTGAGAGAATCTGCTAATAGAATACCAATGGTATAACAAATTCTAGAATAAATTACTCAGGCTAAAATAACACCAGATGATAATTATTTAGTAAATATAAAAGATAAGAATGGTGTGTGTGTTTAAGAGCATGTGTTTCTCTTCATTTCTTTGAAAGACATATTTAAAAAGCAGTTAATCACTGTATTGTTAAGGTTATAAAGTGGATAGAGGCTTTATATATGACAATATTAGCACAAAGGAGATAGTAGGGATTCTACTATATTGGCACGAAGTTTCTATATTTTACTAGAGCAAGGTCAATGAAATTAGAGGCTATTTGATTTATGCAAATTGCATATTTTAATCCCTAGAAAAAGTACTAAAATAATAACACAAAATATAGAAAAATTTCAATAAATGTATTAAGATTATATATTACAAATGATGTTTAACACACACACAAAAACAGGAAAAGCAAAACTAAATGAGATAGACCAAAAACAAACAGAAAAGTGGCAGATCTAAATACAAACATATTAATTCTTGCATTGAATGTAAATGGCCTAAATACTCTAGTCAAATGGCAGAGATTATCATATTGGATATAATAGGAAGATCCAATTGTATGTGTTCTACAAGAGATGCACTTCAAATTTAAACACACACATACACACACAGAGATTAGAAAAAGACACACTATGTAAACAGTAAGCATAAGAAAGCTGAAATGACAATATTAAAGCCAGACAATATAGAATATAAAACTAGGACTATTATTAGAGATTATAAAATATACAAACAGGAGTGGAAGTCAATTTAGCCAAACTGGTTCTTTGAAAAAAAATCATGTGAAATTGATAAACATTTACCTAAACTGATGAAAGAAAAGGAAAATAATTAAGATATTATCAATACCAGAAATGAAAAAGGAGTACCACTACAGATTCTACAGACATTAAAAGGATGACAAAGGCATATTATAAACAACCCTACACCAACAAATTTCATGATTTTTATAAAATAGAAAAATTCTTTGAAAGACAAAAATAATCAAAGTTGACACTAACAGATTTATTCTGTGACATGTCAGGAATGATTTCCAGGTAAAAATAACAAAATAAAAGGACCACTTGTGAGAATTTCAAGTTCTCAAATAAATGAACTAAAAATTAAGCAAAATAAATTTGATTCTACATGAAGTAGAAGATTTGAATAGATCTATAACATGTAAGTTGAATTAATTATTTAAAATCTTTCCACAAAGAAAAGTCTGATTCTGAATGGCTTCATCATTGATTCTATCAAACAATTAAGAAAGAAATAATACCACTCTTATATAGCTCTTGTATAAAACTGAAGAGAAAGGAACACTTCTAATACCAATAGTGTGTGTTCTCTCTCTTCTCTCTGACTTTCACACTCAAACACAAACACTCAAACACTCTCATATACTAAATATTAGTATATTTGCACTATAGGTGCAAAATCCTTTAAAAATAATAAGCACTTCCAATTTCTGGTCCGATGTGTAAGTAGCTTAGAAATCCTACCAACAAACAAAGAACTGAACAAATTGAAAAATCAACAATTCTTCTTAGGTCCATCAGAGAATTTAAGTGAAATTGCAGGGCAGTTTGCTTCCCCACAGTTTGGAGAGATAGACAAATGCATACAGAAATCACAACTTACTAGAGCAGAAACTTCATGGGAACTAGTGCTGTTAAGAAAAACTGTATTATTAATGAGATGCTGGAGGCTCACTGTGGACAAGTTTGAGAGTTAAGAACTCCAGGGAAGCCAGTCATAGAGGGCCTTCACACTTTTGTGAGTTTTATCTCCAGGGGACCCACCAGGTCATCACAATGAATATTGGACCCGAATGCTTTCTACCCAGGGCAGGGAAAAGCAAGAATGCTCTTTCTAACCATTTCTACTTAACATTTTGCCAGAGGTCCAAGCCAATGCACTCAGGCAAGTAAAAGAAATTAAAGTTATACAGATTTTTAAAAAGAACCCTTTATTCTCAGAAAACATGATTGTATACTTAGAAAATTCTACGATGTTGACAAAAAAATCTTCTGGACCTAATAAGTAACTATTTCAAAGCTGTAGGTTACTTGTATTTTGAGAGTCCCCAGCTAAATTGGGGTTCCAGGGCCTCTGGAAACTGTGCCCTAATGGGAAATGAAGGGGAACTGGACAGTGTTTTCAGGGTGCCTTTCACACGGCACTGTTACCTGGCAGAGAGCCTAATGTCCAGCTGTTCTGCCCGTTACTAACGGGATCCCTCACGTGGGAAGCTTGTTTATTCTGGCAAACGCCCTGTGGCTCTTGTCTAACCAGTGTCCAGTTTATGCCTGCCCTGGGCTCTTGTCTGATTAGTGTCCAGTTGCTCTGGTGCTGGAAGCCTAACCTTCTCTTCTCCCCGGTGTCCAGGGAAAACCCCAGCCTGGGGCAGCCCCGAGTTCTTTCTTCAGATGGAAGGTGCAAACTCAATTCACCACCACAATAAGAAACAAGTTCAAAGATTTTACTTACAGATCCTGGGCAGGGAGGATGTAATGAGTCAAGAGTGCAGTCCTCCATCCCCAGGTCATGCCAGGAAGGAATGGAGGGCCAGGCAGACAGAAGGGAAAGCCTGTGGCAATCAGCAGTATCTATAAGGGAATAGGGTGTGGATCACTTTAAGATTACCGGCAAATGCCTGATTAGTTTGTTTAAAGCAAACAGCGGGAAAGTGGGAGGGAGCCCAGTCTGCTAGGCTGGAGAGATGCCTCTAAGTTCTCATCTCCAGCCACCGGCTTAAGCCATTTGGGTGTGGTATAGAACGGAAACTGTGCCAGGGTTAGCTGAGTCCTTCCTCTGGATGAGAAAGTTAAATTTGCATTCAAAATGGATGCCAAGGAAACATAAAAATTGTAAGAATTCATTACAATCTGGTCAATATAAGAAATCAAATGCATTTTTGTATACTAACTGAACATTTGGAAAATGAAATTTTTAAAAATCCATGATTACAATAGCAAAAAAAAAAAGCATGCAAAAATGTGCAAGACTTGAACACTGAAAATTACAGACTACTTCTGAGAGGCCTCAAAGAATACCTCCATTTATATGTATGTTCTTGGATTGGTAAATTCAATATCGAGATGTTGAGGGAGACATAAACAATCAGGCCATAGCAATGGATAAATCTCAAAAACATTCCGTGTTGCCACAGAAGCCTGACCCAACGAAGTCCAAAGTGTATGATTCCACTATCAAAAATGCTAGAGAGGCGCATTCCACCCACCAAAAGCCGACCCATCCTCACCCGAAGTGGAGAGCTGATTGGAATGGAACTTTCTGGGGCCAGGATATTCTATAACTGGATTTTGGTGTGGTTATGTGTCCGGAATTGGTGGGTTCTTGGTCTCACTGACCTCAAGAATGAAGCCGCGGACCCTCGCGGTGAGTGTTACAGCTCTTAAGGTGGCACGTCTGGAGTTTGTTCCTTCTGATGTTCGGATGTGTTCGGAGTTTCTTCCTTCTGGTGGGTTCGTGGTCTCGCTGGCTCAGGAGTGAAGCTGCAGACCTTCGCGGTGAGTGAGCTCTTAAGGCGGCGCGTCTGGAGTTGTTCGTTCCTCCCGGTGGGCTCCTGGTCTCACTGGCTTCAGGAGTGAAGTTGCAGACCTCGGCGGTGAGTGTTACAGCTCATAAAGGCAGTATGGACCCAAAGAGTGAGCAGTAGCAAGATTTATTGCAAAGAGCGAAAGAAAAAGCATCCACATTGTGGAAGGGGACCCGAGCGGGTTGCTACTGCGGGCTCGGGCAGCTGCTTTTATTCTCTTATCTGCCCCCCCCACCCCCATCCTGCTGATTGGTAGAGCCCAGTGGTCTGTTTTGACAGGGCGCTGATTGGTGCATTTACAATCGCTGAGCTAGACACAAAGGTTCTCCACGTCCCCACTAGATTAACTAGATACAGAGTGTGGACACAAAGGTTCTCCAAGGCCCCACCAGAGCAGCCAGATACAGAGTGTTGATTGGTGCATTCACAGACCCTGAGCTAGACACAGGGAGCTGATTGGTGTATTTACAATCCGTGAGCTAGACATAAAGGTTCTCCACGTCTCCACCAGACTCAGGAGCCCAGCTGGCTGCACTCAGTGGATACCGCACGGGGGCTGCAGGTGGAGCTGCTTGCCAGTCCCGCGCCGTGCGCTCGCTCGCACTCCTCAGCGCTTGGGTGGTCGATGGGACTGGGCGCCGTGGAGCAGGGGGTGGCGCTCGTCGGGGAGGCTCGGGCCGCACAGGAGCCCACGGAGGAGGTAGGAGGCTCAGGCATGGCGGGCTGCAGGTCCCGAGCCCTGCCCCGAGGGAAGGCAGCTAAGGTCCCGCGAGAAATCGAGCGCAGCGCCGGTGGGCTGGCACTGCTGGGGGACCCAGTACACCCTCCGCAGCCGCTGGCCCGGGTGCTAAGCCCCTCACTGCCCGGGGCCGGCAGGGCCGGCCGGCTGCTCCGAGTGTGGGGCCCGCCAAGCCCACGCCCACCCGGAACTCCAGCCGGCCCGCAAGCGCCGCGCAGCCCCGGTTCCCGCTCGCGCCTTCCCCTCCACACCTCCCTGCAAGCTGAGGGAGCCGGCTCCGGCCTCGGCCAGCCCAGAAAAGGGGCTCCCACAGTGCAGCGGCGGGCTGAAGGGCTCCTCAAGTGCCGCCAAAGTGGGAGCCCAGGCAGAGGAGGTGCCGAGAGCGAGCAAAGGCTGTGAGGACTGCCAGCATGCTGTCACCTCTCAGTAGCACTGAAGTAGACTTTCGTCAAAACTAATTCAAATATACACTTTAGTGGGGCGTGTTTCCATGTGTGCAAATTATATTTTCCCAAAGTTAAACTCGAGTTGATGGACTTATTTTGAAAAGAAAATAAGTGATGGTAAACAGCCTGAGTCACGAAGCCAGGCTCTAAGTAACGTGCCAGGTGGCATGCCTTCGGGCCAGTAAGGGCATGCTTCTGGGAGGGCTGGCCCAAGGCCAGGGCAGCCTAGTACTGGGTACTTCAACTGGAAGTGCTTGGAAGAAACCATTGCAGGCTCTTCCGGGTCACACTGAAATCATTCTCCAATAAAAGAGAAGGGAGACACCAGTTAGCTGGCAGCCAGAGGACCCCGTCCTCATCCTAGTTCTCTGTCCTATGCCTTCTACTTGGCACTATGCAGATTTTAGGAGAAATGAAATAGCAAGGCCATGGAGAGCAAAGCATTGGTGTGAGGCCTGTTTCTCCCCATCCCTCAGCCGCACACCGGAGTCTGCCCCTTGCTTGGGGACCCCTCCCAGCTGTGAGCCCCAGAGGCGGGTAAGGAGTCTACCCGTTCCGTGCTCTGCCAGCCCAGCATCCCCTCTGAGGCTAAGCTGGCCCGGCTGCCCCTGCTTCCATATCCCTTCTCTTTCATCATAGCATTGAGTAGAGTCATAGAGACCTCAAGCCACTAAAGAGCAAACATATTCAAACTTTGCCACAGCCCACATTAAATACAATTAAATATATATGGGTTGAGTTAAATTGCAGATAACCAATTGCCATGTTATATTTTGTGGGCATTTAGTTAAACATTTATTTATTTCAAGTTTTCCCACCCACAAATTAGAACCAACTTTTTTTCCAATGTAGGTTCCTAAAAACCTCAAAAACTCAGGGATAGTAGAGCTTCTCTACCGACCATGCCTCATCTGGAAAATGGAAAATGGTCTTTCCTTGCCACATACAGGCCTCTGGCTGCCTGCTTAGCCTTTGTTTTTTTTTTTTTGTTTTTTTTTTTTTGTTTTGTTTTGTTTTTTAAAGCTTCGACTTCATTGAAACGGAGCTCCTGTGAAGAGAGCCAGAGAGCTGTGGGGCGTGGGCGGAGGTGTGGGAGGGGGGGGCGTGTTCTCCAGCCCTGGCTGCACACACCTGTGCTGATGAGCAGCCTCTCAGCCCCTGCTCCCAGCGTAGACAGACGGCTGGGGACCCACTGCATGCAAAGGAAGAGTCCAAGGCTCTGCTTTCTAACCAGTGCCCCGGCAGTGCTGTGGTCTTAGGCTGGGCTCCTTCCAGGCAGACTCCTGCCTCCAGGCTGAGCTCCTGCCTCCTCCTGGCTTCTCACTTACTTAACTGAGGAAGGGCTCCCAGGGGAAGCTGCCAGGGAGTAGGGAGCAGGAAAGGCCAGGAGGGGAGTGAAGTCAAGATGTGAGAGCAGCTGGAGACTCGCTCTGGCCTGGCTCAAGGGGAGGCTTGGAACCAGTATCCCACCTCAAGGCTGGTCCTGCCTGGAGGCAGAGTCTGAGAGCTCTCAGACCCCGCTGGGCAATTCTCCCCAGAAGTGCAGCTGTAAGCCATTCACATGGTTACTCACAGGTGCCCTGGCCTAGTAAAGGGGACGTGAACACCCACAGCGCCTACTCCCCGGAGCTGCAGATGTGAAGACCACACTGTGAGGAGAGCTCTGGTTCCTCAAGCCAGTTCTTAGATGGCCGCCACACCAAGTATGGACCTTCTACCGCTACAGATTTCCAGGAACCACCCCCAAGGCAAAGGTAATTTCTAGGCGCTTCCCCGGGGTTCCAATTGCAGTGAAGTTTGAGATGCACTAAATTTTAGCTGGTGTTTCACGGGCTCTGACTCTTGCCCACGAATGAGTGTCTGCATGGTGTTTCTCACCACCCCTTGCTCTGCCATGCCCAGGCTAGCTACCAGGTGGAGCATGCAGGCTCCACTCCACACTGTTGCCTTCAGTGGGGTGCTGCCCACCATCGCACATCCCTGTCATAGCTGGGTGCTGGAGCCACATTCCCAATGCCCCCGAGAACCTGAGAGCCAGAGTTTTTGGTTGCATGGAGACCGTCTCTCCCCTTTGTAATACACTGTAAAGCAGAGGTTGTGTAAGCCTAAATGGTGCAGTTTTAGTGAAACATCTTTTGGGGTCTTTTTATCAGACCAGGGCAGATGTGATCCTGGAGAGGTAAGGGGGCGCATTTATCCAAGTGACAATGTTCTCAGCATTTCCCACACCTCCTGCGATGTAAGGTCTTAGCACCAGGTCAGTCTCTCTAGGGAGGCTCCTCATGCAAATAAATTCCTGGCTGCCTCCAGGCTGGGTCCTCAGACATCCCCAGATAGATGTGGATGCTCAAGCTTCGGTGAGAAAGTTAAAGAAATTGATTCTGTTCCTTTCCTGGGTTCAGGAGGTGACCATGAGTAAATCCCTCATCTTCCTCCCTCTCATACTTTTCTCCAGAAAGAACAACTTCCTATAGCACATCGAGTGTTAGTCATGGTTGCTTTAGGACAGGAAGATTGTGTGTGTGTGTGTGTGTGCGCGCACGCGTGCGTGCAGGCGCATGTGTGCTTTTTACTTTATACATCTTTATATGCTCCAAATTGTCTACAATGAAAGAAAGAGAGCTTCTATCTCTGCAGGCAGTGGGCACATAGAGATGGTTTGTAGAGTGGGCAGTAGAGATGCTTTCTAATCGCAAGGGCTAGGCGAAAAAGGGCAGAAGCCAAATATTTCTTGGCGTCCATACTGAGGGGCGTGTGAGTTAAGTCTCGTGAACACTCCTCTTTGAAACCTTTCCACGTGTGAATGAAAAATTAAGAGCTTGGGCACTAAGAGGTCTTGTAAAAATGTTTTCCTGCATTCAGCCTGCTACATTTGCGATAGAAAACAAGCCTAATGAAAACCTCAGGGCTTTGTGTGAGCTGGTAAGACATTATCTCTACGTTGATCATTATTCCCCTAAAATGAAATGTCTTGTCTGATAGGAATTATCTGTTTATTATACTGTTGAATATCCCACAAGCTACATGTGGTTTCTCCTGACATTCTCAGTGGGAAGATCAGAAAAGCAGAGCAGGAATTGGTTTCAGGCATTTTCCAAATTCCTGTAAAATGCCCGGGCTGGGTTTAATGCTGGTTACTTCATCTGCGGTAACTCAAAGTGCAGGTCTGTTTTTCACAGGTGGATTTTATAAGCAGGTGTGAGTAACAAGATGAGAAGTGCAGATTTAACTCTTACCCTATTAATCTTGTCATTGCAGACACCAAGTTGGATGTGTAAGATTTTAAGAAATTGAGAATTTGTAGTTTAGCTGTCTTCTCTGATCCCAAATCTGATGGCTAATAATATTCTTCTGCCACTCCTTGCTGGAGATAAAAAGCCCAGGGAGTGTTCTCAGATAACAACAAATTATCCCCCACGAATAGACAGAAAAGAGGCAGTAGAGTTATCAGGGAAGGAGGACGTGGCTAAGAGGGCTGACTGGGGATGGCATCTTCCCTCTATCGCTCACCAGCTGTGGGCTTCCGTGTACGTCACATCATGGTTGGAGGTGTGGATTACACCAAACCAAGTCCCCTTCCCACTTCTAAAATCCCACTCTTATCTTGAGAATGTTATTTCTTTACTGATGGAAAATAGAAAATAAAATTCAACTAAAAAGGTCAGAGTTTTATAAAAAAAAAAAAAAAAAGCAGGCAACTGTAACAAATGTGAAAATAAAATATAATATTTGACTCATCTAGATCTAGATCCTTTCCTTAAACCCTAAAACAGATGCCTGCAATGTGTAAACAATCCAACATTTACACATAGAAAAGAATCCTAAAGTTAGAATAATGAAAAAAATGTAATCCCTGCAGGACCTTAAATTTATACTGAGCTGGATGCCGAGAGACAATTCTGCAGTGGTCGTTTGGGTTTCTGAATGTCTTGCACACGAGACACTGACAGCCTTCGTTCTGAACTACCTTTTCAAGGGTGTTTGTGTAGAAACTCCTTCCTGGGCAATGGGTAGGCATGCTTACTGCCCACTGTAATAGAGTCCCCCTCGGGGCAAATGACACGCATGCCCATTGTAAACGCGTGACATTTCCTAAATCAGGGTTCTGCTCCTGTATTGCAAATAATGGCAAGTTAATTCTCTTGTCTTGGTTTCTGGGATTTGAGTTGTGGGGGATGAGCTGCTGGCTACCTAGAATGCTGTAAGAAACTGTCATTCCTCTCAGCGAGCATCCGTGGAAATGCGCAGGCTGGTTTGTGAGCCTGCAAGTAGGGAAAGTCCCAGACCCTTCACCCTTCTTGACTGAAAGTTGAATTTTCACAGCACACCTCTGGGAATCACTGAAATTACAGCCATAATGATTCATAGGTTTCCTTTTCCTCATAAGTTTTCAAATAGCAGTACCCTTGTGAGACTGATGCTGTATGTTGTTTAACACTTTGATCCTTCACCTCCTGATTTATAAAATATAGATAATGGTATAATCCTCATAGGAGCTTTGCCTGTGATGTCACACGTGGGAACACCCAGACGGCACCTGGATATTACAGTCACTCCATTTTCATTTGTGGACTTTGAATTTGAAATGTCATAAAAATTTATATTAATGATTACACTGGGAAAAAGAGACTAGATTTACCCTTCAACCTAGAAAACTAAAAAGTTGAAAAACGTACATTTCTCATTTAAAAATGAATTTAAAAGCTATTGATTGCTTAAAGCAAAAATAATACAATATATTGTGAGGTTAACAACTTATGAAAAAGGAAAATATCTCAGAATACAAGCAAAAAGGACAAAGAGAGAAAATGAAAGTAAATTAAGTTTCTTCCATATGCCTAATATCATACTGTCATAACAACATACTATAACATACTTGATGCTATTGCAAGGTAGATTTGGTAAATTTAAGATAAATAAGATATAATAGGTGCTCTCAGAGCAACTGTGCATATACACAAAAGCTATATGGCTAATAAACCAATTATGGCAATATAATTAAATTCTTAAAAACAAGTCAAGGTAAAAGAAGACAGGAAAAGAGAGGAATAGTGAAATAACAGATGGAACAAATGAAGAATAAATAACAAGATAGTACATTTAAACCCAAACATATTGATAACCAGAGTAAATGTAAATGGTCTACATCAGTTATTTCTACCAAGGGTCAGATAGTATAAACAGTTATGCTTGCATGCAATGTAACCTGTGCTGCTGCAATAGCAGCAATATATAATACATATTTATAATATATAATTTATATATAATATATAATACATATTTATAATATATGTTATATAATTTATAAATGTTATTTATAAATATGTATTTATAAATATATTTCTAATCAAAATATATACTTATAATATATTTATATATTATATATTTATATTACATTATCAAAATATTATATGTATATATGTATGTGTATAAATTATATGTAATATATTAATATATTTATGTTATATTAATTATATATTATTTATATATTAAATATATAATATTTATATATTATGTTATATTAATATATTACATAATATATAAATATATTATGTAATATTAATATATTACATATATACACATACATATATACGTATATTTTGATATAATGTAATATAAATATATAATATATAATATATATAATATGTTTTGATATAATGTAATATAAATATATTACATATTTATATATTATGTTATATTAATATTACAATATATTTATATATTACGTTATATTAATATTACATAATATATTTATATATTATGTTACATTAATATATTACATAATATATTTATATATTACGTTACATTAATATATTACATAATATATTCATATATTACGTTACATTAATATATTACATAATATATTTATATATTACGTTATATTAATAGAATATATTTATATATTACGTTATATTAATATAATATAATATATTTATATATTTAATATATTAATATAATATATTTATATATTACGTTATATTAATATAATATAATATATTTATATAATATATTTATATATTATGTTATATTAATATAATATATTTATATATTATGTTATATTAATATATTACATAATATATTATATATTTATATATAATATATATTATATATATTTATATATTATGTAATATATTAATATAACATAACATAAATATTAATTAATTAATATATAAATTAATATAAAATATTGTTATATTAATATATTACATAATATATAAATATATTATGTTATATTAATAATATATAAATATATTAATAATATATAAATATATTAATGATATATAAATATATAAATATATTAATAATATATTAATATATAAATATATACACATACTTATATAAATATATTAACATGTACATATATTAATATATAAATACATTAATTTATATTATAATAATATGTAAATATATTAATATATAATATATTCATATATTGCTATATGGTTATATTAATATATTCATATATTAATATATGATTATATTAATATATGATTATATTAATATATGATTATATTATATATTATTATATTGATATATTCATATGTTAATATATTATTAACATGCTATATTCTATATATAATATATATTATATATATTTTATTAATATAATTATATAAAATATATAAATATATTAATATATAATATATAAATATATTAATAATATATAAATATATTTATTAATATGGAAATATAGTGCTATGTGATATATTTATGTTATATATAATAGAAATACATAATATATGATATTTATATATTTATATTATGTATAAATATATTATGTATTATATTTATGATATATTTAAATATATTTATATCATCATATATCATATTTATATACGGAAACATATATAATATAATTTATATAAATATGTATGTATGATATATAATAATTATATATAATATACATTATAAGTATATATTAGTTATAAATTATACATAATATATTAAATATATAATTATATATTAGAATTAAATATAAATATATAATTCTGCTGTTATAAAAAGTCAGTTATAGTTATAAATATATATATTTATAAATATATTTATAAATATACATATTTATAAATATATTTATAAATATACATATTTATAAATATATTTATATAAATATACTTATAACGTATATTTATATGTTATATATTTATATCTATATAATATAAATATATGTATATAAAATTAAATATATAACTATAAATATAAATAAATATATTACATAACATATAAACATGTAAATATATAATTTAATATATAAATACATTTATTAAATATATTTAATAATTATATGTAAATATATGTAAATGTATTATCGAATATATTTATATAATATAATTATATATTATAACAATATAATTGTGCTGTTGTAAATATATCAGTTATAGACATTTCACAAAGGAATAGACAAGTCTATGTTTTCATAAAGCTTATTTATACAACCAGGTGGCAGGATGTGGCCCAGGGGCCATAGTTTGCCGACTTCTAGTCTAAATAGTGTAGTCAAAAAGCTAATCAAAACATCTATCTAGCTAGAGAGATAGTGATATGTAAATAAAGACACTGAGAGGCTAATAGTAAAATATTGGGAAAAAAGACATGCATTATTAGAACACCAATCAAAAGAATGCTGAAGTGGCAAGGTTAACATTAGACAAAGTAGATTTCAGAGCAAAGAATTTTACTGTGAATACAGATCACTTTTTAATGATATAGGAGTCAATTCATCATAAAAACATAACAATGCTAAATTGGTATGCACTTAACTGGTTTTCAAACTTCTTGAGGCAAAAACTGATAAAACAAAAAAGTATATAAATTCCAAGTATAAATGGGCTTGCAACTCATCTCTCTCAATAATTAATAGAACAAAGAGGCAAAAGAGTAATAAACTTAGAAGACTTGAGAAGCACTAAATGTGGACTCGTCTTCATTGGTACCGGGAAAACCACCCCCAGTTGCAAACTACACATTTATTTCAAGTCCACATGGAACATTTACCAAGACAGACCACACCCAGGGCCAGAAAAATAAGTGTCCATAATTTAGAAGAGATGAAATTATACAAAGCATATTCTCTGAACAAAATGGAATTAAATTAGAAGTCAATAACAGGAATATATTATGTGGTAAATCCTCCAAATAGTTGGAAATTGAATAATACTCTTCTAAATTCTAATTTCTCTGCATATGAAATCAAAAGGGAAATTAAGAAGTATTTTGATTCTGATAAAAATATAAAAACAGCATATCAAAATGTGTGAGATGCAGCTAAAACAGTGCTTAAAGGAAAATGTATAACATCAAATGCTTATAATAGAAAAAAAATGTTTCTAATCAACTACTGAAACATATATTAAGAAAACTAAGTAATGGGTTAGGGCTTCTGGTAGGGCAGAGAGAGAAGCTCAACAAATCCCCTTCCCCTGCCAAAAAACCCCAGCGACATTGTATGTAACTATTTAAAAAGAAAAAAAAAACACTAATTTCAGGGCCCTGGAAATTGGCCTGAAGCACACAACAAATTTAGAAGATGTGATTCATGAAAACTTGTGGAACTTCAGGTCAGACAGTGGAAGACCCTAGGATTTCTGCCTGCGCCTGACCCCATCCCTTCCTAGTTCTGTTGGTGGGGTGGTTCTACCAGTTTGGGGCTCGTCCTAGAAACCAGTAAACTTTGCTGCCAGAGGGAGCTAACTTGATTTGGAGTAGAATGCAAAACAAACAAACAACAAAATCCTACCCCCAGTGACATTGTCAGTAACAGCAGCCATCTCAGTGGCAAACACTGAGGAAGATGAGGTTGCAATCCTGATTGGGACAAGAAACAGAGCAGCAGACTAGCCAGAAAATTAACCATGTCCAGGAAATGAGACTGCTTAGATACCATTGATCAGCCACATGGAGAGACTGGAGAGAGCCTGAGCTGCCCACTGGCTGGCCATGAGCCTGCACAGATACATACACAGAGGAGATGCAGCAGGGCCCGGCTGAAAGATGAAGCCAGGACAGACTTGGAAGCTGCCTGAACTTGGAACACTCCCCAAACCACATACTGACCTATTGGCTCAGGCTGTTTGAGCATAGCCTCTTGGCAATCAATCATTGGCTGAACACTAAGCTATGCAGACACACGGGTGACCCCTAGAAACCATACTTAAAAATGAAAACAAGAATTTAAAAACTGAGCAGAGACATCAGTGGTCACACACTATAGGGGAAACAGATCTCATAAATTTACCCTAGACAAGCACTAAACAAACAAAAAATCAGCAACAGCTGTATAACCTACAAGGAGAACAATCAGAATTCATAGTTGCTAAATTATATATATGAATATATACATTTATTTATCTAAATATTGGATAAGTCTATCATATTTTTTGAACTGCAGTGTTCAACCAGAAAATTATGGAACAAACAAGGAAACAGTAAAATTTGATCCATACTCGAGGTAAAAAGCCATCAACAGCTATATTTTTCAACTCCAGAATTTCTATTTGATACTTTTTAATAATTTCAAATCTTATTCGTTAGCATGAGTTTTAAATGCTCTTCATATCAATTCCTTATCGGTTACACTTTACAAATAGATTCTGCCAGTTTGGGGTTCATCTTCACTTTCTTAATTTTAACATAATGATATTCTCTTATTTTTTCTTTTTAGAGGTTGTGTCAGTCAGGTGGAGTTAGTAAAAAAAAAAAAAACAATGCACAAGAGGTGGTTCCGCAGAGAGAGGTTTAAGAGGGGAACTTGTTACAAAGGTGTTCGCAGAGCTAAAAAGACCATGAGGATGGCAGGACAACCCAGAGGTCAGCAACGTGGAAGTCCACCAATATCCCCAGGCCTGGGGAACAAAGGAGGGCATGATGTTACCAAAGCCCAGGAATCAGGAGCACCTGCAGAGGATCTCCTGCAGAAGTGACACCTTGGAGGATACACAGCCCTTCCCCAGACACCACTAGAAGCTGAGAAAGGAGGAAATGCACTGGATTCTCTTTTTCCCTTCAAGTGTCTGCCGGTGCCTTCTATTGGCTCAACTTACGTGGAAGTCAGGGATCAGGGAGCCTGGGAAATTAGTTTCCAATGTCAACCCTCTGAGCTACAGAGCAGAACTTGGAAAGAGGAGGGAACTGATCTGAGAGAAAACAGGCAAGGGACTGGGACAGAGGATTAAAGTCTTGCTTTTAACATTTAAGTTCTTAATCCCTCTGGAGTAGATTTTTGTTTATGGTGTAAGGTATGGATCAAATTTCATTTTTCTTCCATATCAACAACTAATTGTCCCAGTTACATTGAAAGTTAACATGCAGATACTGATATGGTTTGGCTGTGTCGCCACCCAAATCTCATCTGGAATTATAGTTCCCATAATCCCTATGTGTGGTGGCAGGGAGCTGGTAAAGTAATTGAATTATGGGGGCAATTTCCCCCATGCTACTCTCATGATAGTGAGTAAGTTCTCATGAGAGCTGATGGTTTTTAAATGGCTCCCCGCTTTCCTCTGCTCTCATTCTTCTCCTTCCTGCCACTATGTGAAGAAGGATGTGTTTGCTTCCCCTTCTGCCATGATTGTAAGTTTCCTGAGGCCTCCTCAGCCCTGTGGAACTGTGAGTCAATTAAATCTCTTTCCTTTATAAATTACCTGGTCTCAGGTATGTCCTTATAGTAGCATGAGTATGGACTAATAGAAATACATATCTTTCTAGACTCTCAAATTATTTATTAAATACAAAACTATGGTTTCTTAAAATAAATGAAAAACTTAACCTTAAAATGAATCTCAAAATTATTCAAATTTTGGTTAAAAATATAATTTTAAGAATTAAACTTTATACAAATTAGCAACTCTTGATTGCCAAAAACTCTGTTTCCCCTCTAGACATGGAGAGAATATTTGGAGCACAAAGACATCAATATTTTTTAAAACAAATATGTCATTGTCTTTTATATCCCTACTGTCCTTCACAGAATTGTGCAAATACAGAAAGTATTTATTTTTGTAAGAGATGAGGAAAAAACCTACAGGGCAGGGTGCAGTGGCTCACATCTCTGATCCCAGCACTTTGAGAGACTAAGGTAGGAGGATTGCTTAAGCCTATGAGCTCAACATTGGCCTGGGTAACATAGTGAGACCCTGTCTCTACAAAAAATAAAAATAGCCGGGCACAGTGGTACGTGCCTATAGTCCCAGCTACTTGGGAAGCTGAGGCAGGAGAATCACTTGAGTGTGGGAGGTCAAGAGGCTTCAGTAAGCTGTGACTGCACCACTTCACTCCAGCCTGGGTGACAGAGAGAGACCCTGTCACCAAAAAAAAAAAAAAAAAGAGAGAGACAGAGAAAGAAAGAAAAGAAAAGAAAAAGAAAAACCTACATTCACTGGAAAAGTTTTGCCCCATAGAAAAGTCTATGCAGTCTCAGCTTCTTATCCCCCATAACACTTTCTCCTTAGGATGTTTTATTGTCTTGAAAGAGTTTTGAATACTAAGGATTTGCTGTGATCGAGACAAGCTTCCTTCTACTTCTTCAGATTATTTGGTCCTTCTATATTTCACAGTTTAAACCAGTTTTGGAAAAACCAGCTATTGAGGAACAAGGATTCAAAGCAGGAAAGACATCAGAGAGACCAGGGCTACATGGTGCAAAGGAATGGGCACCTACCGTTGGGGGTCTGCGTGGTGGGCAGGGTCCTGGCTTCCTTCATAGACCCAGCAGCTGCGGATGTTCTGCTTTCAGTATCTCAGAGCCTTGTTTCTAGAGAACTACCTTGAGTGTCCTAAGCTTGTTTTATGAGCCAATTAAGAACAGTAGCAGAGTCATTGCTGGTTATATTTCTGTCCTTGAATAAAATAGACATTACTCCCATTTATCTATGTTTCTTCCATTCTTTATGGTCTGAGATAAACCAACGTATTCACTAACATTTCAACCAAAAACTAGTAATAGAAAACTCGAAAGCACCATACCATTCTCAGATGTCTCACTTTTATGTTTGAGAGTTATATTGCTTGTGCGAATTAAGTTTATATTAAAAGCTTCCAGTGGCATAGGTTCTGAAAATAACTTTTGGATGTGAGAGAACATCTAGTCATTTATCTAATAACTATTTATTGAGTATCTACTATGCTCCTTCTGAAACCTTCTCAACTTATTGAGTACTTACTATGTTGTTTCTGTTTAATTTTTAGGGAGAATTCTTTCTTACCTCTTCCAGCTTCTGGGGTTTGCTGGCAACCTTTGGTGTTTCTTAGCCTGTAGAAGCATCACCCTAACTTCTGCTCCCAGCATCATATGGCTGTCCTCTCCCTGTGTGTCTCTGTGTCTTCACATGCCATCTCTCTTAAAAGGACACCAGATATATTGGGTTAAGGGCCCATCTGACTCCAGGGGACTTCATCTTATGTAATTACATCTGCAGCAACCCTATTTCCAAATAAGGTAATCTTTTGAGGTACTTGATGTTAGGACTTTGACATATCTTTTGGAGGGCCACAGTTCAACTCACAACGCCAAGGTCTGGAAGGATGAAAATGAATAAAATATGTGTAGTATGTTTTATGTTATTAATTTATTTTTTATTTCAATAGGTTGTTTAGGGAGCAGATGGTGGTTGGTTGCATGAATAAGTTCTTTAGTGGTGATTTATGAGACTTTGATGCACCCATCACATGAGCAATGTACATTATACCCAATGTGTAGTCTTTTATCCCTCACTCCACTCTCACCCTTTTCCCCCGAGTCCCCAAATTCCGATGTATCATTCTTATGCCTTTGCGTCCTCATAGCTTAGCTCCCACTTATGAGTGAGAACATACAATGTTTAGCTTTTCATTCCTGAGTTACGTCTCATAGAATAATAGTCTTCAATTACATCCAGGTGGCTGTGAATGCCATTATTCCTTTTTATGGCTGAGTAGTATTCCATGGTATATATATACTATATTTTCTTTATCCACTCATTGACTGATGGGCATTTGGGCTTGTTCCATATTTTTGCAATTGCAAATTGTGCTGCTGTAAACATGCATGTACAAATATCTTTTTTGTATAATGACCTCTTGTCATCTGGGTGGATAGCAAGTAGTAGGATTGCTGGATCAAACAGTAGATCTACCTTTAGTTGTTAAAGGAATCTCCACACTGTTTTCCATAGTGGCTGTAATAGTATACATTCCCACCAACAGTGTAAAAGTGTTCCCTTTTCACCACATCCACACCAATATCTATTTTTTTTATTATGGCCATTCTTGCAAGAGTAGGGTGGTATCACATTGTGGTTTTGATTTGCGTTTCCCTGATTATTAGTGATGTTGAGCATTTTTTCATATGCTCATTGGCCATTTGTGTTTCTTCCTATGAGAACTGTCTATTCATGTCCTTAGCCCACTTTTTGATGGGATCGTCTATTTTTTTCTTGTTGATTTGTTTGAGTTCATATTTGATGGGAGTTGCATTGAATTTGCAGATTGCTTTTGGCAGTATGGTCAATTTCACAATATTAATTCTACCCATCCATGAGCATGGGATGTGTTTCCATTTGTTTGTGTCTTCTGTGATTTCTGTCAGCAGTGTTTTGTAGAGGTCTTTCATCTTTTTGGTTAGGTATATTCGTAAGTATTTTATTTTTTAGCAGCTATTGTAAAAGGGGTTGAGTTCTTGATTTGATCCTTAGCTTGGTCACTGTTGGTGTATAGAACGGCTACTGATTTGTGTACATTAATTTTGTATCCTGAAACTTTGCTGAATTCATTTACCAGTTCTGGGAGCTTTTTGGAGGGGTCTTTAGGGTTTTCTAGGTATACCATCATATCATCAGCAAACAGCAGGAGTTGGGCTTCCTCTACCAATTTGGACACCCTTTATTTTTTTCTCTTGTCTGATTGCTATGGCTAGGACTTCCAGTATTATGTTGAATAGAAGTGGTGAAAGCGGGCATCTTTGTCTTGTTCCATTTCTCAGGGGGAATGCTTTCAACTTTCCCCTGTTCAGTATAATGTTGGCTGTGGGTTTGTCATAGTTGACTTTTATTATCTTCAGGTATGTTCTTTCTATGCCAATTTTGCTAGCGGTTTTAATTATAAAGTGATGCTGGATTTTGGCAAATGCTTTTTCCACATCTATTGAGATAATCATGTAATTTTTTTTATTCTGTTTATGTGGTGTATCACATTTATTGACTTCTGTATGTTAAACCATCCCTGCTTCGCCGGTATGCAAACCCATTTGATCATGGTGGATTATCTTTTTGATACGCTGTTGGATTTGGTTTACTAGTATTTTGTGGAGGATTTTTGCATCTACGTTCATCAGGGATTTTGGTCTATAGGTTTCTTTTTTTGTTATGTCCTTCCCTGGTTTTGGTATTAGGGTGATACTGACTTCATAGAATGATTTAGGGAGGATTCCCTCTTTCTCTATCTTTTGGAATAGTGTCAATTGTATTGGTACTAATTCTTCTTTGAATGTCTGATAGAATTCAGCTGTGAATCCATCTGGTCCAGACTTTTTTTTGTTGGTAATTTTTTAAATTACCATTTCAATCTTGCTGCTTGTTATTGGTCTTTTCAGAGTTTCTAATCTTCCTGGCTTAATCTAGGAGGGTTGTATATTTCCAGGAATTTATCCATCTCCTCTAAGTTTTCTAGCTTATATGCATAAAGGTGTTCATAGTAGCCTTAAATAATCTTTTGTATTTCTGTGTTATCAGTTGTAATATCTCCTGTTTCATTTCTAATTGAGCTTGTTGGAATCTTCTCTCTTCCTGGTTAATCGTGCAAATGGTCTATCAATTTTATTTATCCTTTCAAATAACCAGTTTTTTGTTTCATTTATCTTTTGTAATGTTTTTTCTTGTTTGAATTTAATTTAGTTCTGCTCTGATCTTTGTTATATCTTTTCTTCTGCTAGGTTTGGATTTGAATGTATTTTGTTTCTCCAGTTCCATGAGGTGTGACCTTAGGTTGTCTATTTGAGCTCTTTTAGACTTTTTGATGTAGACATTTAATGCTATGAACTTTCCTCTTAGCACCACTTTTGCTGTATCCCAGAGGTTCTGATAGGCTATGTCGCTATTATCATTCAGTTTAGAAGAATTTTTAAAAAGAATTTTTTAATTTCCATCTAGATTTCATTGTTAACCCAACAATCATCAGGAGCAGGTTATTTAATTTCCATGTATTCTGCATGGTTTTGAGAGATTTTTTTTGGAGTTGATTTCCAATTTTATTACACTGTGGTCTGACAGAGTACTTGATATAATTTTGATTTTCTTAAATTTACTGACTTGTTTTGTGGCCCATTACATAGTCTATCCTGGAGTAGGTTCTATGTGCTGATGAATAGAATGTATATTCTGCAGTTTTTGGGTAGAATGTTCTGTAATTATGTTAAGTCCATTTTTTTGTAGGGTGTAGTTTAAGTCTATTGTTTCTTTGTTGACTTCCTGTCTGATGACCTGCCTAGTGCTGTCAGTGGAGTATTGAAGTCCCCCACTATTATTGTGTTGCTATCTATCTCATTTCTTAGGTCTAGTAGTAATTGTTTTGTAAATGTGGGAGTTCTGGTGTTGGGTGCATTTGTATTTAGAATTTTGATATTTTCCTATTGGAGTAGTTCTTTTATCATTAATGTTGCTCTTTGTCTTTTTTAACTACTGTTGCTTTAAAGTTTGTTTTGCCTGATATAAGAATAGCTACTCCTGCTCACTTTTGGTGTCCATTTGCATGGAACATCTTTTCTCACCCCTTTACTTTAAGTACGTCGTGAGGCCTTATGTGTTAAGTGAGTCTCCTGAAGACAGAAGACTGCACCACATTGCAGCAGAGGTTCTCAATTTACTTGCTTATAATATTACTTATGATGTTATTTGAGGAATAAAAGTTGTACATTTTATGTTATTACATAAAAAATATTTTATTTCTTTCATTGTTTTCTGTTTAAAATGTCCTTCCTTATCCAATAGTTTAAAATATTCTGTTACTTTTCTAGTTTACATCGATTATTTTTATACTTAATTTCTTTAATCCAGATTATATTAATTTTGATACACTTAGTGAGATACAGCTCTAAAAAGTTTTTTGAATAAAGAATTTTTCCAGCAATATATGCTGAATAATCAACCCTTACCCATTGGTTTGATATAAACTTCATGTATGCCATCCACCTTTTCCATCACAGCATTTAACACATTAATAAATAGTTACCTTAAGGTTGTCTAGCAGGCCCCCAAGCATGAAAACGAAGGAAAACCCTGAGTTCCTTCAAGGGAAATTCCAGGTATCTAGCTAGCCCTGAGAAGTAAGGAAGTAACTTGATAAGCAAGGTAGCCTAAAACAATAGTCAAGGAAGTTAGACTCTAGAGATGTTTGCTTTCCCTATGGAAACTGAAGATAGCATCTTAACATATGTCCTTGAGTTGTCTTTCAGAAACCCGGATCCCTACCAAGGACCCCCTGCCCACCCACTGGCACATAGACCTCAGATAAGAGGGAAGTGAAGACTGAACTCTGACCACTGCTCTTTGTTCTAAATTTTGTCCTGAGGGACCCATAAGCCAGAGCTGAGGTTCTTTTCTAGTGACCCCACATTTTTAAACAAAGCTTCTCTTTCTTAACCAATTGCAAATCAGAAAATATTTGAATCGACCCAAGACCTATAAGCCCCTACTTCAAGACATCTTGCCCCTCTTAGGCCAAAACCAATGTATACCCTCCATGTATCAATTTACAATTTTGCCTGTAGCTTCTTCCTTCCTGAACTTTACGCATGCCTTTAAAAGTCCTAACCTGCAAGCCATTGGGGAAGGTGGGATATGAGCATTAGCCACTTGGTCCTCCCTGTTTGGTGCCCTGCAGATAAATGATTTCCTCTCTGCCTCTGCAAAACCTCTGTGTGGATATCTGGTTTTACTGCACCAGGTGAGGAGATCCAGTTTGGTTGTATAACAGTTTCCTCTTCTGGGTTATCTGAGTCCAGTTTTGTTGATTGCTGTATCTCTTGAAAAATATTAAACTTGCTCTATTTTGTATTTCATAATCTTCTTAAAGAAAATTGTCTTATGTCAAAACTGAATACTGGGCACTGTATGAAAGAGTAGACTCCTTTTGTGCTAGAGACCCCTCCAGCCATTCCAAAAGGACCCACTAGCCCATGCTTTAATAATTTGATGAAATTTTGGTGATTTCTCCTTATACTTTTTGTAAACAACTCTTTCTCCTGTGCTACGCTAAAGGGAAACACTCCACCTCTCCTGGGAGCACTTTGTCAGTCTTTGGAATCTGGATTACTTGGCAACCTTGCAAAGATAGCTGTCAGCTTGACAATAAGCTCAAGAGAAGTTATGATTCTGCAGATTATCCAGGTTCTTCTTATTACTAAGGTGAGAATGGCAATCTTTACAACTTTCTACCTCCTGTGTGGAAACGTGTTTCTAGGACAGATATCTAAAAGTGGAAAAACTGGGTCACATGACATGCATAGTTTTCATAGCCAGAAAAAAACCTCATAATTTGAATGTCTATGTGTATTCTTTCCCCAGTAATAACACCTTTAACTGAAAACTTATCAAAGTTATTTTTCTTGCTCCCTCAACAACATGTGAGGGGACCCTTGTTTTCTGGTATACAGAGACGACACTGTCCTGGGAGAGCCCGGAGAAGTGACTGTTCAGTCTAAAAAGAAGCTTAGCATCTAAGGAAAAAGACTCAAGAGAAACTGGAAAAAGTGCTGACAATAAAGGGTTTAGCAGAGAAATTCTTTTTTTCTTTTTCCTGGTGAACTGCATAGAGAATTTCCTTTTCCTAGGTCCCCAATAAGGACTTGTCTTCCATCTCCTGTATATCAGACATGTTTGAGGCAGTCTTTCTCAAATTCTTTCTCATTAAATTACTTTAAGAAGATTGATGACTGCAGAAGCTGTTTTTCTAAAACAACTACAGACATGAGAACGCTTGCGTTGTTTTAGAAGTAAGGGTCAATTAAGCAATGGGTCTGATAGGTCCTTTTCCGTGTCTAATGCTAGAGATGTTCTACCCCCGTAGGTCAGCGGCAGAACTCAAAGTACAACAGGGACAGCCGGAGAGTCTCGGATCCGTCCGCATGTCTTGGTACATGCGTTTCCCACCAGCCGCCCCCAAAAAAGACCAGGGAAGCGGATTTGATATTTAAAATTGAGAAGGACTTAGGGCACCGTGGTAGCAATATAAAGACTAATGCCCACCTGTTATAGAAGGAATGGTGAGGGCTGAGCGCGGTGGCTCACGTCTGTAATCCCAGCACTTTGGGAGGCGGAGGCAGGTGGATCACCTGAGGTCAGGAGTTGGAGACAAGCCTGACTAATATGGTGAAACCCCGTCTCTACTAAAATACAAAAATTAGCCGGGTATGGTGGCACGTACCTGTAGTCCCAGCTACTCTGGAGGCTGAGACAGGAGAATCGCTTGAGCCTGGGAGGTGGAGGTCGCATTGAGCCGATATTGCACCACTCCACTCCAGCCTGGGTGACAGAGTGAGGCGCCTTCTCAAAAATAAAATAAATAAAAAATAAAAGGAATGGGGAGGAAAGGAATGAGTCGAACGAAACTCACGCATGATAAACCCTAAAATCCTACGTGTTTTCCACAGGGCGTTTTCTGTGATGCAACTTGGTTCCACTGAGAGGGAAAGAAATCTAAATAACAGGAGTAAAAGTCAGGGAGATGAGGAGGGGTGGAGAGCTGGGGAGGGAGGGAGTGAAGAGAAGTGAGGAGAGGAGGGGGCTGCCATGACTGGTACTTGGAGGAGCTGCTTGTTTTCTTTAGACTTTGTTTACCTGGTCTGTAAAATGAAGCTGCTGGACCCTATAATGTTGAAGGTTCTTTCCTCCATTAAGATTGCATTTCCTCTTTGTTTTAGATTAAGCTAAAGTAAGCCCATGCTGTTGTGTCACGGTGAATTACCGTTTTGGTAACCAGGTCTAAGACACTGGGCATCATCTAGCACACCAAGAATCTGAAGTCCTGGGCAGTGACACTTGGAGAGATATTGGGTGTCTTTTCATGGGGATTCAGTAAAATGCTGAAATCTGAACTGGAGGCTGCCTGTAAGGATCTTCCTTTTCTCAGGACAGAAAACAACCTAAACATATTCTCCTTCATCCTCGATTTTCCCAAAGCAAAAGGCTTTTAATAGAAATTCTTAAAATCCACCATAAAATGGCAAGGTATATTTCATTTAAATTTTGTTTGGAAGGGGAAGAAACTTTTTCTTCAGCATTTGTCAGAACGTTAGAACTGTGCAATTTGAGGCTAAAACAAAAATGTCAAATTTTGAAATGTAAGAAGTGTAAATCACTAGTTATGATATTAGTAACAATGATAATCATGGCTGACCTAACAGAAGTCTCAATAACTTAAGAATTTTCAAGTAATTATCTATTTATTATCTTAATGTTTTCTCATCAAATCCCTGTGGGGAAATGGGCTAGGTGATTACATTCTACAGATGTAAAGGAAGGAAGTGGGGCCCAAGGTGGTGGTGATCTAGGACCAGACTCAAGACATGCTTCCCAGTCCAGGGCTTTGTTCCCCAGACCAAACGTCATCAAGTAATGAGGCAGTTGCCACTGGGTAGGTGCGGCTAGAATCCACTGGGGCAATACAGGCCCCTCCCAGGACATGTAGTTAGTTGTTTCCTCAATCTTCCCTGCAGCTTTTTGTCTTACTTTTCTTCTTTTTACCTTTTCTTCTTGTCTTGATTTTCTATTTACTTCATGGGATGTCCAGGGCTCAGTATTTCTAGTGTCTAGCACAGGGTGCCACAGATAGAAGTTGTCCTGTAAATATTTGTTGAATGACAGTTTAACTAAATGAACAGATAATTGAATGTTTATTGTAGCTCTGAAGCTATACAGAGAGCCTGTTGTGTCTCAGTCATATTATTTTATTTTATTTGTATAATTGAACATTAGACAATATATACAATATTATCCTCTTCATTTATTTATATCCGGAAAGGGTAAATAGGCAGAAGCACATGAACACAGCACAAAAACGAAAGCTCATTGAGCATTTCTCAAGCACCAAGTTCTAGTGCTCTTGAAATGCATTATTTCATTTAATCCTCATAAACATTTTATATAGTCAGGGTTCCTAGTGGCTACTCACAGAGACCAAAGGCTAATGCATAGAAATGGAATATTTTGGATGCTTCTCATGTATCCTATAAAATTGGTGTTAGAGGATTAGAGGACAAGGCTCAGGCAATGAGGAGAGGGAAGTTAAGTTATAGGGCACAGCTCACAGTCATCTCCAAGAGCCATCTGGTTAGGACTCCCCACTACTGACCCTACACTGCCTAAGCTGCCCCAGCCACAACCAACAACCTCCCAACTCTCCTCTCTTCTTTGTAACACTCCCTTGGGATCAATGTCCCGGAAGGTCAGCTGATTAGTTAAACTTCAGTCATACTCTCATGTCTTAGCTGCTGGGGCTGCAGGGAGAAGGTTGATTTGTCACCTTGGGCTTCCCTCCAGTGGGAGGTGGGTCACCTTCCATCAAGCCTCCCACTGTGAGACATTGGTCTCCAACAGGATTCATGTCCTGGGCAGGGGAAAAATAGACTAAGTTGATTACATGTAGGTACTATTTTTATTCACATCTTAGAGATGAGGAAACCTAGGCTCAGAGAGGTTCTGTAATTTATCCAAGGCCACACAGCTATTAAGTTTGTACTGCAAGGTTAAGTGATGAGCAAAGGCACAAGGCACAGGGGATGAGTATGTTCTGCATTTTTATTAACCAGTTAGCTCATTTAACAAAATATAAGTTGAGTCATTATGTGCCAAGAAGTGTTCTAGATGATGCAATATGATGGTGAGCTGTCTTCTTCTATAGTGGTCCTTATCCTCTTGGTGCCTATGATCTAGCAGAGATGCAGACATCAACATAGAACTATGAAATAAAGTATACAATTACCAATTTGTTAAGTAAGATTAAGAACAAAAATACAGAATACAATAAGAGAACCTACATTGGATGTTGGGTCATTAAGTTCTCTGAGAGAGGAGATTTTATCTGTATAGGAGTTAGCCAGAAGAAAAACAGGAGAAATAGTGTCCCAGATAATTCACTGTACTCAGAAACCTGGGAGAGGAGGGAGCTTGATGTGTTCAACATGACTGCATTCTTGTCTATATGTTTTATAAATGATTTTAACTAGAGCCAATTTGCTGACTTGACAAGTTAAACTTGTCATATGTACAAAGCCAGAGCAAACATGTGTAATTAAATGAAGACTGGGATTATGGATCATTGATTATTTCATGGCATGATGCATTCCTAAATTCTGAGTTTTAAAAAAAATTAATAATTAAAAATCCCCTGAAATAAGTAACAAAATCTCTCTGAATGATGAGGAAAGCCGTATGTCTGCAATGTCCCATGAAAGGCCTCTAAACTGTGGCCTCAGTGAAATCAATCACTCTCCTGAAGTTGTCCTCAAATGTGCAGATTTTTTTGATGCCAGTGTGCAGGCCAGGAATGCAAAGAAGAAAGAGGCAGACCTCTGAAAGTTATGAATTTCATCTTATAAATAAAAAGATTATCTCACACAACCCTCTGATGTGATGACACAGGGAGAAGCAACTGCCTTGGAGATGGTCACTTGCTATTCCCAATGTCGACAGCTTGAACTTCTGCGTGTCTTTAAGAAATGCAAACACTATGCATATAATGGGTCCCAAAAAAATCCACCTCCTGTGAGCCAAGTTGGAAGGGCAGGAAGCAAGTATGTGTTAACTTTACAGAAATAGCATGTTTATATAAGAAAGTGATTTCTGCAGCCTAGTCCAAACACACTGCAGCTCCGGAGATGAGCAATCCTTAGGAAGTTTCAAGTCCATTGTTAGTGTATGAGTCAGGTTAGCCTTGGTCATGCTAATGTGACAACGAGCTCCCATAGCTAAGTGGCTGGAAACAACAGTATTAATTTCCTGCTCATGCTTCATGTTCATTGTGGGTAGAAAGTCTTTATTCATTGTGGTCTTTTAAGAACCAGACTGAGGGCTCCCATGAAGATGTGCTTCCACCATAGCCAAGGGAGGGATTGTGCCCTGGTTTTTAAGACTTCCTCCTTGAGGTGTCTCTTAGCCAAGCAAGCCACATGGTTATTCTTAACATCAAAGTGGGTGGAAAGTGCAGCTCCACCTACTGTACCTGGCAAGAGAGGAGAACTGGAATATTCATGAATCAACCTGATGAGAAGCCCAGAGCAAATGAAGATATTCGTCTAGGCCTAAACAGACATTGTAGGGCCTCAAGAGTATCACCAACAATCACAATGAAGCCTTTGCTCTGTCCTCTGCTGTGTTCTGTGTATCAGCCAGGATCCAGTCCAGAAAACAGAAATTAAGTACTTCAGCTCTAGAGGAAATTGATTAGTGATACAGTGTTGGAAGAACTGAAAGAGGAAAAGGGAGGAGAAGTTTGGAAGATATAAATGAACAAGTGATCCCAGAGGCCACAAAGCTAATGCCCCTGGGATGGAGTCCCTGAGCCCACGACTGCCCTGCATTGTTGGAGATGCTGTCACAGTTGGTTCTGGATGTGCCACTGAAATGCCACCATACCAAGGGCTGAAACTGTCACCAACAATGTTGACACAGCTGCACAGCTTCCATTGGCAGAACTTGAATGCTGTCTGCAGATTAGATAGCAGTGTCATTTCATTTCTTGGTGCTAATGGTTCCTTTGTGGTTATGTAGGACAATTTACCCATATTTTAAAAATACACACTGAAGCGTTAGTGGGAAACAGAACATCATTTTGGCAAATTACTCTCAAGAGATTCAACTGAAAAAAATCCTTTGTATTTTCTTAGTTGCAACTTATTTGTAAGTTTGAGATTATTCCATTTTTTTCAATTTAGAAGTCAAGCATAGGACCACTAGTGGGTCACCTGAACAACAAACATATTCTTTTCTTCCCCCATGTAAAGTGACAGGCCCAGCTCTTCTGAAAGTCAGTCCATTGCCCAGGCCAACATGAGTCCTCTTTCCTTGCCTGCTGGTCTCTTGACACAAGGATCCTGAACTGACTGGGCAAGAGCCATAGCTTGAAATCTAGTGGGACTCTTATTGTGTCTCCACATGGAAATATGGAAACATTTGCCCTCTGAGAACCAGGACCTCTAGAATTGCAAAACCTAAAGTTGAAAGCACACATCATCCTTGGGTGATTGATTGGGACATTCATTGGGTTCTCTGTGGTGATGTGAGGCAACACCTCGTTCTCTTCCACCCCCTTGTTTCCTAGACCCATATATCACACTTGGAAACATAGCACCACATAACAGTTATTGATTAAGGCAGAGACTGTCAGTAATAATGATGCTTCTCTTACCATTGCATTTTTTATTTTTTTAAATCAAAAAATAATTGCATGTAGTTTACATGCAATAAAATTCAGCAGTTTAAGTGTAAAATTGAGTGTTATCATGGCACAGAATTTTATTACCTCAAAAGGTTCCCTCATATCACTTTTCATTCTGTGCACTCCCACAAACCTGGGCCATGGCAACCATTAATCTAATCTCTGTCCCTACAGTTTAGCTTCTCCTAGAATTTCACAAAAAAAGAATCATATAGTATGCCATCTTTCATATTTGGCTTATTTGACTTTGCATACTGCTTTGAGATTCAGCCATATTGTTGTGTATATCACACAATATGTGACATGCTCCTTTTTACTCCCTGATAGTATTCTGTGACATGCATTTGCCACAATTTATTTATAATAACCCTGAAATTAGGTAGCACAATTCCTTCAGCTTTGTCATAAATTTTCAAAACTGTCTTGGATATTCTAGGTCCTTTGCATTTGCAAATACAGTTTAAAATCAGCTTGTCGATTTCTATAAAAATGCCTGCTGGGATTTTTATTGGGATTGCATTGAAGATATACGTCAGTTTGGAGCAAGGAAACATCCTGATAGTATTGATTTCTCTATTCCATGAGTATGGTATCTGTCTACATTTATTTGGTCTTCGATCATTTTCAATAATGTTGGTTTGTTTTTTTTTAGTTTACGGTATAGACTTCTTCAATGTATTTTGTTAAATTTATCCCCAATATTTCATGTTTTTGATGCTCTTGTAAATGGTATTGCTTAAATTTTAATTTCCAATCAATCACTGCTAGTACTTAGAAATATGTGAATTCTGTGTATTGATTATGGACCTGCCAGCTTGCTAAAATCATTTAACAGTTCTAGTAGTTTTACATAAATTCCTAGGAATTTTTCTATGTAGACAACATGTAGTATGTGGATAAGTTCAACTTTAATTTTGCCTTTTCAATCTGTATGCTTTTATTTCTTTTCCTTGCCTTGTGGCATTGTGTAGGATCTCTAATATGACCTTGAATAGAAGTGACAAAAGTGAACATTCTTGCCTGGTTTCAGATCTTAAGGGGGAAAGCATGCAGTCTTTTGACACTACATATAATGTTGGCTGTAGGCTTTTTAATGATGTACTTTATCCTGTTGATAAAATTTATTTATATGCCTTGTTTTCCAAGAACTTATCAAAAATGAATGCTGAATTTTGTCCAATGTCTTTCCTGTATCTGTTGAGATGATCTTATGGTGATTCCCTTTCGGTCTGTTGATATGGTCAATTACTTTGGTTAGTTTTCAAATGTTAAATCAACCCTTATTATCATTAGATTATACCCACGTATTTATGATGTATTATTTTTTATATTAGGCAGGATTTGTTCTATAAATATTTTCTTATAGATATTCACATCTCTGATAATGAGATATATTAATCTACTTTTGATATTATGGTCATATGACCTCATAAATTGAGTTGGGAAGTATTACATCTTTTTTTTTCCTGAAAGGGTTTATGTACAATCGGTACTATTTCTTCCCTAAGTGTATGATAGACTTCACCAATGAAGTTATCTGAGCCTGGAGGGTTTCATTTGTTTGTTGGAACATTTTAATTAGAATTCAATTGCTTTGTGGATATAGTGCTATTTGGGTTATTCATTTCTTCTTAAGTTTGCTAGTTCATGTCTTTAATGAATACATCTATTTCATCTACACTAACGTATTCATTTCTGTGAAATAAAGTGGTCCATAATATTTGCTTATTATCCTCTCAATGCTAACAATCTGTAGTGATGGTCCTCTCTTTTATCTGACTTTGGTAAATTTTGTCTTTCCAATTTTACTCTGATCAGTCTGATTATAGTTCATTAATTTTATTGACTTTTTCAAATAACACAGTTCTGATTTATTGATTTTTCTTTACTGGTTTTTCTGTTTTCTATTTCATTGATTTATTATTTTATTTTTAATATTTTTTCCTTCATCTTGCAAAGGTTTAATTTATTCTTTCTTTCTTTCTTTTTTCTTTCTTCCTTTTCATTCTGTCGCCTAAGCTAGAGTGCAGTGGCACAATATCACCTCAATGCAGCCTCAGCCTCCTGGGTTCAAGTGATTCTCATCTCAGCCTCCCAAGTAACTGGGATTACAGGCATGCACCACCATGCCTGGCTAATTTTTTTACTTTTAGTAGAGACAGCGTTTCACCATGTTGGTCAGGCTGGTTTTGAACTCTCGACCTCAGGTGATCCACCGGCCTCGGCCTCCCAAAGTGCTGGGATTACAGGTGTGAGCCACTGAGCCTGGCCTGATTTCTAGTTGTGAAGGAAGAATATATATTTATGCTTTCAGCCCTCTTAAGTTGATTTAGCGGATTTCCTTTACAGCCCAGAATATAATCTATCTTGATAAATATTTGTACTTGAAAATAATGTGTTGTCTGCTGTATTGGATGAGTGTGTTAAAATGTCAATTACAGCAAGTTGTATGATAGTTGTAGCAGGCTGAATAACAGCTCATAACCATATCCAGGTCCTAATCCCTGGAACCTATGAATGTTCCCTTATAGAATATCAGGAACTTTGAAGACATGGTTAAATTAAGGACTTTGACATAAGGAGATTATCTTGGATTATCTGAGCCCTAAATGTAATCATAGGAATCCTTGTAAGAGTCAGGAACAGAGAGATTGGCAAACAGAAGGACAAGGCTATATGAAGACAGCAGAGAGAGATGTGAAGATGATACCCTGCTAGTCTTGAAGATGGAGAAAGGAATCCTGAGCCAAGGAATGCAAAGAATGCAGCTTTAGAAAGTGGAAAAGGCAAGGAAATGAATGCTCCCTAGAGCCTCCGAGGGAGGTAGTCCTGCTAACACCTTGGTCTCAGCCTAGTGAAACTCATTTCAGAATTCTGACCTCCAGAAATCTAAGACAATAATTTTTAAAAACTATTTATTTGGAAATCATTATAGATTCAAAGGAAATTGGAAAGATAGTACAAAGAGATCATTTGTACACTTCCCCAGCTTCCCCCAGTGGTTATGTCTTGTATAATGTAATACAATAGCAATTGTGTAATACAATACAATACAATATGTCTTATATAATACAGTACAATAGCAAAACCAGGAAATTGGCATGCATATAGTTTTATTTCTGTGTCATTTTACCACATGTGTAGATTCACATAACCACCACCACCACATCCAAGATACAGAACTATAAGGCCAGTCTAGGCAACATAGCAAGACTCTTATCTCTACAAAAATAAATAAATGAATAAAAATTAAAAAGTAGCTAGGCATGGTGGCACGTGCCTGTAAGTCCCAGCTGTCCTGGAGACTGAAGCAGGAGGATGGCTTGAATCCAGGAATCCGAGGCTGCAGTGAGCGATGTTCCTACTACCACAGTCTAGCCTGAGTAAAAGAGCAAGACCCTGTCTCAAAAAGTAAAAATAAAGAAGATTTAAAAAAAGATACACAATTATTCCATGAATCACCACAAAGATCTTCCTTATGCTGCCCCTTATGGTCACATCCATCCCCTTCTTCCTACCCTCCCACACCCGCCACCATCCGTAACCCCGGCAGTCACTAACCTGTTGACCATCTCTTGGCCAATTGATTTTTTTAATACTTTATTTTTTAGGGCAGTTTTAAGTTCACAGAAAAATTGAAATGAAGATACAGAGAGTTCCCATATTTTCCCTGCCCCACACATGTATAGCCTCCTCCATTATCAACATCCCCCACCAGAGTGGCACACTTGTGACAGCTGATGAAACTAATTTGCCGTGTTTTAAATGGCCAAGTTTGTAGTGATTTGTTATAGCAGCCATGGGAAACTAGCACAGTAATGTTGTTCAGATCATCTACATCCTGACTCATATTTATTTCATTACTGAGGGAGAAATGTAGATGTTTCCAACTAAAACTTTAGATGTGGGTTCTTTTCTTCCTTCCACTTCTATTTGTTCTTGCTTTATGTATTTTGTACCTTTGTTATTTGTACTCTGTTAACACATTTTAGACTATCATGTTCTCTTGATGAATTTCTCCTTTCCTTATTGTAAAATGTTGATTTTTGTCTCCAGTAATATTACTTGTTCTGATATTTACTTTGACTGTCATTAAGATAGCCATTCAAACTTTCTTTTGATTAGTGTTTTCATGAGATATTATTTTCATCCTTTTCCTTTTAATTTGTGGTTTTATATCTAAAATGGGTTTCTTATAGACAGCCTATAGTTATATATTGCTTTTATATCCAGTCTGACAGTCTCTGACATTTAATTTTAGCATTTAGGCCATTTTTATTTCATGTAATTATCAACATGGATAGATTGAAAATGACCACTTTGCTGTCTATTTTCTATCTGTCCTATCTCCTCTCTGTTCCTTTCAGATTAAATGAGTTTTGTTAATAATTTCATTTTATTTTCACTATTGGCTTGTTAGCTATACTTTTCTGTGTTTTTTTTTTGTAGTTGCTCTAGGATTTACAACATATGCATTGAACTCACAATCTACATTCAAATAACATTATCTTACCTTATGTACTACATAAGAACCCAACAACAGTCTACTTACATTAAATCCTTCTGTTCTTTGGGCCATTCTTTTCATACATTTTACTTCTCCATATGTTATACATCCTTCAATGTATTGTTAGTTTTGCTTTAAGCCATCAATTATATTTTAAAGAAATAAAAATAAGAAAAAGTTTACATATGTTTACCTATTTACCATTTGGGATACTCTTTCTTTGTTTAGATCAACTCTGTATCTGGAACTATTTTTCTTTTGCTTGAAAATTTTCTTTTAAGATTTCTTGAATTCCTGCTCTGCTTATTATAAATTCTACCATCTTGTTTCTCTGAAAAAAAAGTTTTTAACTTTAATTTTTGAAAAATTACTTTTACTCTTAATTTTTTCTAATTATTTTAACTTTATTTTAATAGTTTTAAATTATTTTCACAATTCCATTGTTTTCTGGCTTGCATAGTTTCTGATAAGAAGTCTGATGTCATCCTTAACATAATTCTCCTGTGTGCCATGTTTTATTTTTCTGGCTACTGGTAAGATTTTCTCCTTACCTCTGGTTTTTAGCAATTTAATAATAACATATCTTGCCATGGCTTTGTTTGGTTTTCTTTTCTTCTTACTTTTTGTTTTCTTTCTTGGTTGCTTCGAGCTCACTGGATTACTGGAATTTGTAGGTTTAAAGTTTTTCTTAAATTTGTAAATTGTTTTGCCATTATTTTTTTAAATACTTTTTATTCTCCCTCCCTGCCTAAACTGCTTGATATTTTTCATTGGCCAGTGATGCTCTGCTCATCATTTTTCAGCTTTTTAATTCTCTGTGTGTTTCAGTTTAAATAGTTTCTATTGCTGTGTTCTCAAGTTTACTGTTTTTTAATACCAGCAGGATGTAGCATTAATCCCATCCAATATATAATGAATTTCATATATTGAATTTTTACCTCTAGAGTTCAGTTTTGATTTTTTTAATATCTTCTATTTCTACATCATGTTCATATTTACCTCCACCTTCATGGTTGTATGCAGTATATTTGTAATATCTTTTAAGTCTCCTTTTCTGATAGTTCCATCTCTTTTTACTTCTAGTTCTGTTTCTATTGATTTGTTTTCCTGATTATGACTCATATTTTCCTGATTTTTGCCTACCAGTTAGCTTTATATTATCTCCTGGATATCATCCATTTTAAATTGTTGTTTTCTGGATTTTATTCTATTTTTCTAAAAACTGTTGAATTTTTTTCATTTATAAAATTACAATTAGTTGTATCCTTTTGAAGCTATCTTTAAAGCTGAATTAGAGTAAGTCCAGAACAGTCTTTAATCTAGGGCTGAAATATAGCCCCAGTATTAAAGTGGGGCCCTTATGAAGATCTGTCTGATGCCTCATGTATTAAGAGGTCTTTCAGTCTTGTTAATGGGTACATTAACTAGTCCAAGTCCTGTGTGAGCTACAAAAATTGTAGTATGTACTGTTTTTATTGGCCATTGTTCTGATTTTGGCCATAGGTAATTGCCTTTCATGTATGTACAGATCGGTATTCACTCAATGACCCAGGGGAACCCCTCTGCAAATCTCTGAAACTCTTACTTTCTCTCTGTAATTCCATCATTTCTTATATTTTGCACATGCACATTCTAGCCTCCTTGACCTTCCTGAAGTTCAATATATGTCTCCTAAAGTTGGTATGACTCCAGGCTCTCATTGGTTTTTCCTCCCTGCCCTGCAGTCTAGGAACTGCCTCCAGACCATGTGCTGAGGCAATCACAGAGCTCACTTCATTTGTCTCCCTTCTTTCTGGGATCTCATTCCTACCCTGCCTGTGGTCCAATGTCTGTAAACCATGGTTTTATGTATTTTATCTGTTCTTATAGTTATTAAAGTGGAAGGGTAAATGCAGTCCCTGTTACTTTATCTGGGCTAGAAGTGGAAGTTCCTTGCACATTCTATATTAATAGAGTAAATAGGGTGTCCTATGGGCATTCCTCAAAACATAGTCAGTTTGTGGGTTTTCTGGACTTAGGGTGTATATTCACTTGTGACCACTTTTCTAAGATCTCTCCCTTCACCATCTACCATGGAAGTTCTGGGATTCCTATTTCACTTAATAGAAAAAGCAATCACCTCCAAAGTCCCAAGTCAGCCTGGCTTTATGTTTGCATTATCTTCCAGAGTTCTTGCCAGGGTATTAAATTTTGTCTAGGGGGAAAGAGCTCCTGGGAAAGTATAAGATTAGCAGGGAGACACTCATGGGAAAGAAAATAGGTAGGCGACTGTGTCTGATCGCTTTTTGAACATATTTATAACTGGACCTCCTGATAATTACATTTTCCAGAAGAGTCCTCATCTATTGAAGGATGTTGGCTTAACATAAACCTAGAAGCGATGGATTTATGGTGCACAGTTCCTTGAAAAATGTCACATAAGCCATGCAACTATCTATCTGGGCATAAAATGGAGATATTTCCTAACATCCAATGCCTCCTGTTGTGTGAGATAACCCTCACCTCACTCAGAGGCCTCACCTACTACTCTGGCCAGCACCACATGGAAATGTGACCTGAGGAGACTCATTTGATCTAGCAGACCCTTCCCTGGTTTGCACAGGCCACAGGACCCACCAGAAGGTATTTTCTTGATCTTGTTGCTCCTCTTTGTGCACACATTGCCTCTATTGTTTTGGCAAGCTCAGCATGTCATCATGACTTCAATAGGATTTGGCCCTTGATATTTGCCTCATTTCCAGAAGAAGAAGATGAAGCTTTTCATTGCTGAGGCCTCAGCCCATCCTCTGGTGAGCCCTGGAACTGGGTTGATTCTCCTGATACTTACCAAACTGAACTCAGGAGGTTCGAACTTGTACCCACATCAGTCAGGCACTGGCTGTGCTTCTCCTTAAGGCAAGTGGTTCACTGTGGTCACGGGTGATAGCCAATGAAAAGTGCAGCCATGAGCCAGCAGCAACAGATATTCCCAGCAGCACTTCAGTTGTCTTGGTGCAGCACTGAAGTATCCACAACATTATTCCATTTGATTTTTTAAAATTCTAGTTAAGAATCACTAACTTGTAAAAAACCAAATTGGTCATGACCTGGAGATGAAAAAATACTGCTTAGTTCATGCTTAGGGATTTAGCCCCTGGCCCTGGGCTTAGCACACAGTAGGTGACAGAATAAGCCTTTAATCCCTACTTCTGCTGATGGAAACATCTCTCTAGTAACTCCGGCCAAAAACATCAGGTTATGCTTAACACATCTTTTTCTCTCACATCTCATATTCTTTCCTTCACCTTGTCCAGTTGATGCCACCTTCAAGATGCAATATATTCAGAGTCTGGACCTTCTTTCCCTTCTCTGCTGCTGCCCTGTAAATCGGATCACCCCACTCTGGCTTCTCTGCTTAAAACTCTCTGATTGTTCTCCATTTTATTCTGAGTAAAGGATAAGGCTTTACAATGGCCTCAGGTTCTGATAGGTTTTCTCAGCGCTCTCCCTGATCCCGTCTCCCGCTTGTTCTGCCCTGGCTCCCTGCTACAGCAACACTGCCCTTCACTGTTGAATCCCCTGAGTGTAGTTCAGCCCTGGGGCATTTGCAGCAGCTGCTCCCCTGCTGGAGAGCTCTTCCTATGAATGTCTGCTCAGCTCAGTCCTTCACCTTCTTCAAGTCGTTGCCCAAATAACTATCTCCCAAGGAGACCGATACTCTATACCATTCTGTTAAAATTGCCACCTGTCTCCCAGCCCCCCAACACCTCTTCCAAATACTCTCACACTGCTTTTTTTAAAACACTGTTCCCATCTTAGACTAAACAATTTTACTTATTTATGTCTGTTTTCTTATTTCCTGTCTCCTCTACTAGTCTATCAGTCCCATGGGTGCAAGGAGTTCTGTTTGTTTTCTTTTGTGTCACTGAGTTTGTTCCAGTGCCTAGAACATGGCCTGGCCCACAGAAAGCGCCCAATAATTATTGGCTGGATCCATCGATGACTGACTTCAAGTCTAGGTGACTGAGCTTTAAGTTCCCCTTTCTCCAAATGTTATTCCCAGTTTTAAAAAATCTCCTGATTCTGCTCCATATACTGAGTGTCATATTCTTGAGCCCTACGATATGAACTTACAAAATAATTTATTTTCAAAAGCTGTTAACTCATTTATCTGATTACTAAATTCAAATCTGATTTACAATTATAAATTCTTCTGGCTTACATAAATGACAAAAATGAATTCAGGAAACTATCCTTTCTCATAGGAGTTTAATCTCCAAGGCTTCTGCTAGCACTGAAAACAGTCTGTGATTCTAAGAGTCAATTCACTCCCCATGGCCATATCCAAATATTTTAACACCAATTCCACAGCCTGCACAGTTGGCCGGCCCAGCTGGTCTGCAGAACCTGGGGGAGGCTCATGGCAGGCTGACGTCAATTGGCAGAGCCCAGTCTGGAAGGAGCTCCTAGTCAGCCTACTCCCACACGCTCCTCTCTCTTCCATCCAGTGTTATCAACTCACTTTTCCTTCTCAGTATTCAAATTCATCTTCCCCAATTTTCTCCATAAAGAAATCTGTGGCCTTTACAGAGTCTTTGGTGTTATTCTCGACCTATCACCATACCAACAGAAAATATAGGAATTAAGTGTGAATTATTCTAATTGATACTTTTAGTTATATTTTTATTTCTCAATATATTAATGTTAATTTCTGTAAATGTCTGAATGGACTCTGTTATGGTTTTACATTTCTTTATCCAAAAGGAAGATGAAGATGTTTGCACAGAAGAGCTGCCCAAGCAGTACAAAGCAATTGATTACAGACATGGTGACAATTGATTTACCAATTCTCTTTACTTGCATGCCAAGGTCTGTGAATTAATCTTTTGTTTTGCAGTTTGTGTGTGAAGACGAATCATTACCTCGGTTAGGCTCATTAAACAGTACACCTCTTTGCCACTATAGTGTACAAGTAAATCAAATAGAAAAATTCCATAACAAAACTAGTGGTATTTTTGTATACAATTGGGTGGAAAAAACAAAATGAGTACAATTCATGATATAAATAGAAAATGTTGTCTGAAAATAAAAAATCTCATTTATGCTAGCATTTACTGTAATCTGAAGTTTCTCCTGTTTTGTTGGCAATCTAATGTAATGATAGGATATGAGAGCCATTCTACATCTCCAAAAATAGAAGCAGAAAAAGGAAGAGCGAAAAACCACATTGCTGACCAGGCCGAGTTCTGAGTCCTTACGTTCTCAGCCTTTCTGTGCTGCTCAAGTATGGAATATCCCACCTGTAGGAAGTATTTTGCCCATATTCTAAATGACAATTTGACACCTTTCAATTTCTCATTCAATTTCCTCATATTCCCTCATGCTCACTCTATTATTGGAATTTGACAGATATTTACTAATTTTTAACTTGGATATACAATTAATATCTTCCCTAACTTCTCCTGTCGTCTTCTCTCTTGTAAATACAGCAGGTGATTAGGGGCTCCCCCTGGACCTCACCTCCCCTCTGTGCTTATTCAGCCCCGTTTGGTTCTCAGCCTGCAAGGACACTCGCATCAAACCTTCATTTCTTTGAAGTCTCTGACTTAAATCAGCCTCTCTCTCGTTCCTCCCTTCTGCATTCCTTTAAAAAAATACTGACCTCAATTCTCTCACATTTATCCACTCCCAAGTTATATCTGGTTGGAAAAGGAACTGGAGCGCATACAATTCTTAGAGCATTAATTTGAATGGTATTTATTAGGCTCACAGAGTGCAGAGTAGTCAGCCAGGCCCCTCTGTTATCATCTCAAACCTGATGAATGCACCTTCTGTTTCTAATTCCTCCCGCTCACTCTTGAGCTCTAGAAATTCTGACTCACTGAAACATTTTTCACAGAAACAACTCCACAGCTTCCAGCAGCTCCTCTTCATCCAAATCGTGTCTGCACATCACCACGTGGCTCTGTCAGAAAATGTGTCTGTCAGTGAAAGTTTATACACAGCCACATTTTCCCATTAATTTTCATTTTCTTTTTTTTTTTCTTCCTTTCTTTATTTTTTTTTTTTTTCTTTTTGAGAGGAGTTGCTCTATTGGCCAGGCTGGAGTGCAGTGATACGATCTCGCCTCACTGCAGCCTCCACCTCCTGGGCTCAAGTGATTCTCCTTTCAGCCTCTCAAGTAACTGGGATTACAGGCACCTGCCACCACACCCGGCTAATTTTTGTGTTTTTAGTAGAGACGAGGTTTCACCATGTTGGGCAGGCTGGTCTCAAATTCCTCACCTCAAATGATCCACCCGCCTCAGCTTCCCAGAGTGTTGGGATTACAGGCGTGAGCCACCGTGCCTGGCCTAATTTCCATTTTCATTTCAAACATGCACTCCTATGGAAAGAAAAATTACATGAAGGTATAGTAAAAATTATATTAACAATCATAAAATTTACCTCTTAGTACATTTGATATTTTAAAATTTACAATTCTTGTCTATGAATGGAAACCATGTCTATATAGGGTGGATGTTTGTATGACTGGGTGTATCCATGAGGTCAGAATACTAATTGATGGAACAATACTGCGTGGAAGGTGGTCTCTAGTGGAATGCCACAGAGTTTCCGATATGTCTTAGAAATGAATGTTGAAAGATAATGGTCTGCTGGTCACATTCATTCAGACAGAAAACTCTGATAGTAAAAATGTAGGTTGAATTAAAAACAAGCAAACAACAACAACAAAAACCCAAGCCTCAGCAGTCTGAAATGATGGTCTAAGTCCAATACCAGTACTTAACAGTGCTTTATAACTAAAGGATTTTGTAATTTAGAGACTTTGAAATTTCCTGGGAATTTCTAGCATAATCCACTGAGCAAAAACCTAAGTGAGTCTGCTCTTGGACCACATTAAAAGAAGTTCAAGAAGCAAGGGAGATGTTAATTCCAATGTACTCACCCAGAACTGTGGCAGGGTCTGTTGGCTCACTGTGGGAGGGCATTGGCCAACTCATATAGGTCCAGGTGTGAGCAAACAGGATGAGGGAAAGGTTAAAGAAGCTGGTGATGTTCAGCTTAATGCTGTCTTCAAATAATTAAGGATTTTAATGTAGTAAAAGGAATAGACTTTTATCTCCAGTGTCAGTACAGCCTGATGCTGGAATCGCCACACTGTCTTCCACAATGTTTGAAATAATTTATATTCCTGCCAACAGTGTAAAAGAGTTCCTATTTCTCCACAGCCTCACCAGCATCTGTTGTTTCTTGACTTTTTAATAATCACCATTCTGATTGGTGTGAGATGGTATTGCGTTTGGTTTGGATTTCCATTTCTCTAATGATCCGTGTTGTTGAACTTTTTTTTAAATGTTTGTTGGCCTCATAAACATCTTCTTTTGAGAAGTGTGTGTTCATGTCCTTTGCCCAGTTTTTAATGGTGTTGTTTGTTTTATTCTTGTAAATTTGTTTAAGCTTCTTGTAGATTCTGGATATTAGACTTTTGTCAGATGGATAGATTGCAAACATTTTCTCCCATTCTGTAGGTTGTCTCTTCACTCTGATGATAGTTTCTTTTGTTGTGCAGAAGCTCTGTAGTTGAATTAGATCCCAGTTGTCAATTTTTGCTTTTGTTGCAGTTGCTTTTGATGTTTTCACCATGGTATCTTTGTCTGTGCTGGTATCGCCTAGATTTTCTTCTAGGGTTTGTATAGGTTTGGGTTTTACACTTAATCCATCTTGAGTTAATTTTTGTATAAGGTATGAGGAAAGGGTTCTGTTTCAATTTTCTGCATATGGCTAGCCAGTTCTCCCAGCACTATTTATTAAACAGAGACTCCTTTCCCCATTGCTTGTTTTTGTCAGATTTGTCAAAGATCAGATGTTTGTAGATGTGTGGTCTTATTTCTGAGTTCTTTATTCTGTTCCATTGATATATGTGTCTGTTTTTGTACCAGTACAATGCTGGTTTGATTACTGTAGCCTTGTGGTATAGTTTGAAGTCAGGTAGTGTGATGCCTCCAGATTTGTTCTTTTTGCTTACAAGTGTCTGGGCTATATGGGCTTTTTTGGTTCCATATGAATTGTAAAGTAGTTTTTTCTAATTATATGAAGAATGTCAATGGTAATTTAATGGGAATAGCATTGAATCTATAAATTACTTTAGGCAGTGTGGCCATTTTCATGATATTGATTCTTCCTGTCCATGAGCATAGAATGTTTTTCCACCTGTTTGTGTGCTCTCTAATTTCCTTGAGCAGTGGTTTGTAGTTCTCTTTGAAGAGGTCCTTCGCTTCCCTTGTTAGCTGTATTCCTAGTTATTTTAGTCTCTTTGTAGCAATTGTGAATGGGAGTTCATTCATGATTTGGCTCTCTGCTTGTCTGTTGTTGGTATGCAGCAATGCTTGCAATTTTTGCACATTGATTCTGTATCCTGAGATTTTGCTGAAGTTGCTGATCAGCTTAAGAAACTTTTTTGCTGACATGATGGGGTTTTTCTAGATATAGGATCATGTCATCTGCAAACAGAGACAGTTTGACCTCTTCTCTTCCTATTCAAATACCTTTATTTCTTTTTCTTGCCTGATTGCGCTGGCCAGAACTTCCAATACTATGTTGAACAGGAGTGGTGAGACAGGGCATCCTTGTCTTTTGCTGGTTTTCAAGGGGGACATTCCCATTTCAAACATGAGAAATAGGAAAGAAGAAAAGAGTAGCAATTCGTAAGCATGTTCAAAATCCATTAGGGCAAACAATACTACATCTCAAGGCTTGAGAATAATCTTTGTTTGATTCTGTGTCCTGCTATCTGGACTCAGTGATGGTGGGGAGGTTTGGGATTGGGCCCCAGCACTTTAGCCTTATTCTAACAGCTTTGTTGGGCTCAGTCCACCCTGCAGCTCTCACAGGTTGGAGTCTTGTGTCTTTCACTCTCCTATGCTGGTGTTTCACAATGGTAGCTCTACAGGTCTAGAGTCTCAGGGGTGGCTCTGACCCCACAGCTCCACTAGGCATTGTCCTAGTGAGGACTTTCTGTGGCAGCTTAGGCCCCACAGTTCCTCTGGTCATTGCTCTAGTGGGGGCTCTCTGTGGTTGTTCCATCCCTGCGACATCTCTGTCTGGTCCCCAAGCCTGTTTGCAACATTCTTTGAATTCTAGCTGGTGGAAGCCATGCTGCCACAGCTCATGCATTCTATGAATCTGCAGAACTAGCACCATGTGGCCATGGCCAAGGTTTACTGGTGCACGCTCTGCAGCTGTGGCCCAAGCTACATCTGGGCCTGCTTTACCAACAGCTTGAATCGCTAAAGAGCACTGTTCCTGAATGCCAAAAGTAGAGACTTAAGGTGACCTTCGGTTGGGAACTTCAAGTTCCTGAAGGCACTCTAGGCCTCTCTTTTGCCATTTTCCTTGCCCTGGGTTTTGACACTCTGGACCTGGGATAAGAGGGTCAGTACTGGTGGTCTCTGAAGTACCTTTGGGGTCATTCTTCCATTGTCCTGATGAATAGCCTTGGCTTCATTCTGTTCATACTAATCTCCTTATCAAATGGCCACTTGGCCACAGCCTTGATTTCCTCACCTGAAAATGCTCTTTCATTCTCTATTAGGATCAAGCCGAGAATCCTTCAGATCTCTAAATTCTGTTTCCCTTTTAATTATAGATTCCATCGTTAAATCATTTCTTTCTTCTCGTATTTTCCCACATACAGTTAAAGGAGGCCATGCAATATTATGAGTATTTTACTGATTAGATATTTCTTCTGCCAGACATCCTAATTCATCACCCTCTACTTCTGCCTTTCATGAAGTCCTAGGACATGACCACAATTCAACCAAGTTCTTTGCCACTTTATAACAAGGATGGCCTTTTCTCTAGTTTTCAATACCTTGTTCTTTATTTCCATCTGAGACTTCATCAGAATTGCCTTTACCATTCATATTTCTACCAACATTCTGATCACATCTATTTAGAGATTATCTAAGTAATCTCTAGGAAGTTTCAGACTTTCCCTACAGCTCTCATCTTTTAAGCCCTCACCAGAATCATTCTTAATGCTCATTTTCAGCAATACAGTCTTTTTCTAATCTGCTGCTCCAAATTCTTCCAGCCTCTGCCCATTATCCAGTTCCAAAGCTACTTCCCCATTTTCAAGTGTTTGTTATAGAAACAGTCCCACTCTCTATACCAATTTCTGTCTTAGTCCACTCTGTGCTGCTGTAACAGAACAGCTTGGACTGGGTAATTTATAATGAACAGAAATTTATTGGCTCACAGATTTGGAGACTGGTAAGTCCAGTATCAAGATGCAGGCAAGGGCCTTCTTGCTGTTTCATCACCTGGGGGAATGCAAGATGGCAAGGAAGATCAAAAGGGGGCTAAACTTCTCATTCTTTTATAAAAACAATTCCACCAATTACTAGGGAGCCTTCATGGCCTAGTAGTGTCTTAAAGTTTTCACATCTTAATACTGTTACAAATAGTCTTGTCTTACAGGTTCCACATCTTAATACTGTTACGAAGGCAACCAAATTTTAATAAGAGTTTTGAAGGGAACAAACGTTTACATGACAGCAACTTCTATCATTGCCTCCTTGATCAGTTGAAGGAAATCCTATCTATGCCAGATACTGAGGGTTTTGGATATTACAAACATCTTCCTTCTGATCTGTCAACTTTGACTGTAACACCATTAGAATGTAATAAATTCATCAATTTTTTTGCCTAAAGATTGTGTTTTTGAGATTTGATTTAAGAAATTTGTCCCCAGCTCTACGTCACAAAGATAATCCTTGATATAGTTTGGATATTTGTCCCCACTCAAATCTCATGCTGAATTATAACCTCCAGTGCTGGAGGTGGGGCCTGGCAGGAGGTGGTCAGGTCATAGGGGCAGGCCCTTGTGGCTTGGTGCTGTCTTCCCGATGGTGAGTTCTAATGAGATCTGATCATGTAAAAACATGTGGCACCTCCCCCCACTGTCTCTCTCACTTTCTCCTGCTTTTGCCATGTGATGTTCCTGCTCCCTCTTTACCCTCTGCCATGATTGTAAACTTCCTAAGGCCTCCCTAGAAGCTGAGCAGATGCCAGCACCAAGCTTCCTGTACAGCCTACAGAACTGTGAGCCAATTAAACCTCTTTTCTTTATAAATTTCCCAGTCTCACATTTCTTGATAGCAATGCAAGAACAGCCTAACATAATCCTCTACATTATCTTGTATGAACTTTAGAGTTTAGTCTTGCACATTTATGTATTTAATCCAGTGGAAGTGCACTTTTGAGTATGGTATTAAGTAGAAATTCTCTCATATTTTTCTCCATATAGTGAGCCAATTTTCCAAACACCATCTACTGAATAATCTACTTTTGTTGACTTGGGTTGCCAGGTTTATTATATACCAAATGCCTATATAAATACATGAATCTGTCCTTAACATAATATATTATTCCACTGGATTATTTATCTGCTCTTGGTAAAATATAAATTCTTTAAAATCTTAACACTATAGTATGTCTTCATAGACTGGTAGGGCAGGTCTCATCTATTGGTGCTTCTATTTCAAATTGTACTTACTTTTATGTGGACCTGTAAGCTTTCATATTAATATTATGGTAACATATTTTCCTTCCTCAAAAAAAATCAACTGGAATTTGTATTGAATTGCCTTTAATTCATACTTTGATTTGGGGAAAACCAGCATCTTTATAATACAAATATGTCCCATCTAAGAGCATGGGTTGTCTCTCTATTGAACTTTCTGTGTCACTCATTAACTTTTTTTTCAGCTCTTTCCTCCTTCAATTCAGCAGACAGCCGCATCTTCTCTTGCATAGCCAGCCACATCCCTGAGACACCATGGTGAAGGTGAAGGTCAGAGTCAACGGATTTGGTCGTATTGGGCGCCTGGTCAGCAGGGCTACTTTTAACTCTCGTAAAGTGGATATTATCACCATCAGTGACCCCTTCATTGATCTCAATTACATGGTCTACATGTTCCAGTATGATTCCACCCATGGCAAATTCCATGGCACCATCAAGGCTGAGAACAGGAAGCTTGTCATCAGTGGAAATCCCATCACCATCTTCCAGGAGCGAGATCCCTCCAAAATCAAATGGGGCGATGCTGGTGCTGAGTACATCATGGAGCCCACTGGCATCTTTACCACCATGGAGAAGGCTGGGGCTCACTTGCAGGGATGAGCCAAATGGGTCATCATCTCTGCCCCCTCTCCTGATGCCCCCATGTTCATAATGGGCGTGAACCATGAGAAGTATGACAACAGCCTCAAGATCGCCAGCAATGCCTCCTGTGCCACCAACTGCTTAGGGCCCCTGGCCAAGGTCCTCCATGACAACTTTGGTATCGTGGAAGGACTCATGACCACAGTCCACGCCATCACTGCCACCCAGAAGACTGTGGATGGCCCCTCCGGGAAACTGTGGCATGACGATGGTGGGACTCTCCAGAACATCATCCCTGCCTCTAGTGGCACTGCCAAGGCTGTGGGCAAGGTCATCCCTGAGCTGAACGGGAAGCTCACTGGCATGGCCTTCTGTGTCCCCACTGCCAACGTGTCAGTCATGGACCTGACCTACCATCTGGAAAAACCTACCAAATATGATGGCATCAAGAAGGTGGTGAAGGAGGCATCAGAGGGCCCCCTCTAGGGCATCCTGGGCTACAACACCGAGCACCAGGTTGTCTCCTTTGACTTCAACAGCGACACCCATTCTTCCACCTTTGATGTTGGGGCCAGCATTGCCCTCAACAACGACTTTGTCAAGCTGATTTCCTGGTATGACAATGAATTTGGCTACAGCAACAGGGTGGAGGACCTCATGGCCCACAAGGCCTCCAAGGAGTAAGACCCCTGAACCACCAGCCCAGTGACAGCACAAGAGGAAAAGAGAGGCCCTCACTGCTGCGGAGTCCCTGCCAGACTCAGTCCGCCACCACAGTGGGAATCTCCCCTCCTCACAGTTTCCATGCAGACCCCCTGAAGAGGGAGGGGCCTAGGGAGGCCCACCTTGTCTTGTACCATCAATAAAGTCCCCTGTGCTCAGCCAAAAACATAAATAAATTTTTTTCTATAAAGTTTCTATGGATTAATGATTAATTCTTAAATATTCTAGTTTTGACTGGTATTTGGAATAATATTTTATTATTATTCCTAGTTTGTATTATCAGTGTAGAAGATATCAAGATTTCTTAAGTTGTTCTTATCTAAAAATTTTGTTCAATTCTCTTACTAGTTCTAATAGTTGGAAGTTTTTTTGGACAGATGATTATATTATCTGCAAATAATAACAGTTTTATCTCCTTTCAAGTCTTACCTCTCCTACTTATTCTTTTTTCCTTATAGAATTGGTCACTAGCTTACATACAAATGTTAATAGGAGTGATGGTGGGCATCTTTACATCATTTACAATTTCAGAGAAAATATTTAAAATGCCCCTAATCTGTGTAACGTTTAACATCACTTTTAGAGTAGACAACTATAAGAAATTGAAGAAGTTCCTTTCTATTTCCAGTTAACAAGTTTTATTAAACTTTTCAAACAGCTAAAAATGCAGTAGAGCTGACAGCCTTCTACAAAATTTCCATGATGACAAGTAGTGTGGAATATAATAGAGGCATGAACAAAATATTTAAATGTGGATAGTCATGTGAATATTCTTATATAAATCTGCCTTTATTCAGAAAAAAAGTCCTTTCCTAAGCTCCTTATAATTCACCTTTCTGTCTTGTTTTAATGAGAATTGCTGCTATTGAAACTTTTGATTGACCAAGATTTCAGAGGGGCTGTTGGCTTTTCTTTTGTCCTTACCACCCATTAGGTATTTGTTGTGATCAATGAGCAGACTAAAGAAGGTTCAAACTAAAGTTTTATTATTAACGTGAGAGACAACATTGATATGGATGGTTTTCAGCATAAATACTTATCTTACTCGTATGTACTAGGTAACTGATATACACATGAGGAGTGCCTAATAGGGTCTGGCTCTGTGTTGCCACCCAAATCTCATCTTGAATGGTAATCTGAATTGTAATCCCTACTTGTTGGCAGAGGGACCTGTGGGAGGTGATTAGATAGATCATGGGGGTGGTTCCCCCATGCTGTTCTCATGATAGTGAGTGAGTTCTCATGAGATCTGATGATTTCATAAGAGGCTTTCCCCACCTTTGCTTGGCACTTCTCTCTCCTGCCACCACGTGAAGAAGGACATGTTTGCTTCCCCTTCTACTGTGATTATAAGTTTCCTGAGATCTCCCCAGCCATGCAGAACTGTGAGTCAACTAAACCTTTTTCCTTTATAAATTCCCCAGTCTTGGGAAGTTCTTTATAGCAGCGTGAGAACAGACTAATACAGTGCCTGCCCTGGGAAGAAGCCAGCACAGAGGAAAATCAGACATAAATAACAGAACCAGAGATGGATTTTTTTATTTGAACAATTGCTTCTTATGTCCAGTCATGCTACAAAAGCCAGTAAACATAGATTGATCTGTACTAATTTTTATTTGTGCATTCCTTGTACTGTAATAGTCTTAGGACTATTTCTGTTATAAAGCAAACTATTGGAAAGCTGTTCATCATATCTACTATTCTCTGAAATAGTATATAAGGCACAATAATTTTCTTTACATTTTTGAAATTATTTGCATAAAACTACCTAGTATTGGTGAATTTTGAAAATTTCTTCTATGATTGATTACAAGTACAAAGACCAGGCAAGGTGTTTTCTGAAGTGGAGCAGTTTTGAGGGTAAAAATGAGTGCTAACCAGGTGGATGCAAAGAAAACAGATATAAAACAATATACTCCTAGACCAACCAGGGGATATTGTGGATTTTGGCAAGAAAAGGGTTAGCTGCTGCTCTGCAACCTGTTCTTTCTCTCAGAGACCCACGGAAGATAAAGAAACATTGAAGAAACCACCTGGTCAAATCTCCTTGTAAATATATGAATCAGATTTCTTCATATTTACTTGTGGAAAGATAATGGAGCATCCTCAACTATAGAATGCTTTTAGCAGGCTGTCCCTGGTCTACCTAGGTAAGTAAGCACAGGATTTATAGATTTATATTGCAATGGGGCCCCTGGAAAATGTTAATGTCGAATGTGTAATTATCATAGTATAAAATGGAGATGTATTCATGATTGAAATCCTTTCTTTGTGAAAGCAATGCCCAGCATGTGACTAGAGCTTTACATGATAAATCTTGGCAATTAAGAACTTGTGATCACACTGGTGGTCTTAGTATTCTTGCTTCAACAGAGCCTTGTGATTATCTGTGCCTTTTGAATCACTAGCAAAGCTTCATAAGGGTACAATTTATGATTTTTTTATAAGTCTGATTTGACGATTTGACATAATTTTCTAATTTTCTTATTAGGGAGTTGTGCAGAATATATGCTTATAATTTTCCAATCTCTTCTCTACCTTTGCTTATATAGCCGTCCCTAATCCTAACATAATGTACTTGAGCCTTTCTTATTTCCTTGATTGTCTTTGCCTTTAGAATTCTGCCTGCCACAATTGCATACATAATGACACAGATGTAATGCCATTTTACCCATAAATACTTCAGTGTGCATTTTCTAAAAGCAAGTACATTATCTTATGTAACCACAGTCCAATTATTAAAATCAAGAACTAACCTTGATAGAGTACTGGTATCTAATCGACAGACTTTTTCGAAATGTTGCCAGGTGTTCCACTAACTCTCTCTATAGGGAAACTAACAACAGGCAGGCTTCCACTCCAGGCTGCAGACCAGGATCTCATGCTGTGCCTGGCTGTCTTGTTTCATCAGCCTCCATTAATTGGAAACATCTCCTTGGTCTTTGTCTTTCACAACCTTGATTTTTTAAAGAGTGTATGGCCAAAAATCACAAGCATTCTTGTACACCAATCACAGACAAACAGAGAGCCAAATCATGAGTGAACTCCCATTCACAATTGCTTCAAAGAGAATAAACATACCTAGGAATCCAACTTACAAGGGATGTGAAGGACCTCTTCAAGGAGAACTACAAACCACTGCTCAATGAAATAAAAGAGGATACAAACAAATGGAAGAACATTCCATGCTCATGGGTTGGAAGAATCAATATCGTGAAAATGGCCATACTGCCCAAGGTAATTTATAGATTCAATGCCATCCCCATCAAGCTACCAATGACTTTCTTCACAGAATTGGAAAAAACTACTTTAAAGTTCATATGGAACCAAAAAAGAGCCCGCATCACCAAGTCAATCCTAAGCCAAAAGAACAAAGCTGGAGGCATCACACTACCTGACTTCAAACTATACTACAAGGCTACAGTAACCAAAACAGCATGATACTGGTACCACAACAGAGACATAGATCAATGGAACAGAACAGAGCCCTCAGAAATGATGCCGCATATCTACAACTATCTGATCTTTGACAAACCTGACAAAAACAAGAAATGGGGAAAGGATTCCCTATTTAATAAATGGTGCTGGGAAAACTGGCTAGCCATATGTAGAAAGCTGAAACTGGATCCCTTCCTTACACCTTATACAAAAATTAATTCAAGATGGATTAAAGACTTAAATGTTAGACCTAAAACCATTAAAATCCTACAAGAAAACCTAGGCAATACCATTCAGGACATAGGCGTGGGCAAGGACTTCATGTCTAAAACACCAAAAGCAATGGAACAAAAGCCAAAATTGACAAATGGGATCTAATTAAACTAAAGAGCTTCTGCACAGCAAAAGAAACTACCATCAGAGTGAACAGGCAACCTACAGAATGGGAGAAAATTTTTGCAACCTACTCGTCTGACAAAGGGCTAATATCCAGAATCTACAATGAACTCAAACAAATTTACAAGAAAAAAACAACCCCATCAAAAAGTGGGCGAAGGACATGAACAGACACTTCTCAAAAGAAGACATTTATGCAGCCAAAAAACACATGAAGAAATGCTCATCATCACTGACCATCAGAGAAATGCAAATCCAAACCACAGTGAGATACCATCTCACACCAGTTAGAATGGCCATCATTAAAAAATCAGGAAACAACAGGTGCTGGAGAGGATGTGGAGAAACAGGAACATTTTTACACTGTTGGTGGGACTGTAAACTAGTTCAACCATTGTGGAAGTCAGTGTGGCGATTCCTCAGGGATCTAGAACTAGAAATACCATTTGACCCAGCCATTACTGGGTATATACCCAAAGGACTATAAATTATGCTGCTATAAAGACACATGCACACGTATGTTTATTGCGGCACTATTCACAATAGCAAAGAGTTGGAACCAACCCAAATGTCCAACAACGATAGACTGGATTAAGAAAATGTGGCACATATACACCATGGAATACTATGCAGCCATAAAAAATGATGAGTTCATGTCCTTTGTAGGGACATGGATGAAACTGGAAAACATCATTCTCAGTAAACTATCGCAAAGACAAAAAACCAAACACTGCATGTTCTCCTTCATAGGTGGGAATTGAACAATGAGAACTCATGAACACAGGAAGGGGAACATAACACTCTGGGGACTGTTGCGGGGTGGCGCGGCGGGGGTGGGGAGGGACAGCATTAGGAGATATACCTAATGCTTAAATGATGAGTTAATGGGTGCAGGAAATCAACATGGCACATGGATACATATGTAACAAACCTGCACATTGTGCACATGTACCCTAAAACCTAAAGTATAATAAAAAAAAAAAGAGTGTATGGCCTATACAGTTTTTCAAAAGACACTTCTTAAACAACGTGCCGGACTTGAAGGAGAATTTACCTAGGATCAGTTTCGTTAGAACCATTCACTCCTATTGAAAGACAGAGAAGGCCCTACAAACGACAGGCACAAATAAAAATGATAAAAGCAAAATATTAAAATTATACAATAAAAAATGCAAGGTTTTTATTTTTGTTTGCTTTATTTACTGTTAAACATTCAGATCAAAATAACTTCCTGAAATAGCAACATAAAAATCTGAGTAAGCATGTCACTATGAAGAAAAAATTGTATTTTCTAAGAACAAATTTTTCTTCTCAGCTCCTTTTTATTTGATGTTGATCAAAACATACAGTTGACAACTTAGAAGATAAAAGAAAATGTTATATCTGAACACATGCACACCCATTACTTTATATTTAATAGAGGAATGGGATAGGTGTTGGGGGATAATCAAAGACTAGAAAAAAAAAACAGTCAGAAGATGGTGCAACCAACTCACGCTCTCCCATCAGTGGATATACTACTCTCCATGCACACCTAGCTCTGAAAAAAATAGCAAGTTGTTCATTTGCTTGTGTTGTGGTGCTTTGGGTTTTTACTAGACACCTTTGACTAGCATGGAGTGTAGTAATCTTATCTGCATTCTCTGTTTCCACATGTGCTGTTTCCTGGAATTGCTGGTTTGATCCTACTGGAATTTGATCTAACGTAATTGATTCTTCTTCAGGCTCCTTGATTTCTTTTGCGGCACATTCTCTTTATAGTCAATCCCACCATAAAAGCATCTTGCCCACCACCTTCAAGTAAACAGTATCATGGTTTTCCATCCTACCTCCCTCCTTTGGCTTAGTTCCCACCCCACTCATCATGGGACTCTCCCCAGGAGCTCCTTCACTGTGAGACTCCCTCAACTTGCAGTCGTGCACACAGGGTCTGCACCAGGGATGCAGAAAACAGGGCGGTGCCTCTTGTGCGCTTTCCAATGTGTTTGTGTATTTATTGCACTTTTCTTTCTAGTGTATCAGATGCTAAAAACATCTGTTTCTTGAATGCTGAAATATTTCCATGGATGTAGTCACTTTGAGGGTACAAATCTCCACTGTGTATGTGCGTATCTACATCATCATCCTTATTAGTCACAGTATTTAGACCCTCAATCAGTTAGTTTATCTCTGTCTCCCAGAGTTTGGGAGGAGTGCCAAATGTACCACCACACTCCAGTTTGTTTCCTCTTGTTCTGTCTTCGTGAGTGAGCCCTCTCAATGCACATTCAACTTCTTTTCCAGAAACTCTTCTTCCAATTACCTCAGATTCATTTGATTTTGTTTTCTTCATTAAGTTGGTTCTTCTCTCTCTATGCCCATGTTTATTAACTAACCTCTCATCTTTCTTTCCACTTCCCCCGGATTTCCACGAGCTTTCCAAGGGCGTCCTCCGCAGTCCCTACTAGCTGCCCCACAGTGTCAGTCTCCTCACTGCTTCTATCATGCATTGCAAGAATGTGATTGTGCTGTCAACTGCTGTAACCCTTTCTTGGGAGTTCATTGCAGATTGTAAAATCTGATATTTTATTTTTACCTCATTGTCTTTCTTTTTAACTAAATTTGTTCTTTCCAAAAACTTTCTTGCTCTTGACTCAAATGGGATTTGTCTTCTCCTATATACAATACAAAACTTTTAAAATATCTCTGTTGAATCTTGGAGTACATCATTTTTAGATATGTCTACACTTCACCCTTCAGCCACACACACACACACACACACACACACACACACACACTCCTGAATCCTGTTGCCAGCGAAATCACCTTCCCTCTGCACACCCAGCAGGCAGGTGACTGTGCAGAGCCAACGCCTGGCTTCTTCCCACGTCACCTGGTGCAGCCCTGCTGCTCCCACTCGCGCAGTCCTGGGAGGCTGCACCGGGGCACCTTGAGAACACACGCCCCGTGTGCTCTCTTCACCGCCGACTGGAGGGGTCATCAGGAGCAGAAGTGGTGACAGAACCCAGCATCTTCGTTCCTTTTCAAGTGGTATCTTTCTTTTCTTTTTTTTTTTTTTTTTTTTTTTTTTTTTTTTTTGACGGAGTCTCACTTTGTCTCCCAGGCTGGAGTGCTGTGGGGCGATCTCGGCTCACTGCGAGCTCCGCCTCCCGGGTTCACGCCATTCTCCTGCCTCAGCCTCCCGTGTAGCTGGGATTACAGGAGCCCGCTACCACGCCCGACTAATTTTTTGGTATTTTTAGTAGAGACGGGGTTCCATCATGTTAGCCAGGATGGTCTCGATCCCCTGACGCCGTGAACCACCCGCCTCGGCCTCCCGAAGAGCTGGGATTACAGGCTTGAGGCACCGCGCCCGCCGAAGTAAGGCTTCTTAATTGACTTCCATCTACTTGGCAATTATTCAAGATTTCTCACCGACACTAAGTATAGGTCATCTGCCAGCTGTCACCTGGGCCGGTGCCCTCACACTTGTCACAGAGCGGGGCTGGGCTTGTGAGAGTCCCTTGCATGCCTTTCTGGGACCCCCATGGAGGGATGTTAGGCCATATTCATTCACTACTCGCCCTTTCCTGCTCTGTTTTCCATCCTCCATTCAGGCTATGATGCCTTTGGCTAACCAGGGACAGGTGGAGGCGCCATTCTTCCAGGTGCTCAGCTGACACCCGGGAGACCATTGGGCTTCCGAGGCAGGAAATGGCGTTCCCTGAGGCAGAAGCGGTGGCTGGGGCGATTTCCACTCACGAGTCCCACGGCGTCTGAGGTGCCAGGAGACCCTGGTGTCCTCCAGCAGAAACACTGTGGGTGTCGTGGGTGAGTTATCACAGAAAGCATAGTGAGACGTATGGATATAGTTTTTTAATTTCATTTTATTTCCGAAGAGAGGAAAACAAAGCCATCAATTAAGGGGTTCATAAACAAGTCTCCAGAAAGGAATCTGACCAAGAGTTTCCCAAATTCTTACTTTAAGTTTTCATCTTCTTCCATATCTTTTTCTAGAAATTGAGAAATATCTGCCGTTAGCCTGGTGACATTTTTAAACCCCAGAACAAGTGCAGCTTCCTTTCATTCAGGAGCTAACTTGTTTATCAAACTGACACGGAACATGAGCAAGAACCACTATCTGGGGCTAAGAGGCGTAATTCCCCTCGGGTCCTGAAACTGCTCTGGACATGGCCTAAGTGATCCAGAATTTATGGGCTTGAGTGCCTGAGTGCCGGGGTTCACTGTGGTAAAGACGCCTGAGGACCGGTAGAGGGCCTCAGTCTCTTCTTGCACCTTTCTTTGTTAAGCAAGAACCATTGGTATCAGTGCCAAAGCTGAGCAAATGTCCAATCAACTTCTGAATTAAAAATGAACTCAGAGAGCATGGCTGCCTCTGGAAGGACGGGGTCTGGGAGGCCACAGCTCAGGCTAACCTCATGTCCCCAAATGCTTGCCTGGTTCTCTTTCTACCAAGACATAAAAATAAAACCCTTCTGTAATTTTTCCACATTTTTTCGCTATAAAATAGTGGCCATCTACATGCCTGCTTTATGCAGTTTTCTAGAAGTGCTTCATATCTACAAAATTTTTAGGATTTTGACACAAACTAAAAATTTCAACAATACCATTATTTTAAAAATAAGCCATTTCTTTGTTTTTTCCTCTTTACCTAAAAAGCGATCTCAGATATGCATTCTTAAGCAATTTCTAAATGCATCTATGTGGTACTATGAAGTACTGTCAAACTGAGGATATTTATTAAAATCATAAATACCTAAGTTTGTGAAAGCTAAAAATTTCAGTCACCAAGCACTTTTTCTCACAAATTTTTCTAAGCAAAACATCTGTAGCTGAAATAACCAGAATCACATGTATTTCCAAATTTTGTAAACATCTCCAATTTCCTGGATTTCTTCTCCTCTAGTATTTGAGAAGCAACTCTTTATGAGAACACAAGAAAATGCTGAATGTGGCAGGCATACAAATCATCTCAGCTTACGGAATTTAACCTGGGTATTATATATTTCAGAACCATATGGAAATAACTAGCTTAACAAATATTACACATTCTACAATTTCAGCATTTGCACATGTAAAGGGATTGGAACTAACTATTGAAGCTCTTGGGAAACTCTTGTCTGTTGAGTAATTTATTGCATGGAAAGCATCCACACAGCCAAGAACAATTTACTGAACCAGAAATCCAGAGGCTGTTTATAAAACTTTATTATAAATCCCAATGATAATAGATACATTTTAAAGGCTTTTTTGGTGATTTGGCTCACAGTTTCAGTGGTGTGCGAAGCAAATAACATACTACCACCGTTGGATTTTTGGTTAGGCAGAAGACCCGACTTTTTCTGTGTCAACATAGATATGGACGTAGTATGGAATTTCCCTGGGATAGTCTAGGTGGAGCTGCTACAAGATGTGGCAGAGTGATAGACAAGAAGCCAACAGCTGCCATTAGTAGTGGAAAAAGAACACTCACACTTCTTAGCGATGTGAGAAATAGATCATGTGTAAACTACATTCACCAAAAACTACGATCACTCAGTCGGTCATCCTACTGTTATGGGATGCTTGGGGTGTTGCTTTTTTGACTGGAAACCTCTGTGGCTGGTGGCACCTTTGCCTGAGTTTTGCTGAGGCCCACTCGGCCTGGCAGGCTGTGCTCAGCTCACACTACCAGCCTGCTCCCACACCTGCCAAGGGCAAGCCAGGCATGGGGCAGTGAGGGGTGTGTGAGCAATCAAGCATGGGGTCTGCCCACGGGGCACAGTCAGGCACTCTGGCTGCTGCAGCAGAGTGGGCAGCTCCAGGTGCTGGCATGGGTGCCAGCTCTCTGCAAGGCTGCAGCTGGACTAGGTGCACCACAAGCAGCTTCCACAGGTGCCACTAGGGAATGCAGTGGTGCCCAGAAGCCTGGAGACCCCAGGAACAACAGGGCCCCAAAGAGGGAGTCACAGCCCTGGTTTAAGGAGCTCCCAAGTCTGGGCTCCCTGAAGGGCCACAGCTCTTCTCTCCTTTTCTTCACCCACAACATGGCGAGCAAGGAGTGTGTTTCAGCCCTGTTTGTGTTATAGCTCTTTCAGCCCTGCCATTCAGCTGGTCCCGAGTTCTTGTTCTGCAACCAGGAAGAACTAGGTATGCAAACAGGTGGAAGGTGAGCAAGGTGAAGAAGAGCTTTATTGAGTGACAGAATAGCTCAGAAGAAACCCTGGAGAGGGTAGCTCCTCTCTGCAGCTGGTCATTCCCATGTTTGCTCAGTTGTGGCTGAGCCTGGAGCTTTTATGGGCCTCAGGGGTGGAAGTACTTGCTGATTGGTCCATGGACAGCCATGTGTGGTGTGGAAAAAGCAGTACAAAGTTCCCACTCCAGTCTGCAGGACCAGCAGCCCAGCCTCCAGTCTTCAGTCTCTCCCTGGCCTGAAGGTGGTGCTTCACCAGGGACCTGTCCCCTTCTACCCAAGAACTTGTCTGCCTCTTGCTGCCTTTCATGGCACCCAGGCTGTATGTGCCAAGGGGCGCCTGTAGGCCAGTGCCAAGCTGCCCTCCACATTCCCTCAGCTTCTCTCCTATGCTCATTGGCACCCTAAATGCCAAGGGGGCTGAGGAGGCACGGAGCTGGCTCTGTGGAACCAGAGGCCCGAGTCTGCAGCCAGGATTTGGGTGGCCGCAGCTGCACCCAGGGAGCTCCTGCCCCACCAACTTGGAAGGGGTGGGGCTCCCACTTGTCTCTGGCTCCTGCCAGCTCTACAGAGTGTGCAGCCCTGGCCAGGCCTCTCTGCTGCAGCCAGTGCGATGGTAGCAGCTGCTCAAGACCAGCTACCACTGCTCGAGACAGGCTGCCACTGCCATCACTACAATATTTGTTACGCAATAATTATGAGTCAAGCATTTAGGTTGAGAGGTGAGGAATGAAAACAGGGAGCACAGAAGAAGGAGTACGTGTCTCTTTCTTAGAGTTACAAAAACTTCACGAAGGTTCTCCACCATCTTTGAACTGTTACTTGAAAAGCAATTAAACATTTCTAGGTGCCCAAGCAAGAGGAGAACATCTCTGGCACAAAAGTGACTTTTAAAGCGCACCCTAGGACAGTTGAAGACATTAAACAGTTAATAGGCAAGGAACATGTATAATAAAGCATTTACCATGTCTAAGAAATTACACAAGAAGTTATAAGAACAAAAGGACAAAGAAAAGATACACATATCATTGGAAATGACTAATAGGAATATAAGGACATCAGACAATAGGAGAGAAAACATAAAAGAGTGCAGCCAGTACTCAAAATATATATCATATATTTCCGAAGGCTTGGAAACTGGGCACTGTACTTGCAACCAGCCGAAGAAAAGAGGAAAAACAATCTCTTACCCAACTGGCAATGCAAAAGAAAAAAAAAGTTTTTTTTAAAAAACACTGGTTGTTCCAGAGAAGCACAGATTAATTTAACTAAGCCCTGACATATATTTCTCCAGAACATAGCGATGATCCCCTGTGGCATAGTAAACAAGGTACATAACAAACATTAGCATTGTAAGAAAAGCTTGTATGGAAAATGGTGCCCTTTACTGTCAATTTAAGGCACAATAACCAAAACACATTTTAGTAAATTAAATTCTATTTGGGGTCAAATTAATGCAACCCAAGGCATTTCTCTTTCCCAGGAAGGAGTTCAGGGGCAGTATCCAAAGACAGATTCAAAGTTTTCCTCAGAAAGTAATTCTGGATTGATTACAACACAGAGAATGGCCAAGGTGATTTTAGCTTAGTAAACTAGGCAAACTCACAAAGCCCAGTTTGGGTTCCAAGACCAGCTAGAATGGAGATTTGGTTCGAGGTTGCTTGCACTGGCCTTCCTACCAGACCAACAAATGAGCAGTGCAGAGAATTCATGACCGGCCAAGAATACAACTGCGTGGATGAGTGCATTCCTAATCCCTCTTTAGTTGCTCACTAAGAAGCAGCTGAAGTCTGACACCATGTAAAGAGGAGTGTCTAGGCTGCTGGAGAGACCACGTGGAGAAAAAATATTTGGCCAGCTGTCAGCAATGACAGCCATTCCAACAGAAGCACCAAATATGCGAGTGAAGTCATCTCGCAACCACATGAGTAACACCAAGTGAAGTGAACAGAACTGTCCAGCTGAGCCCCATCCATACCACAGAACGTGACCAATGGTTATTGCTTTCAGCACTGAGTTATGGGCTAGTTTGCCAAATAGCATTACATTACTAAAATAGCTCCACACTTGGGAAAAATTTAAAACACATGCATTCAAACACCTTCTAAGACTCCCCCTCCCCCAAAGTCCATAAAAAGCAATAAAACATCTCATATGGAGCATCATTTCTTCCTGATTGACTAAATAAAGGATTATATAGGCTATTACCTCTCAATTGGTTAAACACTAAAGAACATCATAGCTATTTATGGCTAACAGGATCAAAAAGTGCTTCCAACAACTGTACAAAACATCCCCAACAAAACATATACATCCACCAAAAATGAGAGTCTTGCTTTTGAAAAAATCGCTCTTAATTCCTTCTCCTGGGTTTTGTGTAGAGCCCCTAAATAAATCAAAGAGCTAGAAGTGTGGGTGGAAGAGAGTATGGGAAGAGAAGTTCCGTCTAGGTATAAAAAGCATCATGAACAAGGCCTGGAGGTACCTGGAAGTGTCCATGCTCCAGGACAATGTAGCCTTGTGAAGGACAGAGTAACAGGGCTAGAGGCATGGTTGGAACGGTGGCAGAGAACAACACCTCTGTAGCTGTTTCTAGAGCCACTGTAGCAAACTATCACACTATCACAACCTGAATGGCTTGAACAAGAGAAATGTCTCACTGCTCTAGAGGCCGGAAGTTCAAAATCAAGGTGTCCGCAGGGTCATGCTCTCTCTGGAGGCTCCAGGGGAGGATCCTTCCTGCCTCTTCCAGCTTCTGGTGTTGCTGGAAATCCTTAGTGATTCTTGGTGTGTAGCTGCATCTCTCCAACCTCTGCCACCACTGCCAAATGTGCTCTCCCAGTATGTTTCTGTGTCTTTGCCTGGGGTGCCCCTCTGTGTGTCTGTGTCTCATCTCCCTCTTCTTACAAGAACACCAGTCACTGGATCAGGACCCACCCTAATCCAGTATGACCTCACCATATCTTGACTGATTATACCTCAAAAACCCTATTTCAAATAAGGTCTCATTCTAAGGGTCATGGCGAACATGAATTTTTGAGGGATACTTTTGAAACCAGTACAATCTTCAATTGCAAGTGCAGGTGCTTGGACTTTTTCAGCGTACAACCACCCCATTGGAGCCTGAGAGTTCAGTGAATTCCTGCAGTGCAGAGGATGATGTCTGGACCTTACATGAATCGAGGGATGACCCTGACCCTCCTTTCATGATCAGAGATATTTAAGGTTTGCTGTTCGACTCTCTTGTGTGTAATGTGTGTAATTTTCTCCCTAATTAGAATGTTCCTGAGGGGCTGTGACCTACATTTTTTTTGTCAATGTATTATACAGTGAGTATTTTTTGACATGAAACATTTTGAGAGGAGTGAAAGGAAACCAGGAATAGAACAACATGTATTGAGTCCCCACTGTCAAGCATGATTCATACATTATCTCATTAGGCATCATTAGGCTCCTCTGAAAGAGGAGAAAATGGATGAATACAGAAGGTTTGAGGCTGCCCCAGGCCATGCACAAATACACGGTTTGAATGTTTAACGCACCCTTAGGGGACCCAGCACGTGCACCATAACCGCATTTAACAAATCAGACTCCAAAGTGTTGTGGGAGGGATCAGTGTGGCCACAGGCTATGAATTTTCTCTCTTTTAGAGTATTTCAAGAAAAGCTATTAGATGCTGGATTTCCTTTCCTTTCAAATTATTTTTGGTTACTAGATTGTACTTCTATAAATGCAAGTGGCCCACATGGGCACCAGAATTAAAAAGTTATGAACATAAAATATAGACACATTAAAATTCTGTAAGAAAAGACTATTTGGTAGAAATTTGTATCTTTTTTCCTTCCTCATATTTTTCTGAATTTCTAAATCAACACTTCTATAACAGAAAAAATAAACATCAAAAATAAAAATTAGGAAGAAGAATTTTGACTTTGGCATTTTAGGCCAGGACTTGAATACCGACTTCACATTGACTGGCTAAGTTACTTGTATGACATCACTATCATCTTGGCCCATATCTATAAAAACGGATGAAAATGTCATCTAATTGTCAAGACTGTTGAGACTCAAATTAGGTCTTGAAGTTTCAAGTGCCTCACGTGGAGTAAAAGACATCACACGTGGCACGCATGCATGGAGCTACCACATCCTTTCTCTCCCTGAGCAGCGAGTCAGCTGCCGGTAGATGTGACCATGGCTCAGTAGTGTCCAAGATGCTCCTTGCACACCCCAATGCAACACTGTCCACAGCCAACGCCTTGTTTGCAAGTCAGTCTCCCACTAGAGTATTAGTCGCTATAAGCAGACTGCATATTCATCCTGTGCGAACATCCCCCAGAACAGCTCCCAGCATGTGGTAGGACTCAATATATTTTGAATTCATAAATTAATATTACTCAACAACATGGTCTTATCAATTTTAAGAAACACGAACATTTTAGAAGCATAGACCTTTTCTTTAATACTATTTCACAGTTTGGAATCTTAACAATGCATTTAAAATGCAGCCCTCTAAATTTGGGGAGGAAGGTGTCACAGGACTGATATCTCTGAACTAAAGGGATCAAGATATTTAAATAGAAAAACGAGCAAAATATGGAAAAAAAATGTGAAGACATGAAGAAAAATTAACTTTTGGCTAGCTCTTCTACCTGGAGATAGTCTGGAGTCCTGAAACACACATACTACGTGAACTCCATGCTTCAATTATCTTAGAAAACATCAAAAGTTTCCTTCATGCCACATTGTCATAAGTGGAGTTTGCAGTGTGGTTTGTTAGTTTTTAAACAGCCCAATAAGTCAATGCCCATACTGCATAGTTTGCTGAAACTTACACACTTGTTTAGAGTAATGGACAGTGCAGATTTTAAGGCACCAACTAAAAATGAAGCCATGGCAAATATACCAAACAAGCTCCTTAGGCTTAGAATTCTTCACCAAGTAGTTACATTACCCACTTGAATTATATTTTTAAATTCTGTATAAGTTAATCTCTAAAATAGTAAAGATTAATATAAGGATTTCAAATTTTCAGAGCGCTACCATGGCAAAGGGTCCTGCTGCTTGTATCCTTACAAAAGTGCGTGAGTTTCCGCCGGGCGCCGTGGCTCATGCCTGTAATCCCAGCACTTTGGGAGGCCGAGGCAGGTGGATCACCTGAGGTCAGGAGTTCAATACCAGCCTAGCCAACATGGCAAAACCTCATCTCTACTAAAAATACAAAAATTCGCTCGGCGTAGTGGCAGGCGCCTGTAATCCCTGAGGCCTCATGCCTCAGCCTACACTGGAGGCTGAGGCATGAGAATCACTTGAACCCAGGAGGTGGAGGTTGCAGTGAGCCAAGATCATGCCACTGCACGCCAGCCTGGGGGATAGAGGGAGACTCTGTCACAAAAAAAAAAAAAAAATGCATGAGTTTCCTTTGCTGTGCAGAAGCTTTATAGTTTCATATCATCCCATTTGCTCATTTTTGCTTTTGTTGACAGTGCTTTTGACATCTTATTCATAAAATATTTTCCCAGTCCAATTTTCTGAAGCATTTTACCTATGTATTCTTCCAGTGGTTTTAGTTTCAGGTCTTACATTTAGGCCTTTGATCCATTTTGAGTTAGTTTTTGTACAGGGTGAGAGGTGGGGGTCTAGTTTCACTCTCCTGCCTGTGGGTATGCAGGTTTACCTGGCATTTAATGAAAAGACTGTCCTTTCCTCAATGAGTATTCTTGGCACCTTTGTCAAAAATCAGTTGGCTATAGACACATGGGTTAACTTCTGGGTTATTTATTCTGTTCCATTGGTCTATGTGTCTGTTTTTAGGCCAGTACCATGCTATTTTGGTTTCTACAGCTTTGTAGTATATTTTGAAGTCAGGTAGTGTGATGCTTCCAGCTTTGTTCTTTTTGCTTAGGATTGCTTTGGCTCTTCAGGCTTTTTTTTGTGGTTCCATTCAAATTTTAGATTTTTTTTTCTATTTCTGTGAAGTATGCCATTGTTATTCTGATAAGGATTGCACTAACTCTGCAGATTGCTTTGGGTAGTATTGTCTTTTTGATAATATTAATGCCTCCAATTCAAGAGCATGGGATATCTTTCCATTTGTATCCTTTTGAATTTCTTTCATCAGTGTTTTGTAGTTTTCCTTGTAGAGGTCATTTTCACCTCCTTGGTTAATTTGTTCCTAGGGATTTTATTTTTTATAGCTATTTTAAATAGGATTGCCTTCTTGATTTTTTGTTTGTTTGTTTGTTTGTTTGTTTTGAGACAGAGTCTCCCTGGAGTGCAGTGGTGCAGTCTCGGCTCACTGCAACCTCCGCCTCCTGGGTTCAAGCGATTCTCCTATCTCAGCCTCCTGAGTAACTGGGACTACAGGTGGCCACCACCATGCCTGGCTAATTTTTTTTGTATTTTTAGTAGAAACAGGCTTTCACCATATCGGTCAGGATGGTCTCGATCTCCTGACCTCATGATCCACCCACCTTGGCCTCCCAAAGTGCTGGGATTACAGGCATGAGCCACCACGCCCAGCCTTGATTTCTTTTTCAGCTAGCTCATTGTTCATGTATAGCAACACTTCTGATTTTTGTATATTCATTTTGTATCCTGCAATCAACAGACTGAAAACACAGCCTACAGTATGGGAGAAAATATTTGGAATTTACACATCCAACAGGAGGTTAATATCCAGAATATACAAGGAGCTCAAGCATCTCAACAGTAATAAAACAATTAATCCAATTTAAAAGTGGGCAAATGAGCTGAACAAACATTTCTCAAAAGAAGACATACAGTTAGCCAACAAATGTATTTTAAAATGTTCAACATCAGTAATCATCACGGAAATGCAAATCAAAACCACAATGAGATATCATCTCACCCCAGTTAGGATGGCTGTTATCAAAAAGACAAAAAACAAGGAATGCTGGCAAGAATGCAAAGCAAAGAAAACTCTCATACACTGTTGATGAAAATGTAAACCAGTGCAACCCCTATGGAGAACAGTATGGAGGTTTCTCAACAAACTACAAATAAAACAACCTTATGATCTAGCAATCCCACTACTGGGCATTTGCCCAAAGGAAAGAAAATCAGTATATTGAAGAGATATCTGCACCCTCATGTTTATTACAGCACTATTCAATAGCCGAGATATGGAACCAAACTAGGTGTCCATCAACAGATGAATGGATAAAGAAAATGTGGCATATATCCGCAATGGGATACTATTGAGCCATAACAAACAATAAAATCCTGTGATTTGGAGCAACATGGATGAGCCTGAAGGGCATTATGTTAAATGAAATAAGCGAGGAACGGAAGATTAAACACCACATGTTCTCACTCATATGTGGAAGCCAAAAAAAAAAAAAAAGTGCCTCTCACAGAAGCAAAAAGTAGAACAGAGGATGCCAGAGGCTGGGAAGGATGGAGAGAGGAAGGGTGGGGGAGATTTGTTAAAGGACACAAAATCATAGCTAGACAGGAGGAATAAGTCCGAGTGTTCTATGCCACTGCAGGATGACCAGAGTTAACAGTCATAGCTTCAAATAGCTGGAAGAGGATGTCGAATGTTCCCAACATGAAGAAATGATAAATGTTTGAGATGATGGATATGCCAATTACCCTGATCTGATCCCTTTATATTATACATCAAAGCATGACTGTGTACCCATGAATATGTACAATTACTATTTGCCGATTAAGAAAATAAAATAGACAAAATTTAAAAAGTTCATGAGTTGCTGTTTCCTATGCATGTATAATACACATGTACATATAAACATACAACATACATATACATGTGCATATATGTACACAATGTACATATACAGTCAGCCCTCTGTATTCAAAGTTTCCACATCCATGAATTTGGATGTGCAGATCAAAAAAATTAATAATAATGCAACAATAAGAAATAATGTGAATTTAAAAAACAATACAACATAAAAACTATTTACATAGCACTCACATTGTGTTAGCTATTATAAGTAATCTAGAGATTATTTAAAATATACAAGAGGATGTACATAGATTACATGCAAATCCTACATGACTTTATATCAGGACCTTGAGCACCTGTGGATTTTGGTATCTGCAAGGAGTGCTGAAGCCAGTCCCCTGCAGATACTGAGGGATGACTGCACATATACAACATACACGTATGTTTGCATGTACATATACATATTCAGTGTAATTGTACGTATGCTATGTAAGTATACATATGCAGATACAGAGACGTTTATTCTCAGACTTCCAAAGTCAATAGATAGAATTTTGTTTTCAGTCATGCCACATTCTCTGTATTGAAAGGGGGAATTAGATTTAATACTGCTTAGTAGCAATGGAGTAACACACCCATCTGATTTTTTTAAGATGGCATTTTTACCTGTATCAAGCATTTTTTTAAAAATCTAACTGCTATTAAACATGCAATATATTCTGCCCTTACATTTTTCAGCCATACCTCATATTCATAAATGGGCAGATTCTATAGCTGACAGGAAAGTGACAGATCATTCAAAACATACACTTTAAAAACAAGTGATTCTACATATCATAGGCAGCTATGAGTTAGACAGGCAAGCCACTTATCCTACATAAATTTGTTTATGCATCTGTAAATTTAGAATAGCAAGTGCTGACTTCCAGAATAAGGGTTAGAAACAATAATGAATATGTGAGCAATTTCTAAATTTTAAGGTTATTTACAAACACAGGCATTTTATTATAAATGCTAGTCCTGGAAAATTGATGTCATGTTTGTTACGGGACTTCTATTACCTCAAAGTCCTTTCCATGTCCTATCCTAAATCGAAGAGCCTCCACTAATATGTCTTCCCGAACCTTCTATTTTTCTCTTTTTCTTTCTCGTCTGCATCTGTTTCTAACAGATGATGAAAGCCTTACAACTCTTTAAGAATTCTGCTGGGCTGCTTAGCAGGCTCCTCTGACCAATTTTATTGACTGTTGAGACAGATTTGAAAAAATCTGAGTTTTAGAATCAATATTTTAAAACGCAGTACCTTTCCAAAACTTTGTAAGCTGGCCCATAGCTATTATGGTTGATAAAGTGCTGACTCACACCTTTTTTGTGGAAGAAAGAAGGCCGTATATTTTAAGAGACACAGCCATTAGATTTTTTTGTAAATGTAGGTGGAATTTCCACTTGGAAAAGTAAATACCTCCAGCATCCCCCCAAACCAATCATTTCATATAACTGGCTATTTTTACAAGACTCCAAATACATATTCAGGGCCAATTTAGAGGTGAAAACCTGCGATTGTTCAAACCATTTTATCGCTTTTTCTTTTAAGGAGAATGAAGGCAGAGAAAGCTGCTCTGTCCCAAGCTCAGGTGGGATGCCACGCTCAGGGCAGGCTCTTTAGGAGGACCCCATGCCTGCCACAGCTGCCAACAGGGAGCACGCAAAACAGGTCATCCAACAGCCACATTTCAGGGAATCAGGGGCTCGCTGGCGGTTTCCAGACTGTTCTGTGCTCTCACAAAAAGAAACACAAACCAACTCACTGTGGATTCGAGCCAGTCAAAGATACGCTTCCAAGAGCCAGAGAAAGGCAATGAGGTGATGGCAGGACTTCCAGCGGTGCCACAGCTGGGCGTGTGCTCACTTACCAGCTTGCATACTGCCTGGGTATTGTTTATGGCCATTGCTTTTCTATGTGAACACATGATGAAGATTGATGTAAATCTATGTCAACCATATAATCTAATAAAGCAGGAGCTGTGTTTTATTAAAGAATAATAAAATTAAAGTACTTTATGTCTAGGGATAAGCTCATGATCTTGGGAGGAAATATATTTTCCCAGTGCCTCAATTTCTTAGTCCATGAAATGGGTGACAAGATACCATGATGTTATAAGGTGTTGTAAGACAGAAAAAAATTAAAAATTCAAATTTAATTGTCTTACAAATCACCTGAGTCTCTTGTTGAAAAGTAGGTTCTGATTCAGCAGGTCTGGGGTGAGATCAGATATTCTGCTCCTCTAACCAGCGCCCTGGTGATGCTGACGCTGTATTCTGGGGACCACATGGTGAGTAGCAGGGAGATAGAGGAGAATGCTATTCCTAGGCAGCATGGTGTGTTAGGCTTCCTAGGGTTGCCTAGACAGATAAATTGAAGAAAAAGAACTTTACAGTGAAATATAATCCAAATGCCAAAAGGACTATCAAAAGGCAAAGTGCATTAAAATATTTTATTAGAAACAAGATAGAACAATGGGAAGACTCGAGTAATTGTTTCCAGTCTACTTTCAATGTGTTTCCTGATGACCAACATCCAGCTCATTCCTCCTGGCTCAGTTCAGCTAGTAAGGACTAAGCAGAGGTGTGTTATTCACACCTATTTAGATGCTGTGCCCTGCATTGTCGAGCACAGCCCTCATTTTAAAGTTCTGCCTCATCGCTCCTTTTAGCACATTCTATTGGATCATAAATCCTTAGTTTTGGTTCAGAAAACATGGCCACTATGTTAGTTTAGGCTGTCTCACTGCTCTAACAGCTACAGTTTGTCTTATGCTGGCTGGCGTCAAGTTGGGGCTACACACTGTCCTTCAGGGCCCAGCTCTCTTCTTTCTAGTGGCTCTGCTGTTCCCTACAGTCTCAAGTTCCTTGAGTCCTCTGCATTTGGGTGATGTTTTAGAGACCAGGCCTGAAAGTGTCAGACATTGCCTCGTCTCCTGGTGAGAGCCCAGCTCCATGACTCCCCTGACTGCAGGCACGCAGAGCCAGACACAGGGCCAGGAGGGAAGGAAACAGCATTCTCTCTGCCCGGCTGCCCAGTTAGCACTAGGTGGATTATTAACTCTCTGAACAATGAAGAACACACTGGACTTGAAGAGTGAGTCCCAACAGGGAAGGGAAGGGACGGCAGTGGAACGTGAGCTCAGGACAGCCTCTAAGCTCTGCCTTGGGACCCATCTCCTGCTCAGGGAAAGGGGGTCTTTGGAGAACCGTTAGCTCCCTCAGACCAAATGCATTCCCACCACAGCCGAAAGGCCTCCCAGGAACTAGAGCAGCCCACGAGTGAGGCACAGGAAGGGGAGTACAGGACAGTCTGCAGATATAGGGAGTCTCAGGTGCAGCTCAGACCTTAGGAATCTGAATATTCCCCAAGGCCCATTCCACCCCATCCATGCCTGATGAAAACACTCCGCTTCTTGAGGAAGGAATCATTACCCAGGGCCCAACTAGACTGCCCCCAGGGGTGTGTGGGGGGGGTGGGGGGTGAGTGTGGTTGTGTGTGTATTGTGTGGGGGAGTGTGGTTGTGTGCAGGGTGTGTGGTTCTGTGTGTGGTGTGTGTGATGTGTGTGGTTGTGTGGGGAGTTGTGGTTGTGTGCGGGGGGTGTGTGTCCTGTGGAGGGGTGTGGTTGTATGTGGAGTGTTTGTGTTGTGTGTGGTTTGTATGTGTGTGTTGTATGTGATGGTGTGTGGTTGGGTATGGGATGTGTGTGTGTTGTGTGTTGTGGTGTGTGGTTGTGTGAGGTGTGTGGTTGTGTGGTTGTGTGTGGGGGTGTGTGTGGTTGTGTGTGGGTGTGTGTGGTCATGTGTGGGGGTGTGTGTGGTTGTGTGTGTGTGTCCGGGAATGGCAGGAGAGGGTGGTCACAGTTAATGTATATGTTACACTCAGAGAAGACTCTTAACCATCAAAGCTCAATTATTTTTCAAACTCTAAATGCAGAAAATGTAGCCATATGGAAAAATTGGTTGATGACAACAAAATGGGTTGTTGTTGTTGTTGTTGTTGTTGTTGTTGTTGTTGTGTAGTTTGGTAGATCATCTCTACCTGGCTGAGTATTGTTCAGACCGCCTCCTGAGCCTCACCCATGGACTGCTGTAGCTCCTGGAAGGCCACGTGGCTAGAGCTGGAATGGATTTGGCCCGAGAGAGCTAAAGGTTCTCCAAAGAGAATCTTTGTCACAGATGTGTTCCTTTAGCACCAACTTACATGACATGGCTTTCGGGTCAAATGTAAGTGACAGTGACTGGTCTGTGCCTCCCACAGGGTTCCCACCATCTGCTTAGGTTTTAAGGTGAAACTGATTCTAATGATGTTTTCAGTCTGTGTGGTTTTGTGTGTGAAACTAAAGGCTTGCTCTAAAAAAGTACATGGGCAGGCTAATGATGATTTTGTCTCTGAGTTTGAAGAAATTCAACCAGTGGACGGAGGGAAGGTCCTTATTGTAGAAATCAAATTTATATCCCAAGGAAAGTCAGCCTCTTTTTGGAAAATCTCAGGTAACATCCAAAATTTAGCAAATGGTTTGACCACAAACAGACACCACATGGAAACCTAGGAGCAGTCAAAAGACCTGGCAGCCTCCATCTGAGGTACGTGGCTTTGTTCCTTTGTCACCACAGAGCTTCCTGCCCAGGGGGCCTTCCCCACTCTCTAACAGCTGAGGGGAAGCACAGACTACCCTGAGATGTAGCTCTCAGATTTGCATATTTTTGTTTGACAAATATTTGGAATTATCCTTTTTTAATTTGAATGTCTCTTCATAACAAAGACAGGCCTAGAAAAAATTGATGGGTCAAGAGAGTGGTATAGATTAAAAAGATAAAAAGTACCCAGTTGCAGTTCTTTTGTTTGCCAGAGAAAGAAGGAGGAAAGGGAGGCATGGAGGGTGAGAGAAATCGGGAGTACAGATATGTTTTCTAAAGGGCACCCAAAAATGACACACACACAACCCTAATCATGGGTTTATGTATAAAGTACCTTAGAATTAAGTCAGAGTCACTGTAGGCTTGGAAAAGTATTCAAGGGGAAATTTAAAATGCATTCACCTCAAACTTTTGTTAGTATATTTGAAGCTATTCCACTTTAAAACTTGCCATACATTCCCATCTCAAATAACCAAAGGACTTTCAGTCTGCTGAAGGTTCTATTTCAGGTCCTCTAGTTTCCACCACAGTCTTCCACTGAAGTCTGCAGAAGCTCCTTCAGTCAGTGGCCTGGAAAACAGTATGAACCCAAGTGTGCCTGTCTCTCCTTTACTCTGATCTTTCTCACTCCTGTCGCACACGGTAGCAGCAGCACCCAGCCCCAGTGCACTCTGCTGGGGGAGCAGAGGGTGAAGCATAAGCAAGAATAGGGTGTTTCTCCTTCTTCCCTGCCACCACCATTGCTGAGAAAACTTGTAGGGATGTGCCCATCCCAAATGTTCATAAAATGCTCTCACATTTATAGGGCAGGCCCCTGTGTGGAAGATGAGGAAAAAGTACTGGAGTTGAAGAAACTGGCTCTGAATCCTGCTTTCCAAGTTACAACTTTGGGAAAATTATTTAACCTCTTTAAAACTCAGTTTCTTAATTGGTAAAAGGGGCATTATCACAGTTCATTCAGCATTGCATTGAGATTTAGCGAGCTGGTTGTCAACAGCAGATAATCAATTGCATCCATGTATTATGTCCCATCACAGACACATTCTCAAGGACAGCGGCTCTGTGATCACCCTGGCCCTCTACTGCATTAGAAATTTCTATATTTCTTTTTTTGTTGTTTTTTTAGACAGAGTCTTGCTCTGTTGCCCAGGCTGGAGTGCAGGGGTGCGATCTCGGCTCAATGCAACCTCCACCTCCCTGGTTCAAGCAATTCCCCTGCCTCACCCTCCCAAGTAGCTGGGATTACAGGCACACGCCACTACGCCCAGCTAATTCTTTTGTATTTTTAGTAGAGATCCGGTTTCACCATGTTGGTCAGACCGGTCTTGAACTCCTGACCTCAGGCAATCCATCTGCCTTGGCCTCCCAAAGTGCTGGGATTACAGGCATGAACCACTGCATCTGGCCAGAAATTTCTCTGTTTCTAATGAATGATTCCCGTCAAGACAAAGTCAATCTCCAGTATATCTCTGTTTAAAACTCTGTACCTTGATTTTACCCCCCATTTCTGTTTTCTTCATAGACAAACTATCTTAGTCCATTTTGCATTGCTATAACAGAATACCACAGACCACCACAATAGTTTAAAAGCAAAAGAATTGTACTTCTCACAGTTCTGGAGGCTGGGAAGTCTAAGAGCATGGCACTGGCATCTTGTGAGAGCCTCTTGCTACATCGTAACACGGCAGAGGCCATCACAAGGCAAAAGGGGAAGAGGGTGACTGTTAGCTCAGGCCTCCCTTCCTTAAAAAGCCATTAATCCCATCATAGGGGCTCCACCCTGATGACCTCATCTAATCCTAATTACCTCCCAAAGGCCCCACCTGCAATCAACACATGAATTTGGAGATTACATTTTCAACACATGAAATTTGGGGGATACATTCAAACCATAGCACAGCTTTTCAAAGATTTATCTACAAATGCTGCCTTCATTTTTACCACTGATTCATTTCTCTTCATCCTTTAGTTTAGCTTCCACCCCAAATATGCCACTTGTCATGCATAACCTCCATTTTATCAAATTTCTGTCCTGATCTTACCTCAGGTAGTAGCCTTCATAGCTGAGACTCCATCCTAAAAACACCATCCTTTCTGGGTTCTGCCATTTTGCTCTATTCTGGGTTTCCTTTCACCTGGATAGTTATCCTCCTCTGTCTTGGTGAGATTCTCCTCCCTTTTTGAACCCTAAATATTTTGTGATCCTAAGCTTTCTCATTTTTCCTAGGAATTTAATTATCATCTTTATGCCATGAACTCTAATGTTAATCTCTAGCCCAGACTTTCTTCCAAGCTTCAAACTTTTATATCCAACTGATGGGATATCACAGCCATCTCAAACTCAGCATTTCTGAAAAGAAACTCTTTGAAATGTACAGCCAGTACCCAGACCCCTCCTCAGTCCACAGAGCACCATTCATTCAGTTAAACCTAGCCATTGCACACAAATTCCCCTTTTGTTTTCAGGTTCACATCCAATTCCAAGCAAACCTGGTCAATCAACTTCCTGAATGATCCCAATCCTCCTGGTTCTGTCTCCAGGTGTCCAACGTGTCCTCTCATCTTTCATGGAGATGAATGCCAACACCCAACAGGTCTTTCCGTACTTACTACTGCGTCTTAGCCCCTTCAGTTAACCTCTTTTTCTTTCCTGAAAATCACTCAATGATTTCCCAAATTTCTTATCATGACCTTTACGACCCTGCATGTCTTACAGGTTTTTACCTATCTTACCTCTCTAACCTCATCATAATCTACCCTTTCCCTCAACTCACTCACATGACATTTAGTTGGTTCCTAGAATATGCCACATATGCTACATTTTTTTTTTAACTGAAGGGTTCTTCATACAAGCTGTTTCCTCTGTCTGGATTTCTCTTATCCAAACAATTTGTATGACTAGCCTTTTTCATGCTTTGTGTCTAAGAAAACATCACACTCTATGAAGTTAGTTCTATCTCCCACATTCTATAATGACGGCCTTGTTTGTTTGCTCTAGAGCAAGTTCTGTTAGCGTTGGGCTCAGTCTGTCTTGTTTAACATTGTACCCAGCACCTAGCACATAGTAGGTCCTTAATAAATATTTGAAGAGTAGATAAAAATTATTATATTTAATAATAAAACTTGCACTGCCTACTTCATAGGGTAAGGAAAATCAAACAGAACATGTTATTGGAAAATACTCTGTAATTGTAATACAATTAAAGTAAAAGATATTAACATTTTACCTACTATGCATATATAGGTACATTTCAATATATGTGATATCTCATCCATAAAGGCCATTGATATTTTTTAAAGGAGCACACATGTATATTTTTAAAAAATCCTCTTCAGCAAGTTAACTTTAAGTGCTAATACCATTAATATGGGAGCATGTTTTTATTTATCTAAAATTATATCTATTTACATTCTGGTAAGCTGTGTTTTGCCAGTTGGAATGCTTTTGTCTGTAAGTAACAAAAAAACTACAATCAAAGCAACAACAATAACAACTTGACTCAAGCTGACTTAAAGTATAAAATAATAAGGGGCTTTATAATCTCACATAACAAGAATGCCAGAGGTAGGTGTACCGCAGGGTTGGTAAACACGGTCCCTCAGAGAGCTCATCTGAGGCTCGGGGTCTCAGATGGACATATCTCTGCACTCTGCTATCCTTAGACAAAGACTCTCCTTGACTCAGGTTCCTCTGAGCCCGCTCTTGGCTGATGGTACAGACGAAGGTGGTGGCAATGCATATAGGGGAAATTGGGAGTTTTAAGATATCTTTTAAAGCTTGAAACCACAAAGCTGACTAAGAATAGGATGACGGGAAAAGGGAGGAGTCAGGGCTGACCATCTAGTTTGAGAAACTGGGTGTATGATTGGTGATGCCACTTACTGAGATGGGGAGGAAGCAGTTTGGGAGGAGGAATCAGGAGTTCCATTTTAGACAGGTTACATTTGAGTTGCCTGTGAAACGTCCAGTAAGAGGTGTTCCTAAGATGATGTAATATTCAGACTTCATTTCAAACGAAATATCTGAGTTAGGGATATAGTTGGAGTCCTCAATTTGCAAATGACATTTATAGCTCTGGGAATGAATGAAGTCACCTAAGGAAAGAGTACTGCTAAAGAATGGAGTGTGGTTAAAGAAGGCAAATGATTTCTTTCTGTTTTTAATTTAGCTTTTATTTTAAGTTCGGGGATACATGTGTTATAGAGGTAAATTTGTCTCATAGGGGATTTGTTGTACAGATTATTTCCTCACCCAGGCATTAAGCCTAGTATCCAATAGTTAGTTTTCCTGATCCTTTCCCTCCTTCCACCCTCCACCCTACAATAGGCCCCAGTGTGTGTTGTTCCCCTCCATGTGTCCATGTTTTCTCATCATTTAGCTCCCTCTTACAAGTAAGAACATGCAGTATTTGGTTTTCTGTTCCTGCATTAGTTTGCTAAGGATAATGCCCTGCAGCTCCATCCATGTTCCTGAAAAGGACATGATCTCATTCTTTTGTATGGCTGCATAGCAGTCTATGATGTATATATAGCATATTCTCTGTATCCAGTCTACTAATGATGCACAGTTACGTTGATTCCATGCTTTTGCTATTGTGAGTAGTGCTGCAGTGAATATATATGTGCATGTGTCTTTACAATAGAATGATTTATATTGCTTTGGGCAGTATGGCCATTTTAACGATATTGATTCTTCCCATCCATGAGCATGGAATGTTTTTCCATTTGTGTCATCTCTGATTTCTTTGAGCAGTGTTTTGTAGTTGTCCTTGTAGAGATCTTTCACCTTCCTGGTGAGTTGTATTCCTAGGTATTTTATTTTGTGTGTGTGTGGCAGTTGTGAATGGGAGTTTGCTCCTGATTTGGCTCTCAGCTTGACTGTTGTTGGTGTATAGAAATGTTAGTGATTTTTGCACATGAATTTTGTATCCTGAGACTTTGCTGAAGTTGTTTATCAGCTGTAGGAGCTTTTGGGCCAAGACTATGGGGGTTTTATAGATAAAGATCATGTCATCTGCAAACAGGGATAGTTTGGCTTTCTCTCTTCCTTTTTGGGTGTAATTTACTTCTTTCTCTTGCTGATTGCCCTGGCTAACACTTCTAATACTATGTTGAATAGGAGTGGTAAAAGAAGGCATCTTTGCCTTGTGCCAGTTTTCAAGGGGAATGCTTCCAGCTTTTGTCCATTCAGTATGATGTTGGTTGTGGGTTTGTCATAGATGACTCTTATTATTTTGAGGTATGTTCCTTCAATACATAGTTTATTGAGAGTTTTTAACATGAAGGGGTGTTGAATTTTTTTGAAAGCCTTTTCTGCATGTATTGAGGTAATCATGTGTTTTTTGTCTTTAGTTGTGTTTATGTGATGAATCACATTTCTTGATTTGCTTATGTTGAACACTGCAATCTTGCATCCCAGGGATAAATCCTAGTTGATCATGGTGGATAAACTTTTTGATGTGCTACTGGGTTTGGTTTACCAGTATTTTGTTGAAGATTTTTGCATCAATGTTCATCAAGGATATTAGCCTGAAGTTTTCTTTTCTTTGTTGTGTCTCTGCCAGGTTTTGGTATCAGGATAATGCTGGCCCATAGAATGATTTAGGGATGAATCCCTCTTGCTCAGTTCTTTTAGAATAGTTTCTGCAGGAATGGCACCAGCTCTTCTTTGTACATCTGGTAGAATTCAGCTGTGAATCCATCTGGTCCTGGGCTTTTCTTGGTTGGCAGGCTATTTGTCACCAATCAATTTCAGACCTTATTATTGATCTGTTCAGGGATTCAGTTTCTTCCTGGTTCAGTCTTGGGAGGTGTATGTGTCCAGGAATTTATCTATTTCTTCTGGATTTTTTAGTTTATGTGCATAGAGGTGTTCATAATATTCTCTGACTGTTATTTTTGTATTTCTGTAAGGTCAGTGGTAATATCCCTCTTGTTTCTGATTATGTTTATTTAAATCTTCTCTCTTTTCTTCTTTATTAACCTAGCTAGTGATCTATCTACTTTATTAATTTAAAAAAAAACAGCTCCTGGATTTATTGATCTTTCGAGTGGTTTTTCTTGTCCCAATTTCTTTCAGTTCACCTCTGATTTTGGTTATTTCTTGTCTTGGAGGCAGATGATTTCTTATGGAGGTGAATATTTGCTTATGTAAGTTCCAGCCTTCTAGGGACCCCATTTCTACATATCTGTCCTAGAGAAATGAAAAGCTTATCTTTAACTGAAAAACCTGGACATGCGTGTTTACGGCAACATTATTCATAATTACTCAAAACTGGAAGCAACAGAAATGAGGCCAAATCTCGAGGCTTTATCGGACCATTATGATCCACTAACCTCCCGTCGTGCGGAAGACCGTGTGTTACTCTCACCTCTGCACCCAAGGGATCGCATTGTGCAGTGGAGATCACAACTGCCCCACGGAGGCAGAGATTAAGAAGATAGGCAGAACATGCATTGTCACTCCCAGAAGGGTGGTTGTTTATAAATCTGAAACCAAACTATTAAATAACAACAGCTGTAGGGCTGCTCTTAACCAATAACATAACGAAAATATCCCCAGTTATTCTGACCAAGGTCTGCACAGAGTCAGCACTAGAATTCTCATGCAATCCCACTAGAAAATACTGGATAAGCTTTTCTACTAAAATGTTAGGGAATTTGAGAAACAGTCGCATCACATACTTAACAGAGTACAGTTCAACAAACTCCACCTATCTTCATCACACATTTTAAAACCGAATTATGTCTGCAACTCCTTTCTGTAAAACAAATACTCTTTCTTTTTTCTTTTTTTTTCTTTTCTTTCTTTTTTTTTTTTTGAGACAGAGTATCCCCCTGTCGCCCAGGCTGGAGTGCAGTGGCGCCATCTCGGCTCACTGCAACCTCCGCTTCCCGGGTTCAAGCAATTCTCTACCTCCGCCTCCCGACCAGCTGGGATTACAGTGACGCGCCACCACGCCCGGCTAATTTTTGTGTTTTCGGCCGAGACGGGGTTTCACCATCTTGGCCAGGCTGCTGTTTAACTCCTGACCTCGTGATCCACCCACCTCGGGCTCCCGAGGTGCTGGAATTACAGGCATGAGCCACCGCGCCCGGCCAAAACAAACACTTTTACGACAATTGAAAAATAGAAGTTTCCAATTCAATTTTGCAACTAAAAAATAATAATAATGTGGTGCCTTCATGTTAAACTTTGGAAAAAGCCAGGGAAGTTGCTTGCTCTGGTGAATATATTCTGTAGAACCTTAAGGCTGTTCGCAGCGTACACCAAGACTTCCGAGGCAAGTGGGGGCTCCCTGTGGCGGCTGTTCCGGATGGCTGCTCCGGGATTGTGCGGACCTCCAAGCTACACCGTCTCAAACCAGCAGAAGCCAGCAGGAACCTGCCTTAGATGTGGTAAATGATCTAGCTAAGCACCGTGGACAGAGAGAGTTGCAAGAAAAATGGTGGCGTAAAGTAACTGATCCTAACATTTCACCTACGAATTGACTCCTTGCAGGGAATGAGACAACACAACTTCTCCCATAGGCCTGGTGGTCAGAGAGGCTGGATCAAGAATCTCCATAGCCCAGCGAGAAGCCACGCGAACACACCCCTGTGTGGGTATTTGTGGCCTGGCAGCCTGCAGAATTCCTGGGCCAGAGACGTCCTCATCCTGTTGGAATATCCAGGTATCACCACTCCAAATGTCCTCATCTTCCTGGAACCCCTCTTTTTCTCCTAACATTCCTCTAAATGAAATTCCATATCTGCTACAACACAGAAAGAGAGGAGGAACAAGAAAAACTAGTGATCCACTAACAAGAAGGCCCTGGAGCCGCTCGATGTTTAATCTTCTCAAGGGGTGAGAATGTGTCTGGTACTTCTCAGCATCTGAAACGCAGCCCTCACTAATGGCTCAGTTTCACTGGACGTACTCCCAGGATCATAGATGGCAGCCGGCGAAGGCAGTGAGGGTGGAAAAGTCTCACTAGGCTGAATTGAAGTGAGGCCTACCCATTGCCTCCTTTGCATGTGTTTAAGTATTAAAAGAATCTAGTCATTTGCCCATAAGAGATAATCAAACAAGAAAACAAAGGTGTATGTGCAAAGATTTGAATCTTAGCTTTATTTGAAATAACAGAAAATTGGAAGTCAATTCATGTCCATCAGCGTGGGGCTGGCCACCTGCCGGTGGGTTACATCCCTGGAGGGAAATGACCCAACCATGGAGGGAATGATGTTCACCGATGGCACTGGCATGGCAAGAACTCTATGGCGTATTGCATCATGAAGAAAGCTGCCCCACAAAATGAGATGCGATTGACGTTGATGTGTCTGTACTTGTGCAAAGAGAAATTTGGGAAAGGAAGTTTACTGAAGTGTTAACAATGGGTTACAAGTTTTGAAGTGATTTTAATTTCTTTTTTTAAGTTTCTGTTAGGCTCGGATTTTCCCCATAGATATGCATCATCTATGTCAGCAGTCCCCAACCTTTTGGGCACCAGGACAGTTTTCGTGAAAGACAATTTTTCCATGGACCAGGAGTGGGAGGGACAATTTCAGGATGATTCAAGCACATTACGTTTATCATTAGATTCTCACAAGGAGCATGCAAGCTAGATCCCTTGCATGCCCAGTTCACAATAGGGTTCATGCTCCTATGAGAATCTGATGCTGCCACTGGTCTGACAGGAGGTGGAGCTCAGCTTCACTCACTTGCCCCACCATTCACCTCCTGCTGTGCAGCCCAGTTCCTAACAGGCCACAGACCAGTACCAGTCCGTCACCTGGGGGTTGGGGATCCCTGATTTTTGTAATTGGAAGTAAAGTTGTTCTCATTACTTTAAAATAAAGACAGTACCATCGTTGTAAAGTATTCTCTAAGTGCAATTGTAGGGAAAAGTTCTGCTGAAAACTCTAGGGATGGTTAGTCGTTTTAGGGAAATACGGGGAACTAGATGGATTCTGGTTTTTATTTATCTTCCTTCAAAACAGCTACTAGTAATCTGCAGAAAAGATGCATGGGAAATAAACCAGGAAAACTGAGCCCAAAGTGAGGTGCAAAGGTTCTAAAAGGATCAGTGGTCAATGATGTCGTGGCATGTATTAGCTGAATCCAAAGTTGATGTGAGTTCCAAAATTATACTGAGACTTTGGGGGAAAACAAAGGCTCAGCTATGCTCATCCATCAGATTTCAGTTCCTTCATCAGTTCCTTGAGTGGCCACCACTTCTACTGTGATAAGTCACCACTGACCTAGGCCAGTGCTCTGTTCTTGTCGCAGTTACAAGGTGAGCTTTCTTTAAAAGATTATTTAACTAACAATTGGCCTCACCCATTTGATTGTGAGCTTCGTGAACACATGCATCATTTCCTTTTTTTTGAGACAGAGTCTCACTCTATCGGCCAGGCTGCAGTGCAGTGGCACAATCTTGACTCACTGCAACCTCCACCTCCCGGATTCAGGTGATCCATCCACCTCAGCCTCCTGAGGAGCTGGGACTACAGGTGAGGGTCACCATTCCTGGCTGATTTTTGTATTTTCTGTAGAGACAGTGTTTCATCAAATGATCCACCTGTCTTGGCCTCCCATAGTGCTAAGATTATAGGCATGAGCCACCATGCCCAGCTATTTTTATTTTTATTTAGTTTTTGCTAATAATTTAATCCTTGGTGGCTGACACATATTAGGGGCTCAAAACAAGTTTGAGTAAATGCATAAAAGCACTGCAGTGTGAGCTTAAAAAATAATTATAACACTTGGACTGTGGAAACACAAATTACCTTACCAATCTGAAAATTGCATTTTATACTTTTTGCTTTAATTGCATATTTGGAAAAAAGAAATGCCTCATAATTTTTCCTTGACTGTTATTTCATTTTCTTTATTCCTCAAAGATACTGTAGACATTGGAGGAAACACCAGAGCCCATACAGGGATGGTTGATTGTGAGAAAAGGTAAGACAAGTAAGTCTCTCTATTTGAAACCCTGAAACTTTTGTGAGAAAAGGTAAGAAAAGTAAGTCTCTCTATTTGAAACCCTGAAACTTTGGTTTAAAAACAAAGTTTTTAAAAAATGGTGGAGGATGAGGTAAGGTTTCAGGTCAGCAGTAGTAAAATTCTCTTTTCCACTAAGGGCACTTTATTCAGAGTCTGCTTAAAATGTGAGAGGGCATCACACACATTAATAATGAATAATTCCATTTCCTTTCTTTTTTAAGTGATTTACAAGAAACTTGTTGCATAGATTTTTTTAAAATCAACCAAATGCCCTTGAAGTGTAATGGTTGTTTACTAGAAAGCATAATTACTGAAAATGTTGGGTTACATTAATAGAGGCATATTGGTCAGATTATGGAAGGTCATGATCCCACTATAAGAATCACAACTTTGAATATTTGTTATTTCTTAATTTTTGCAACAACTGTGAAAGGCAAATAACTAAGGAGGCCCTGAATCCTAGTTGTTAGAGGAACAGGCATCCCTCAGCTTTGTGACCTTGGGAAATCCTTTCACCAGCTCCATAGGGTTGTTAATAGAAGAATTCCTGAGCTGGTACATAAAAAGCATTTACTTCGTGTAGGGCTGAGACTTAATAAACAATAAATAGCAGCAATCATTTGATTATCTGACAAACCAGAAACATAGATTCCTTTCCTTATGTGACTTGCCCAAGATCCCACAATTGGAAGAAGTTGAGCCAGGGCTGAAATCCAGGCTCAGCTCTGTTTTAAATTCCAAGTCCCTTCTTCACTCACTTCTCAGCTGCCTTTTCCCTCAATCTTGCCATAGTAACGTCCCAGACAGACCTTTGCTTTGCCAAGATCTGATGTTGACATAATACCCCATGCTATCCCCAGGCTTCTTCCTTGAGAGATTGAATGTTTCCATGTTGCTTATGTCTCCAGTAATCACTTACATCTCCCTGACAATCTACTCTGCTAAGTACATTGCTTGCAAAATACTTAAACAACAAACAAACAAATATGCAGATAAACACACCTTTGCACCTTCCTGCCAGCTCATCATCCAGGTCTATCTTGTTCCTTTGCCGCATGCACAGGTTAACAAAGAGCAGGCCCCTGTCTACCCCCTGCACCATCCTCTCTCTCTTCAGCCCTCGCAGTCTGGCTCTAACCCTCCTTTGTGTGGAAACCCAGAGGTCCGGTGACCATTGCTATAGCTGAGGCATTGCTCTGTCTTCTGTTTGTCAACCTTGACATCACCAAGAACCTCTAAGCACCCCCCAAGCCTGCTGCCCTGGGCTTCGTGACTCCATTTCGTACTTTCCTGCCTCACTCCAGCTTTGCCAACTTGTTTGCTTTCTTTTCTTGACTCTTCTTCCTACTCTCTCCAGACTGGCTCAATTTCTTTTAAGAAATCAGAGAATTTCAGAATCATAAGAAATCTAAAAAGTTATCTGGTTCAATAGCGATCCACTGTCTCCTCCACTGCCGCCAGTATCTCTGGCTGGTGCCACTCTAGGCCCTGCAGTGCTGGCGGTGGGCTCTCCCTGCCCCGTGTGCCCATCAGCACACCTTTATGTGGCTGCCGATGTCGGGGAGCGCCTATTCATTCCATCCACACTGCCTTCCCACGGCTCCTTTTACTCTGCCCTGTGAGATCCTCCCTGGCCCCTGCACCATCACCCCAGACTCTGAAGGCTCTCACCTCTCCCTGATCTCCCCCTACAACCCTGAGGTTTCCTCTCTCCAGATAACAGCCCAGTTTCTTCACCTGCAATTCATTAAATATGCTTTCTTTTTCTCCACTCTCCTGTCACTGCACCCATTCCAATTTACCCATCCGTAAACTCGGAATTTTGCTTGCCTCAAAGAATCTGCACACAATAGAGCAGAGTGCTCACCACTCCAGTTCTGGAGCAGACACAGGTGGAGGTAGGTCCTCAGCTGGAATGAGGTCCCAGGAGCTAAGTTATTGGGTAGCTAATGCGGAAAAGTAGTGTTCTACCTAACATAGAACAGATCGATGATGACAAACTGATGGCCGGCTGGCTGGCTGACTGACTGCTTAGGTGGCTGACTGGAAGGTTGGCTGGATGGATGGATAGATGGATGGATAGATATGGATGGATGGATGGATATGGATAGATGGATGGATGGATGGATGGATGGATATGGATGGATGGATGGATATGGATGGATGGATGGATATGGATGGATGGATGGATGGATGGATGGATGGATGGATGGTTGGATGGATGGATATGAATGGATGGATGGATGCATGGATGGATGGATATGGATAGATGGATGGATGGATGGATATGGATGGATGGATGGATGGATGGGGGGATGGATATACAGATAGGTAGATATAGATAGACTGGATTCATGCATAAGAAACAATGTCAGAATCACAGATAGGCAAAATAAGTTGTTTACTGAAGTGTGCAGAAAGCTGACCAGAAGCAGTAAATGTGAGTTTGAACCTGGGTGCCCCACGTGGGCGTGGAGTTTGTCCCACTGCAGTTACGAGTAAGATGTGAGGGGCCGTCACTTCTTGTCGTCCTGACCACGTGGTTGTGCCATGTCTTGGTCCAGGTCTCTGCTTCTCCATCTGTTTTTCTCAAACCCTTTACCACACTCTGAAATTATCCCGTTTGACTTCTTTTTTTTTTTTTTTTCATACCCCAAGGCCACTCCTGGGAAGGCAATTGTCTTGTTCACAGTAGTAGCGCAGTACCTGGCATGTAGTAGCAGCTCAGTGAGTATTGGTTGGGCCTGTAAGCGGTTTAATAAATTGATGTATTCTGTGCACACACACAGGAGGGTGCACTAACACAGCGAAATTAAAAATGCAAAGGCATAAGCAGCTTTGCTGGTGTTGTCACGCCATCGTGTGGCCTTTTTGACTATTGCAGCTACAGGCTCATGGCTGTATTTATACCTTTAGGGTAATACCGGTTTGCCTCGTTTGCAGGTGGGATGAAGTCAGAGGCTGATAGGATTTACTGCACTCACCTGCTTCTCTTGTACCTATCTTGCTATTCTTGTGCTCTCGTTAGAACCGATGTTTCTCGAGGTGCACGTTTGGCTTCTGCTTTTCTCATTGTGAAGTATTTGTTGATCCATTACACCTGGCTGCAAATGACTACTAATTCCAAATCTCAATCCCCAAGTTCACATTCCTCATATCAGCATTTAAAGTGGCCAAGCTCTCTAAACACTGCTTCAGCTGCATCCCACAGATTTTAATATGTTGGATTTTTGTTGTCATGCATATCAAAATATTTGCTAGTTTCCCCTTGATTTCATTTTTGGCCTATGAACTATTTAGAAGTGTGTTCTTTAATTGTCAGATATTTAAAGGGTTTTTCTAGATATCTTGTTACTAATTTCTAAATAAATTCCATTGTGTTCAGAAAATATACTTTGCAGGACTTCAGTGCTTTTAATGAGACTTGTTTTATGTCCACCAGCTTGTCTGTGTTAGCAAATGTATTATGTGCATTGGAAAAAAAATGTATATTCTGCAGTTGCTGAATGTAGTGTTCCATAAATAGCAATGAGATACAAGTGGTTGGTTGTGTTGTTCAGATCATCCCTGTCTTTACTGATTTTTTGTCAATTTGTTCTATCAATTGCAGAAAGAGATACATTAAAAAATTCTTAGCTATAATTGTGAAGTTGTCAGTATTTTCTAGTTCTTTTCATTTTGCTTTGTGTATCTAAGGCTGTGTATTAAGCACATACACAGCAATTAACAATAGTTAATTGCTAAATCTTCTTGATGAATTGTCAGTTTATGATTATGATAATGAAATGTCTCTAGTAATGCTCTGATACTACATTTGCCACTCAGCCTTTTTTATCCATGTCATTTGCTCATGGTATGTCTTTTCTGGTCCATTTCTTTGAACCTACCTTTGTCTTTATATTTAAAGCATGTCTTTTTCTTTCTTTATTTTTTCTTTCTTTCTTTTTTTTTTGAGACGGAGTCTCACTCTGTTGCCCAGCATTCACTGCAACCTCTGCCTCCAGGGTTCAAGTGATTCTCATTCTCCTGTTTCAGCCTCCCAAGTAGCTGGGATTACAGGCACCTGCCACCAGGCCCAGCTAATTTTTGTATTTTTAGTAGAGATGGGGTTTTACCACTTTGCTCAGGCTGGTCTTGAACTCCTGACCTCAGATGATCCACCAGCCTTGGCCTCCCAAAGTGCTGGGATTACAGGTGTGAGCCACTGCACCCGGCCTAAAGCTTGTCTCTTGTAGTCAGCATATAGTATGCTATTATTTTTTATCCATACCAACAATCTCTGGCTTTTGATTAGCATGTTTAGACTATTAACATTTACTGTAAGTACGAATGTGGTTGGTTTAAGACTTCCATTTTATTACTTATTTTCCATTTGTTCCCTCTGTTTTTGTTTCTTGGATCCCCCTTTCCTCCTTCCTTTTGGATAATTCAATTTTTTTAGTATTTCATTTTAATTCATCTATGGGCTTTTCAGCTACATCCTATACATGTTTTAGTGTTTGCTCTGTAGGTTAAAATATACATACCTAATTTTTCACATTTGACTTGGAGTTAACTTGTCTCACTTTAAGTAAAACAAAGAAAACTTACAGACATATTGGACCCTCTACCACTACCACCCGCATTGATCTGTGTGCTATAGATGTCATAGATTATGTCTACACACATTGAAAACCCCACCAGGCAGTATTATAATTTTTGCTTTTAATAGTCATAAGTATTTGAGAGAAATTCAGAGGAAAAAAATATTATCCTAGCTATTTATCATTGACTTCCCTTTATTACTCAAAAGCCAAGTTTCTCTCAAGTGTCATTTTTCTGCAGCATGAAGAACTTCATTTTGCATTTCTTATAGAGTGGGTCTGCAGGTGATGTTTTCTTATTTTCTTTCATCTGAGAATATCTTGACATTGCTTTATTCCTGAATTCCTTAGAGAGAGAGAGAGAGAGAATGAGAAAGAGTCTCACTCTGTTGCCCAGGCTGGAGTGCAGTGGCACAATCTCGACTCACTGCAACCTCTGCCTCCCCAGGTTCAAGTGATTCTCATGCCTCAGCCTCCCAAGTAGCTGGGATTACAAGTGTGCACCAACACACCTGGCTCATTTTTGTATTTTTAGTAGAGACGGGGTTTTGCCATGGTGGCCAGACTGGTCTCAAACTCCTAGCCTCAAGTGATCCACCTGCCTCAGCCTCCCAAAGTGCTGTTAAAATCCTTTGGCCACTTAAAAAAATGGGCTACCTTTTATTGTTGAGTTGTTAGAGTTCTTCATATATTTTAGATACAAATCTCTTATGCAGTACATGATTTGCAGATGATTCTCCCATCTTTCCGTGTTTTTGGTGATGTCTTTGGATGCCTAATGTTTTAAATTTTAATGAAGTACAGTTTATTTTATTTTATTTTTTGCTGTTGTTACTTGTGCTTTTGGTGCCATATCTAGGAAAACATTCCCAAAGCATGAGCCACCATGCTTGTCCCTGAAGGATATTTTTGCTTAATATAGAATTCTGGATTGACAGCTGTTTTCGTTCAGTAAATATGTTGTTTTAACATCTTCTGGTCTTCACAGTTCCTAATGTGACATCTAATCATTCAAATTATTATCTCCCTGGATGTGCCATTTTTCTCTAGTTGCTTTAAAGAATTTTTCTTTATATTTGGGTTTCAACAATTTGATTATAATTGTTTTCCTTGAGTATATCTTTCACCAAATTGGGAACATTTTTAGCCATTATTTCTTCAAATGTTTTTCCTGCACCAATTTCTTTTTCTGATCCTCGGGAACTTCAGTGACACATATTTTAGATCTTTTGACATTTGCTTATTGTTTCCTGCATTTTGTCATTTTTTTCAATAATGTTTCTCTTTGTCCTTCAGATTGGATTATTTTTATTGTTTTACCTTTAGATTCTCTGACACTTTATTCTGTTTTCTCCATTCTGCCATTGAACTCATCCAGTATATTTTTAACTTTGGTTTATTTGTTTTTCAGGTCTAAGTTTTTATTTTGGCTCTTTTTAATAATTTCTATTTTTTCCTGTGCTCACTACTATCATTCTGATTATTCCAATTGTATTTACCATTACTTTATAAAGCATAGTGACAATAGTTGCTATAAAGTCCTGGTCTAATAATGTTAACATCTGTACATCTTGGGGTTGACATCTGTTTATTGTTTTTTTACTTGAAAATTAGTCACATTTTTTTCTAATTCTGTGTGTAAAATTTTGGATTGTTTAGTAGATATTTGAATGATACATTGATTCTGAGTCCCATTACAATCCTCTGAAGAATATTGATGCTTTTGTTTTAATAGGCAATTAGCCCAGTTAGATTCTGACCCCAAACTTAGTCTTTAGTCTTGTTTACTTACGGGCAGAGTTTCTAATCGCAGTTTCATTCTCAAGTATTTTGTTATGCTTCTTTGGATCTGTTCTGCCTATTCACAGCTAAGACCTAACAACAAGATTGTCTAAGTTCAAAAGCAAAGTTAGAAATCCCCTTCTTTGGCTTTTTTGTCCAAACTGGTATTGCCATCTCGGACAACTATGATATTAAACAACTGTATTTATTGTTTTGACAAATGCTCTGAGGATAGGGTTATCACCACTGAGAAAGCTCTGCATCAGAGCAATTAAAGGTAAGTTCTGTGAATGAGTCTTCCACGGAGCTGCCTGATGGGCTAGACGTTTACAACTCTCTTGGTTGCTTCCAAACTTTGGCAATTATTGTAAAAATGGGGCTCTAAGCATTTGTGGGCAGGTTGTTGTGTGGATGTTTTGTGGGGCAGAGAGGGGCAAGGTTCCTACACATGACTGTGTAACTATTTTCCTGTCAAGTTTCAAAATTAAGCCTCTGGACAAAACACAAAAGGTAACTACTTATGGACTCTGAAAAGTCACAAAATCAGGTGAATTGTGAAGGGGAGTAAAAAGTTGAGGAAACTACATGAAATTAAGTACATTTTCTGATTAATTTTAACAAGGATGTCAAGGCAATAAAATGGGGAAAAATGTATCTTTTCCACAGATGATGCTGAGAAAATAAGATACCAGCATCTAAAAGAATGAAGTTGGAAACTTCCTCACACCACACACAAAAATCAACTCAAAATGTATCTAAAATCAACATGTAAGAGGCAAACATACAAAACTCTTAGAAGAAACTATAGGAATAACTCCTCATGACCTTGAGTTGGGCAATGTTTTCTTAGATATGGCACCAAAAGCACAAGTAACAACAGCAAAAAATAAATAAATAAATAAATTGTACTTCATTAAAATTTAAAACATTACGCGTCCAAAGACACCACCAAAAACATGGAAAGACAACCTATAAAATGGGAGAAACATTTGCAAATCATATACTGCATAAGAAATTTGTATCTAGACTATATGAAGACTATATGAAGAACTCAACAATAAAAGGTAACCCATTTTCTTAAGTGGCCAAAGGATTTTAACAGGCATTTCTCCAAATAAAATATAGAAACAGCCAATGAGCATATGCAAAATTAATCAATAAGGATGTGCAAACAAAACCATAATTATATACTGCTTCACATCTGCTAGGATGGCTAAAAAAGTTTTTAAGACAATAACAATTGTTGGTGAGGATATAGATAAATTAAAACCCTCATGCATTGCTGAAGGGATTGTAAAATGATGCAGCAACTTTGGAAGCATTTTGGCAGTTCTTCAAAACATTAAATATGCAGTCACTATAAGACCCAGTAATTCTTCTCTTAAGAATATATTCAAGAGAAATGAAAATAAATATCCACATAAAAAGTTGTGTGCAAATGTTTATAGCAGCATTATTCCAAAAAGCCAACAGGTAGAAACAACCAAAATGTCCATTGGAGGGTGAATGGGAAAAGAAAGCCTGGAATCCATACAGTGAAATGGAAAATAAAAAGGAATGAAATACTCATACGCACTGCAACTTGGATGAATTTTGAAAACATTACGTTAAGTGAGAAAAGCCAATGACAAAGTACCACATACTGTAAGATTCCATTTATTTAAAACGTCCAGAATAGACAACTCTATAAACATAGAAGACAGGTTTGTGGTTTCCAGGGGATAAGAGAAGATGGAATGGGGAGTGATTGCTAGTGTGTATGAAGTGATGAAAATATCCTAGCTAGCATTAGATAGCAGTGCTGGGTGCACAACCTTGAATATACTAAAAACCATTGAATTGAACATGTAAAGAGGGTTAATGTATTGTATGTGAATATTATCTCAATAAAGCAGTTATTTTTCACCTATCGGAATGATAATGTCTAGTGGTGGTGCTGATGAGAGTGTAGGTAAGAAGGTATTCTGTATGCTGAAATGGGTTGTGCAAATTGGTACAACCTCTTTCAGGGTCAATTTTGTAGCTTTTATTAAATGGAATATGCATAATACCCTTTGGCCCAGAATTTCAAATTCTAGGAAAATATTCTACTAGTAAAATTCATATATGTACACAGTAAAGATTTGGTAGATCTTTTTGTGTTAATATAAAATGATCTATAAGATATTTTATTGGGCTGTAAATATTTGAATAAAGTCTATACAATAGATCTTACTCTAATTTTTGAATAAGGTCTATAATACTTTTCCAATGTTAATTTCCAGATTTTGATTGCTATCGCATGATTGTATGAGTTGTTAATATGAAGGTAAGCTGGTGAATGATATATGGGAACTCTGTGCTATTTTTGTAAATCTAAGATTATGCAATATAAAGCTAAAATACCATAATAACTTTGGTAAAAATATGTATGTTGTGAAAATACAGCTATTTGAATGGAAACGAGTATCCAATTCAAGAGAATGGTTTCCTGCCCATCCTGAGTGGGGAGAATAGAATGAGAGAGGTGTACAGTAGTGATTTCAGCTATACTTGCAATATTTCACTTTTTAAACTTCATCATATATAGTCAGGTGTTTATTACATAATTCTTTGAAATTTTCATACAAAAGGAAAGTACCCACAGACACAAAAGTCAATAAAAATTGTTGCAACCAATGTCGTGAGTCTGCGAATACCTGGAATCCATCTAAGGTCCCATGATTAAAGCTGCTGCTTTGAAAAACTTGGCAGTGTTAGTACCTTCATTTGCTGCACAAAGGCACATTTTACTTCACTGCTGATGGATCCAAAGGGGAACATATTCCTGCTAGGATGCTGTTCTGTCACTGGACGGAAGGCAAGGGAGTCTGAGAGTGTAGAGAAAGAAAGAAAATCCGTCAACAACTGTGTGTTCCGTCACTAGAGCCATTCTCATTTTTACAGGGAGACGCCATCTGCCCATTCAGGAATGAGCGGTGAGACTCTCTCCTTGGGCTCTGCACACCACCGCGAACATTTTGTCAGCACGGGTGACTCATAGCTTACACGGAAAACAGTAGCCTGTCCCTAGCAACCGCACATCGTCTTTTTCCCAGACATTTCCAATTTCTCTGCACTCCTATGGAGACTGTTATTTTCTTCTTGCTTCACTCTTTGTGTGACATAAGACAAATCTACACAGCTCTTCCACACCATGGGTGTATATGGACTGAACCAGAATAACAGCAAATAAACGGTGGTGGACCCAGGTACTGGAAATAGCCAGACCGCTTACCTTAAGGGAAAATGTACCAGGAATAACCTTAGTGTCCAGCCAGCTTTTATGAACTGCTTTTTGGTCTCCAAAGGATGGGAACTGGTGGTGGGCCAAGCAGCCTCAGGTGAATGTGGCCTCCTGGTTCTCGATGCTGATACTGATCTCGCAGTAAAACCCTGTGAGGGAGCGCGATGGCTAGGAACAGCCGATTTGCAGATGAATGAGAATAAATGGGAGAAAGTGGAGCCTTTTCCAGCCAGTGTTCTTTAACAACGATCCTCACTGATTCGCTGCCACACACACGTCAGTCCTCGCCTCAAGATGAGCATTTTGCACACAGTGGATTCCTCTCTCCTGTTGACGTCCTCTCTCTCGTCTCAGTTTATCAACTACTTTTTCCCTTCCAGTGGCCTTTCCCTTTCTCTCTTGTGCGGGCGGCTCCTTTCCTCTCTCTGGTCTGCAAACGTGAGCCCTCTTTTCTGCACAGCCTCAGATTCCGCCTGAGATTCACCCATTCTTTGACTTTATGGCCCATTTATGTCTCAGTGATTCCCGAATGTGTATATCCAACTCAGGCCTCTTTAAGTGATTACTTTACAAATCCATCTGAAAATCACACAGCTACAGCCAACTTCACACATCTAAAATTGTCTCGTTCTAGCCCCAAATGTGTTCTCCTCTCGTGTTCTCTCTCTTGGCGACTGGTGCCTCCATCTCCCTCCTTGCTCCCAACAGACATGGTGTCATTCTTCACACCCCACGTCGTCCCTCTCCTCATCCCTCTCATATCTTGTTCCTTTTTTGCAGCGGCACCCCTCTGCTGGAGTGTCTGGCCCCACGGCAGGCAGAAGGAGCTTCGCTTCCTGAGTATCCTGAACAAAGAGTTCAGCTGGAGGTGGAGCCACCAGTGTCACTTTACCAAGGAGAACAGAGAGCTGCAGCTGCCTCCACGGCAGCGATACCTCCAGGTCACTGTGGTAGCAGGAGTGACTGGGGCTGCAGAGAAATGGCTGTCCCTGAGCTGCGGGACATTTGCACATTTGCAGTAGAAATTGCAGAGGGCTTCATGCCAGAGAGCTGCTGAGGGAGCCAGGGGCAATTCTTGGGGCAAGTGGGGATTCCAAGAGCCATGGACCTGTGTTATCCCTGAGCTCAGCACCTCCAGTGCTTTCCTCAAGGCGGCAGGCCTCGGGACCCATGCTGCAGTTGTTTCTCTTGGCGGCAGGCCTGGGGACCCATGCTGCAGTTGTTTCTCTAGTTACTTCCATCCATTTTCCACCTCCTCCCCTTAGGTAGGAAGTCTTGCCAGAGTCACAGCTGTGTGAAAAGTGCCACCTTCCTGAAACAGCTGAGTCAAGTCAGTCGTCTCATGACTTCATGTCTAATCCCCCACATTTCTAATAGGAATGAAGGAGGGTAAACCATTTAGAAATAAAACATAAAGATTTATTTGCATGATGTCTCTGTGAAACAGCTCCTTGGACTGTCTGTGGGAGGAAGAATGTTGCAGGAAGAGGACATGGCATGAACCGACAAGGTTTTCCCCAAAATTCCAAGGGACACTGTGGGGCACAGAACTGGAAGTCAGGCAGCTGAGTCCTGGCTAGGAAGCAGTGGGACGTGACACCTGCCAAGTCTGAAGGGAGAGAAAGGAGGCCACAGGGCAGGGCAGCCAAGAAGCAGGCCGGACTCTCAGCCTCAGGAGCCCTTCAGGAGGGAGCCTTCGTGGGTCTCCAGGGTCTGCCAGCATAAGGGGCTGTGCCAGGCTGCACTCCTAGGGGCTCAGGGACCAAGCCCTTGTGTCACCAGAACGCTCAGACACGCTGCTGCATCAATATCTTCTGAAGGGGAGCTCTAGACTTATAGAAGTGAGAGATCAGGATGACAGATATTAATTATCTGTTAATTAATATTAATTATGCCCCTCTAGTGAGAAAATTCTGAGAAAGGTGTTTTCCTCATTGGCAAAATGGTTTAGGAAGCCCTTGACGAGGTTGTAATAGGAATTAAAAATATGTGTGAACATATGTACCTGAATATGTATAGTATGTATGTGAATCGTGAGTATATATATATCGATATGTCCATGTATATTGTGCATGTATACATATATAAATGTGTCTGTGTATGTATGTGTCTATTAGAATGCATATGTATATTGTGTGTCTGTACTTGTATATGTGTGTATGTATGTTTGTGTGTATATAAATGTGTATATGTGTATATATAGTGCTTTCTACATATATAATATATTAATATGTATGTCTGTATATATACATAAATGAGTATGTATGTGTGTGTACATGCATGGTGTATTTATATGTGTTTATATGTATGTATATGAGTAGATGTATTGTGTATATATACATAAATACACAAATGTGTGCATATATATGAATATGTATGTGTGCATGTATACCTCTACTGATATGTAAATGTAAGTGTGTATACATATATGAATATGTATACCTATGTATATGTATATAAATGTGTATATGTTTGTATGTATATGTATATGAATACATATATGTATGTGTTTGTGTGTATATGTGTATACGTATATAAATGTGTAAGTGTATTTGTGTATTTGTGAATATGTATATGGGCATACATATATGAACATGTATGTATGTGCATACATGTAATGATGTGTATATGTCAAGTGACCATCACATGACCACATCCTCATCCCCTTCTCCAGATAGCCAAACCCATCACCCACAGCCCTGCAGGCACAAACGGCTCTCCCAGAGCCCCTCCCTGAGACATTAGGCCCTGAGGAGGCTTCAGCATCCAGTAATGAGCATGCTAACCTCTGTGGAGAAGGAGAGCTGCCAGGGTGCCCGAGTGGCCCAGCGTGAACTGACTACCCACCTACCCTGTGGATGATCATAACTCATCCTCTCATCCACACACCCCAGTCCACTTGGTAATCTCAGGTCATCCCAGGTCATCACCACCCAGACCCTCATCTCTAATTGTTCCATGTGTTTCCCAATCTGACCCTATTTACCACCCTCTCAAACTCTTCCACTGCACATCTGCACTTGACAAGGTTGTAATAGGAATTAAAAATATGTGTGAACATATGTATGTGAATATGTATAGTATGTATGTGAATCGTGAGTATATATATAAATATGTCAATGTATATTGTGCATGTACACATATACAAATGTGTCTATGTATACATGTGTATAATAAATACTTTTTAATAAATTTTTAATAAAACTTTTTAAGAAATTTTTAATAAAAGTTTTATTGTAGTGTAAGTAACATAGAACAAAGTGAATATATTTAAATTGCACAATTTTAGTCTGATGTATGTGTACTCCTGTGAAGTTGTCATCACAAATCCAGAAAATGAACACACCCATCACACCTAGCATTTCCTCATACCCCTCAATGCATCTCTCCCTCCCAGCCTCTCATCCTGCAAGTGATTTCAGATGTGGTTTCTTAACTGAATATTAGTTTGTATTTTACATAATTTTATATAATTATAATAATACACTGTACTTTTTACTGTCTGGCTTCTTATACTTAGCATAATTATTGTGAGATTATTCAGTATGGTGGCATGTATCAATAGTTTGCTTCTTTTTATTACTGAGCAGTATTCCATTGTGTGGATATACCAAAAGATTCTTACCCTTTCACCTGCTGAGAAACATTTGGGCTATTTTCAGTTGTGGCTATGACAAAGCCTCTTTGAACATTTGTGTGCCAATATTTCTATGTAATAAAATTTTCATTTCTCTTGAGTAAATATCTAGGCATGGAAAGCCTGGGCCATATGATACATATCTCTAATTTTTTTTGAAAAATACCAAACCTTTTCCAAAGTAGATGGACAATTTTACATTGCTACTGCCAGTATGTGAGACTGGTGCTCCACACTTTGCCAACACTTAGTATGATTAGTCTTTTTAATTTTAGCTATTATGGTAGGTGTTTAGTGGTTTCTCATTGTAGTTTCAGTTTGCATTTTCAAATTATTAATTATGTTGAGCATATTTTCATTTTCTTGTTATCTAGTATATCTTGTGAAGTGTGTTAAAATCTTTTACCGTATTTTGATTGTTTTCTTAAAATTTAGTAGTGAGAGTTTCCTACATATTGTATGTAGGTACAAGCCCTTTGTTGTATATATATTTTATAAATATTTTCTCCTAGTCTGTTGCTTGCCTTTTTATGTTCATAACAGTGTGTTTTAAAAAGCAAAAGTTTTAATTTTAAGGAAGTCAAATTTATTGAGTTTTTTGGATTCTATAGTTGTGGCTTGGAGGTCCTTTAAAAAATATATTTGCCAAATCCAATCTCACTAAGATTTTCTTCTCTGTTTTCTTCTGGAAGTTTTATAGCTTTTCTATTACATTTTGGCCTATGACCTATTTCCAGTTGATGTTTTAAATGGTGAGAGGTAAGGGTCTATGTTTTGGGTCAGTCTGTTTTTCATTTGGCTATCCAATTGTCCCAAAACCATTTGTCGATGAGATTATTCTTGAGTTGCTTTGATCACTTTATCAAAAATCAATAGAGCATAGGCGTGTGGATCTATTTCTGCACTTTCTAGTTAGTTGATCTCTTTTTCTATCTTTATGCCAACACCACACCGCTTTGATTAATGTAGTTCTAAAATATAGCTGGGCATGGTGGTACATGCCTGTAGTTTCAGCTACAGGAAGGAGAATCACTTGAGCCCAGGAGTTCAAGACTACAGTGGGCTATGACAGCACCTCTGAATAGATGCTGCACTCCAGCCTGGGCAACATAGTGAGAATCCATCTCTAAACAAAATAATAATGATAATAATAAAATATGTCTTGAAATCATACAGGACAGGTTTTCCAACTTTATTCTTTTTCAAAGTTATTTTGGCTATATTAGGTTGTTTGCATTTCCAGTTAGGTTTTAGAATTAGCTTCTTAACATCTGTCAAAAAAAGACTGCTGGGATTTGATTGGAGTAGGCTTGAATCTATAGATCAATTTGAAGGGAAATGACATCTTAATAATATTGTCTTCTAATTAATAAACATAATACATCTCTTCATGTATCTAAATCTTCTTTTACTTTTCTTAGGAATGCTTTGCAGCAAGATATTACAAATAAGATAAGTGCCCACAAGTAAGTAATATAAATTATAATGCATGATGTTATATCAGGTGAGAGACATATATTACTAGGTAAAATGGAAAACCCAAATTACAGCAGATTAAACAGATTGAATTTTGATTTTCTCTGATGTAGAAGTCTTGAAGGAGACAGTTCAAGGCTTATATGAAAGATCCATGATGGTGTCAGGGGCCCAGGTCCTTCTGTATTTCTTGTCTGTCAACCTGACCACATGACTTCCATTCATGGTCAAAGACACTGCTCAAACTATTATCAATTCATCCACAATACAGACAGAAGTTCAGAAGAGGGTGGTGGGTGGGAGGAAAACTGCTTAAAACACAGTGGGAGAAGTTTAGAACTCAATTAAGAAAAGCAAGCAAAGTGGGAAAGAATAATCATTTAAAGAAGTAAAGGTAAAAGGGATGCATTCAACTGACATGCCAAGAAGCTCCAACAGATGCAGAATGGATATTCCCAAAGGGAGAACGAAGATCACAGAACAGAACGTCAAGCTATAAATTGTAAAGAAATAAGCTACAAGTTATAAATAAAGAAACAAAAGCTTGTTCTTTAGATAGAAAAGTCCACTGTAACCATTAAAAAATTGACAGGGAACAATCCACAAGTTACTGAGAGAAGTTACTGAGAAGCAATGGCAAAGAAAAAAACCTTTTGACATCCAGACAAAACAGGCTAAGTCACCTGTAATAGAAGAATACCTGTGGCCCCAGGATGATTCCTAGCAGCATTCCTTTCCACACGTCAGCTGAGCAATGTCTACAGATTCTCAAAGAGGAAGAAAATTCAGCATGCGGCCAGTGAATTTTTCTGTTCAGCTAAATTGTTGTTTAAGTGTAAAGGGATAAAATATAAACAGATAGTAATAGATAGTAATAAAAGTAATGGCCTAAATAAAATACAAATGTCCAGTTTACTAAGCCTATACACATAAAACAATAAACACAGAGATTAGTCTAGTGAAAAACAAGTTGTAAATAAGCAATAAAAATAGTAAATGCAAGTAAAAGTCATGATAAAATGAATACTAAGAATATCTTTCACAACAATAAATGCAATTGAACTAATCTCATATTTCAAAGAAAGTCTCTCAAACTGGATCAAAAGGCAAAACCATATATATGCAGTTTCTTAAGAAATGCTTAAAATAGAACATACCTGAGAAACTGGTAACAGGAGTTTCAACTGAAGAATAGGATCACAGTTCGAAGTGAGACAAGAATTTTTTGCCCCACAAATTATACTATATATTAAAAGATCTTAATTTTTATGTTTTCACGACCAGGAAGATACTCCCAGGCATTAGTGGGGCCTATCTGGGAAAGGGGTTTAAATTCAAATTATTTTTAAAACACAGTGTGATGAAACCCAATATTTTTGCAGGTCAGAAACACAGGGCAAGAGTTTCTAATCCTGATGTTGTTACTTAAAAGAAAAAAGTTTTCACATAGGAGGCAAAGGAAGTCAAGTGCCGTTGTAGTAGTGGGGGCTGTGAATTCCCAAGGCCATGCGAAGGTTTTTGGAGGAACTAGGACAAGAAAGGGCTGTGAAGAATGGGTAGAGGTGGGCAGCCAAGGATAGTGGAGGCAGATGGAGCAGCAGGGCCTTGCATCCTGGTCGTTGAAATTCAATGTGTGTCCATCCTATTACAGTGAGAGCTTCCTATCATTAACTCTGCAGCTGCCACTGCACTTTATACTTAGAAAAACATGTCATAGGAAATCATCATGTCATGGACAATCATCAACTTTGGATTCAGGTGAGTGCAAATTCAACCCCAACCAATGACTGCAACCATTGCAGCCAAATTCAACCTCCAACCAATGGCTGCAAACAGAACACAGCTTAATTGTTAGCTCATAACAAATAAGCTTTTTGGCTTCTCCCAAATATATGAAGATATGGGAACTATTGAGGGCAATACATCTATATTGTGGTGTGTATTTTTAGAACTTCATATATGCCATTCATAGTTGCCATAGAATTCAGGCTGGAGGAAAGGCTTCAGCCCAGGTGCTGGTCAGGCATCCCCTCTCCATGCCCTGTGCCCTACCTCATCCGCCCTCACTATGTCTTTACATTCGCTTTCCATCAATTCAATTTTTTGGAAGGTTTTTCTTTAATCTGATACAGCATCCAAAATAAGGTGGCAGAACAGGAGAACCACTATTTGCTTGTGGATAGTTACCTTTGCAAGCCATGGAACCATCTATTTGCCTTAGGTGCCCTCAGGTCAGACCCATGAACTTCATGAATAGCCAAGCCTGCAAGAACACACACACTGCCTGTTTGCCTCATCAGGAGGGAATGTGCTCAGAGTTAGGACTGCAATAAGGAAGATTCATATATCACCCTCACCTTGACATTCTTGATCTAAGGCCACCCCACAACCCCAGCACAATGATTAAAACTGCCAGTTGCATCTAATTAAAAGTAGTGGGACCTAAGAGCTGCTCTGGAAACATATGGAAAACTCATCTTAATGACCACTAACTAGCTGCATTTTCTTTCTGAAAGTTCCATCCAAACTCTTTATGAAATGTCACCATGACATGGGGCAAAATATTCACACCAATGCCAGATTTGTTCTGATGGGAGAATCTTATATCCACCCAACTTTCAATTAGCCAGACAGAAAGCACTATGTGAGCACTGGGGGACTTTGGCCTCACATCTCATAAACAGAACACAGCCCAGCCTACAGCGCTGGGCGGCAGAACTACCCCTATGGTGCTGGCACCTGGGCTGAACACTCACAGAGAAACCAGCGGTCAAAATCCTGTGGCTACACCTACATGAAGTTGGAAAGTTCTCCAGGAAATATGATTCTATCACATCTTCCGAATACTTAAAATCTTTTCAGTGAAGTTCAATGTCATCCACTGGAAATTGTTTTCAAATGTGTTATCCATGACATTAATTTATGATGATGAAGAAATGATGTCTTTTCAGAATAGTATTTTAAACCTAGATGTCTGTTAAGTTTTGAGCAGTGGAGTCAGGTGTCATGCTGTCTGAAACATATATTGTCACATTGTAAGGAGTGGTATCGTTTAAGAATAGTGTAGAAATGATGCTAAAATAATCTAGATGAACCCAACAATGTAACTTTGATTTGGTCACACTAGTGGTGAGAGACCACGGTAGGCAGTAACTAGCTGTGAATATCCAGGGCATGACGTACAGGAACATCCATGGACTTTTGAAACAGACTTGCCTGGGCCTTAATTTCCACATTCCGCTGGTTATGTAAGTGCGACAGGCATCCGAAACCCTAAGCTCCAGGCTGACTATGAACGTAGAGCTTCCAACACCTATCCCATCAAGGTTGTTGTGGTGAAAAATAGCTATGGGAAGACATTTCATGGCATAAAATCAATCTGTTGATTTTCCTCTTTCCTCCCTACTTTTCTGAAGTTCACATCTGGAATTTTGGGATATGCTGTCTCCTAGAGACCCCACTGTTTCTGCTCTATAAAAATGCACATAGTAACAGCACCTGTCTCAATGGGTTGCTGAAGAGATAAAGTAAGAATGCATTATTAGAGACAATCCCCGGCATAGACTGAGCCTTTCGATGCTAGCTATGATCATCATGCTTGGTCAAGGTCCTGGCAGATTTTTTAAAGAGTCCATATCTATAACAGAAATAGAATATGAAGATGTGGCAGAAAAATTTGGAAAGATACAGGAGATAAGTTAGTAAGGGAGAAACAAAGGGGAAAATATTCATTTTATGAAAAGAAACTGAACTAAATAGGAGCAAGGTATAGAGAGGACGGGAGGAACGTGGCCAGGGCAGTGGCTCACACCTTCAGCACTTTGGGAGGCCCAGGAGGGAGGATCACTTGAGCTCAGGAGTTTGAGACTAGCTTGGTCAACATGGTGAAACCTTGTTGCTACAAAATGAAAATTTAAAAATTATCTGGGCATGGTAATGCGTGCCTGTAGCCCCAGCTACTCAGGAACGTGAGGTGAGAGGATCACCTGAACCCAGGAATCAAAGCTGCAGTGAGCCATGATCTCACCATGGCACTCTAGCCTGGTAGACAGAGGGCGACCCTGTCTCAAAAAAAAAAAAAAAAAAAGCAGAACTTATATGAGCACATTTTATGTACTTATCCATTATAGTGCTAATGCAAAAATGAAACATGGTATACAAAACAACTCATTAAGACTCAGGCCATCACGCTAATAAATTTCTTACAAAACTTACATACACACAGTGGCCATGTTTTCAAACCAAAAACCGAAGCACACAGTTAAGCATACAATTTGACTTCTGGTCGTACAGTAAACTAAAAATTAGAATAAATACTTAGTATTTCATGAGTGCTTACAATGTTCTTAATGCAAGACTTTTTAATGCAACTTCTTGCTTTTTAATACTTTCAATATAGTTGTGCTCTTTTGAAAAAAGACAAAACCAGGTTATTTCTAACTAAAATAATCTCTGTGTTCTTTAATTTAATCTCAATATATTGAATAACAATATGCAATCATATCCTATGCAATTTAGTTCACAAAATATTGTTTTTTGGATACGGTTTTGAGAATATGCAAAGTTCTCAAACCATTTTCCCCAGTGTGAAAGTAAAGTTAGGCCAAGTCGCATGAACAGCTGTTGTATTTCTATAGGAGACATTCTACAAAGAAATCACACGTAAGTTGGCTCAAACTGTAGTTAATTATCCATGTCAAAAATAAATCCTCAAGAGACTATTAAGATGTGCCACTTTCTTTAAAAACATGTACCTTTTAATTAGAATACACACGACCTCCTGTTTCTCATTCCATCTTCCATCCATCACTCAGACCCAAGGAATTTTCCTCAGTGCCGTCTGAATGCTGTGTTGTCCTGGTGAGCACATTCTCCCACATAGGTGAGGAATGGCGTGTATTTCCAGCACTTGGCCTCTAAGAACAGAGCACACAGCAACCAGCATGGAAGGGGACTCCGCCTGCAGTCAGGGAGCAAATCAAAAGCACCCCTCAAAGAAGTCAGAGCCAAATGAGGCCCAGCGTGTGCCCGCTCTAGGTCAACTCTTTTGATTCATACCAGAGGGAGGTCTTCACTCTGTGTTTGGGGCAGGGCTTTCTTGTCTCATACAAACCTGCAAAAACAATGTTAGCAAAACCCTGATCTCTAACAGGAAAGTAGCATGACCAAATATTTCCAGAGAAATCTTACGTGCTTGCTGTAAGGGAAATTGCCTGATCGAATGTCGTATAGTCAGGAATACTCTAGAACCACAGTCCTCAACCTTTTTGGCATCAGGGACTAGTTTCGTGGCTGACAACTTTTCCACAGACTGGGGAGGAGGGGATGGTTTCAGGATGATTCAAGTGCATTACATTTATTGTGCACTTTATTTATTTATTTATTTATTATATTTTTAAGACAGCATTTCGTTCTGTTGCCCAGGCTGGAGCACAGTGATGCGATCTCCGCTCACTGCAACCTCCGCCTCCCGGGTTCACACGAGTCTCCTGACTTAGCCTCCTGAGTAGCTGAGATTACAGGTGCACACCACCAAGCCTGGCTAATTTTTGTATTTTTAGTAGAGACAGGGTTTCATCATATTGGCCAGGCTGGTCTCGAACTCCTGACTTCAAAGTGATCTGCCTGCCTCGGCCTCCCGAAGTGCTGGGAGTACAGGTGTGTGTGCTTCATTTCTATTATTATTACATTATAATATATAATAAAATAACTATACAATGGTGATGTGTATCAGTGATGTAGAATCAATGGGAGCCCTGAGCTTGTTTTCCTGCAACTAGACAGTCCCGTGTGGGGTGATGGGAGACAGTGACACCTGAAGTGTGTCACTTATGCCCAGGCTACTCTGTAATCTCGTTGTGGTCGCTGTCACTGCAGAAAACCCTGCTTCACAAAGACAGGTTGTTGGACATGGAAGCAGGCGTTTCAGTGCTTTTGTGGCAACCTCAGGATGTTCCACCTGGACTTTCATCCAGAACATATGGAGATTTGAAGTTGTCTCAAACATATTTTTAAAGCCACTGTCATTTGCCATCTCAAGCAGTTGATCCTCTTCTAGCACAGACAGTCAGTTTACCGGGCTTATTCACAAATGGGTCGCGGATCCATTCCTTCCCAGTTCGGGGTTCTTTTGTGGTTGGTAGTATTGGGTAGGTGATCAAGTGTCAGCTGCGGGAAAGAAGGCCCTGGCTCCATCTCTTTCACAATCTCTGCTAACGTTTGAAACATGTCAGAAATCCCAGTGTTCACTTGTCACCCCCGTAATTCCACTTTGGCTTTGAATACAGCTGCTTTATCTGCCAACTTGAACACAACTGTCATTCTCCCCTGAAGTGACAGATTGATTTCATTGAACAGGTTAAATAGGTCACACAAGTAAGCAAGTTTTGAAACCCATTCTGTGTCACTGAAATGTGCTGCCAATGGTGACGTTTCTTCTAAAAGACATCTCTGGATTCTAAAAGAATCTCCTAATTCAAAAACTATGGCCATCAATCTACCTTTAGAAAGCATCTCACTTCTGTGTATGAGAAAGTGTATGTGCTCTGCATCGATCTACTCACAGAGCTGCATGAACAGACATGAGTTAAGGGCATGTACTTTAATGTGGTTGATAATTTTAATCACATCATGCAAAATGTTGTTAAGTTCAGGGGGCATTTTTTGGCTAGCCAGCATTTCTCTGTGGCTGGCACAGTGTGTAGACTCACATTCAGAAGCAATCCCTTTGACCCAAGTAGTGAAACCAGAAAGCCGTCCAGTAATGGCAGCCACTCCATCCATGCATATACTGACACAAAACGACCCATTTAGTTTTCCCAATATGTAATCATTCAAACACTTGAGTAGTTCTGCAGCTGGGGTGTTGATTGACAACAAAAGAGCACATAACATATCCTCATGCACATCATCTTGAAAAATATATCACACATAAACAATGATTATTGCCTTGCTGTCAACATCGGTACTCATCAACCTGGATTGTGTCCCATGGTGACTCATTAATCCTCTCTAACAATTGTGCCTCAATATCTTCTGCTATTTTATCAATTCCTCTAGTTACAGTGCTAGACGAAAGAGGAACACCTGCCACCTTTTGAACTGCAGCCTTTCCTAAAAGTTCACAACCAATGTCCTTAGCAGCAGGCAGGATCAACTCTTCACCAGCAGTAAAGGGCTTCTTAGCTTCAGCATTGTGGTTGGCCACTAAGAGTGATGCTCTCAGTGCAGACACATTTGATGAAGTGATGGCCTTCAATAATTGCTTCTGTTTTTTGTGTTCACATTTTCTTCTTTTGAAAACTCCAAAGACTTGTCTTTTAATGCAGGATGCTTGGTCTCTGTGGAGCCCTTCACTGAGCGCTGAGGGATAAAGCTGGGAGCAGGGCCTGGGAGACAGGATGCATTCCCGAGAGCCCTGCTGAGTCTCACGCAGGTGCAGAGAACCAGTCTCAGAAAACAGGAGACAGAGTGGAAGCCTGAGTGGAGCCCCTCCTAGGCCTCCAGACAATGCCAGGCAACGGCTCGGAAACACAGACAGGGCCTGGAACCATGCCTGTGTTAACACCCTTGGCTCTGCTGATCGTCCCTCAAAATATTTCAGCACATGGTGAACTGAGCCAAGCTACAACTGCAGCAAACCCAGACCCCACTCACCTGTGGATCAGGGCAATAGACCTGCCCTTCTGCAGCCTGGCAGAATCCAGCTCACCCCTCTCTGCAGCAAATCCAGACCCCACTCACTGCAAATCAGGGTGATGGACCCGCCCTTCTGCAGCCTGGCAGAATCCAGCTCACCCCTCTCTGCAGGAAAGTATCATCTACTTCACTCTTAACTATTCCTTTCTACAAGAATACCCAAGAAAAATCAAACATGATGAAACATGAAAAAGCAAGGCAATGTGACCCATGTAAAATAGGAAACAGGCAAAAGAAGGGGACTCAGAAATTGTAAGGACTCAGAGACTCCGAAAGGACTCTGATAAAAATGCAAAGTATCCAGTGGAAAAAGGTAGATAGTGTGTAAAGAAACAGCAACATTCAACACGCAGATGAACGCTAGAAATTAGAACTAACTAGAAATGCCAGAGACTGAAACTATGGTGTCAGTAATAATTCATGCACGCACTTAAGAGCAAGTTGGATGCTGCCAAGAAAAGAATTGATAAAGACAGGCAATGAAAATTATTCAAATGGAATAAAAAGAGTGGAGGAGAATGATACAAGAGTATCCAAATTTTGGGGGAAAATATATCAAATAGTCTAACTTGAATTGAGAGTATCCTGGAGGAAGAGGAGAGATGTAATGCACCAGGGGAAATGTATCAAGGGGTAGTGACTAAGAACTTTCCAAAATTGGTGAAAAACGCTAAGCCCTGGATATAAAATCCCCAGCAAACACTGAGCAGAATAATTAGAAGAAAAATAAACAAGAAAAATAAATCTAACAACATCATTGTAAATCTGCTAAAAACCAAAAGATGAATAACAGATCTTAAAAGCCATCATAGAAAAAGATATCTACAATACATCTACTTCCCTAGGTCTATTGTATCTAGGGCAGTAGTGATGTGAATGATGCCTGACTTCTCACCAGCAACAATGGATGCCAGAAGACGAGAGAATGACCAAAACACAGAGTTCCACACTCAAAGGGAATATTATACAAAATTGAAAGAGAAATAAAAATAATGACTGGACAACGGCTAAAAGAATTAATCTCCGGCAAATCCATCCTACAAGAAATACTAAAAGAAAGTTCTCAAGTGGAATCCCAGATCTGAGGGAAAATAAAATTACCATAAAGGGTAAATATAATATTATATCATGCATTGATTGTTTAAACCAAAAGTAATTACAATTTTGTAGGATATATATATATATAATCCTACATACATATACACACACTCATATATGTGTGTTTATATCATATGTAAATGTAAAATATAAGACATAAAGACACAAGGAGCCATGATGAGAATAAATAGAATTATACTGTTGTAGGATCCACAGGTCATTTGTGGAGTAGTATAATTCTATTTGAAGGTAAATATAATGACTTAAATATAAATATAATAAACACAGAGCAGCCAATAAATAATAACCCAAAGAGGTATGACTAAAAAGTATATGTAACAGATAAAAAATGACATACTAAAAAGTATTTGACTTGTTCAATTGTTTAAAAAAGACAGAAAAGGAAAGAAACTGGGAGAAAGAATGAGAGGGATAAATAAAATTATATCCCAGCACAGAAGACATAAAACGTACCATGTCAATAACAACATGAATTATATAAATGGACTAGACACTCCAGGTAAATGACAGTGATTCTCAGGCAGGTAAAGCAGCAAGACTCAACTTCAAACTCTTTATAAAAAATGTATTTTAATTGTTAAGACACTGGTTGAAAGTAAAAGGTCTTAAAGATATATCATGCAAATTATGCATAAGAAAGTTGTGTGGTTATTTTACTATCAGAAAAAAAGTAAACTTCAGGACAAGGAATCCTACTAGAAATTCAGCAACACAGTTTATAATGTTAAAAGGATCGATGTATCAAAAAGACAAAAATATGCAAAGTACGTATGCACCTAAAAACAGAGCTTCAAAAGTCATAGGACAAAATATAAACAGAACTAAAAGGAGAAATAAACAAATTAATTATTAGAGTTATAAATTTTAATGTTTCTTTTCCTGTAATTAATGTAACAAATATACATAAAATCAGTATTGCTTTGGAAGATTTCAACACTATAGACGAACTTGAAGTAATTGGCACATATAGAGTCCTCCTCCCAATAACTGCAGAAGACAAGTCCTTTCCAAGTGTACATAAAACTTTCGTGAAGATCAATCATATGACGGGTCATAAAAAGTCTCAGCAAGTATCAAATATTTGAAATAATTCTGAGCATATTCTCTGTTTTTCTTGTGTGTGTGCCGTAAGGAAGGGGTCCAGCATCATAATTTTGCACGTGGATACTGAGCACCATTTGTTGAAAAAATGATTTTTCTCCATTGATATGCTTTGGCACCATTTTCTTACATCAATTGGCCATGAAAGTATGTGTTTCACTTCTGGACTTTCAATTGTGTTCCATAGATCTATATTTATGTCCTCACTTCAATAAGATACTGTCTTGATTATTGTAGCTTTGTTCTAAGTTTTGGAATCAGGAAGTGTGAGTCCTTCAACTTTGTACTTTTTCAAGAATACTTTGGTTATTCTGGTTTCCTTGCATATTCATATGAATTTTACAATCAGCTTATGCATTTCTTGAAAGAGCCAGCTGGGATTTTTATGGGGATCGAATTGATCTTTAGATCACTTTAGGAAGTATTACCATCTTAACAATATTGTCTTCTAATCCATGAACATTAAATGTCTTTCCATTTATTTAGGTCTTTTTTAATTTCCTTGAAGGATGTTTTATAGCCTCAGAGGACAAGTTTTACACTTGTTTTTAAAACTGTATTCCTTGATGTTTATTGTTTTTAATGCTATTGTAAATAGAATTGTTTCCTTGATTTCATTTTCAAATTGCTCATTGCTGGTATATAGAAAAAAAGATTTCTATATTTTGATCTCATAACCCACAACTTGCTGAATATATTAGTTCTGATAGTTTTTTATGTGTGTGAATTCCTTATGATTTTCTATATACAAGGTCATGTTATCTGTGAATACAGAGAGTTTTACTCCTTCCCTTTCATTCTGGATGCATTTTATTTCTTCTCCTTGTCTGACTGCTCTAGCTAGAATTTCCAGTGTAATGATGAATAAAAGTGGTAAGAAGAGACATCCTTGTCTTTTTACTGACCATAGGGGCAAAGCATTTAGTGTTTCAAAGTTAAATATAATGTTAGATGTGGGTTTTTAAATAAATGTCCATTATCAGATTTTTAAGAATCAACAAAATAAATATGAGACCTTGTCTCAAAAAAAAAAGAAAAAAAAAAGTCCAATACCAGATGGATTCACAGAAGAATTCTACCAGATATTCAAATAATTGGTACCAATTCTATTGATACTATTCCACAAGATAAAGAGGGAACCCTCCCTAAATCATTCAATGAAGCCAGTATCACCCTAATACTAAAACCAGGAAAGGACATAACCAAAAAAAAACTACAAATCAATATCCCTGATTAACAAAATACTAGCTAGGTGAATTCAACAACATATCAAAAAGATAATCCACCATGATCAAGTGGGTTTTATACCAGGGATGCAGGGATGGTTTAACATATGCAAATCAATAAATGTGATACATCACATAAACAGAATTAAAAACAAAAATCACATGATCATCTCAATAGATGCAGAAAAAGCATTTGACAAAATTCAGCATCCCTTTATGATTAAAACTCTCAACAAAATCGGCATACAAGGGACAAAATCGGCATACAAGGGACATACCTCAATATAATAAAGGCTATCTATGACAAACCCACAGCCAACATAATACTGAATGGGGAAAAGTTAAAAGCATTCCCTCTGAGAACTGGAACAAGACAAGGATGCCCACTCCTCTTCAACATAGAACTCGAAGTCCTAGCCAGAGCAATCAGACAAGAGAAAGAAATAAAGGGCATCCAAATCGGTAAAGAGGAAGTCAAACTGGCTGTTTGCTGACAATATGATCGTTTACCTAGAAAACCCTAAAGACTCCTCCAGAAAGCTCCTAGAACTGATAAAAGAATTCCCACTACTGGGTATCTACCCAGAGAAAAAGGAAGTCATTATACAAAAAACATACTTGCACACACATATTTATAGCAGCACAATTCACAATTGCAAAAACGTGGAACCAACCCAAATGCCCATCAAGCAACAAGTGGATAAAGAAACCGTGGTATATATATATGATTGAATACTATTCAGCCATAAAGAGGAATGAGTTAATGGCATTCACAGCGAAATGGATAGAATTGGAGACTATCATTCTAAGTGAGGTAACTCAGGAATGGAAAACCAAACACCGTATGTTCTCACTTATAAGTGGGAACTAAGCTATGAGGATGCAAATTCATAAGAATGACACTATGGACTCTGGGGATGCCAGGGAAGCTGTAGGAGGGGAGTGAGGGATAAAAGACTACAAATAGGGTGCAGTGGACACTGCTTGGGTGACAGGTGCACCAAAATCTCACAGATCAATGCTAAAGAACTTGTGTAACCAAACACCACCTGCTCTCCAATAACCTATGGAAATAAAAAAATAAAATAATAATAAAATAAAATCCCTAATTATTTTAGCTGTATGTATGCTAATGAATGAATATTAAGTATGAATTTTTTTATTTGAAGGCATTTTTTTTTTTTTCAGACAGAGTCTCACTCTGTCACCCAGGCTGCAGTGCAGTGGCATGATCTCAGCTCACTGCAACTTCCACTTCCCGGTTTCAAGCAATTCTCCTGTCTCAGCCTCCCGAGTAGCTGGGACTACAGGCCCATGCCGCCATGCTCGGGTAATTTCTTCTGTATTTTAGTAGAGACAGGGTTTCACTGTGTTGCCCAGGCTGGTCTCAAACTCCTGAGCTCAGGCAATCCTCCTGCCTCGGCCTCCCAAAGTGCTGGAATTATAGGTGTGAGCCACCATGCCCGGCCTGAAGGCATTTTATAACCTCTTTATTCTAAAATGTTAGTACTTAGGTCTGTGCGGAAATTGCAACCTTTACAACTATAAAAACTTATTATCAAAATCTTACCAGCCAATTTAACTAATGTCCAAGAAAGCATAAAATTTAAAAAAATTATTTGAAGGGGCAGGCAAGCAGAAATACACGTCAGCCCTAGGCCTGGAGCATCATCGTACCTCACATAAAAGATGGCGGTAGCCTCCTGGCTCTGTCCCCTGCTACTGCTCCCCTACAACAAGACACTTAAAACACAGTCTGTTTTGCAGGGGAGGGGAAGGCAAATCCAATTTCGTCTCCCCTGGAACATGGTGTTAGTGCATGCAGTGCAAAATGCAAACGCTCGACGGGCCTGCGAGGGTGCGCAGGGCCACTCTTCTCACCCCCCACTTCTCCTCCATCTCCCCCTTTTTACTCTCCGCGCTCTGTCCATGTTAGCCTTCTGACTCCTTGAGTACAACAAGTGATTCCTCCTTTCGAAGTCCTTCCGTGTGCAGTCCATGCCCTGGAGATGCTTGCACAGGTCTTCAGGTTTCTGGCTCTTTCTGACCTTCATGTTTTGGCTTCAAGGTCGACTCCCCAGGAAAGCATTTCCTGACAACATTCATTCAAGTGCTCCCCATCCAAGTTGCTCTTTTTCCCAAGACACTGCTTATTTTGGGGGTAACACTTATCATAATCTGAATGTATCTCCTTTTAAAAACTTTTTTCTGTTGAGTGTGGGTTACCTCCGCTAGAGAGCAAGTGCCAAGACGACGCAATGAGGTTTCACCCATCCGTGTTCCTCACCACCACACGACTAATGCCAATCCAAGCACATAATGAGTGTTCAGTATGTGCTCGTGAAAGCGGGGGAGGGAGGGACGGTGACAGCAGCAGCACGTGAAGGTTTGGGGGGTGAACGCATTTGCAGCTGGTGCTCTGCGGGGCCTACATGCTGCTCTCGTGCCTGCATTCTCTATTCAGACCTACAGCATTTTGCATCTGCCACATGACATCAACACAAGTCACCCTCACCCCCACCACCTGCCTCTTCCTCCAGCCACCACCTCCCACTTGGCATCCGGTCCTGGGTTTTGTAAGGCTAGGCTAAGCCATTCTTCCTCTGTTACCAGGTATGCTGGCTGCCCCTTGAGAGTTTACCAGCTCACAGAGATCTTCTTCCTCTTAGAATTGCAGAGCCACATCTGTACCTGCTCAGACCCTCCATGGTGAGATCAGGAAGTGCACCTGAGTGTGGGCTCTGCACTCAGCCTGCTCCACTGACAAGTGTACACAGGACTTTGCACAGGACAGCTCACTTCTCCACACCTCCAGTTTCTTTTCCATAGATATGGGATAGGTTTCTGAAGAGGTTGAATTCACATATGTAAGGCACTTAGAACAGTGACACACAAATAATAAGTAGCCAAAATGATAACTGGTTTTGTGTCCCGGGAATTTAACCTGGCATTCAGATCAAACAGTTTGTTTCTGCAGGTGACTAGAACCAGTGATACATGTTTGAGCTCTGAGAAGTGAGCACCTTCTACCATGGAGATTCTTCATGGGATTTATTGGAGGGAAGTGTTGGGACCTTTACGATGCCTTGGAATTGTCCAATTGTCCTTTTGTTGGGCATCTGGAGGTTTTAGCACCTGGGCCAATGCAAGTCCCAGTGAGCCAGCAGGAACCCTTTCTCTCTTAAGTGGAAGACGGCAACCATGATGGGGTGGGATGGGAGAACTTCCACCCCAAGAACCTTCTCGGGCAGATCAATTTTAGGAAAGAATATACGTGGAAGTTGAGGATTTGGAAAAATGTTTTCTCATTAAAACTTTCAGCTCGGCGTGGTGGCTCATGTCTATAAATCCCAGCACTTTGAGAGGCTGGCAGACAACCTGAAGTCAGGAGTTCAAGACCAGCCTGGCCAACATAGCAAAACCCCGTCTCCACTAAAACTACAAAAATTAGCCAGGCGTGGTGGCACGCACCCATAATCCCAGTTACTTGGAAGGCAGAAGCAGGAGAATCACTTGAACCCAGGAGGCAGAGACTGCAGTGAGCTGAGATCCTGCCACTGCACTCCAGCCTGGGCAGGAGCGCGAGGCTCCATCTCAAAAGAAAAAAAACAAAAACAAAAAACAAAAAACAAAAAAAAAAGCCATTCACCAGAGAATGCCACTCTGCAGAGAAAAATGGGTGTGTGTCCCCCATTCTAGTTCTTCTCTCAGGGATAAAACATAATGCTAGGACCCCCTTCTCATTCAAATGCGCAAGAGACATCCTGGCTCCTCACATTACAGCATCAAGCTTTAAGTTTCGTTTTGTTTTGTTTGCGTTGTTTGTTTTCTAAGGGATTTTTTCTATCCACATTAATAAATATCTTTGTAATTCAAAGTTTTTCTTTCTTGTTTTTAGAAGGAAGTTTTATTTTAATAATAATGTTTATTAACACAAGTCCTCTATAATCAGTAGTGTACAGTAATTGCAGGTTGAAATGAAAGAAAGAATAAATGAAGGATAGGTTTTCCTTTTATAAGTGCTTTTTAAATGTTTCATGGAGGTGTAATTGATATACAAATAATGGCACATGTTTAATGTCTACATTTCAATGAGTTTGGACATATGCCTACATCCATGATACCATCACCAAATCAAGGTATTAAACATCTCCATCTGCTCAAAATTGTTCTTGTATTGCTTTGTACTTTTTAAATTTTATATAGTATATTTTAATTACATTTGAAATCTTTTATCAAATACATGACTTGCACTAATTAGAACTTAAACACAATATTTTTAAATTATACACATCAACAGCTATATGAAGATATCACTTCACCTAAGGGTATTCATTTGTGATGGGTAAAAATTACTATTGTACTTGGAAATGAATTATTTGACTCAAAGTTACACAGTTTAAGGTAAATGGTATTATCATTTATAAACAATTAACTCCAAATATTCTCACTGAATTCCATAAGAGGAGTGTAATTCTTGTCCCATTGATGTAGGGCTGGGCCACGTGACTTTCTTTGGCTAACAGAACAAGAGTGAAAACAAAAGTGGAAGCCTGCCAGGTCTAAGAAGCTTGGTGAGTTCCTGCCAGCTCCACAGCCCCCACCTTCCACCCTGAGAGCTGTGCCCAGATTAGTGTGGTCGGGAAGCCTGGGGCTCCAGTGAAAAGACCCATAGCCTGAACTTAGACTAATATGGTTTGGCTGTGTCCCCACCTAAATCTTACCTTGAATTGTAATAATCCCCACATGTCAAGGGAGGAGCCAGGTGGAGGTAATTGAATCGTAGGGGCAGTTTCCCCCGTAGTGTTCTCATGGTAGTGGATCAGTCTCACAAGATCTGATCGTTTTATAAAGGGGAGTTCCCCTGCACAAGCTCTCCTGCCTGCGGCCATGTAAGACATGATTTTGCTCCTCCTTCGCCTTCTGCCATGATTGTGAGGCTTCCCCAGCCATGTGAATCTGTGAGTCAACTAAACTTCTTTCCTTTATAAATTACCCTGTTTCAGGTATGTCTTTATTAGCAACGTGAGAATAGATGAATATGTAGACCCACCCTGCTTGGAGCAGAGCCACAGACCCCAACCTGCAGCCACTGCCATGCCATGTGAGGGAGAGAGAAATATTTTTTTCATAAGCTCTAGAGCAAGCTTGTCCAACCCGCGACCTGCAGGTTGCATGTGGCCCAGGACAGCTTTGAATGCAGCCCAATACAAATTTGTAAACTTTCTTAAAACGTTATGAGATTTATGCATGGACTTTTTATTATTTTTTTTTTTTTAGCTCATCAGCCATCATTAGTGTTAGTGTATTTCATGTGTGGCCCAAGACAATTCTTCTTCTTACAATGTGGCCCAGGGAAGCCAAAAGATTGGACACCTCTGCTCTAGAGATTTAGAGGTTGTTTGTTACCCAGCATTATCCTAATGAAAACCAGTCAACACAGCTTAAGGGTAGAATTTGGTTTTACAAAGCTAGGAAACTGTAAGCAATATAAAACTCACTAGAAATTCAGAGGCACATGAATTATTTATCTAAATGAAATACTCTCCCTGTAGAGTCATTGTCAGTGGTAGGGGGTACATAGAGGCTCAATAAGAGACAAGTGTTTGTACAAGATGTCAAATATGGCATACTAGCATCAGGGGACACCATCCCCCTACTCAAGTGCAAGTTCAGGCTCTGTTCTTAGAAGCAGAGTGAAAGAGGGTATCCACCAAAATGATTTCCTCATTCCTTAGGGGTGGATTATTTGCTCCTTCTGAGAAGGAGACAAGAAATATCAGAGTAAAGTTCTTCCTGAGATAAGGCTCTGAACAGATTGGTATGGTCTTCTAGGTCCAAAAGTTATCTGCTGTTGAGACATGGAGGCTCCCCATAACCCCAAACCTAAGTAAATGAAGACCAAAAAAGAAAATCTCAAAATTACATTGAATGAGACACAGAAGACTTGATGACTCGCAGGTAACAGAACCGGCCCAGGGCTGGATCGAGTATCTTAGCTGTCTCCACAGGGGCCACTTATTGGTGCATCTTTTGGATTTAAAGAAAGAGACAATGTATTCGTGTATGTCAGTGGAAGATGGAGTGCCCTCATCACTCACACCAGGTAGATCAAAAGAAGCATTTTAGTTACTATTATTCAATGAGGCAGAACTGGGACCTTGAACAGAGGCAGATGATTGTCTAGCTAAGAGCCACCTCGAACCAGGCAGAGGCCAGTCAACAGGTTCACTCCATAATTGGCTTTTGACTGAAGGTGAGAAGACTTGTGATGATTGTGTCCGTCCACAGTGGTGGGCTGTGTGTCCCTACACTTAAGAACATGATGTGCGTCTTGCCTTAGAAGACCTCTCAAAGAAACAATCTGATGATCAGATCTTTCCGAAATTGGTTTTCAGTCTCTGGTCTCTGAAATATTGCTGTCTCTTGATTGGATTAATTTCCGGCTAGAGTAATTTCTCAATTGGTTTCTGGCTTCCTCTGCCCCGCACTAACTCTTTCTTGCAGCATGAGCCACACACTAGTAATCATAAGCTCTTATTAAAATAAGTACCTGATTTTTTAAAGTCCCTTTTATGAAATGTGTTGGAGACACATTTTTTATTTCTGTCTGTCTCTTACAAGCTTCTGCTCTTCCTCTTCCACTCGCAACCTGGATACTCAGCTGCTTTTTCAGAGGCAGCACCATCTGCTCATAGAATTCATTGGGAAACTCATTTTTCAGGTACAGGTGTTGCCATGCACTCTCCAGGTGAGCTTTTATCAATTGACCCATGTAGTGGTTAATATTAAGTGTCAACTTGATCGGATTGAAGGATGCAAAGTATTGTTCCTGGGTGTGTCTGTGAGGGTGTTGCCAGAGGAGATTGACATTTGAGTCAGTGAACTGGGAGAGGCAGACCCACCCTCAATCTGAGTGGGCACCATCTAATCAGCTGCCAGCATAAAAACAGGAATGGAAAGCGCAGACTGGCTGAGTCTCCTGGGCTTCATCTTTCTCCCATACTGGATGCTTCCTGCCCTTGAACATCAGACCCCAAGTTCTTCAGCTTTTAGACTCTTGGACCTACACCAGTGGTTTGCCAGGGACTGTTGGGCCTTTGGCCACAGACTGAAGGCTGCACTGTCAGCTTCCCTACTTTTGAAGTTTTGGGACTCGGACTGGCTTCCTTGCTCCTCAGCTTGCAGACAGTCTGTTGTGGGACTTCACATTGTGATGGTGTGAGTCAATTCTCCTTAATAAACTCCCTTTCACATATACATCTATCCATGCGTCCTGTCCCTCCAGGGAAACCTGACTAATACAACCCCGACTAATACAACTCCGAACAAGGTTCACATTGCTTTTGCCTAACTGAATCCTTTCCTCACTTGGCTTTGTTGACACATTTTCTTAGCATGTGTTGTTAATACAGGTTGAGCTAGAAAATATTTGTTACTTTTTCTTCTCCAACTTTTATTTTCTCGTTCCAGTGATCAGCTGGCTCTCTACTGCTAATATATTCCATTGCTTGCTTGTTTTTTATTAGTTATGTTCCTGCCCTGAGAATCAAAATTGGTCACAATCCATTTTCACTCCCAGTGTAAGTGAAATCTTCTGCATCTTCCTAAGTCACCTGATAGCATCTGCTCCGTGTTTTAGCTCTGTATGGAGCTCACCCAGCCTTCTGCTCTTGGTAGCAACTGCCCTTTGCAATCTGACATTGCCTTTATGCCCAGAGGAGTTGATAATTTGAACATCCTTTCTTTGAATTCATTAAGATACTTTTACTTCTTTAGTTTTTTCTTTTTTTTTTTTTTTTTTTGAGACGGAGTCTCGCTCTGTCACCCAGGCTGGAGTGCAGTAGCACGATCTTGGTTCACTGCAACCTCCTCCTCCCAGATTCAAGTGATTCTTTTGCCTCAGCCTCCCGAGCAGCTGGGACTACAGGTGCACGCCACCACACCCGGCTAATTTTTGTATTTTTAGTAGAGACAAGGTTTCACCACGTTGGCCAGGATCATCTTGATCTCCTGACCTCATGATCCACCTGCCTTGGCCTCCCAAAGTGCTGGGATTACAGGTGTGAGCCACTGCACCCAACCTACTAAAATTATTTAGTTTTAAATAATTCTTTGTAGACTCATAACATGTCTGTATATTTCTGGCTTTCCAGCATGGTGGCATCTTTATTAGCTATTGAATCTTACATTCAAAGGCCAGCACATTTTCAAGAGTTTCAGAATGTTTTCTTCAAGTCCTGTGCCTTGCATCCAAAGACAAGCTCAAACTTGAGAGTCATCAGAATCATCTTTAATTTCTAGATCCCTCATAGCTTTTTTATTTATTCTATGTTTTGTTAATATTCTAACCTTTAACATCAGGTGGTTTCAGTCTCAATGGCTCTTCTCTATTTTGAGGCCATCTTCTGGAGTCTCTAATATAACATGGAGTTGAAGGTAGGGCTGTTTCCAACATTTTGAAATCCTCTTCAAACACTTTCATTCTCACAATATCTACTTCTGTGTTCTCTGGTGGCCCTTTCTTCTTCTGGTATGATACAATCTTCTTTTTCTTTGTCCACTGTTGATTAAAATTTTGGGTGAATTATTGAAAAGATGCACCTTCTTTTTTTAACAATAAAGTAGCTCTTTTTATTCACTTTGATTTGGATCATTGGAAATATTCAACAATAAATAAAACAGAGAAGGGGCTAAGGACAGTGGGATCTTGCTAACGTCATTCAAATGCATCCTGATCAATGCCCAGCTGTGGAAGAACACGGACAATGGCGAGCGGGAATAGAAAGCAAATTCTAAAACGCCAACAGTCCAACACACAAGACCTCATGGAAGAGAAAGTGCTCAAGAAACCTTGGCTTTGAAGGGGATTCCATGAAGGGAAGTAACTGTGCAGGAGGAAGAGAATGAACGCATGATCGCCCTAATATGCAGTGGCAGGAAGGCCCTGATGCAGGCTAATGTTAAAGCTGACATCCCACAGGTCAGGATGTACAGATACACCTTCTTACTAAATAGATTTTACAGCATTTTTCATTTGGCCTAGCAGTAGCCAATGAGACAAATCGCTCCACTGAAAAGTGCTTATTCTGAGCAAAGCAGATACATTTTCTAACAGTTCCCAGCTCCTGACCGGAACCTGGCATCATCTCTGCTAAATCTGGGTGACCAAGGAGTAAAAAGCCAGTCTGAGACTCGGCCAGTAATATCCACCTGGCTCACCCGCTTGCATAACCTCAACTTTGATCTGTGATAGGTAATGATTCTCTCTTTGGGGGAAATGTTGAGATTCCAAGTAATTCTTCCATTGGGGTGAGGAGCGGCAGCTCCAGCTCCTGCCTCTCTTCTCCCTTCCTGCCCACTTTCATCACAAGCTCAGCTGAGGCAATGTCGAGAATTGAGAAAACTCCTGTTTCCATATGAGGGTAGATGCTTACTGCACACCCCCTAACATAGGTAGCTCAGAAAACACCCAACAGCTGATGGGACTCTCAGGCCGCATGGTTGCCTGGGTGGGCAGTGGTAGGATCACGTCCACACGATTTTTAGGAGAGTTTTGTCCAGCTGGAAGGGTTTTCAATAAACCACCATAATACATCAGAGGTCTTGGCAAAGGTTGTTTCCGTCTCAATCTTTATTTTGTCTTTATCCTGAAACCACATCATTCTGGCAGTACTCTAGATTTGATCTTTGTCCCCTGTCTATACAGACTGAAGACAAGAAATTGTTTTGTTTTCCCAGCAGGTTCTGGAATCTCTAAATTCCCTCTCAATATTGCCACTTCCTTCCTGAGCTCAGGTCTATCTTGTAGGTCTTTGCCTTATGCAGCTGAGCAGAGCCTGGTTGCCCTCGCAGTGCTCTGCATGGGAGCACCTCGCCTAAGTTGGCAAGTTCATGATGTACATTTCCCCTCTCCTCCCGGTTACTGCAGGTAAACAGCTTTCTCAGCACTTTGTACTGGTTCATATGGGTGGCCATTCTCTTAGATTTAAACCAGTTCCCTTGCCTCGCATCAGATATCCCAAAGCCAATGCCACTTGTTTTCAGTTTTGGCTACGTTCTTGCTCCACTTACAGGTACCAATTTCTATAACAGTTTGCTTTTGCTGCATAACAAACCACCATAAAATCTTAGTGGCATAAAACAGTGTTCATGGGGCTGCAGGTGTCTGGGAAGTGGTGTTGCACTGTGGTTCTGCTTCGATGCCTCCACTCCACGTGTGTACCCTCTGGGCCCAGAATGAAAGGACATTCACTCCTGGGGAGGGTCTCATGAAGGCCATAGAAGCAAGGGGCAGGGAGGACAGGGAAGGCCTTTTAAACCTAGTCTCAGAACTAGCACATTGTCCACTTTTGCTAACGTTCTAATGTCCAAACCAGGTCACATGGCAAACCAGGAGAAGTGAAGAAGTGGAAAAGCAGGCTCTGTTTTTAGAGGGAGAAACTGAACAGTTACACGGGAAAGGGCATGGATACAGGAAAGAGCAAAGAATGAGGGCCAATAGTGCCAGCCGTCACGGTATTCACTCTCGGAAACAATTAATTACAGCATTGGGCTTAAAATCCAGGATCTCATGATCTGTATCAGGCCTGGGTGAAGCTCCTTTTGATCCAGAGGCCTGTTCTGCCCCCAACACCTAACATAAAAAGCCAATGATCACTCCCATCTGAAAAGTGAGAGAGAACCGGAGATGCCTCACAGTTACCAACCCCACTGGGCAGATGTTGCCAGGCCCCCTGCTCTGGAGGTAGGAACCTGCCTCACCTAAGCCTAGGCTCAGCATCCCGGCATTTGGCTCCTAAACCCATTGTTCCTGCTTGACCTGCTTTGCTCCTGGCTGCATTCTGTGCCCTGAAATCTAGTTTTTCTGTTATTAACATAGATACTCTGGCTTTCTTTTGACTGCTGTTAGCATGGTACATCTTTTTCCATCATCTTACTTTTAATCTATTTGTGGTTCTCTCTCTCTCTCTCTCTCTCTCTATATATATATATATATATTTTTTTTTTTTTTTTTTTTTTTTTTTGATACAGAGTCTCACTCTGTCGCCCAGGCTGGAGTGCAGTGGCACGGTTTCAGCTCACTGCAAACTTCACCTCCCGGGTTCAAGCGATTCTCCTGCCTCAGCCTCCCAAGTAGCTGGGATTACTGGCATGCGCCACCACACCCAGCTAATTTTTGTATTTTTAGTGGAGACATGGTTTCGCCATATTGGCCAGGCTGGTCTCAAACCCCTGACCTTAGGTGATCGGCCCACCTCAGCCTCCCAAAGTGCTGGGATTACAGGTGTGAGCCATTGCACCCCACCTGTGGTTATTTATTTATTTCATTTTATTTTAAGACAGGGTCTCACTTAGCTGCCCAGGCTAGAGTGTAGTGAGGCAATCACTGCCTACTGCACCCTTGACCTCCTTGGTTCAAGCAATCCTGTCACCTCAGCCTCCTGAGTAGCTGAGACCACAGGCATGCTAATTTTTTTTTTTTTTTTTTTTTTTTTTTTGTAGAGACGGGGTCTCCCTATGTTGCCCAGGCTGGTCTTGAACTCCAGAGCTCAAGTGATCCTCCTGTGTCAGCCTCCCAAAGTGCTGAGATTACTGGAGTGAGCTACCATGCTCAGCCCTGTGCTTTTGTAAGATTTAAACTGCATTTGTTGTAAGGAGCATATAATTGGATCTTTTTTTAAAAAAAAAATTATATCTGACCATCTATATCTTTTATTTGGAATGCTTAGACCATTTACACTTACTGTGATTATTGATATGACTAAATTTTTGTTTGTTTGTTTTTTGTTTGTTTGTTTTTGAGATGGAGTCTCGCTCTGTCACCCATGCTGGAGTGCAGTGGCCGATCTCGGCTCACTGCAAGCTCCGCCTCCCAGGTTCACGCCATTCTCCTGCCTCAGCCTCCCGAGTAACTAGGACTACAGGCACCCGCCACCATGTTGGGCTACTTTTTTGTATTTTTAGTAGATACGGGGTTTCACTGTGTTAATCAGGATGGTCTCGAACTCCTGACCTCATGATCTGCCCACCTTGGCCTCCCAAAGTGCTGGGATTGCAGGCATGAGCCACCATGCCCAGCCTGTTTGTTTTTTATTCTTTCAGTATTTTTTAGAGACAGTCTTGCTTTATTGCCCGGGCTGGTCTCAAACTCTTGGCTTCAAGCGATTCTCCTGCCTCAGCCTCCCAAAGTGCCGGGATTTCAGGCGTGAGCCACGATGCCCAGCCATGGCTAAGTTTAAAATTACCATCTTGCTATTTGTTTTCCAATTGTCCCATCTTTTTATTTGCTTTTTCCTCTTATTCTGCCTTCTTCGAACTGAATATTTTTTATGATTGTATTTTATCTCCTTTGTTGTCTTTGTTATTTTAATTGTTGCTTTAGAGATTATAGCAGACATCTTTAACTTATCACAGTCTACCTTCAAGTCACATTATACCACTTGACGTATGATATAATACATATAGTGTAATGTAGAGTGTAATACCTTACAATATCATCGTTTCATTTCTCCCCAACCCTACAGCTATTTCTACTATATATTTGCTTAAACGCATGTCATAAACCCACAATGCATCGTCATTATTTTTGCTGAACAGTCAATTATTTTTTAGAGAGATTTAAAGAATAAAAAAAGCATTTTCCAATTCCTTTCTCTGGTGCTTATGTCGAAGGTTAATTAGTTTCTTCATGTCCCCCCAATCCCTCTTCCTGTTTAACTTGATGCATGGATGTTATGTATTGCTTGCCCAAAACTTTGCCTTCATGAACTTCTTTACATTTCTTTGATGACAGAATTGAAGGGACGTTTCGTCACCATTGCCGGTACGTGAGAGGAAATAATAATATCTATGCCATTTGTCTTTTTATTCCTTTCAATAAACTATCATGGGAGCAAAAGTCTCAACCTTTGTTCTGATATAATTTGATGACTTAGCCTTTTAGTTTGCCTGGAAAATTTTTAGATAAACTGCAATATTATCCATGAGGGCACATACTGTCTATTTCTGTCTAGGATAAACTCAAAACCCATGCAATTGTGCAAAATCATCATTATACACCCATTATTTTGTAGGAATTCACTCTCAAGTGTTAATCAAGTTATTCTTAATTGTAGTGAACATAAACTATTTTACCAAAACACTTGAATGTTATTACTGTAAGAGCTCTTATAGTTATTTGTTTTGTCTACTGACATATGTATAAGTCCAAAGTAACAAGTGTTGTTGTTTATGACAATTAAACTACTAATGAATGCCAAGAGTTAACATTGCAGTTGTCTTTTGTGTGACCATCTGTAGCAATTAGCTTTTCTGTATAATGGAAACTAAAACCAACAGAATTTTCTGTCCCTGTTTTAAGCGGTATGAAACTAGGATTGATTTTCCCTGTTTATGTTAAATACTGAAATCATGCATTAAAAAAAATAGCTGCTTGCTGCAGGACATACTTTGCACCTGGCAGCTGAAACTGGGCCAGCTGAAATAGCTTCTCATCAAGACTCACCCCAGGACCCCACCCACTGTAGCCTCCACTCCAGAGCTGATGTCCCTAAACTCCACCAAATACCAACTGATTCTCCGCCTTGCAGTATCTGATTAAATTGTATGACCTAGGTCAAACCTGTAAAAACCTTTTCCTGTTTTCCCTTGTTTTAGACACAACTATAACTATAGAGCGATGTTATCCTTTCCTGTCTAATAAAATTAGCTTTGTTTGATGAACAGGCTTTCCTGGAAGATGGCAATTGACCAAAGAGCCACAATAACTGAGTGGCATATAATAGTAAGCTTTTATTTTGCTGATGTGTGTGCAAATAATGGGTTGGCTTTACCCTGCAGGTATTTAGATTATGGCCAACCTCAATGGTAGACTCACCTTTATGTTAAATATGCATAGCCTCAAGTACTGTTTTATATAATGATACCTTTAGGGGGTAATGATACGTTTAGAGGTTTCCTAAAAGAAAGTATAGGAAATTTAAATCTTACAGACAAAACTTGACATTTTGTTTATTGTACAAGTCTCTAAAGGGATCAAAAGATGTCATCTCTGTATTTTCAGTTCTATATCCTACAGTGCCTCATTGTTACAAAGATGAAACACAATCACTTTTAAAGGATTTGAGTTTAGAAAGTTGATTTACCAATAATTGGCTTACATGAATACATATCAAGGAAGAAAATTCCCAAACTGAGAAATATTAAATTTTTGCAGTCTCATTATATGATAATTGTATAATTATTTATTTCTTTGGAATTACTGTTTTTGTTTTTTTTTTTTTGAGACGTGTGTCACCCAGGCTGGAGTTCAGTGGCACAATCATGGCACTGCTGCCTGGACCTCCTAGGCTCAAGTGGTCCTCTCACCTCAGTCTCTGAGTAACTGGGACCACAGATGTCCTATCACACCTGACTAATTAAAAATATATATATATTGTAGAGCTAAGGTCTTGTCATGTTGCTCAGTCTGGTCTCAAACTCCTGGGCTCAAGCAATCCTCCCACCTCGGCTTCCCAAAGTGCTGGGATTACAGGTGTGTGCCTCCATGCCCAGCTAAGCCTCTTCTTTTTAATGATAAGAAAGATATTAGAATAATAAGCATAAATATAAGAAAAATAAGCTTTTATTCTCAAAACTAGTGCCTTGGAAATTGCGGAGGAGCTTTAATATCAAATCACTCATCTTTCTCGGTAGGTTGTCATAATAAGTGAAGTATCTATATTATACAGCACCATAATTTTCCTGTTAAGTAATACACAAGACTTTCTAAAATATAATAGTATGCTAGAAAATAGATTTGGGGTTTTACAATGGTTACGTTTATGTGTCAAGTTGACTGGCCTAAAAAATGCCCAGATAATTGGTAAGAGAGTATTTCTAGGTGCCTGTGAGGGCATTTCTGGAAGAGGTTAGTATTGAATTGGTATACAGAGTGAACATCCCCTTCACTAGTGTGGGTGAGCAGCTTCCAGTCTATTGAGGGCCATTTAGCACAAAAGGACAGAGGACGGCTGAGTTCGCTCTCTCTGCCTGAGCGGAGCCGTTGTCTTTGCCTGCACTCAGACACTGCACACCTGCTTCTCAGGCCTTTCAGCTTGGACTCATTATGCTGACAGCTTTCCTGGCTGCCCAGCTTGCAGACAGCAGATGGTGGGACTTACTGGCCTCCATAATTGCATGAGCCAATTCTCATCATAAACCTCTCCATATGTAGAAATATAAACATAAGTACAAATATATAATATCTATCTCCTATTTGTTCTGTTTTTCTGAAGAACCCTAACACAGTCGTGGATCTCTTTAACTTTCTATTAGCTTCTAGTTTTAATGATTAGGCTGTTTTAAACCTGATTATAAGTAAACTGTCTTAATCTTTGTACAGATGCCATATATTGATTTGCCCATATTCTAACTAGGAATATATTCTTCAAAATTCACCTTTTAAATGCACAATTCAAATTTTTTTTTTCTTGGCTGGGTGAGGTGGCTCACACCTGTAACTCCAGCCCTTTGGGAGGCTGAGGCAGGTGCATCACTTGAGCTCAGGAGTTCAAGACAAGCCTGGGCAATATAGTGAAACCCCATCTCTACAAAAAAATACAAAAATCAGCTGGGCGTGGTGGTGCACGCTTGTAGTCCAAGCTATTCTGGAGGCTGAGGTGGGAGGATCGCTTGAGCCTGGGAAGTGGAGGCTGCAGTGAGTCAAGATCACACCACTGCCCTCCAGCCTAGGTGATTGGAGTAAGACTCTGTCTCAAAAAAAAAAAAAAAAGTCTTTCTAGAAAGCATAATTCCTATATATCACTACTATCTCTTCTCAGAGGAAAATACATATAATAAAAGGATCAGAGGCCAGGATCAGTGGCTCACGCCTATAATCCCAAGCACTTTGGAAGTCCAAGGCAGTAGCATAACTTGAGCATAGGAGTTCGAGACCAGCCTGAGCAACATGGTGAGGCCCCATCTCTACAAAAAAAAAAAAAAAAAAAAAAAAAAAAATTAACCAGATATGGTGGTGGCACCCATAGTCCCAGCTACTTGGAAAGCTGAAGTGGGAGGATCGCTTGAACCCAGGAGCTCTAGGATGCAGTGAACTATGATCAGGCCACTGCACTCCAGCCTTGGGAACAGAACGAGACCCGGTCACAAAAACAATAAAAAAAAAAAAATAGGATCAGGTCACAGATGTTAAAACAGTTGCAGGCTTAAAGATCACTCCCACCTTACATATTGGTCAATTCCACTGAAACCCCAAAGACTTGGTGCTCAGATTGTATAATTCCATGTTAAAGAGTGAACTAAATATTTCTTGGTCATGGGTAGTTCAGCACTTACTTGAATGTTAGGATAATTCAGAGGAATTTCCCAACAGGCTTGAGAGATGTGCATTCCAAATTGGGGCAGGTGGCCTGAGAGCTGACATGAGTTTCTCATGTGCAGCAGCATCTTGTTATTTGTTGTAAGGGCTTCATAAACAGAGCTGGGTTTACAAGGAGCCTTATGGGCTCAGAATCTTAACTGCGATGTCTAACTCTCTAAGATTGTATCTTTGTTTTTTTTTTTCCTTTTTTCGAGATGGAGTTTTTTCTCTTGTTGCCCAGGCTGGAGGGCAATGGCGCGTTCTTGGCTCACTGCAACCTCCGCCTCCCAGGTTCAAGTGATTCTCCTGCCTCAGCCTCCCAAGTAGCTGGGATTACAGGCATGCGCCACCACGCCCAGCTAAGTTTGTATTTTTAGTAGACAGTTTTCTCCATGTTGATCAGACTGGTCTCGAACTCCTAACCTCAGGTGATCTGCCTGCCTTGGCCTCCCAAAGTGCTAGGATTACAGGCATGAGCCACCATGCCTGGCAATTATTTATTTCTTATAACCACCCTGATGGTTAAGCATTTTCTTCCTCCATTTTTACAGTTCAGAAAATTGAAGTTTGGGAGTAGATAACTTTCCTATGGTCTCACAGCAAGTCAGCCAAATGAACACCAAAATCCAGGCCTTTTATACCAAATTCCAGGCTCTTTCCAGTATACAGCTGCCACTGCCCACATTAGATAACCAGAAAGACCCTGTTTGAATTATTAAAATGTTAATTCCTAGAATTTGAACTCTGGGACACCTTTAGAAACTCAAACTCTCAAGTTGTCATCTATCTTCCACACGTGAAAATGGTCTTCCCCCCAACCTCAGAGCTTAAGGTCCCAGGGGAGGGGCATGTGATTCAGTCTCCCCACAGCCCCCACAGTGGGGCCATGTTCCTCAGTTGTATGCTTCAGCTGCCCAAGTTCAGTCGACAACGTTTTCCTCTTATTCCCACACTATTAGCATCACTGACGTCCACAAAGGGGCCAGCACTGGAACAGACCCTGAAAATACAAAACCCAGGCAGTCAGGGTCATGGAGATGGACAAAGGTTCAGTGAGGTGGTGGATTGTGCAGAGGGGATCACCAGACACTGGAATCACAGGGTGGCACTGCCTGCCCTTAACCCCTTCCCAAATGTCCCCCAGCCCTCCTCCAGCAGAACCAGCACCTATGCAATTAGAAGCCACAGTCCAGATGGCTGGAACTAGTTCTACTTCCCAACACTACCTGGACAGTGTGTTTACTCAATATGTTCTCCCAAAATACATCAATCAATCTCCTGATTTGAGGGTATTGCCAAATGAGTAGTAGTAAAACCAAGAAAAACTTTTAAATGATAATTTACAATAAGCACATCCCGCTTGGAAAGCAGGCACAAATGATGCTAAAAAGCTAGCTATTTACACTTCAGTTCTGGGTTTATACTCAATAAAGCAAAACCAACCAAACAAACAAAACACCAGTTTGTCCTAGAACTGTTAAGTGGAGTCTAAAGAAGTCAGACTTGGACAAGTGGTAAAGTTAGCAACGCTGACCTGGAGAAAACAACGTTTGCTACGCCTGTGGACGATTTCAACCCGCCGAGCCTTTTAGCTGAACCATTAATGTCCATGTTGCTAGTAAATTCATAATGCCTCTTTGACACGCCTGCATTACTAACCCAGCTCTAACCTACTGGCCACCTGTAACTTGGAATACTAAGGTGTACTTGGAAAACTAAGGAATACAAAGTTTGGAATACTAAGCTGGAAGTAGGGTCAACATTAAGGACTCTGCCACTAGATGGAGAAATTGTCCCAATCTAGTGCCATTGCAGTTGTGTTTTGCTTTTGAGAAAAAGCAGCGGGAAAGATATTTATAAATGCCATTTTGTTCAAAGTGCTATGGTAACCACACTTTACATTGACAAATGATAACTTTTTATCCGTTTATTTTATGTACAGTACTTTAGCTTGAATAGGGTGGACATCCCATATTCATCTTGATGACATCAGTATGTTCTAGGTTTTGTCTTTATCCACATCATCCATGAATCAATGTTGAGTAAATCTCTTAAAAATTACTTAACATCTTTTAAATTGCTGTGGCAATTAGCATTAAGTCTATGCAAATTTCACTTCCACTTTTGCAACTGATTAGATACAATATTAAAGTTCTTAATAGATTAAAATGCTTTTTGGGGATAAGGTCTTTACACCAGCTAAAATAAACAGTAAATACTCACAAAAGGAGGGGATTGACTAATAACTGGACCAATCACATTTTGCATATTGCGTTTATTTTGCAGAAAATGCTTTCTGCTGATTGTCTTTGGCTACTTTGTCAAAAGAAAAATATGAAACAGTTATAGTTTAACACAAGAGATTAGCTACATATGCTTAAAATACACACATTCTAGCGGGCAGAGCAGTCAAATTTTCAATTCAACTAAAACCTGCTGTCCTCAACTATGATTTTATTCTGTCCTTAACAGCTCAACTCTAACTACTTGAAAGCAACAAGGAAGATTAAGAGTGTGCTTTTTATCTCACTAAAGTAGGACCGGTGGAGTTTACAAATTCTGGTGTGCCAAAGTTGCCAATACACTGTATGAGAAATAAACCAAAAGAAGTTTCTGGACCCTGGCAAACATTTTTTCACTGTCAATCAGGTTGGGCTAACTGCATCATCTCCACAGGTGGGTTCATCTGTAAGCCACTTGGGACAGCACCGCTATTGCAGGTGTGAGCAAGGGATGCTGGGGCTCAGGGGTACAGCGCCGTGTGCTCCTCCACTGCTTTGAAAAGGAAGTTACTGAGGCTGCATTTCCTTCCTTAACCCGCGAGACTGCCACTGGGTACCTAGTAGGTCAATCCAGTCACCACTGGTTGCCACGACAAAAAGTCACTGTATCTTTCGGGACCTGGGCCTTGCTACTTCACATGGAAGGCGGAGATACAGGTGTCCATGAGGCTATGAGGCGGCCTTGGGCTGCAGCGTCATACTGGCTGTCCACGATGTCTGCGGCCGCGGCCGCCCCTTCGTACAGTGGGGATCCCGAGGAAGAGGGCGCCGAGACCGGATGGGTGAGGGGTGCGTAGTGCGCGGGGGAGCCCCGGAAGAACTGGGCCCCCAGCCCGTTGGATGCGGCTGCTGCCTGGGAGCCCGGGGTGACAGCGCCGTTGCTCACAGACCACAGGCTGGGGTACTGACTGCAACAGAAAGACACCAGTGAGCAGGGCCTGGGGCAGGGGCTGCAGGCCAGCTAAGGACGGAAAAACACACCAGAAATCCCATTCGGAGTGACTGTAATATGACAGTTTTTTTCTTTCAAACAGGTCATTTTCTCCAGATTATTAAAGGACTCACAAGCGCATTCTGTGATGTATAGAAGTTATTGTTGTATCTATTAATAAGAAACAAAATCATCAGGAAGATGACTGGAAAGATTATTCACATATTCAGAGCTCATGAAAGAGTGCTGTTAAGTTTCACTACGAAAGACTCAGACCAGGCCAGCCGCAGTGGGTGACGCCTGTAATCCCAGTACTCTGGGAGGCCAAGGCAGGTGGATCCCCTGAGGTCAGGAGTTCAAGACCAGCCTGACCAACATGGTGAAACCCCGTCTCTACTAAATACAAAAAATTGACTGGGCATGGTGGCGCATGCCTGTAATCCCAGCTACTTGGGAGGCTGAGGCAGGAGAATCACTTGAACCCAGGAGGCGGATGTTGCAGTGAGCTGGGATTGCACCATTGCACTCCAGTCTGGGCAACAAGAGTGAAATTCCGTCAAACAAACAAACAAAACAGAAAAGAAAGACTCAGACCAGTAGTTTGGCACTCTCATTCAGAATAAAACTTTTCAGATATTCTCAATCAAAAGTTACTGAGGATGGGCTTAAGTACACATGTTTTTATCTAGCACACCCCACCCCCACCACTGCAGTAATCTCACGATGAAGACCAGCCTTTCCTCAAACACTAAGCAGCAGACATTCCTTAGAGTAACTCCAGTACAGACACAATTCCCTGCGCTTTGTCCTGTTCAGTACATAGGTGTGCTTGCATGGTGCCCGGCAGCAAGAAAAGCACCTGGCAGTCAGACTAGGAAGCCATTCCCAGTTCCGCCTTTACCTAGCTGTGTCACATTACACTCTGCCCGAGACTACTTATAGGCTGTGTTTCTCAAGGCATAAAATGAGGAAGGTGGAAATGACTATTGAATTCTCCAGTCTAAGCACATGGAAGTGGATAGTATTCAATTATGGTAAGATTTTATTTTGGGAAAGAACCTTGTCTTTCTGTAAGTGAATAATGAGACCTTCTGTGGTATCAACATACTGTTTTAAACAAGTCTCAGTTAATCAAGGCAGATTTTTATGCCATTTTACAAATGAAAGCTTCAGGTTCTAAGATGCCCAATTAGAGCCACACTGAGACCCTTGGGTGGGGCCTCTGTCAGCAGCTCGCAGTGTGCGGGTCATCTGATCGGGTGCAGGCTTCCGGGGCGATGCTCCTGGAGGCCATGAAAGCTTCACTTGTTTACGCATCGTTGCTGTTTCTAACTGCAGGCAACTGAATTCTCATTACGAAGGAACGGTTTTCTAGACAAGAATTAAGATCGCAGGCATGTTTTGGTATTCTAGAAAATGAAGTACACTGCCTTTGAGGTCAAGATCACTGAATTCCAGGCTCGCTCTGCTGTGAGCTGGTCCAATCGTTTAATATCTCTGGCCCTCCTTCCTCCCTGGAAAATGAGGGTTGACTTCTAGCTTTGGTATTTTAGGTTTCTATATTCATCCTATGAAGAAATGTAAGACATTTACCAGCCTGCTTGATTTGTAAGCCTTTTTCCCTCTGCATAACTTGCAAGTTGGTAACAAAATAGTCATCATTGTTTACCAGTTACCTAGCACATATATTAAAGACTTCCAGCCTGTATCCATAGAAAAGCCAATAAATTCATTTCCTTAATTTACTAGCTCTTGTTGGAAAAGGTTCCGAAACGATCTCTTTAAGCTCTACCTACTAACCCCAACAACCCTGTAGGAGACGGGCCGAGGCTGGGTTTTTTTTTTACTACTTTCCTTTTATATGTGAGGAAACTGAGGTTCAGAGAGGCTAAGAGACTTGTCCATCATGTGAACCACTAAGTGGCAGAACCAGGATGGGGACCCTGGTTTCATTCAGGGATGGGATAGCGCAGCTCCCATTCCACACCTGGGTTGTAAAGGAGCCCAGTCCTTCCAGCGAACAGACTGCAAACAGGAACTCGGCAGTCATGTCACCTGAAATCCCTGGGCATAGCTGGATAATAAAGAATTCTAAATAAAGACCCAACCACCCACAGGGACCGAGGAGAATAAGGACTAAGGGCCCATAGGAATGGTAACAGCATGAGCCACAGGCAGAGCTCCCAGGATGCTTTGCACCACGTCCTGGACATACATTACCTGGAGCTGGTAGGTGGGCTGGCATTGTGGCTCACGGGGAGCATGCTGGGATGGGCAGGCATTCCAAGGCTGGACCAATTGTCATGGGATTGCAGCATGGATAAACATGCAGGTGAGTTGTCAGAATAGGCTAAGGGGGGAAGGTAAGAAAGTGCAATTATAGATGGTGTCTTCCAAGAACAACAAAGTACAGTGAAATATCACCAATAACTGAAGCTACGTAACACTGAAAACAAAATGTACATGGGATATTAACTGTAGAAAACAATCCGTTCGTCTACTTACGTGGTTATCAGGGGCAAGATTTATTGCCAAATGTATGTATTTGAAAACACACCCTGGTAAACCCAAGCTTTTTCCCTTATCATCATATCAGTAGATGCCCTGTAGACACTGAATCTTACAATTACTGGCTTGGAATTACTTATCTTTAAAAATAAATATAACTTTACCCTGCCTTTTTTCCAGTGATTACTTCATAAGAATGGGCGATAGAAACCATTACTCCAGGCAAAATTAGAAATAAGATCTTCCTGCCTCGGAGTCTAGCCTCTGGTTGAACAAGTCCCAGTGACTTCCTAACCCAATAAGGTCCTTTCATTTCAAATCAGCTTTAATTGCTTAATTGTTTTATGGTGTTCTTTAGCTATTTTCCTTCTTTTGGAGCCAGACAAAATTAAGTCTAGACATATACAGTGTTATAGAGAGAATTAGGCCAGGGGATCTTTATGGTCTATCCCAGTGTTCCTAATATTGGAACATGCATCGGAATGGCCTGCAGGGCTTTTTAAAGCACACTGGCCGGGTGCGGTGGCTCACGCCTGCAATCCCAGCACTTTGGGAGGCCGAGGCGGGCGGATCACGAGGTCAGGAGATCGAGACCATCCTGGCTAACACGGTGAAACCCCATCTCTACTAAAAATACAAAAAAATTAGCCGGGCGTGGTGGCGGGCGCCTGTAGTCCCAGTTCCTTGGGAGGCTGAGGCAGGAGAATGGCGTAAACCCGAGAGGCGGAGCTTGCCGTGAGCCCAGATCGCGCCACTGCACTGGAGCGTGGGGCGACAGAGCGAGACTCCGTCTCAAAAAAAAAAAAAAAAAAAAAAAAAAGCACACATTGCTGGGCCCCACTGAGAGCTGCTGCCTGTCAGTCTGGAGTGGGGCCTGAGACCGTGCCCACTCTCGGGTGGTGCTGAGGCCCTGGCCTGGGCACCGTATTTGGAGAATCACTGGTGTAGTCAGGAATTCTTGAGCCTGGCTGCTCCATCATTGTCACTTTAGAGAGGTTCATAAAACACTCAAACCTGGGCTCTCCTTCTAAGGATCGACCACGGTTCTGTGGAGAGGCCCAGGAATCTGTCATTTTCAAAACCTGGAGCACCAGCTCTAAGGCCCGTGCAAGGATGCAAGCCTCTGATCTGGGTCTCCGTGGTTGCTCCGCCAGCGGCGGCAGTGGCGTAGACATAAATCGAAGATCTTCTCTTGAGCTACTAAAAAACTGGGCTTGGGTGTGGGTTCCAGAAAACCGTCTCTTTTTTTTTAGATTCTAGACCCCTGCAGAATGCCTTTCCCAAAGTGGTCTTGCAGCCACCCACCAACCCCTGGTAGAATGAGGCTTAGGACTCACTTGGAGAATTGTTCCGATGAGCATAGGGGCTGGGGTAGGGTGAGGACCGGTGGCTCCTCAGGGCTGGGTACCTGTCACAGCCGTGCGTGGAGGGGAGGGAGAGGGCACCTCCAAACTGAGGATGAGGATTTGCAGGTGGACACAGGGTGCTGGTACCAGGAAGAAGCCACCCCCCTGCTGTGAGAAAAGAGAGTGCTGAGTAACCTGCATTAGTGCTCCCTCCATCACTCCAGAGAGCAGAGCCCCAGGGACTCCCTCCCTCACTGGCACCTCTCCTCACCCGAGAGCAGAGCCCAGGCCAGGGACTCTCCCTCCATCACTCCGAGAGCAGAGCCCAGGCCAGGGACTCCCCCCCCTCCAGCAGAGCCCAGCCAGGACTCTCCCTCCATCACTCCAGAGAGCAGAGCCCAGGCCAGGGACTCTCCCTCCATCACTCCAGAGAGCAGAGCCCAGGCCAGGGACTCTCCCTCCCTCACTCCAGAGAGCAGAGCCCAGGCCAGGGACTCTCCCTCCCTCACTCCAGAGCAGCCAGCCCTCCCCTCACTCCAGAGAGCAGAGCCCAGGCCAGGGACTCTCCCTCCCTCACTCCAGAGAGCAGAGCCCAGGCCAGGGACTCTCCCTCCGTCACTCCAGAGAGCAGAGCCCAGGCCAGGGACTCTCCCTCCGTCACTCCGGAGAGCAGAGCCCAGGCCAGGGACTTCCCACCTTCCCCTCAGGGGCCCCTGATGGAGGAAGCACCCTGAGTGTCCCATACTTAGGACATAGTCTGCCTCACCAGACATCTGAGGCCATCAGCCCCACACTCACTACCACAGGTAACCCAAGGCTTCCAATCCTATGTGTATCTGAGTAAACCCAGGAGCCTGGCCTCAGGCAACCTAAACTGTTTCCTCCTGAGAATACTCTGGATTGCTTTGAGATCTACTATTCCCCAAGGCAGGTCAGCTTTCCTCCACTGAGCATGAATACAATGTAACCACAGGCAGAGAACAAGTGAGAGACGCTGAGAGAGGTGGGGTGGTGCTTAGACAAGGGTGCCCTCCCCTTCTCCTCCTGCCACCCACAGAGACTTGGGAGCTGCCTTCCTAGCTGGGGGTAGACCCCTTTACTGCTCACTCTCCTGGTTTAAGCTCCCCTCATTCTCCCCAGGAGAATCGGAAAGTGCTTCCAAGACTCCCCCTCCTTCCTCTAAAACTACAATTTCTTCTCCACTCATTTTTTTCTCCTCTGAGACTGGGAGTTTCATTCTGTCACCCAGGCTGGAGTGCAGTGGTGTGATCTTGGCTCATTGGAATCTCCGCCTCTCAGGTTCAAGGGATTCTCCTGCCTCAGCCTCCCAAGTAGCTGGGATTACAGTCGCCCACCACCATGCCTGACAATTTTTGTATTTTTATTAGAGATGGGGTTTCACCATATTGGCCATGCTGGTCTCTAACTCCCTGACCTCAAATGATCCATCCAACTTGGCCTCCCAAAGTGCTGGGATTACAGGCGTGAGCCACCGTGCCCGTCCTCTTCTACACTCTTTAAGCTTTGTTGTTTTGATTGAGAAAAAGCAACCCCTAGTGGGACAACTACTGTGGCTTCCATTTCCAAACTACTAACAATTCTCCAGGCAGCACTGAAAGGAAGGGTGCAGACGTGCCCTCGCTGCCCAGCCGGCCCTGGCCAGAGCCGTGGCTTACTCTACTCAAGTGACTGCCCTTCTGGTTGTTCAATCAGCCTAGGAAATGATGAAAAATCTACAGAATAGAAAATCCCTGTGTAAGGAGGAGTGTGCCCTGTTGATTCATCCAGCCTCTTGACCAGCCAGCGCTACTGCGTTCATTGTTTAACATCTCCAAGTCCCTTCCCCGGGTGGAGAGGACGCACTAGGGTGAGACAGAGCATTTCTCCCAACAGATGCTGCTATATAATCCTCTATCCTGCACTCTGACTCCTGGAACTCCTAGAGGGAGCTAGACTTAAATCCAACTCTCCCATCCTCAGAGCCACAGGAGCTAGTGAGACATTCCTAGAACCAAAGGGCTAAGGAAAAATTTTGTTCCTAAGCATCATTGGAAAGATGGCTCTTCAACCATTAACAAAAGCCTCAAAGAGGATGTAATGAGCTAGATTCTCCTGTTGCCTAATACAGGAGAGTCCAAACACCCAGCTAGGTCTCAATGATTCACCCCAGGCATGGTGGCAGCTGCCTCAGAGCAAAACAAAAGCACCCAGGAGAGTATCCACAGCCCTGATTAGAGCAGAGGTTAGATGGGCAACACAGCTTCAACATCACAGGGCCAAGAGCCTTGCACGGCAAAAAGGCAATCTTACATCCCAGGCACACCCAGAAATGCCCTTGTCTTCTCCATCTCCACTTCCCAGCTCTCAGCAAGTCTAGTCCCGATGACGCAGAATGACATGACAGAGTGCAACAAACCGTACATTGGGAGTACCCAGGTTGCTGGCTGTCTCCGGGTTCCTCCATCATCTCTTTGTGATCACTTCTATCAAAAAAAAACAAAAACAAAAAGTATATAGAATTTTCAAAAATAAGGAAATTCAGAAAAGAGTATGTGCAGCAATATTTCATCTTTCTGCATACTTCTTTGCCCAAGGGTATTTATAGTTAGAATTATCTCACCTTTCCTTTGCATCAAGGAAAGCTTTTGCAAATGGATTGTACTTAATTTTAAGAGCTGTGATCTGAAAAACAAGAAATTGCATTTACTAGCATATTCCCTATTAGCCAGGGGAGTTAATTTGGCACCAAGAAATTGAGAAATGCCAGTACCACTTTTAAATATTCAAATGTAATCAGACTTCTTTCCACATATAGTTTTCTACTTGGAACTGAAAATAGCTGAGTAATTGTACAGAGTAGCATGCTTATGACAAATTTTCAATGTCAATGTTCTGAGTGGGATGCACAATAAATTTAACCTACTACTAACAACGTTCCATGTGTATAAATCAGAAATGGCTGAAAACACAAGCCAGGGCTGCTTAGGAAATAGAGACCTGGAAGTTCTAGTTTTTGGTCAACGTCAACACCAACAATGTATCCAACTAATCTCCAATTTGCAGTACTTTGGGGTTGGGCTTAGGCATATTTACAGGCACCTGTGCAGTAGCTTGTATCTAGTTGAGTCTTCACACTGCAGAGATTTGAGGGGTTGCCCCCCACCCTTTGGGGAAGACTTCCAAGGAAGGACATGCCCCTCTCTCACTCATGTCTTGTTCTCAAGAAATTCTCACACCATTTAACCTGAATGCTTTTTGGATCTTTTCATTTTGAGCACTGAGAAGTTGTTTCTAGTTTTAAACACTTTTATGGAGAATTCAAGGGAAAATGTTTGAATGGGGACTTATTTTAAACAGTTCTCTCCTGTGCTTCCATTTCAAGTTCCGGAATATTATTTGAAAGGGCAAGAAGCCTTCCTCTCAGTGCGGGTTAGCGCGTCTCCCCGCTCCTCCAGAATCTCCACGGAGCAGCACACCACACCGCAGCACACCGGGAAAGCGATCCCCCTCTGTCCTTCTCACCTCCTCGTTCTGATAAGCAGTCACCGCTATGAACTGGGTCTCAGGGAAGCAGTGGCTGGTGATCATGCGCTGTGGACCCCCAACTCTCACTATGTGGATTCGAGGCTCATACTTATGCAAGGAGTTCAGCATGATCTGAGGGAGACAGATACAGGATTGGTGGCACTGAAAGGCCTGCGTTAAAACAGCAAAACATCCATTTCTCCAGGATGCAGAAAGTCCTCTGGATCCCAAGAAAGTGTCTCTGCTGTTGAGGGAAGTGGGGTTCCCGCCAGGGGAGGCTTCTCCGCGGTTTCTATGTGCTATTCCCACAGCTTGTTTGGAAAAGGGATGTGAGATGCTACACACCATTAAAAGCAATGAATGCTCATCACAAAATCCTTTCACCTGGTGGAATAAAGTACTAAGGCTTTCAGGAAGGCTATAGACATTTTTAAAAGCCTGAGCTTGTTTGCAGTTTGCCTAATCTGGGGTCTGCCAGGAACAATCCCCGACTAAAGAATGTCCTTTAGAAAAGCACGATTTTGCAAGTTTGTTCCGACTCCACGCAGTAAGTACTGTGGAGCATGTTTAAATTTAAATGCGACTTTGCCATCAAGGCTGATATCTTTTCCACCCCTAGGAGAGTTTAGGGCTAGACACGGAAGTTCCCCCAAAGCTCCAGACCTTCAAAGGGGAGTGCTCCCGCTCCCCGTTCGCCATGAGTGGATGTTATCAGCTTAGTATAAACAGCGCTAAAGGCCTTATTAGAGAAGGCTGTGGCAGTTTCTCCAGGGCCGACTTCGCCTCCCGTTCAAGCAGCGTCCCTTCCCACAACCCCCGTGCAGAAGGCGCAGCGCGGCCCCTCCTCGCTGGTCCCAGACCTGGCAGCCTCCGCACACCTACCTGGCCTCCTCCGTTGAGCTTGTTGGTGAGCTTGACTTTGCTGAAGGAGACGGGAGCCTTCATCCAGTGGGCCCCGAAGTTGGGCGAGTCCGGGTGGATGTAGACGCAGCTGGGCGCCTGCGGCTCCGGCTTGCCCCCCGGCACCCATTCCCCGTTCACGTACTTCCAGCGATGATTGTCCGCCGCCACGAAGTCCAGCAGGAAGGAGTACATGGCGTTGGGGTCCAGGCCAGACACGTTCACCTTCAGTACCGGAAACATCCTCCTGGAAAACAAGGGGCGGGCGCAGGAAGACCCCGACACTGACCAGGTAGGCCAGAGGCAGAAGCTGGGCACAGAGGCCTCAGTTATTTCGGGGCACAGAGGAGCCCCCTGGGGAACGTCCGAGGGTGACGCCCAAGCTCCCCCTTCCCCGAGCCCTACCAGGTCCAGGTGGCCTCCTCACCATCTCCACGGCCTCGGGAGGCAGGGGAGGAGAGGACCTGGCGAAGGGTTTCAGTGCTGGAGGCCACATCCCGCGGGGACAGGCGGGGACCAGGGCGCGCCTCGCGGGTCCCGGGATGTCTCCGAGGTCGGGACCCTGGGGAGCGCGTTCCTCCTCCCCAAGCTTCCGCGGAGAAAGCCCCAGAAGAGGGGCTTATGGAAATGCACTCGAGGGAGTTAAGCAGAGCGGGAACAAACACAAAGCCCTCCTCCAGGAGAAAAAGGGTTCGACCTCCGGGAACTTGCCAGGACCCCAGGCTGCCCAGGCGCTGGAGAGCGCGGCGCGCGCGGGCTCCGGACGCGCACCCACCTGCCGTTCTTGGTCACGATCATCTCGTTGGTGAGCTCCTTGAAGCGCAGCCACAGCTCGCTCTCCTCCAGGCCCACGCGCAGTTCGCGCTCGGTGGGGTCGCCCTTCTCGCTGCCCGCCTGCAGCTCGCTCTCCACGGCGCTCAGCAGGTGGTCCACTCGGTACTGCAGGCTCTTTCCCGCGCTCTCGGTGCCGGGGGAGCTCATCCTCCCGTCCGGCTCCCCTCCCCGCCGTCCCCGAAGCCCAGACTCGCTACCTGAGATCCACCTTCCCCGCTCTTGGCCGCCGCCCTTCCGAGAAAAGGGGCCCCTTGGACCGAGACCTGCGACGGCTCCCGGGTCCCGGCACAGACCCGGGAGGAGGGCGCGGACCAAGACTTGGGGGGGAGGGGACGGGGGCAGAGGGGTGGGGAGAAGTTATTCCACTTGAACTCCCCAAGGCTCTACTAGTGTAGGTCTCTGGGGACCGAAATTCAGCGCCCTCCCCATAAATAGAGCCGCGGCGGCCGCGCTTGGGGGCTCGGCGGATTGGGCCGCTCACGCTTTGAAGTGCCGGGCAGCCGCCCATTGGCGGAGAGCGGCCATATCAGACCCAGCCGGGCGGGTCTGGGAGGCCGGGGGCCAACAGTGGGCTCCCGCACGCCTGTTTCATGTAAATCCTGGGCCCCAGCCCTGCGAGCCCCGGCCCAGCCCCTACACCCCCGCCCTTCCCCAAATGTTTGCACCTCCATCAAAGCGGAGGGGCAAGCCCCGGAGGAAGGTAAGCTGGACGCCCCGGCCCGCCCCAGCCCGCACTTCCGCGAGGGGCGGCCCGGCAGCCTGCGATGCTCCCTGATTCCCGCGCGCGGGGTCCTGCTCGCTTTTCTAGCGCGCCCGGATCCCGCAGCCGCGCCAGCCTGGAACGTTCGCGCGGCGTCACCTGTCCCCGCTCCAGGCGCGCCTCCCTCCCCTCCCAGAGACCAGTGCATTGGGCCAGGCTTTGAGATGCGCCGCGCTCGTCTCGCCGCACTAGTGCTGTTCTCGCGCCTCCGATGCCTCGACTCTCCAGTCTGGCAGTTTCCGGTGCACCTGTCCCCACACGTCCCTCGCCCACGGAGCCCCAGACGGCGTCACGAACACCCAGGATCGTGGATCAGCCCGCCCCGGCGTCGGGTGTCCCCGCGGCTCTCACCATCTGGAAAAGGAAGGTCCGCGCGCAGAGAGGGAAATGGACGGAAATAAGCAAAAGCAAAACGACCCCTTCTGGGAAGTGTCCTCGCTCTCATAAAAACAGGACTTGATGCCGAGGTCTGCGCGCGCATCGAGTGTGCCAGGCGTGTGCCTGGTTTCTGCTGTGTCATTGCTTTCGCGGAAGGTGGGAGAGGGTCGGGGCTGGCGGGGTGGTCCCGGCTAGAGGGACTCGGGGCGCTTTCCCCGCCCGGCCCAGCGCCAAGCGGTGTCGGCAGCGGTTGTTTTATTACCTTTGGGTGAGAACTTCCGTGAGGAGAGCGAAGGAGAGGTGACAATGAGCAGGAAATAGTTCAGTGGAGTCTCTTTAAACAGTAACATTCCTCCTAAAACGGGAGCCCAGGAAGGGGGAAGGAGGCAGAAGCTCCCCCTTCCAAGGCCTGGCTTTGCGCTTCTGCACACCTCGCCCATTCGCTGGACGAGGGCCTGGGGTAGCAGCCTCTGTTTCCCGGTCTCCTGAGCGGGCACCCCAGCCCCAGCCCCTCTAGAGAAAGCCAGCGCATCGGGTGGGGCAGCGGGTTCAGAGGAGTCTTGCGCCCTAGCAAGCGGGCTTTCCCGCGGACATAGTATCTGCTCCCCGCGCTGTCTCCCCTGCCCCCTGCCCCCTGCCCCCTGCCCCTCGCCCAGCCGGGATCGCTCCGGGGTCGGGAATTGCTGGGGAATCCGCCGGCTGGGGAATCCGCCGGAGGGATCCCCCCCCCAGGACTCGAGGGATCGACCCGCCTCGCGGTCTGCGGAGGGCTCCCAGGAGCCAGTCCCGGGGAAGGGTGCCTGCCGCCCGTGGGGGACAGGGCTCCTTCTCTCCCTTCTCCAACTTACGCCGACGAGTCAGGAAGCCGGGGCGTCTTGTCCGGGTCGACATTTCTCAGTGTCTTTTGATGTCTGGGATGCATGGATATTCCCAGGGGGCTGACCCGAGGGGGGAAGTTTCCTTCTGGAAAGAGGCACCAAAAGGACCTCATTTGCTCCTGACGCCGGACCCTCCTGACAAGCCTTCACTGGCCCATCGGGCCCTGGGCTTTGGGGGAGAGCGTGGTGCGTGTCACTCTCCTTACTCCGGGTATTAAAATGTCTAAGAGTTCATCGCTTTGGCCCAAGGCCTCCCGAGGATAGGATAAAAGGGAAAAGTGGAGGGGAGGTGAAGGAGGAGCGAGGGTGGGTCCCAGGCAGTTGAGGGCCCCGGAACCCAAGGCGCGAGAGCGAAACCTCTCCTGCGGCTTCAGGGCAAAGGAGTCCCGAAGGCCGGATCCCTCCCCTGCGCCCGGACGGCGTCGCGGCCGCTTTTCCCACAGTCGGGAAGCGCCAGAGGAGACTGGAGGGTTTAACAGATCGCTCTAAAACTGTTCCGAACAGGAGGGGCACGGCCAAATAAGAATACAACTTCAGCAGGAAAGAATATTCCGTTTCTAACATGCGTAGTAAAATTTCTGCTCTCCAGAGAGAATGTCTGAAGCATTGAAGAGTACGACCCAGGAACTGAGCCACCCAAGTCGGAGGAGGTAGAGGTTGGAAGTCACCGACTTTGGCCAGCACTTGTGTAGTGTCACCTGTCTTCACTTTCTAACGTTTATTTTTCCTCCCCTTTCTGTGGCTGATTTTCTGATCTTTGTTCCTCGGTTCCCAGGACCAGGCCCACTCCCTCCGCCTTTTCAGCGAAGGCTGCAGTGCATGACAGTTTACAGCCAAAAACTTCCTCCAGCCCGGCTATAAAGAATTCCCAGTTAATAACAATGCGCTTCCTTGGGAGGAAAGAGGGGCTGAGGCGCCGCCAGCTGTTTCGCTCCCAGGGTCTATCTCTCCTTGGGAAGCCCACAATTCAGAGAAAAACAAGACAAAGCCTTATGGCTGGGCCTCAGGATGCAACTGTCCCACCGAAAACATGCTTGAAACAGTTTGTAAGAAAACACACACACACACCCCACTCGACTCCCAGAGAGGCAGTTTTCCTGGGCCCAATCCCTTCTGAAAAAGGAAAGCCATTTATCTTTAGGAGCAGGCAACAATGAAGCTGTAACAGGCTCAAGGAGGGGTGGAGGACAGCCTCGCGTGACTCTTACCCCACCCTCTAGTCCCTTTCTTTCTGCAAGAAAAAAAATGAATTTCTTTTCTGATTATATATGTACTCCTTGTAGAAATATTATATATGTATCTGTCTTCATATATATGTAGAACAGTCACCCACAGTATCTGTGCGGGATTGGTTCCAGGACCTACAAAGATGGCAGAATCCAGGGATGCCTTAGTCCCTTGGCATGGTATTTGCATATAACCTATGGACTTCCTCCATGAACTATAAATCACTTCCGGATTACTTATAATACCTAATACAATGTAAACGCTATGCAAATAGTAGTTATACTGTATTGTTTTTTATTTGTATAATTTTTATTCTTTGATTCTTGGGGAGAGGGAGTTTGGAATGTTTTCTGTCAATTCAACCAACCGCGGATATGGAACCTGTGGCGCCGGGGGGCTGGCTGTGTGTTTATCTCTCTCTATGTATATAAATGCTAACCTGGAGCACTAAGCAATGTTCATATTTTGGGGTGTGTTCCTTGTCTTTTTTTCATTTTGTTCTTCTCATGAACTCCTTCTCCCACACTGACTAAGCGGACTGAACGCAAACAGTCACAAGTTCTACATTAGAGATAACAGCCGTGTTTCATGGCCAATAATTCTGCCACCAATTGGTTTATTTGTCTCTCTCATTAAAAGAAACCCAATGGCTTTTGTTATTGCTTTCAAAGGTGTGTAACATAATTCTTTAGAGTCTTTACCATTGAAAAATATTTAAAGCCCATTGGGTTGTTTGGGGTGGTTGTGGTTTTGTGGGAAAGAACAGAGACTTGGTTTTTTAAAGTCTTCCTCTCAGGACTAGGATCCCACCCTGTGCACAGCCGGCCCCTCCCTGCTGCTCTAGGGAGAAGGCTTTGTAATGTGCTCCCTGATCTGCAGGGAGGCAGCGGCCATGTGGGGTGGACACAGGGACTACTGTCAGCCTCAGGCTGCATCTCAAAACCAGATCCCATCCAGGCTATTTTTTCGGAGTCAGTGGGCTTTGTCACACATGACAGTGTGTGGTGGTTTTAGTGACAGGAGTTCATACATTAACAACAAACCAACCTGCCCAGTTGAATGTTTGGGAATGTGACAATCACAGACATTTCTCCTTAAAACTCTAGTGCTTCCGCTCCTATCTCTTTGGAATTCAAGGTTCTAGAGGAGTAATCGGTGGGCTGCTGGATTTTGATCTCTTCCTTGGTAGAGAAGGGTAGCTTGAGTTTTTCTGCCCGGAAGCTTAATTTTTTCAATCCCTTGTGGATGATAAGTTTCTTGGCGATATGTTTCAGTGGGAATCTGCTGATTTTGCTTGGCATGCAGGAAAAGCCCTTTCCAACTCAACAAGTCTCTTTAGTTCTGATTGGTGTGATGGTGAGTACTGTTTCCACTTCAGGAGTTATCTGTACTTCCAAATCTGAGGATCCTTGCCTATTCTCCCGCCTCCTCCCCCTGTGTTGTTTCAGCTCTTAGATCTTTCTGCATATATTAAATGGCTTGTGAAATGTTTTTTCGACACCACTCTGTCAATTTCCCTCCATGTCACTTTTGGTTTTTACTGCCTCCAATGCAGATTTTATTTCTCTGTTGTAGCCTCAGTTTTCTGGTAATCCTTATTTCCTCCACGTCCCTTGTCATCTTATTCCATGGCCTTCTTTCTAGAGCAGACTTTTTGCTCCTTAATGTCCTGTTTCTGTTTCTTAGAGGCCACGGTTCTCTGCATCTTCTGGTGCTCATGGTTTATTGTTTCCCATGTGTCTTCTGAATAATCGCTCTCCCCACTTCCCTTTTAGCCTTTTCTGGGAGTCTCCACCGTCTTTTCTTTTCCTTCTTCCCCCTCTTACATAGAAGTGACTGCCCAGCATGCCTTCTGCAGGGCTGCACTCTCAGGGGCCCTGGAGGGATGCCCCTTTCATAGCCACCTTGGGAAGACAGAGGTGTGGAGCCTGCCTTATTCAGGGTGAAACCAGCCCTTGATTCCTGGCAGAGACTCAGCAGGCCTTTGCTGAGCGGCTGCGTTGGCAACATGGAAATGCAGTAACATGTCTATCTAAAAAGAAGCAGTAGCACTGTACTCAGATCCACTGGACATATATGCTGCTGAGCACTTTCATCATGAACAAAACATCAATCCTTCACTTTTACTAAAATGCAGGATGCCTCTGAACCTCCAAGGGCCTTTCTCTAGTAACCCGCTCATTGATTCAAATAGTCAGGTGTTTTGGAGAGAGTAAAGGAAGGGTTTCCTGTGAAAATTGTGTATTAAATGAGACCTTAAGAATTACTACAAGTGAGCTATTCCTAGGGAGGCTTGAAGATGAGGGGGCAGGAACATGCTTGCAGGCTGAAAATGACTCCAGTAATCATGACTGGGGACCCCCATGCAATCGTTTAATTCATATTTATGTACCTGTGTATGTCATACTACTGGAAATATTCTTTCTCCCTCCTCTACAACTAATTCTGAAAAATCCTATTTTGGCCCTGAATAAAATATCTGGCAGAAAAGAATGTTGGAAATAAATGCGGGTAGATGTACACACACACGTACTCTGGCTGGACCAGCTCCAACTTCCATAATCACCATTTAGCAGGAAAGGTTGACATGATGTCCCTAATCAGAACACGCTGTGCTCACTGTTTTGAAGGGATCCCCAGGGCAGGCAGGCTCTGAGCTCTGCACCAGGGCCTGACACTTGCCGGAGGAAGCAGGGGTGGGAGGAACCAGCAGGAGCTCCCCAGAGGCTGCTGGGGAGAGGAGAGGGGTGGGGCTTGGCCCCAGAGAGTCCAGGGAGGTAGCGCTTCCTGTTGAAGAGCAAGGGTACTCGGGAAGGCCCAGTGGCGCTGCAGGACCTACAGAGCCCCTGGGCACATGAGGAAGGAGAGACTACGAGGTTTATAAAGTGTCCGAATCTGGAGCAAACTTGAGATCAATAAACTGAGAGAAAGACAGTCTCATCTGAATGACAGTAGAGACTCAAAAGTCACAATCGCCTACGTAATAATAACAAGTGGGATGTCACGGCAGGAGGGGTGAAGGCTGGCAGGAAATGTTAGGTGAGACCAAGTGCTGAGTATGTGGTGAGGGAACATAAACTAGGAGAAGATGAGATCAAACAGGGGCGGAAATGGATGGGATTGCAATACCCTCAAGGGAACAGGCAGGAGGAATTCTAGAAGAGACTTGCAATAATTCTGGAAATGGAGCACTTTAGAGGGTTCCTATAGAAATTCCCATCAATACTGTAGGCAAAGACAATGAACCAAAAAAATGTGATTGAATTATAAGAATACTTTGAAAGGACTATTGAAGGCTAGTGGAAAAAATGGAAGACAAGGGCAGAACAGAGCTGAAATCTGCAGAAGGACCTGTCAGTGGCGGGAGAGAGGGGAGGAGGCTGCAGCCTGGAGGTAATGGGAGGACCAGGGTGAGAGACAGAAGCTCAATGGGAAGCTAGGGCTGAGGCTGCCATGGGGGCGGGGAGTAAAGGGCTGTCCTCCCTACAGATCAAGTACCAGACTGATAGTAAAAATGGGACAAAGGGGAAGGACTTAGCACACCTGTGAGAACAGATTCAGAATCAGTGGTTCCCACCACAGGGACTCGCACACCTCAGAGGAGAAAAGCCCATTTGGAAATTAGAATTAGCACGTTCTACGACCGACACTCACAGCTCCAAGGTGACAACCTGTCCCAGCCCCAGAACCCTAGAAGGAGCTGACATTCACTGGCGCCTATTATGTGAGAGGAATTGTGCATACACTATCATTTAGGCATTGATGGGAGGTAGTATTCCCTCTTGTATATACAAGGCAACCCAGAGAAAGGAGTAAAAAAATGGAGTAGCATTTTGATTTCTGATTTGTCTTATTAAACACAGGTTATTTCCACTAGACTAGGTTAAATATGTGAGAAGTAGAAGCAAAGTATGTGAAAAGTAGAAAGAAGGTTTTTTCTCGCTTTCACCCACCATATTCATACAACCACGTATGAAAGGAATCTGGTGTGCTTGCACTCAAGTGTGAGTGTTTGGAAAAGGGAGGTGGTGGGGAAACTAGTTGACTTTAACTACTTTTGAAATCTAAAAAAAGGTTTAGTCATCTGAAAGACAATAATAGGAGCTGGGGGAAGAAAATCCCACCACGTAAATAACTTCCAATCCAGGCTGAGATGCTGAAGTATAACCACAGGTATGGAAACCAGAGAGAAAAACAGATGCCAAACAATGCTTAAGCCTGAACACATTATCCTGAGTTTCCAAAGAACCCCGTGAAGTCAGTACTGTTATCCCCTCCTTAAAAAAAAAAAAGGTCATAATAAAAGGAAATGTACATCAGAGAGGTGAAGAAGTTTGCCCAAGGTTACAGTTAGTGTGGAACTAGAATTCCAAGTTACGCTAATGGACTATGGTAATTCCAAAACAAGAGTAGGAAGACCAGGATTAACTCCTTGTATGATTACCAGCTCATGTATAACATTCGAACATGGCTGACTTCAGGAGCTGGATTTAGAAAGAAACCCGTATCAAGGTTATCACTACAGTGCTTCACTTGAGTGTTAGAGGGATTAAGATGAGAGGCAAAGAAAGGAAAACGGGGGGTGCCATAGGAACTTTGTGCAGTGCTGCCTGGAGAGGTTTGAATGCACAGCACATATTTTCACGTATTTCTCATGTTTGTGGGAAAGCAAAATTGTGTTAAGATGACCAAACCTAATTGAAACCTTGAAACCTAAAAATGTGAGAATTTTATTATTACAACAGGAAATACATATAGTGAAACATCAGTTGGCTAGTTGGCTAGAGTGCAGGACTAAAGATCAGGTAAATCGTGCCCTTAAAATGTGAAAATCATGTGGTATCTTTAGCCCGAGTTTCTTTCACAATTTATAAGGTAGGAGTGTTGGCTCCATACAAAGGTTTGTGAAGGTTAAAAAAATAGTTCTGGGTGTTGTTTTCAGCCATATCCTGAAGTAAGGAATGGTCCTCCTAAAATACATTGGTTCACTGCCTGCCTGGCATAGAACCACAGGCTTATTTTTTGAGTCTTTTATAAGAAGGTGCTTCAATTAACAGACCTGCAGAGGATGGAGGTCATCAGTATCTTCTTCACTCTCAAAGTGTGCTTCCGGGAACACCTTCCCTGAGAAAGGTGCACTGAATGATGAGCGCTCAGCTATTTCCATCATCCTTAGCTTCAAAACCTATGTCCAGTCTAGAAAATTCTTTTTTTTTTTTATTTGAGATCCCATCTCACTTTGCTACTGAGGCTGGAGCTGGAGTGCTGTAGCCCAGTCATAGCTCACTGCAGCCTCAGCCTCCAGGGCTCAAGCGATGCTCCTGCCTCAGCCTCCCAAGTTGCTAGGACCACTATATCTGGCTAATTTTTTATTTTTTGTAGAAACAGGCTCTCGCTATGTTGCCCAGGCTCATCTTGAACCCCTGGGCTCAAGTGATCCTCCTGCCTCAGCCTCTCAAAGTGCTGGGATTACAGGGGTGAACCACTGCACCCAGGCAAGAAAATTCTTTATAAGTATTTTGGCTTCCCTCTCCATTTGTTCTTTCATTATAAATAGGTTTGACAAATTTTCTGTGTTCTTTTGGAAACATTAATGTATGTATATCTCTCTGGGAGTTCAAAATATTGTCAAAGGATTATATTCTACTTAGGCTATTTTCTTAAGTCTTTTCTCGTCTTCTGATCACATGGGGAGGAGGAAAAGTAGCAACCTTTTCTTTTTAAAAAAAATACATGCCTATGATAGCAATAACCCACCAGGTGTCACAGTAGGCATTTAGTCATTGCCAATGGAATGGAAGAATACATGACTAAATTTTTAGTGACTCCTAGCTCCGTCCCCATAGCTCATTAACTTTTTAATTTTCCCAAGTGCCCTTACAATTCAGTCCACAGGAATATGTAATATTGAAGATTACAATTCAATTTTTGTTGTGATTGGATGCAGGAGGGGATTTATTCTGGCTGCTGTGTTGAGAATGACAGGGACAAGATTGGAGGTAGGAAACCTAACTTGGCCACTGCAGCAATTAGAGTAAGACATGTCATCTCCTTGGCCCAGTGAGGTGGGCAGGGAGAAGGGGTCGAACCCTAGGTAAACTTCAAAGGTGGAGCCCACAGGGTTTGCTGGACAGGTTGGATATGGAGGGTTGAGAGACATAGCCACGTGGAGGGGCCCATTAGGCCGTGGGATCTCCTGGCACTGAGGGTTGAGGTCCGAGCTGGTGATACATCCAGGAGTTGGCAGGACAGGAGTGGTATGGAGTCATGGAACTGGGTGAGCTCACCAGCGGAGGGCTCACGCCTGCATTTCCAGTCACAGGTCTAATGTGAGCCTACAGAGCTTTTAAGGTTGTCCAAAAATCACATCGGCCTACTTTAGAAATAAGGATCATAGGGCTGAGTGTGGTGGCTCACGCCTATAATCCTAGCACTTTGGAAGGCCAAGGCAGGTGGGTCATGAGGTCAGGCATTCGAGACCAGCCTGGCCAACATGGTGAAACCCCATCTCTATTAAAAATACAAAAATTAGCTAGGTGTGGTGGTGAGTGCCTGTAATCCCAGCTACCCAGGAGGCTGAGGCACGAGAATCACTTGAACCTGGAAGGTGGATGTTGCAGTGAGCCGAGATCAGGCCACTGCACTCCAGCCTGGGCAACAGAGCGAGATTCAAAAATTAAAAAAAAAAAAAAATTAAATTAAAAGAAATAAGGATCATAAACCTGGGAGCCAGAATTTCTTCCTGTGGAAATCTAGAGCCTTGACTGGTCATAACCAGGTAGTAGTGTGGCCGGAATTGGTGGGTTCTTGGTCTCACTGACTTCAAGAATGAAGCCGCGGACCCTCCCGGTGAGTGTTACAGCTCTTAAGGTGGCACGTCTGGAGTTTGTTCCTTCTGATCTTCAGATGTGTTCGGAGTTTCTCCCTTCTGGTGGGTTCGTGGTCTCGCTGGCTCAGGAGTGAAGCTGCAGACCTTCGCGGTGAGTGTTACAGCTCATAATAGCAGCGTGGACCCAAAGAGTGAGCAGTAGCAAGATTTATTGCAAAGAGCGAAAGAACAAATCTTCCACAGTGTGGAAGGGGACCCCAGCGGGTTGCTACTGCTGGCTCGGGCAGCTGCTTTTATTCTCTTATCTGGCCCCCCACCCACGTCCTGCTGATTGGTAGAGCCCAGTGGTCTGTTTTGACAGGGTGCTGATTGGTGCATTTACAATCCCTGAGCTAGACACAAAGGTTCTCCACGTCCCCACTAGATTAACTAGATACAGAGTCGATACAAAGGTTCTCCAAGGCCCCACCAGAGCAGCTAGATAGAGTGTGGATTGGTGCATTCACAAACCCTGAGCTAGACACAGGGAGCTGACTGGTGTATTTACAATCCCTGAGCTAGACATAAAGGTTCTCCACGTCTCCACCAGACTCAGGAGCCCAGCTGGCTTCACCCAGTGGATCCCGCACCGGGGCTGCAGGTGGAGCTGCCTGCCAGTCCCGTGCCTTGCGCTCGCACTCCTCAGCCCTTGGGTGGTCAATGGGACTGGGCGCCGTGGAGCAGGGGGTGGCGCTCGTCGGGGAGGCTCGGGCTGCACAGGAGCCCACGGAGGGGGTGGGAGGCTCAGGCATGGCGGGCTGCAGGTCCCGAGCCCTGCCCCGCGGGAAGGCAGCTAAGGTCCCGTGAGAAATCCAGCGCAGCGCCGGTGGGCTGGCACTGCTGGGGGACCCAGCACACCCTCCGCAGCCGCTGGCCCGGGTGCTAAGCCCCTCACTGCCCGGGGCCTGCAGGGCCGGCCGGCTGCTCCGAGTGCGGGGCCCGCCAAGCCCACGCCCACCCGGAACTCCAGCCGGCCCGCAAGCGCCGCGCGCAGCCGCGGTTCCCGCTGACGCCTCCCCCTCCACACCTCCCTGCAAGCTGAGGGAGCCGGCTCCGGCCTCGGCCAGCCCAGAAAAGGGGCTCCCACAGTGCAGCGGCGGGCTGAAGGGCTCCTCAAGTGCCGCCAAAGTGGGAGCCCAGGCAGAGGAGGTGCCGAGAGCAAGCGAGGGCTGTGAGGACTGCCAGCATGCTGTCACCTCTCAGTAGCACTGGAGGTAAACCAGGGGGATGTAACTCAGATCCTCAAGGAAGGCAGAGTAGGAGGAGGGGAAGCTGGAAGGGCCTGGGTTCGAGCGCGTTAAGAAAATTATCCCAGTCATCAAGGACTTTCACAACCTTCTCATGCGGTGATCTGATGGCTTGTTTAGAGATGAGGAAACCAAGGCACTGGCTGCTTCACTTCTTCCCATGTTACCAGGGAATGAAATGTAACCCACAGCCTGTCTGGCCAGCTGGAAACTTGGGGCCTGGTCTTTCCTCCCCTGGATCTATTGAGAAGAGACCAGAACCTTATCTAAAAGGGGCAGGTTTTAAAGTTGAATTGAAGTATGTGGCTCAAATATCTTTAAAGTTGTATTTGCTTACAAAGAAAATATGTTTTTGTGCATGGCATTTTGTAATAAACCCAGTACAACTAAGCTTTCCTCTAGCTTTTACCTTGCACTAGATGAAGTTGTTGACTTGCATTTTGGTACAAAGTTTATATATTTTTGTTTTGTTTTTGGCTAAACATTTATAGTTGAATTCACCTGAGTTATTTATAGTTGAATTCACCTGAGTTGAACTCACCTGAGTTGAATTCATATGAGCTCTATGGCTATGAGCTCTATGGCCCTTATTACTGTAATAAGCCATCATTTTTGAACAATAGCCTCACATTTTCTTGGTGGAGAGTACTAAAATTTAGAGATTAGATTGAAATTAACAGTGGTCCGAATTAATAGATATTTACCAGTTATTAACAGTTAACAATTATTAGAGGCATCATGTCTTTTCAGAAATCCTTTGTTCCCCCTTTCTTAACCAAAATGATTTTTGCCCCAATCTGTTGATTCTAATTGGACAGTCAAGGGGGTCTTGCCACCCAAGTCTTGATCTGAGATCAACATTGTGTAGGGAAGCTGAAGTCCTAATAAAATTAAATTAGTCTTTAATTAACTGACTACTTATTAGTGCCTACTCATCCAGACTCCCATTCCCAAAACTAATTTCCATCCTCCCCCATCACACCCATGGCACCTCTTCCCACACTGTGTGAGGGCATCATTATGTGGGTCCCCCCTCAACTGATTGTCATACATGTAACATATTAGACATGTTATTTGAAAATTAAAAACATATTTATATGCTATTAAAGGAGTTTGTTTAAGAAATAAGGCAAATGAGTAACCGGCCTCACCATTCTCTTCCGATGCTAGAAGGGAGTGAGCATGGTACTGTGACTGAGGATGCGGTTACTGAAAGCGGGGCTGTGACAGGCTCCTGGGAAGTGAACTTTGATGCAAAGGTAGCCTTCCAGTTCACCCCCAGGAAAGCTGTCACAGAGCTCACAAAACAGAATAGCTCACCAGCCGAATTGAGATCCTCAAATCACAAAGTTTACTGTATCCATTTAAACCACATAGTGAGCAGCAAAGGAACAGAGGCGGGGCCGGTCAGCACACCTGCGTGGAAGGTCCTCACTTCCTCATTTCTGCACCATCCGCACTTTCTGGCTCTCTGCTGCACGAGCCTTCCCTGCTAAAGGCATGGGCATGTAGACCAGACCAGAGGGCGATGGTTAGAAAATAGTGTAATGAACACATGGACAACATTGCTCCATCTGTCTCCCCACCTTAATCATCCCCACCCCCAGATGACTTTAGAGGGATTCCTGGACATCTCTCCATCTATAAAGGAAGCACTGCAGTATCCCTAAAACCTAGGATTATTATGTATCCCTAAAACCTAGGATTATTTTTGGTTAAACATAACCATAATACCATTATCACACCTAAAAATAATAAACAAGACCTCCTTAATGTCATCAAAAACTAGCCAGTGTCCAAATTTTCCTATTTGTCTCATAGATTCATGAGAAAATTATTATATCTTTTGATGTCCATGTGCAAAAGTTCCTGTAGGTGAATATAAACCTAGAAGGAAAATTTCTAGGTAGTGTCTATCTTCAGTATTTTTAGAATATGCTGAATTGTTTTCCAAAGAGATTGCACTAATTTTATATTCTAGTAACATTGAGGAAGGGATCCCCTGGCTTTGCATCCTAGCCAATACTCGACATTGTCAGATTTTAAGAGGTGTTCCAGTGTGAGGCATATAAAAAAGGATGTCATGGTTTTAAATCACATTTTTCCAATTTTCCAACAAAATCTTTTTGAGTATGCCATGGAATTTTTTTTTAAAATTACAGGAGTTTTTCTACAATGCCAATACTAATCATTTGTCAGTTTTATGAGTAGAAAAACATTCTCCTACTTTGTGACTGGTCTTTTCACTTCCTTAATGATGTCCTTTGTGACCAGAGATTCACAATGTAATATGATCACATTTATCACAGTTTTCCTTTCCATTTTATGCTCTTTGTGACTTTATCTGAAAGAGCCATTTCCACCCCCAGGATAGTCTTCCATATTCTTAATATGGTATAGCTCTACATTTTTACGTTTCAGACTCTAGTCCATCTAGCATTGACTTCCGTGCCTAAGACGAGATAGAGATCCAATTTCAGTAGAGAAAACCAGTCAACTCTGCATCACTGATTGAATCATCCATTGCTTCACCAAAGATCAGCAATAAATCTGACATAAATCATTTCTGCATCTGATTCTGGGCTATCTGATTCTGGGCTTCCTATTCTAATTCATTGATACTTTTTTCTGTCCCATTTTGAGTGCTATATAGCTTTAAATTAGGGCTTGATATCATGTAGGATATCACCACTTACTATCATGTCTTATCTATTACAGATCTTTGCTCTTCTATGTAAATTTAAGAATTCACTTGTCACGTTCCATGAAAAATTATTAAAATTGCATTAAATCTCAAGATCATACTGGAGAACTGACACCTTTTCAACATATAGGATTTCTACCCATGAAGGCGGCACCTCTGCTTATTTGGGTCTTTTTAAAAAATGTCTCTTAATAATGCTTAATAACTTTCTCCATGAAGGGCTTGCAAACATTTTTCCAAATTTATTCCTAGATAATTTTTATTGCTACCATAAATTGAAACTTTTCTTTTTCCCAAGGAGTCTTGCTCCGTTGCCCAAGCTGGAGTGCAATGGTGCAATCTCAGCTCACTGCAACCTCTGCCTCCTGGGTTCAAGCGATTCTCCTGCCTCAGCCAACCAAGTAGCTGGGATTACAGGCTTCTGCCGCCACACCTGACTAATTTTTTGTATTTTTAGTAGAGATGGGGTTTCACCATGTTGACTAGGCTGGTCTCGAACTCCTGACCTCAAGTGATCCACCCGCCTTGACCTCCCACAGTGTTGGGATTACAGGCGTGAGCCACCGCACCCGGCCGAATGGCAACTTTTTTTTTTTTGAAATGGAGTCTCACACTGTCGCCTAGGCCAGAGTGCAGTGGCAGAATCTCGGCTCACTGCAACCTCTGCCTCCCAGGTTCAAGGGATTTTTCTTGCCTCAACCTCCTGAGTAGCTGGGATTACAGGCACACACCACCACGCCTGGCTAATTTTTTTGTCTTTTTAGTATAGATAGGGTTTCACCATGTTGATCAGGCTGGTCTCGAACTCCTGACCTCGTGATCCACCGGCCTCGGCCTCCCAAAGTGCTGGGATTACAGGCATGAGCCACCACACCCAGCCAAATGACAACTTTTTAAGTGAAAGCTTTTTATTTTCCCTCAGAAAAATATTTACTTACTTGTATTATTTTTAAAAACTTTTATTTTAGGTTCAGGGGTACATGTGCAGGTTTGTTACATAAGTTAACTTATGTCATGGGGACTGGGCACAGTGGCTCACGCCTGTAATCCCAACCCCCTTTGGGAGGCTGGGGCTGGTGGGTCACCTGAGGTCAGGAGTTCAAAACCAGCCTGGCCAACACGGTGAAACCCCATCTATACTAAAAATACAAAAATTAGCCGGACTTGGTGGTGGGCGCCTATAATCCCAGCTACTTGGGAGGCTGAGGCAAGAGAATCGCTTGAATCCGGGAGGCAGAGGTTGCAGTGAGCTGAGATCACACCATTGCACTCCAGCCTGGGTAACAAGAGCAAAACGGTGTCTCAAAACAATAAATAAATAAATAAATAAATAAATAAATAAATAAATAAATAAAATTATGTCATCGGGGTTTGCTGTACAGATTATTTTTATCTGTTCCTCTCCTTCTTCCTACCCTCCACTCTCAAGTAGACCCCAGTGTCTGTTCCTCTCTTTGCATCCAGAGTTCTCATCATTTAGCTCCCACTTATAAGTAAGAGCATACACCATTTGGCTTTCTGTTTCTGCATTAGTTTGCTAAGGATAATGACCTCCAGCTCCATCTATGTTCCTACGAAGGACATGATATCATTCTTTTTTGTGGCTGCATAGTACTCTGTGGTGTACATGTACTATGCTTTCTTTATCCAATCTGTCATTGATGGGCATCTAGTTTGATTCCGTGTCTTTGCTATTATGAATAGTGCTTCAGTGAACATACATGTGGATGTGTCTATGGTAGAATGATTTCTATTCCTTTGGGTGTATAACCAGTATTGGGATTGCTAGCTTAAGTGGTAGTTCTCTTCTTAGCTCTTTGAGGAATCACCACCCTGCTTTCCACAGTGGCTGAACTAATTTACACTCCTACCACCACTGTATAAGCGTGACCTTTTCTCTGCAACCTTGTCAGCATCTGTTGTTTTTTGACTTTTTTTTTTTTTTTTTTTTTTTTTTGGAGACAGAGTCTCAGTCTGTCACCAGGCTAGAATGCAGTGGCGTGATCTCTGCTCACTGCAACCTCCTCCTCCCTGGTTCATGTGATTCTCCTGCCTCAGCCTCCCAAGTTGCTGGGACTACAGGTGCGTGCCACCACGCCCAGCTAATTTTTGTATTTTTAGTAGAGATGGGGTTTCACCATGTTGACCAGGATGGTCTCCATCTCCTGACCTCAGGATCTGCCCCCCTCGGCCTCCCAAAGTGCTGGGATTACAAGCATGAGCGACATTGCCTGGCATTTTTTGACTTTTTAGTAATAGCCATTCTGACTGGTGTGAAATGGCATCTCATCGTGGCTTTGATTTGCATCTCTCTAATGATCACTGATATTGAACTTTTTTTTCATATGCTTGTTGGCTGCATGTATGTGTTCCTTTGAAAAGTGTCTGTTCATGTCTTCTGCCCACTTTTTAATATGGTTGTTTGTTTTTTTCTTGTAAATTTGTTTAAGTTTCTTATAGATGCTGGATATTAGACCTTTGTCAGATGCATAGTTTGCAAAAATTTTCTCTTATTATGTAAGTTGTCTGTTTACTCTGTTGATAGTTTCCTTTGCTGTGCAGAAGCTCTTTAGTTTAATTAGATCCCATTTGTCAATATTTGCTTTTGTTGCGATTGCTTTTGGTGTCTTCATCATGAAATCTTTGTCAGTTCCTATGTCCGGGATAGTATTGCCTAGGTTGTCTTCTAGGATTTTTATAGTTTTGGGTTTTACAATAAATAAATCGCAACTTTTTAAAAACTATAACTTTTTTGTAATGTTTATGTAAACACTTTTATAAAATTTCATTGTGCAGCAAAGGTATGTAGGTAACCACAACCCAGGTCAAGAAACAGCACATTCCCAACACTCCGGAAGTTCCCTTCCCAATCACAAACCCTTTCAAAATTAACCATTTTCCAGGAAATTATGACAGTTACTTCCTTGCTTTTCTGTATTGTTTTACAAGCTGACATCCATGAGATAAATCGTTTGATTTTGCTTCTTTTTGAACTTTCATTAAGATCACAGGTTGCATTCTTTTGGGTCCACGTCATTCTGTTCAACATTATGATTGTGAGGTATGTGAGAGTCATTGGCATCTTCATTCACTTTCGTCGCTGTATAGGGTTTTATTATCTGAAATTTCCATAACTTATCCATTCTGCCGTTGATGGACACTGGATGCGTCCCAGAGTGTGACTGTAATAAACAGTGCTGCTCTGAATGTTAGTTGTCTCTTGGTGCCTATAGAAGCCTGCAAGGGATGTGCCTAGGGTGGAATTGCAGCATTCCAGGCTGTTCTATGCCCCATTAGGAGATAATGCCAATGGCTTTCCAAAGCAATGATGCTAATTTACACCTGCGGTGTTTGAGAATTCCGGTTGCCCCACATCCCTTGAAGCGCTTGGTATTGTCCATCTTTTTTCATTTTAGACATTCTGGTCAGTATGATGATATGTCATCGGGATTTTGTTTGCACTTCTGGTAAATAAAGCAGCTGAGCACATCTGCAGGTTCATTGGCCATTTAGTCATCTCCCTTTCCACACTTCCTGTTCAAACCTCCTTTGCTTTTCTCTATTGAGTTGTTTCTTCATATTATTTCTTTGTAGGCGTTCTTTTATATTTTGGATACAAGCCAGTTGTCAGTTATAAATGTTGTATTTATTTTATCTTACTCTGTCTTGCCTTTTAATTAACTCAGAGATGTCTTTTGACAAAAAAGTAGTTTTAATTTAATGTAGTCTAATGTATTAATATTTTTCTTAATGCTAAATGATTGTTGTTCCCGGTTTATGAACTCTTTCTCTATATCGGCAGAATAAAGTTATTTCCTATATTATATTTTAAAAGCTCTACCCTTTCGGAGGCCAAGGTGGGCAGATCACCGGAGGCCAGGAGTTCAAGACCAGCCTGCCCAACATGGTGAAACTCTGTCTCCACAAAAATACAAAAATTACCTGGGCTTGGTGGTGGGTGCCTGTAATCTCAGCTACTTGGGAGGCTGAGGCAGGAGAATCACTTGAACCAGGGAGGTAGAGCTTGCAGTAAGCCGAGATTGTGCCATTGCACTCCAGCCTGGGCGACAGAGTAAGACTCCATCTCAAAAACAAAAAAAGGAAAGACTTCCAACACTAAACCAGGAAGAAGCTGAAACTCTGAATAGACCAATAACAGGTTCTGAAATTGAGGCAATAATTAATATCCTACCAACCAAAAATGGCCCAGGACCAGACAGATTCACAGCCAAATTCTACCAGAGGTAAAAAGAGGAGCTGGTACCATTCCTTCTGAAAGTATTTCAATCAATAAAAAAAGAGGGAATCCTCCCTAACTCATTTTAAGAGGCCAGCATCACCCTGATACCAAAGCATGTTAGACACACAACAACAAAAAAAGAGAATTTTAGGCCAATATGCCTGAGGAACATTGATGTGAAAATCCTCAGTAAAATACTGGCAAACCGAATCCAGCAGCACGTCAAAAAGCTTATCCACCACGATCAAGTCGGCTTCATCCCTGGGACGCAAGGCTGGTTCAACATACACAAATCAATAAACGTAATCCATCACATAAACAGAACCACTGACAAAATCCACATGATCATCTCAATAGATGCAGAAAAGGCCACTGACAAAATTCAACAGCCCTTCATGCTAAAAACTCTCAATAAACTAGGTATTGATAGAATGTCTTTCAAAATAATAAGAGCTATTTATGACAAACCCACAGCCAATATCATACTGAATGGGCAAAAACTGAAGCATTCCCTTTGAAAACGGGCACAAGACAAGGATGCCCTCTCTCACCACTCCTATTCAACATAGTGTTGGAAGTTCTGCCTAGGGCAATCAGGCAAAGAAAGAAAGATCATTCAATTAGGAAAAGAGGAAGTTAAATTGTCTCCGTTTGCAGATGACATGATTGTATATTTAGAAAACCCCATTGTCTCAGCCCAAAATCTCCTTAAGCTGATAAGCAACTTCAGCAAAGTCTCAGGATACAAAATCAATGTGCAAAAATTATAAGCATTCCTACACACCAATAATAGACAGAGAGCCAAATCATGAATGAACTCCCATTCACAATTGCTTCAAAGAGAATAAAATACCTAGGAATGCAACTTACAAGGGATGCGAAGGACCTCTTCAAGGAGAATACAAACCACTGTTCAACGAAATAAAAGAGGACACAAACAAATGCAAGAACATTCCATGCTCATGGATAGGAAGAATCAATATCGTGAAAATGACCATATTGCCCAAGGTAATTTATAGACTCAATGCTATCCCCATCAAGCTACCACTGACTTTCTTCACAGAATTGGAAATAACTACTGTAAAGTTCATATGGAACCAAAAAAGTGACTGCATAGCTAAGACAATCCTAAGCCAAAAGAACAAAGCTGGAAGCATCATGCTACCTGACTTCAAACTATACTACAAGGCTACAGTAACCAAAACAGCATGGTACTGGTACCAAAACAGATATATAGACAAATGAAACAGAACAGAGGCCACAGAAATAACACCACACATCTACAACCAACTGATCTTTCACAAACCTGTCAAAAAGAAGCAATGGGTAAAGGATTCCCTATTTAATAAATGGTGCTGGGAAAACTGGCTAGCCATATGTAGAAAGCTGAAACTGGATCTCTTCCTTACACCTTATACAAAAATTAACTCAAGATGGATTAAAGACTTAAATGTAAGACCTAACACCATAAAAACACTAGAAGAAAACATAGGCAATACCATTCAGGACATAGGCATGGGCAAAGACTTCATGACTAAAGCACCAAAAGCAATGGCAACAAAAGTCAAAATAGAAAAATGGGATCTAATTAAACTAAAGAGCTTCTGCACAGCAAAAGAAACTACCATCAGAGTGAACAGGCAACCTACAGAGAAAATCTTTGCAATCTACCCTTCTGACAAAGGGCTAATATCCAGAATCTACAAGGAACTTAAACAAATTTACAAGAAAAAAAACCCCAACAAAAAGTGGGCAAAGGATATGAACAGACACTTCTCAAAATAAGACATCTATGCAGCCAACAGACATATGAAAAAATGCTCATTATCACTGGTCATCAGAGAAATGCAAATCAAAACCACAATGAGATACCATCTCATGACAGTTAGAATGGCGATCACTTTTCAGTCAGAAACAACAGATGCTGGAGAGGATGTGAAGAAATAGGAATGCTTTTACACTGTTGGTGGGAGTGTAAACTAGCTCAACCATTGTGGAAGACAATGTGGTGATTCCTCAAGGATCTAGAACTAGAAATACCATTTGACCCAGCCATCCCATTACTGGGTATATACCCAAAGGATTATAAATCATGTACTATAAACACACATACACACATATGTTTATTGCAGCACTATTCACAATAGCAAAGACTTGGAACCAACCCAAATGTCCATCAATGATAGACTGGATTAAGAAAATGTGACACATATACACCATGGAATACTATGCAGCTATAAAAAAAGATGAGTTCATATCCTTTGCAGGGACATGGATGAAGGTGGAAACCATCATTCTCAGCAAACTGTCACAAGGACAGAAAACAAAACACTGCATGTTCTCTTTTTTTTTTTTTTTTTGTGACAGAGTCTTGCTCTGTCGCCCAGCCTGGAGTGCAATGGTGCAATCTCTGCTCACTGCAACCTCCGCCCCCTGGGCTCAAGTGATTCTCCTGTCTCAGCCTCCCGAATAACTGGGATTACAGGCACCCACCACCATGCCTGGCTAATTTTTGTATTTTTAGTAGGGACGGGGTTTCACCATGTTGGCCAGGCTGGTCTGGAACTCCTCACCTCAAGTGATCCACCTGCCTCGGCCTCCCAAATTGCTGGGATTACAGGCGTGAGCCACCATGCCCAGCCAAAACACTGCATGTTCTCACTCATAGATGGGAGTTGAACAAAGAGAACACATGGACACAGGGCGGATAACATCACACACCAGGGCCTGTTGGGGTTGGGGGGAGGGGGGAGGGATAGCATTAGGAGAAATACGTAATGTAAATGATGAGTCGATGGGTGCAGCAAACCAACATGGCGCATGTATACCTATGTAACAAACCAGCACGTTGTGCACATGTGCCCTAGAACTTAAAGTGTAATAATAAAAAAGGAAAGCTCTACCATTTTACTTTTAACATTTAGATCTACACTCCATATAGAATTGATTTGTGTTTTTTTTTTCACCTAATTGTATGCAGTTCTCCCAGAATCTCCCAGGTATTGAAGAGATTGTCTTTTACTGTAAATTTTGTCCATAAATGTGGGGGTCTTTTTGTGTGCCCTTTATTTACTCATTTTGTCTTTTCCGGGCCTATTGTTATAGCATTCTCATAACTGATAGAACATTAGGCTTTCATACTCTGCCTCCTCTTTCTCTAAACCCCTCTCGTGTGTGGTATCACCTTGTTTCTCGGTGCTGTATTTCAGATCATTTCTTTTGCTCTATCATGATTCTATCTTCAGGTTTGCCTGATCTATTGTTCAGCCCACTCACTGAATATTTACTTTATTTTATTTTTCCACTCTAAAAGCTCTATTTCATTCTTTTTCAAGCATCCTTGATTTGTTTTCATAGTTTCCTAATATTTACAATTTAGAACTTCATTTTAAAATTTATTTAACCATATTAATAATACTTACTGCATTTTCTGTGTCTGATAATTTCCGTTATCCAAATTCGTTGTGAGTCTGATTTTACTGACCCTTATTTCTCTTGGTTCTGGGTTTCTACAAGAAGAAAAGTCACATTTATAATAAAAATATCAATGAAGTACCATGTTAATACATACTTATTTACTTGATGCCATCATTGCTTATCATAACTTTCAATTCAAGAGAAAGGAAGCTGCCATTTCATTATTTGGGGGGAACTTCAGCATTTTCTTATCCTTTTCATCTAGTGACGATACCATAGTTGAATTCTTTTTTTTTTTAGACAAAGTCTTGCTCCGTCACCCCGGCTGGAGTGCAGTGGCACGATCTCGACTCACTGCAACCTCTGCCTCCTGGGTTCAAGCAATTCTCCTGCCTCAGCCTCCGACTAGCTGTCACTACAGGCACGTGCCACCAGGCCTGGCTAATTTTTTAGTAGAGTGTTTACTAGTATTTAGTACAGTATTTAGTAGAATATTTGCTAGTATTTTTAGTAGAGACGGGGTTTCACCGTGTTAGCTAGGACCTTGTGATTCGTCCGCCTCGGCTTCCCAAAGTGCTGAGATTACAGGCGTGAGCCACCGTGCCCTGCTGAATTCTTAATCCACACAGTTGACCCCATATTGATTTACTGTCTTAGACTACTAGAATGAATAAAAAGAATATATAAGAATATATATATACACACACCCACACATATATATAGATATTCCTTATATATGTATTCCTTTTACACACACACACACACACATATATATATATATATATATACTAATTCCCTGGTAAGAGTAGTGGGTGGTACTTCCCCCTGGCACTTCACCTTCAGAGTTTATAAGGCAAAGTGCCAGGGGGATGTACCACCCACTACCTCTTACTAGGGAATTAGGAAATAATTCACAGCCCTCCAACTCCTGCCATTATCACTGGATTTCCATATTTCTGTCTCTGGGCTGCTGGCCCATCTACTTCTGAAGGCCCGGAAGCCCAGTGACCTCCCTCACTCAGCTGCTCCAAGCCAGAAATCCTGCCCTCTGTGTCCCGCTCTGGCCAAGCCTCCCACCCTGCCAGCACCCTGCCGCACTTCTCCCACTTGAATTTGTTCTTTGATCTCAGGGAGTTCCACATCCTCCATCCCTCTGGGCAGAGAAAAGGCAGGAACCATCCACAACACGAAGTGTCAGAACTGCTTGTTCTAGGGACAGGGGAGCTGCGGTCATCCCAGGAGAAGGAGGTTCACCCCTCCCGTGATCTACAAAAAGAGAGAGGCTTCTCTTCAAGATTGTATTTAAGTTTTTTTTTTTTCTATTCTTTTCTAACATCGTACAAGGATGTTAATATCAATTCATTTTTTTCTGCAAATATAAGGTTTGTCCACTTCATTCAACTTGGCGGCATTAACCTTTTTTGGATTACAGATCTCCTTAAGAATTTAACTTTAAAAAACACACCAGGGGCCAGGCGTGGTGGCTCACGCCTGTAATCCCAGCACTTTGGGAGGCCGAGGCGGGCGGATCACGAGGTCAGGAGATCGAGACCATCCTGGCTAACACGGTGAAACCCCGTCTCTACTAAAAATACAAAAAATTAGCCAGGCGTGGTGGTGGGCGCCTGTAGTCCCAGCTACTCCGGAGGCTGAGGCAGGAGAATGGCGTGAACCCGGGAGGCGGAGCTTGCAGTGAGCCGAGATCGCGCCACTGCACTCCAGCCTGGGCGACAGAGTGAGACTCCTTCTCAAAGAAAACAAAAAAAAACACACCAGGGAGCCCCTCTCCAATAAAATCACATGTACATAATTGTAGACAACATATTTTAAGGGGTTTACCCCTCAACTTCATGAATCTTAAGCACCCCAATCTATTACAACTTTGCCAACAGGTACCACATTCAGTGGGCTCTCTGAAGACTTTACTTGTAACTTTTTCACGGAGCTTACATTTACATTTACCAATATTCCTACCTCCTTTCCTGATCATGTGACTCCACAAGGCCATTTTTTTTCTTTTCTTTTTTTTTTTTTGAAATGGAGTTTCGCTCTTGTTGCCCAGGCTGGAGTGCAATGGCGCGATCTCAACTCACCGCAACCTCCTTCTCCCGAGTTCAAGTTATTCTCCTGCCTCAGCCTCCCGAGTAGCTGGGATTACAGGTATGTGCCACCATACTCGGTTAATTTTGTATTTTTAGTAGAGACAGGGTTTCACCATGTTGACCAGGCTGGTCTCGAACTCCCGACCTCAGGTGATCTGCCCGCCTCGGCCTCCCAAAGTGCTAGGATTACAGCGTGAGCCACTGTGCCTGGCCCGCAAGGCTATTTTAACTCAAACTGGAACTTGTGAACACTGGGGAAATTATGGAAACATTTTTTGAGATTTTGAAAATAGAGTATATACAATTTTGATGAGCATTTTATACTCAATAATTCTGTTCTGGAGGATATCTTGAGATCACAGATATTGGCTAAAGAAAAGAGCCTCTGCTTCTGGCAAGAGACACTAATCTACACCAAAATCAGTTATGAGATAAATGAAAACACATCCTTGTTAACAAAGATGTTGTGTGTCTGTATGTGTGTGCGGGTAGGATAAAAACAATCTCTCCTGCAACTTGCATGACAATCCAGAATAGTGACTGATGCATTTACATAGGCTCTATGGGTTGGCTTAAAGTTAATGTCTATAAAACATTATAAATTGATAGAATTGGGGGCTATCCTGGAAACAGGAACTATGCAGCAATTCCCTGGACAAAATTCAGGCAGAGTTCTGCCTTCAGCTTTGGAGCCACACCAGCGTGCCCGGACGAACAACATCCATCCCATTTCCAGAGGGCAGAAGTCAGTGCTGCCCTGAGATGGAGAAGAGCTTCCAACCCCTTACTAGTCATGGCCAGCAGCGAACATGGGGTCTCTGCGGGCCGCTCCAGAACCCAGTTTTCCTGGGCTTTGTAAAAGTCACCTGCCGTGCACTGCATATTTATGAGCAGAGACTATGAGAGGTACATTTTAAGATGCAAGATACTTTAATTAAACTATTAACTTGGCCGGCTTAGGCCTGTAATCCTTGCACTTTGGGAGGCCGAGGCAGGTAGATCACTTGAGGTCAGGAGTTCAAGACCAGCGTGGCCGACATGGTGAAATACCATCTCTACTAAAAATACAAAAATTAGCCAAGTGTGGTGGTGCGCACCTGTAATCCTAGCTACTTGGGAGGCTGAGGCAGGAGAATCACTTGAACCCAGGAGACAGAGGTTGCAGTGATCCAAGATCGCACCACTGCACTCCAGCCTGGGTGACAGAGTGAGACACTGTCTAAAAACTAAATAAATAAATAAATAAAAACATTAACTGTTCATTTCACTCAACCTGGAAAGGACTCCAAATAGAAAAGCAGGTGCTGACAAGCCTGAACCCCAGTGTTTTTACTATGCCACATCAAATTGGGCTAATGCTAAACATGGCTGTCCACAAACTCACTTTGCATGTGACCAGAGAACAGGCTGCATCTGGATCTCCCCCTAGCTGGAGGCAGGCACACCAAATGATGCAGCTTTGGGTCAATTTCAGCACTAGATGACAAATGACATCTACTTCTTGAATGTGAGTTTGCAAACCCTGAATTGGATACTCCGTGTGATTTTGTGTCCAGAACACAGGGAGGCCGTGGTGGTCACAGAGGGAGCGTGGGCTTCAGTGCCAAGCCTGTGTGATGCCCAACTCAGCCGAGGACCCGCTGGGGCCTGCAGCCTCCATCTCCCCTTCTCTATGGGGTTATTGGTCACAAATGTGAGGTGCCTGGCACAGGTGCTCTGTCATAAGTACGCTACTTAACAACTGCTACCTGAATGGATGTAACTTACTTTATGCAAAGAACTCAACATTCCAAGAGCCCGTACCAGGCCAGGCGTTCTGTCAAGCACCTTACTCACATTACTGAATGTAATCCTCCCAGGAAGCCCAGGAGCAGGTATCACTGTATCCACCACACAAAGGAGAAGACTGAGGCCGAGCTGGGCTGAGGCACGCAGGCCGTCAGGAAAGCGGATGCTGCAGGCCAGGCATGCTGACCAGAGAAGCTAGAATGCTCCTCTGATTCACTGTGAGAAGAGGAGGAGCGGGATTTATCTCGTGGAAGAAAACCTGAGCTAGAAGCAGGTGATACCGTGGGGAGCAGCACAGCCCTTGGCCCTCCCAGGGCTCCCAACATGGGCAGAGGGTGGTGGTGACAGAGTAGATGAGCAGCCATATTCGGTGCCACCAGGGAAGGAAAATGTGATGGGGACATGAACGGCCTCGGGGAGCCCAGAGCTGGCATCCCCTCCCCTACAGGCATCCAGAAAGGGTTGCAGAAGGTGGTGTGGGGCTGGCTGAGGCCTGCAGATGGAAACTGCCAGACCAAATCTGGAATTCAGGTTTCTTAGTTCCCAATTCCTTCTACCTTTCCCCTGCTAAATTCTTCTCAAACACTGTAGTGTGAGGGTTTGTTGTTGTTGTTGTTTTGCAAGTATTTCTCATTTCTTTCTTTCTTTTTTTTTTTTACTACTCACATGCCACATAGGGCCTCTTGGTGTCTTCTTGTCTTCTGATGAGAATCTCTGTTTTCCTGGCCAGGTTCTTGAATTGTAAGAAGTCGAGGGGTTGGGCATGGTGGCTCATGCCTGTATATAATCCCAGCACTTTGGGAGGCCAAGGTGGGCGGATCACTTGAGGCCAGGAGTTCAAGACCAGCCTGGCCAACATAGTGAAACCCCATATCACTAAAAATACAAAAATCAGCTGGACATGGCAGCGCATGCCTGTAATCCCAGCTACTCGGGAGGCTGAGGCAGGAGAATCACTTGAACCCAGAAGGCAGAGGTTGCAGTGAGCTGAGATCATGCCACTGGACTCCAGCCTGGGTGACGCAGCAAGACTCCGTCTCAAAAAAAAAAAAAAAAAAAAAGAAGTTGAGGGGAAGCAGTGCTGGAGGCTGTGGGCAGCCGGGCTTCTGTCCCTGTCTCCCTGGGCTGGACCGCACCCCACCAGTGTTGGCATGGGATGTGCACTCCAGCTTTGGGAAGCAAAGGCTACTTTCACATTTGTTGTTTTCGTTACATTCAGAATATGAAAATTAATTTTTAAAACAAAATGTGATAAAGTTGGACTAGTGATGATTATTAAAATGTGTATTTATACATAAAATTATTTGCTATTTTGGAAAATAGTACCTTATTGCCAAGAAATACCAGTTAGACCCCCTATGATCGCCTGTGAGTTCATCCCCCTTGGATGCCGATCATGGGGTGGCTTTGCCAGGTGACACCCACCATGGAGACGGAGGAAAGGGGGAGGGAACCCAGGCACAGAAAGGTGGTGGTGGTTCTGGTTTTGTTCTGTCTTTAAGGCAGATTCAATGTTAGATCTTTATTTCTCTAAAACCAAAACTGACTTCTCTGTCCTCTGGCCACCTCCACGTCAAGATCCAGAATTAAATCACCTCCACATCAAGATCCAGTTGAGTGCAAATGGACTGGACCTTTCTGAATCCTGCGTGGTAGCCACTGTCTACTGATGGCTTTTCTGTCTCCATAGAAACTCAGGTTATAAAGTCCAGTGCTACCTAGTGGGGAAACGCCAGACACTCACAATTCCAGCTCTCCGACTCCACGTCCCCCATGCCCCAAATCTAGATCTAAGGAAGGACAAGGCCTCACTTGTGCTGCTCCTGACCCACCGGACTCTGGCCAGACCTCCAGCTCTGCCCTCTTCATCCACATCTGCAAACCAGCCGCTCCCCTCCGCAGTTGGCTGGGGGTAGCACCAAACAGAGAAAAGCAAACACAGGAGAAAGCTGTCGGGCTCAGCACTCCTTGAATACACAGTGGCTGTTGTTATAATGTCCTCAATATTTTTTCTTGCTGGAATCCTTGGGCAGGGATTCATCTTGAGAGAAGGAGGATGAACAAATCCCCCCGCATCGCAGGCCGCGTGCGTTCTTGCACGTGTGCCTTGTATGGATCATGTATGAGGCACATTAAAACCCACCTATTATTAGAGCCACAGAAACTGTATTTTCCTTTTACTCTGGAAGAGAATTACAAATAAAGCCTGGCATCTAACGGGTCTAAACCCAAGAAGCCGGGAGCTGAAGGAGCACCCTCTGTGGAAGCAGATGCCTCCAGGGCCAGGTTAGGGTTTCGGTGCCCACTCTGCCGCTCGCGAACTGTGAGCTTGAATGTGCCTCCCTAGCCTCTCTGAGCCTCAGTTTTCTGATCTGCAATATGTGACAATGATTAGTTACTCACAGGGCTAAAGGTGAAGTGACATCACTTTTATGAAGAAGTTCGCAGCTTGCCTGGAACACAGAGGCACTCAGTAGTGCCTAGTTCTCTTAATGCTAATAAAAGATACAACTTCAGTGCACAGTGTCCCCTCCCCTCCCCCACCTACATTGTGGGGACAGAGGCCAGGAGGCTGTGCCCCACGGGGAATTCCCTTCAGACCTCGTCCAGCTCTGGAGGCCAGGGGAGTGCAGGTTACCGGTAGGCCTCGTCCCAGGTCGAATTATTGCCCTCTGGTGACAGTCACAAGGAGGTCTCTCTGCTAACACTGCAGTGATAGCTTCCCTGCACTCCCTCACTTGGTTCTCACGACAGCTCTGTGTGGACATGAAGTCATTCTTGTCCTTGCTGGTTCACTTTTGAGGCTAGAGGCTCTAGAGCCAATAAATGAATGTCTGATGCTCCCCAGCTGGGCTGACAGCAGAGCCATCAGGAACTCTGAGGAGGGCTGTGAGGTGCCCAGAGGGCCACAGAGCACCAGGTCGGGGCTGATTCCCCATCATGTGGGGGCAAGACAGGTGCCCCGCAGCCCTGCAGGCCATTTGTCTCTGTACACACCACACAGCAAGCACCAAGGCGGAAACAAACACACAGTCATCTTATCAGCTCCTAGGAACGGCCGCTGACAAATTGCTTTTCCTGGGAAAGCACTCAGGCCTATAGGAGGAGACGCAGTAATCAGAGGAAATGGTACCTGCCGCCGAGGCACTTCTAGTTCTCAAACAGCTAAAGAATGTAATTCAAGGAAGGTAATTTCAGCCCCAGTTTCTGCAGGAGTTGGTGAGTGAAGGCCAGAGATCCAGGAAGGCTTCCTGGAGGAAGTGATGGGGTAGCAGAAAAGAGGAAGGGGAAGTAAAGGGAGTGGGCCAGACCTAGTTGAGCCAAGTTGCCTGTCTTATTTGAGGGGAAGTGAAGTGGGGAAAGGAAGCGAGCACAGATTTTAGCTGGAATAGTAGAGGGAATGCAGTCTGGTGTGCATGGAGGCCTTCTGAAATGGTGTCTTCATGCCATGAGTGCTTTGGCATGGTTGTGAGCCTGGCCTGGCCCAGCAGGAAGGAGGACTTTTCCCCGTTTGCTATCTCTGAACCTCTCAGAGTGGCTGCCTTCTCAGGTCCTCCCTAGCAGGGAGCCCCAAGGCCAGGCTCTTCCAAAGGCAAGGGGCCCTGGCAACTCCCCACTGGCCAGGCCTGGTGGGCTTGCAGTGACCTCCGAGAGCTTTGCAGACCCCTGTCTGCGGACGCTCAGCAGGGAGGTTCAGGGTCAGCCCGGTCACTGTCTGTTTGGTCCAGGAATTGAAGCCCCTCACTGTGCGGAGAGGAGCATCCACAGGTTTCAAGGCTTCTGTTCACCCTTCAGTCTGCAAAATAAACAGACTTGTATAAATTCTGAGGTTGGCTGCAGACATGTCAACTGTTCTGAAGATACTTTGTTTTCCAAGAGTTTTTCTCGGTCATCTCCATGTCTGAGAATCCTAGATCTTCATGTCTCTATACACACACTGTAAGAAAATGTAATGTGCATCCATCGTCTCACACATTTGTCATTTCCTTGCTTTGGAGACATTCAATATCCTCTGTTTAGCTGTTTGATACTATACAATACATTATCATTAACCACAGTCATCCTACAGCAGCAGAGAGCACTGATCACTATACATTATATGTATTGAAACATCACCATGTACCCCATGAATAAGTACAATTATTATTTTTCAATTACAAAATATAATTTATAAAGAAGAAAACGCAATGCACATCCATCATCTCAAACATTTGTCATTTCTTTGTGTTGGAGACATTCAGTGTCCTCTGTTAAGCTGTTTGATACTATATTCTATATTATTGTTAACTGTGGCCATCCTACAGCCACAGACAGCACTGATCACTATGTATGTATCGAAACATCGCCATGTACCCCATGAATACGTATAACTATTGTTTGTCAAATATTAATAAAAAGTACAATTAAAAAAATGCAATACAAACTAAAGGGAAAAGAGCAAACAGGATTTTTGAAAACTTGTTCTTCCATCTTTTTAAACTTAAAATTTGTAATTTTTGTTAGCTACAAAACTAAATAGGATGTTTCCTAATCATGTAAATTAAATGCCATAAACTACTTCAAATAACTCCATGCCACCTGGAAGGAGCCTGACCTTCACTGAAGGTTAAGCACTAAGTTACTTGGAGATGATCCTTGGACTGGCCACATACGTTCCACCTGTCATCTCCTTTCGTGTGTGAGAAATATACATGGATTGGCTGAAGGAAAAGGAGACCTAGACCACCAGCATTTCGATCCAGCCCTGCTGTGTTTCTGTAATTACTTGGATTGGTTTAATCCAAACAAAGAGAATATTTTGAAGATGCTCAATGAAATTCTGGTGGAAAGGATGGCTGGCCAAGAGAGACTCTCCGATCCCCAGGAGCTGCCACACGCAGGATCCCCAGGAGCTGCCACACGCAGGATCCAGGCTCCCGTGGGAAAGCCTCAGGACCAGGGGCGGCATTTGCATTTCCGAGGCCAGAACACACTTTTCCTATATGTTGCCATTTCCCCAACTATTCAAGCTGATTAAAGGATGCTAGAAAATTACTTAAGCCCTTAAATTGCAAGAACAAAGGCTTGGTTTCTCTTTTCAACCAAAACTGCGCGGCTGCCTGATTCAAATGCTAATAGCCGGGGCCTGAATTGGTCACTAAATGAGAGAGACACCTCTCCCTGCAAATGACCACAAAGCCACTCCTTTGCAGCGAGAATCTGCAGGATTCTCCCAGTTGGACGTTCTGTTAAATTGCTCCATGGGAAGCATCCTCGCGGTGGGCTGGTTGATTTCTGGAGAAGAATGCCTTCTATCTGGCCAGGGCTGACTCTGGAAGAGCTAGGAACCACCCATCTCCCTTGTTGCAGAGCCAAGAGGACATTCCAGCAGATCTGGCACAGTTTTCAAATTCTTTGTTGAGGAAAAAGGCCCCAGTTTTAGAGCTGGTTGCTACCATCTCAACTCATCCTAATTTCAAAATGGCTCTAAAGACAGAATGTGGTTTCTCAGCTCCTTACCACCCCATCTCCACACCTCCCTTTGTACCCCACAGTCCTTCTACCTGGTGGGTGGGTACTGCCCGCCACTGACCAGATCCCCACTCCCTGGCTTGCTTCACCAACCCCCAGCTCATGAAAGTGGGCTTGGGGCCAGATGAAGGAAGTTCGAGTCCGAACTCTCCCATGTAGGGAGTGACCTCTGGCCAAGTACTGGGCTCTGTCCACCTGGGTACACTGTGGACCTGTTCAGTATCAGGGGAACAGGGAGGCCAGTCTTCACACAGCTGCAGTAAAGGGACACACAGACTATATGGGATTTGGAGTCAGCAGGCTAGAGGGTGAATTTTACCTCCTTCACCATCCTGACTCTGGCCAGACTACATCCCATGCTGAGCCTGAACTTCCTTCTCTGTAACATTGCAAAAGTAACAGTACCTATCTTGTGAGGTTTTGCTGAGTGTTAGACGGTATACAAGTATACTATGCATAAGGCAACAGGGACCATGCCTGGCGTGCCCAAGATTAGTGGATGGAGCTCCCATAGGCGTGCCGTTAGGGTAGACAATGGAGAGGTTTTGAAATGTCTCTCCTCAATCTCTATTCCTCTCTTTTGCCATTATTACAGTATGTCTTTCTAATGTTAAGTTTTGGATTTTTCTTATCTACCAATTATGCAATTGTGCTCATTATTGACTCTGCACCTACAGCCCAGCCCAGTGTGGTATTGGAAATGCAGTGTCACTGCTCAGGGAGTGATACAGTCCACGCTCTGTTGGCAGGTGCATTCCTGAGAGTTATTTCTAGTCTGTCAGTACATGCATATTTGGTAGGGGCAGTGCTAATTTTCAGTTGACATGAGTAATATAATTTGTCGGTTTCTAGTCCTGAGGGAATTGTTCTTGATTCTCAAAGATGATGTCCCCTTTTCTCTCACCTCTACCTTCTGCTTCCTAAGTTCCTTGACAGTCTCAAAGGGCAGGGGTTACTGTTGTTTACTTTTTACATTTACATTATGCCTGGTTCTTTCCTATTGATTAGACATATGTCCTTCCTTTACTGGGAAGTAGTTTTAATACCATTTTATAGAATAGCATTTCCTTAATATATCTAATATGAAAGACTGTGAATATGACTGTACAAAGTTGTATTTAAAATAGATTAAGAGCTAGGCACGGTGGCTCACGCCCGTAATCCCAGCACTTTGGGAGGCCGAGGCAGGCAGATCACCTGAGGTCAGGAGTTCAAGAACAGCCTGGTCAACATGGCAAAACCCTGTCTCTACTAAAAATACAAATATTGACCAGGCATGGTAGCGGGCACCTGTAATCCCAGCTACTCAGGAGGCTGAGGCAGGAGGATCACTTGAACCTGGGAGGTGGAGGTTGCAGTGAGCTGAGATCACGCCATTGCACTCCAGTTTGGGCAACAAGAGTGAAACTCCGTCTCAAAAAAAACAATAACAATATAAAAAAAATAGATTAAGATATGTTTTAGAGCTGGGCGTGGTGGCACACGCCTGTAATCCCAGCACTTTGGGAGGCTGAGGCGGGTGGATCACAAGGTCAAGAGATCGAGACCATCCTGGCCAACATGGTGAAACCCCATCTCTACTAAAAATACAACAATTAGCTGGGCATTGTAGCATGCGCCTGTAGTCCCAGCTACTTGGGAGGCTAAGGCAAGAGAATTGCTTCAACCAAAGAGATCGTGCCACTGCACTCCAGCCTGGCAACAGAGCAAGACTCCATCTCAAAAAAAAAAAGATTTTTAGAAAGGAACTTACCTTCTGAAGAATTCCATATTACAAGGAGATAGAACACATCTGATATAAGCATCAAAGATTGATTTTGCTTTGGGAATCTTTCTCATCTGATTTACAAATAATCTTGTTCTGAAAGAAATATTTAATATAAAAAATGTTTTACGTTCCTATCTTAACCTCTGCTTTTTGAAAAATGTTTTACATTCATATCTTAACCTCTGCAGCTAGAATTTAAGATTGCCAAGGATGAGAACTTAAACCTCTTTATATTGCCAACGTGCAAATGAATGTATTGCAATTGTACAGTAGGTACATACTGTAAAATTTTCCATGATAATGACATTTAGCACGTATTCTCCCCAGCTGACATTTATGATGCTTTGACTTGACCTCTGCCTTGACTTTCCAGTGTCAATTGGTCAAGAAGGTAAAGCTCCCACCACTGGAAATCAAGATGTCAGATAGAGCACTAGATACCTAAGCTAAGACTGGTAAAAAAGAGATGGATGTTGTTTAGCATAACACAATGAAAGATGGTATTATGTACAGTATTTAAAATAATATTTTAAAGATTCAAAAATAGTGCCATAAATTATGTCATTCTAAATTTTAAAAATGAGGAGAAAATAATTTTAAAATACATAAAGGTAGCTTAAAAGCTAAAATAAAACCCAATTGCATTCCAAGTAATAGAGTGTTAGGTTAGAGAAAATTTCAAACAGATGAAAGTTAACCAAGAAACAACTAGGAATATAAAACTAAGGGAAAATGAAAGGGCAAACTGGAGTGGTGGCTCACGCCTGTGATCCCAGCACTTTGGGAGACTGAGGCAGGAGGATTGCTTGAGCCCAGGAGTTCAAGACAAGCCTGGGCAACATGGCAAAACCCCATCTCCATAAAAAATACAAACAATTAGCTAGGCATTTGTGGCACGCATCTGTAGTCCCGGCTACTTGGGAGGCAAAGGTTGCAGTGAGCCAAGATCACGCTACTGCACTCTGCCCTCGGTGACAGAGTGGGACCCTGTCTCAATAAAAAAGGAAAAAAAATGAAAGGGCTAAGAGAATGATTGTGTAGCAGAAAATTCTGAGACCACCCCAAGGTCTGTGATGAGGAAACCATTATAGATAAATCCAAATGCGTTCTCATTTGGTGCTGCAAAGGATCAGCGCTATGATCAGGAATCATCATTTCATTTAAGCCAGATGTCATTTCACTTAAACGAGATGTAACTGGGCCACCAATAGTCATGGGCAGGTTACTTAAGTCAGGATTTCCCAGACTTACCTAATCATCAGAATCAAAGGAATGACATGAGAAGTGTGATAAAAATACAGGCTTCTGCATCCCAACCGGACCCCCTAAATCAAAATTTTAGGGGAAAGCCCTGGGCGCTGTGTGTTTTTCTCAAGTGCGCAGGTGATTGCTATGGTGTAGCCCATTTGAGGGACACTCTATAGTGGAGTATGGGTTGGGAAGAGCAACTGGAAATAAACAGAGACTGGGATATCTTACAGACAGCCCCAAAACATGCACCCAATTTACCATCGGATGCTTTGCTTGGTGAATAGGATTTAAAGCTAGACTGTATTAGTTATATGACAGGATTTGTTTCATCAATGAAATGCCTCTGTGTGCGTGCGTGCGTGTGTGTGTGTGTGTGTGTGTGTTTCCAGTTAATCCAGTTAGAGTGGTGGTTGTAACCTGGTCCCTAGATTTCTAAATACTTACGTTTATAGAATTTTATGGTCAAAATGAGTCCCTACCAAGAGCATCTTGTCAAACTCCCTCCTTGTCCACTGAAGAGCTGTGTGCTGTTTAAGTTGGTATATCCCTGTGTTTATGGGTACACATTTAACGGTGGGAGAATTCTGCAGCCTCCATGGGTCACCTAGAGCCTGATGAATAAAGTAAGCCAAGTCCAGTTGTAGTTTTCATAATCCAGGACAGTAAGTCCCTGGAGGAAGATCTGTCCGTTAAATTCCATGAGTTTCAGGAATTCGCACGGACCCTAAGATGCTCCAATATTAATAAGGTGACACACTGATCCCTGACATACTCTTGGAAGATGAAACCAGGCACAGCTGGCTTTGTGACTTGTTTTTCAGGTTAGTAAAGATCACTCCTGGCTTTTACTAACATTCACCCAGTGCCTCGGCCGGGCTCCACTACTGTTACCACGATGAAGAAAGCTGGATCTGCTTCCTTTCTTTTCTTCTCCACTACCGATTCTTCTGAGTTTCACTCTGAAATTCCAACACCTTGGGCCTTCTCTCAGGCTCACAGCGGCTCCATCAGTCAGGGCGTCTAAAGACCCTGTGGGTGGGAGGGGAAGGAATGGAGCCACAGAGACCCTGCGGAAATGATTCGGGAGCCCCAGGCAGCTCACCCTCCCTGTCCTTTGGGTGGTTTTTCTGCAGTTTCTCACTGTTGACACTTTTTTTCCTCTATGAGTCAAGAAAGAAGGCCTTTAGAGGGAAATGAGACAGATCTTTTTACAAATATTCTGCATTACCACGCTTTATTCATTCTATCAGCCAAGTGTGTTCCTCCAATTTTTCACTACAGTTTTAAAAGTAGAAAATATACCCTATTGTTTTGCACTGTTGGGGCCCATCCAGAGAGAAGGTGCAAGGTCCCCACCGGACTTCAAGGCTAGGATTCCGAGTGCAGCCGGAGTGGCCGGAAACCAAGTGTCAGTGAGAGCTCCCAGTCCCAGCTGTGAGGCGTGGCCCCATCGCTTCCCTAGCCGGCTTCTGCTCAGATGGCTCCAGAAGCTGCTCTTCTGTATCATGACAGCGTTTCATCATAACAGATGCCAGCTACTGCATTCACTCCTTTATTTTCTGGTTAAGTTTATACAAACGTATCAGATATACTGCAACATTAACAGTTCTCTCCTCATTTGTTTCTGTTATTCTTGGGGCTGGTTTCACAAGTTTTGGGGGTTTCAGTTCTTTTTTTTTTTTTTGGATACAGAGTCTTGCTTTGTCGTTCAGGCTGGAGTGCAATGGCACGATCTCTGCTCACTGCAACCTCCACCTCCCAGGTTTAAGCGATTCTCCTGCCTCAGCCTCGCGCGTAGCTGGGATTACAGGTGCATGCCAGCACGCCCGACTAATTTTTTTGTATTTTTAGTAGAGATGGGGTTTCGTCATGTTGGCCAGGCTGGTCTTGAACTCCTGACCTCAAGTGATCCACCCACCTCAGCCTCCCAAAGTGCCTGGGATTACAGGCGAGTCACCGTGCCTGGCCTGGGGATTTCCGTTCTTAATCTCCTTTCAGATTTGCCCATACTCTTTTCCTTCAGTCATCTCTGAGAGAAAACCCAGAGGTCCTTCATGGCTGGCTCAACTCACCATCACTCAGGACAGCAGGGCCTTGCAGTCTGTTGCACCGTGGAGATGCAGGGATGCCTCTATGGGCCAGTGGGGTTGTTCTGGATGGAAATCCCAGGCCAGCTCTTTTCCTGTGACTGTGATAAGTGACAGCTGAGAGCCTCCTAAGCCTCGTCAATACAGTAAGGACCACAACACTTAATCCACTGTAAGGATGAAGACACAGTCTGCAGAAAACTTGGCACATAGTGGGAATTTCATACGCTTTAGCTGGTTAAAGAGAATTGACTATTTCTGCCTTTCAATTTCTCAGGAGTCCCTTTTCAGGGAGGCTGGCTGCCTAATTTGGCCCGTCTACCTCCATGCCTCCTCCTATAGCCGTGCCCTCGGTGCCAGTTAGGCCAGCCTGACTTCTGTTCTCTGCAAGCGGCAGGCTTACTCCCACCTGAGGTTTTGCACGGGGTCTCCCTGGCCTGGGCCACTCTTCCATCTGATGCTACCACAGTTGGGTACTCTGACCTCTCTTTAATGCCCCTTTCACAAATCTAAGCCACCCAGGGACAACAGATAAGGAAAACGGAGTGGAAGCCTCACCACAGATGATGGTGCAGCGCTGAGAAGCAGCAGATTCGAGACAGACAGAGACCTGGAGGCGCTGAATGGAAAAAAGGAACAGAGGAGACAAGAACACGCAGACGGAACAACATGGGATTTGCACAGGCACACGACAAACACAAAATGCACAGCGGACATGCGGCTGCTGGGGGCAAGGCCAGTATGGGAACAAGAGGGGGTGTGTGCATCAAACAAGGCAGAAAAAAATGCAGCCCCTGGTCGCTAGGCATCGCTTCATCCTGTTAAATTCCCCAAAATAGCATGTATCGCTGTCAAACATGAGCATCAGGATTTTTATCCAAACAGGAAAATTTTCTGTTCTTTTAGTCCCAAGTATATGGAGCACACTTATGAATTAGGACATTATGACGGGCTCTGTGTAAAAATGGGAAGCGAATCTCTCAATATGTATTTAGTGAAATTAAAGGTACATTGAATCTACTGAAGAAGAAAAAACACTTAAGCCTGGGAAATTATCTTTGTGTTTTTTCCTAAGTGATTATTATTAGATACCAGAATAGCACCAAACTGGAAAAAATCTCACGATTGAAATATCTCAGAAACGACATTTCAATATATAAAGGAGACATCAATTTTAAGTGACAAGTAAGGAGAAATTTGGAAACAGAACATACAATTTAAGATTAAGTCTTTCAAAATAATAAGCAGCACTCTAAAACTGAAATCAAGAACGATTTTCATGACTATTTGAATTTTTTAAAATTAATTTTGGTGTTTTATTTTTGAGACAGGGTCTCACTGTGTTGCCCAGGCTGCAGTGAAGTGGCATTATCGCAGCTCACTGCAGCCTCAAGCTCCTGGGCTCAAGTCATCCTTCTGCCTCAGTCTCCCAAGTAGCTAGGACTACAGGTATGCACCATGACATCTGGCTAATTTTTTAGTTTTTGTAGAGACGGAATCTCGATATGTGGCCCAGGCTGGCCTCAAGTAATCCTCCTGCCTCAGCCTCGCAAAGTGCTGGGATTACAGGCATGAGCCACGACACCTGGCCTAAATATTTCTCAAAAATAAACCAAGAATGATTTTCAAGGCCTAAGAAAAAGACATGGCACTGATGAAATCTTGAAGACTTTTATTAAAAGTAATAAGCATAATTCATTCACCCAAAACTGACAGTGGAAAATCTGAATGTTTCAAGTAAGTAGAGGAAATTCCCCCAAATGAAGAGGGGATGACAGAGTCCTGAAGTTAGCTCCTGGATACCTTCAACGGCAGACACTGGAGAATTATTTACAAGAGGGCTCGACAGGCCTGCAGGTAAAACAAACAAAGCAAAACAAACAGAAACAAGAGAATAAACGTCAACACGGGCATTCTGAAAAGCGCAGCCAGGCTCTCTCTCTCCCCCCAGCCCAGCAGGAGCTCCAACCCCAGCTGCCATCGTTCCTCGCACCCCGTAGCAGCGTTGCTATTACTAACACTTACAGGATCTTCAAAATCTTCCTCCTGGCAACCGATGTGAAGTCACCACCAGGCCCAGAAAGTGGCTGTGACTCTCCCCTGGTGGCCAACACTGCTAGCTGCTGACCTAACCTCCATTACCCATCCTCTTCCTCACTACCAGGCCCGCAGTACTGCTGTGGGGTATAAGGTGCGCAGCTGAAGAAAATGCGTTTTTCCAGCCCCCTTGTGAGATGGGGTGGCCCTATGACCACGCTCTGATCAGCAGAATGTCAGTGAAGCTTTTGGGTGGAGATTCCAGAAGCTTCCTGAGAATAGGGCTGGCGGGATGGCCAGGGATCCCCTCTGTCCCAGGCCCTCTACCGCAGAGGTAGTATGAGGTCAGGAGCAGGAAGTCCCCGCCAGCACCAGGCAAGAGCGAGCAGCACCATGGGGTCCCCAAGCCAGCCAGGGACTCTCAGCGACCGGAGAGAAAGGCAAGCCCTGCGTTCTCGCAGGTGACTCTTTTCTGGAGGCGGTTTCAGTTTTGCGGTGCTGAATCCAGTTCTGTAAGGGAAGAAAAAGTTATTTCCTCACCCATTGCTAGGTTTATGGCTGAGACACCTATCATAAAAGACAGATAAACAAGAGAAAAGCAGGCGAATTTATTTTATTGTATGTAATTTTTACAAGACGTAAGCATCTTTAGATATGAAGACCAAAAGGCACAGGGAGGCCTGTGTATCTTTAGGCTAAGCTTGATGGAGAGAGGACAGTGGTGGAAAAGGGTGAGTACACAGAGCGGGTGTCACCTGATGGCAGTGAACTGCGGGAATATGCAAGGTGCCAGATTTCAGGGTCTTGTGTCCCAAACCCCATTAGTGTCTAACTCAGTGTGAATATAACCGCTGGGACGCCAGCAAGGGTCTCTTTGGAAATTGCCAGAGCGCGCCACCGCCTCTGCCGAGTCACTGGGCTTCTGTGTTATGATGGATGCTGTATTTGTCATCCATCATTTGTGGTGTGTTGTAAAGCACCACAAACTGGGTGCCTTTAGACAACAGAAATTTGTTCCCTTACAGTTCTGGATCCCAGAAGTCTGACATCACGGTATCGGCAGGGCCGTGCTACCTCCTGGGAAGCTTCCCTCCCCTCTTCCCTCTTCTGGCATTGCTGGTGCGTCAGCCCAGTCTCCACCTCTGTCTTCACACAGCCATGACCCCATGTGTCTCTCCTCCTCTTCAGATATCCTTCAGTAAGGACATCAGTCATGTTGGATTAAGACCTACCCTGCTGACCTCATCCTAGCTCACATCTTGATGTCATCTGCAAAAATCCTATTTCCAAAGAAGGCCACTTCACAGGCCCCAGGACTTAGGATTTTAATGTATCTTTTGCAACAAACACCTTAGCGAAATTTCTTGCAACACACACCTTGGTTTAATGTTCTTGAACTAATCCACTGGCCTCCGGGACTCAGGCATAGCTCTTTGGGCCTCTCAAACTGGCCTGATGTCCTGGGAACAAATTTGCACTGTGCCTAATCTTGGGCTGAGAATTTTTGCCAGAAAGCTCTGGTCTCTCATGTGCCAGGCAGGCCCATCCTTCCAGTCCTCCAGGCAAAGCGAATCTGAACTGTGTTAGTTCTAGGCTGTGCCAAGTCCAGGCTCCCTGAGGTTTCTTCGCTGCCTTTATATTTATAGATCTTTAAAAAAAAAAAAAAAAAAAAAAAAAGATAGGGTTTCTGGTATGGTTTGGCTGTGTTCCCACCCATATCTCATCTTGAATTGTAGCTCCCATCACGCCCACATGTTGTGGGAGGGACTTGGTAAGAGATAATTGTATCACGGGGCAGTTCCCCCGTACTGTTCTCATGGCAGTGGGTAAGTCTCACGAGATCTGATGGTTTTCTACGAGGAAAACGCTTTTGCTTGGTCCTCATTCTCTCTTGTCTGCTGCTATGTAAGGCATGCCTTTCGCCTTCCACTAGGATTGCGAGGCCTCCCCAGCCGTGTGGAACTGTGAGTCCATTAAACTTCTCTTTCTTTTCACCAACAGGGTGAAAACAGACTAATACAGTTTCTCCCCGCTTCCCTGAAGACCCACCAGTGTCAGAGGAAGGCGAGCTCACAGCCCAGGGCACCTGGGACTCAGCTCACTTCAAGGGTAAAAAATCTCTTTGAAGTCCCATGTTTTACTCAAAAATCTCGTTAACTTTCCTTTTACTGCTTAAAGTACTTGTGTTTGCTTCCTTGTTGGAAGAATGGTTTTTTGAGCATATCTTCAGGTGCAGTCAATGCCCAGGAATTGCGCATTACCCGCTCTTGAAGGGCGCCCTTCTCCGCAGTCCCTGGGGGTGCTTCCCCTGCGTGAGAAGCACAGGTCTTTCCTGTTAGGGGTTAGGGTTAGGGTTAAGCCCTCGTGTCCCATCCTGGATTTGATCTCTACCACCCTGTGGAATGACAAGAAATCTATTTCATTTAAAAAAAAAAAAAGTTAAACAGCTTTCAAAAGTAAAAAAAATATATATATTATTATTTTAATTTCTGAAACAATTTTTATAACAACTGTTCCAGTTTGTATTCCCATGGGAAACATACGAGAGTTTTAGTTGCTCCACATCCTTATTAGCACTCGGTATTGTGAGGTTTGGGTTTTTTGTGATGCGAGTCATTCAGCTAGGTGTACGGTGTTAGGCCATTTTTATTTTAATTTGCATTCACCAGTGAAAATTGATTTTGAGCATCTTTTTATTTGCCATCCATATGTTTTCTTTGGTGAAGTGTCTGTTCAGTTCTTTGCCTGTTTTTTTTTTTTTTTTTTTTTTGAGACGGGGTCTCACTCTTTCGCCCAGCCCGGAGTGCAGTGGCGCAATCTCGGCTCACTGCAAGCTCCGCCTCCTGGGTTCACGCCATTCTCCTGCCTCAGCCCCGCGAGTAGCTGGGACTACAGGCGCCCGCCACTGCGCCCGGCTAATTTTTTGTATTTTTAGTAGAGACAGGGTTTCACCATGTTAATCAGGATGGTCTCGATCTCCTGACCTCGTGATCCGCCCGCCTCGGCCTCCCAAAGTGCTGGGATTACAGGCGTGAGCCACCACGCCCGACCCTGAAACAATTTTTAAATCAAAAAAATTTTTTTAAATAAATTGGGTTTTTGTCCCCCATTCCTGGCACACAGCCCCTAAACGCCTTTCCTGTGTGTCAGGGCTGTCTTTGATGTTGGCCAGGAGCCCCTTCCCATCACACCTGAGTGCCTGCTAACAAAGTAAGCAAGGCTGGGTCCTGGGACAGCCTCAGGATGGGGTGGGCATGAGAAAGACCATGCCAGTAGAGGGTGGGAACTTTCAGCCTCACCCACCTGCCTCTGGGAAAGGGGGTAGGGGTGCTGGTAATCAACCTCTATAAAATCTCTTAATAACTGTATTTGATGAGCTTCCAGGTTAGTGAACGTATCCAGGTGCCAGGAGGGTGGCACCCCCCAACTGCTGCACTCAGGACCCTTCAGACCTCACCCTGCATATTCCCCACCTGACTGTTCATCTGTGTCCTTTATAACAGGGGCCCCAACCCCCTGGCCACAGACCTGCACCAGCCTGTGTCCTGTTGGGAACCAGGCTGCACAGCAGGAGGTGAGCGACTGGCAAAGCTGCCTGTGTATTTACAGTCACTCCCTATCACTTGCATTAGATTCTCATAGGAGCATGAAACCTATTGTGAAGTACACACGCGAGGGATCCAGGTTGCCCACACCTTGTGAGAATCTAATGCCTGATGATCTGTCACTGTCTCCCATCACCCCCAGAGAGGACCATCTAGTTGCAGGAAAACAAGCTCAGGGCTCCCACTGATTCTACATTATGGTGAGTTGTATCATTATTTCATTATATATTACAATGTAATGGCAATAGAAATAAAGTGCACAATCAATGTGATCTGCTTGAATCATCCCAAAACCATCCCCCTGACCCCAGTCTGTGGAAAAATGGTTTCCCATGAAACTGGTCCCTCGTGGCCAAAAAGGCTGGGGATTGCTGCTTTATAATATTCTTTATGGTAAACCTGTAAACATAAAAAGAATGTTTCCCTGAGTTCTTCAGCCATTCTAGCAAATTATGGAACCCTAAAAGAAGGTTATGGGAACCCCCAATTTACTATCTGTTGGTCAGAAGTACAGTGGATGATTGGCATCTGTAAAGGAGGCAGTCTTGGGGTCTAAGCCCTTAGCTTATAGGTCTGCTGCTAACTTCAGGTAGAGAGTGTCAGAATTGAATAGAATTGTGGCAGCCACCTGGCTTTGGAGAATTAATCAGTGTGGAAAGAACTCTCACATGTGGGGTTAAGGGTGTTGTGTGTGAGAACGTAGAGAAAGATGTGTGATTCCCCATAGCCCAGGGTGTAGATGCTGCTGTTCTCATCCTGTAGATGCTAAACAAAGCAGAGGGGCTACAGAAGGGAGGTACGGAAGATATTTGGAGCTGGGACTAAAGGCAGTTACCCTCGTCCTGATGACCTTGCCGAGGGCTCTGTTGACAGCTACTCCCCACTGAAAAAGATGCCTGTGATCCTTGGACCCAGGAACCACAGATGTCTGATTCTTTTGCTGCTAGCAGAAGTAAGCTCAATCAAGGATAAGTCTTTGGTTCAGGGAATAAAAGGATGTGTTATTACGGGGCTGCAGAACACATTCCAAACTGAAGCTATTTTAATAGTCAAATTGGTTCAATGGCTATTTACACTGAATATGGGATTAGTCATCTTGGCTAAGAACCACAGTGTCCCATCAGAACTTAAAAAGTTATATTCTGGGCCTGGCGCGGTGGCTCACACCTGTAATCCCAGCACTTTGGAGGCCGAGGCAGGTAGATCATTTGAGCTCAGGAGTTTGAGACCAGCCTGGGCAACATGGCAAAACCCTTTCTCTACAAAAAGTACAGAAAAATTAGCTGGGCGTAGTGGTGCATGCCTGTAGTCCCAGCTACTTGGAGGGCTGAGGCGGAAGGATCACTTGAGCCCTGGAGGTCGAGGCCCCAGTGAGACGAGATCGCACCATTGCACTCCAGCCTGTGAACAAAGTGAGAAAAAAAAAAAAGTTATATTCTGAAAAATCTTGAATCCTTTACTTTCATGTTTTTAACTTTGTTTCCCTCTACTGTGGCCCTTATAATACTCTATTGTAATTATGTATCATAATTGTAATCACCAATTTTATGCAAATTTTTAAGTTAAGTTTTGCGCTGCTTTTTTTTTCTTTATTTCTTCCGAAAAAAAAACAAAACAAAACTGGGATACATGTGCAGAATGTGAAGGTTTGTTATATAGGTATATGTGTGCCGTGGTGGTTTGCTGCACCTATTGACCCATCCTCTAAGTCCCCTCCCCTCACCCCCCACCCCCCACCCCCAAACAGGCCCTGGTGTGTGATGTTCCGCTGCCTGTGTCCATGTGTTCTCAATGTCCAACTCCCACTTATGAGTGAGAACATGCGGTGTTTGGTTTTCTGTTCCTGTGTTAGTTTGCTGAGAATGATGGTTTCCAGCTTCACCCATGTCCCTGCAAAGGACATGATCTCATTCTATTTTATGGCTGCATAGTATTCCATGGTGTCTGTACCACATTTTCTTTATCCAGTCTATCATTGATGGGCATTTTAGTTGGTTCCATGTCTTTGCTATTGTAAATAGTGCTGCAGTAAACATAAATGTGAATGTGTCTTTGTAGTAGAATGACTTATATTTTGGGGGGTATATACCCAGTAATGTGATTGCTAGGTCAAATGATATTTCTGTTTCTAGATCCTTGAGGAATAACCATACTGTCTTCCACAATGGTTGAACTAATTTACATTCCTACCAACAGCGTAAAAGTGTTCCTATTTCTCCACAGCCTCACCAGCATCTGTTGTTTCCTGACTTCTTAATAATCGGCATTCTGACAGGCATGAGGTGGTATCTCACTGTGGTTTTGATTTGCATTTCTTTAATAATCAGTGATGTTGAGTTTTATTTCATATGTTTTTCGGCCACGTAAATGTCTTCTTTTGAGAAGTGTCTGTTCGTATCATTTGCCCACTTTTTGATGGAGTTGTTTGTTTTTTTTTTCTTGTAAATTTGTTTAAGTTCCTTGTAGATTCTGGATATTAGACATTTGTCAGATGGATAGATTGCAAAAATTTTCTCCCATTCTGTAGGATCCCTGTTCACTCTGATGATAGTTTCTTTTGCTGTGCAGAAACTCTTTAGTTGAATTAAATCCCATTTGTCAATTTTGGCTTTTGTTGCAATTGCTTTTGGCATTTTTGTCATGAAGTCTTGCCCATGCCTATGTCCTGAATGGTATTGCCTAGGTTTTCTTCTAGGATTTTGATGGTTTTGGATTTTACATTTAAGTCTTTAACCCATCTCGACTTCATTTTTATGTAAGGTGTGAGGAAGGAATCCAGTTTCAGTTTTCTGCATATGGCCAGCCAGTTTTCCCAGCATCATTTACTGAATAGGAGATCCTTTCCCCATTGCTTGTTTTTGTCAGGTTTGTTGAAGATCAGATGGTTGTAGATGTGTGGTATTATTTCTGAGGGCTCTGTTCTGACCCATTGGTCTATATCTCTGTTTTGGTACCAGTACCATGCTGTTTTGGTTACTGTAGCCTCGTAGTACAGTTGGAAGTCAGGTAGTGTGATGCCTCCAGCTTTGTTCTTTTGACTTAGGATTGTCTTGGCAATGCAGGCTCAGATGAAGAGACATTAACTTGCTTTTGAAAATGAGTCTATATCATTAAAAATTTCTAAATTCCAAGTTCTATGGTGAGAAAGAGACTCAGTCAATAACAGTTATTTAAGTATTCAAAAAGCTATTGGCAGGATGACTTTGGCAACATTTAGACTAAAATTGAAACGATGCAGAGAAAATTAACATGGCCCCTGCACAAAGGTGACACAGAAATTCATGAATTGTTTAATTTTTTTTTCTGAATAGAAAAAAGCAATCTGGACTGAATTGCATTCCTCTAAAAATTCATATGTTGAAACTCCAACCCCTGATGTGACTGTATTTCTTGATAGGGCCTGTAAATGGGTTGCTAGGTAAAATGGGGTCATGAGGGTAGAGCCCTAATCCAGGAGGATTGTTGTTTTTTATAAGAAAAGGAAGAGATGCCAGCGACACACTTGCGTAGAGAAAAGGCCATGTGAGGACACAGCAAGAACGCAGCCGTCTGCACCCTGAGAAGAGAGGCCTGCGAGAAACACTCCTGTTGGTGCCTTGATCTTGGACTTTCAGCCCACAGAACTGTGCAAAAATCCATTTCTGCTGTTTAAGCTGCCAGCCTGTGGTATGTTGTTATGGCAGTCTTAGCAGGCTGACGCATTGGGTGAAAACAGAGGTAAAAGCAATAGACTCACCTTCTCAAGCGTTTCTTAAATCATATTTGATGGCTGAAGCAAACCTAACACCATATGATGCAGTGCTCAATGTAAAATACTTAGGAACATTTTATTTAAAAAGTAGGAAGTGTCAAGGGGCCTAAATGGAAGTAAACACTCAATACTTCACTCAAAGTGGTATAATTTTTATGAGGAGGCTATGATAAGTTACATCTATACATATGTATATGTGTGTGCATATATACATATATATATATATAGAGAGAGAGAGAGAGAGAGAGAGAGAGTACAGTCACCAGGAGGACAATACAAGGTGATATGATTTTTAAATACATGAATAAAGTAGAATGGAATTCTAGAAAATGCTGAGGTAATCTACAGGAAGAAAAGGAAAAGGAAGTGAGAAACAGAAAACAAGTAATACGGTGAAAGACTTAAACCCTAAGTATCAATTCTAATCTAAATCCATCAGTTCAATGACAGAGATTGGCAAAAATAGAAATACACTACCCAGCTATGTGCCATCTACACATGTTGGTGGCTCACGCCTGTAATTCCAGCACTTTGGGAACCGAGGCAAGCAGATCACTTGAGAGCAGGAGTTCGAGACCAGCCTGGCCAACATGGTGTAACCCTGTGTCTACCAAAAATACAAAAATTAGCCAAGCATGGGGTGGTGTGCGCCTGTAGTCCCACCTACTCGGGAGGCTGAGGCAGGAGAATTGCATGAGGGCAGAGGTTGCAGTGAGTCAAGATCATGCCACTGCACTCCAGCCTGAGTGACAGAGTGAGACTCCGTCTTAGAAAAAAAAAAAAAAAAGGAAATAACTGAAGGGAAAACTAGACAAACTTACAATTATATTTGGAGACTTCATCACTTCTCTTTCAGCAACTGATAGAATTATTTAACAGAAAATTGGCAAGGATAAAGAACTGAACAATACCGTCAGTCAGCATGATTTGTAGAGCATTCCACCCCAAGATAGCAGGATACACATTCTTTTCAAACATCCATGAATGTTTACCAAGATAGACCATATCCTAGATGATTTTTAAAAATCAATGAATTTGAAAGAATTAAAATTATACAAAGTATGTTTTCTGGTCATAAGAGAATCATACTAGAAATCAATACAGAAAGACAAAGGAAAATCTTTAAATATGTGAAAAGTAACCAACATGCTCCTAAATAATTAAACATCAAAAAGTAAATCTCAGAAGAAATCTGAAAATATATTGAACTGAATAATAATGAAAACAAAATGTGTCAAAATCTGTGAGATGCAGCTAAAGCAGTGCTAAAAGGAAAATTTATGACATATATAAATGTCATATATATGCATACGTATATGAAAAGAGGAAAAGTCTGAAATCATTTCTCTAAGTTTCTACCTCACAAAACTAGAAAAAGAAGAGCAAACTAAACACAAAGCAAGCAGAAGGAAAGAAATAATGAAGATAGAATAACTCAATAAAATTGAAAACAGGAAAGGAATAGAAAAAATCAGTGAAACAAAAAGCAGTTCTTTAAAAAATATCTCAAAAAATCTATAAGTCTCTGGCAAGACTTACAAAAATAAAAAAAAAACCATAAATCACCAAGGTCAGACAAAAAATCACTAATAAAACAGGGAATATCAGTACAGATCAATCCTTCAATCATTAAAACAATATTAAAGAATAATATTAACAAAAGATAGTTAGACCTTATAAGTGAATTCAGTAAAGCTGCAGAATACAAAATAACAAAAATCAATTGTGCTTCTATACGCAAAGAATGAACTATCTGAAAAAGAAATTAGGAAAGCAATTCCATTCACAACAGCAACAAAAAGAATAAAATAGGAATACACTTAACCAAAGACATGAAAAACTTGACACTGAAAATTATAAAACAATGATGAAGAAAATTAAAGAAGACAGATAAATGGAAAGACATGCTGTGTCCATGGACTAAAAATTGAAAAAATTAGTATTGTCAAAATGTTCACACTACCCAAAGAGATCTGATTCAATGCAATCCCTATTAAAACTCCAACGGCCTTTTTTTTATAGATATAGAGGAACAAACCTGAAATCTGTAAGGAACCACAAAAGACTCTAAGGAGGTAAATCTATCTTGAGCAAGTAAGATAAAACTGGAGGCATTACACTACCTGACTTCAAAATATATAAGACAGCTATAGTAATCAAAATAGCATGGCACTGGCATAAAAACAGTCACCTAGACCAATGGAACAGAATAGAGAGCCTGGAAACAAATCTATGCATCTGTGGGTCAATTGATATTTAACAAGAGTGCCAAAAACACACAATGGGGAAATAATAATCTCTTCAATAAATACTGTTGGGAAAGCTGGATATCCATATGCAGAAGAATGAAAGTGGACTTTTTCTCATACCATATGCAAAAATCAACTGAAAATAGATTAAAGACTTAAACATAAGTCCTGAAATCATAAAACTACTAAAAGAAAACATAATGGAAAAGTTTCTTGACATTGGTCTGAGTAATTGTTTTGTGGATATGACACAAAAAGGACAGGCAATAAAAGCAAAAATAAGCCAGTGGGATTGTGTAAAATGAAAAGCTTCTGCACAGCAAAGAAAACAATCCACAGAACAAAAAAACAACCTACAGAGCGGGAGAAAATATTTGCAAACCATGTATCTAATAAGGGGCTAATATTCAAAATATACAAGAAACTCAAACCCAATAGCAAACAAATGAACAAGCAAAACAAATAACCCAATTAAACAATGGGATAAGGCACTGAGTAGATATTTCTCAAAAGACGACATACAAATGGCCAACAGGTATATGAAAGTGTGCTCAACATCACTAATTTTCAGGGAAATGCACATCAAAATCACAAAAAGATATCACCTTACACCTCACAAAAGATAATGTGTTGGTGAGAATATGGAAAAAAGGGAACCATTATGCATAGTTTGTAATGTAAATTGATATAGCCACTATAAAAAACAGTGTGAAGTTCCCTAAAAAATTATAAATAAGGCCAGGCGTGGTGGCTCACACCTGTAATCCCAGCACTTTGGGAGGCCGAGATGGGCGGATCACCTGAAGTCAGGAGCTCGAGACCAGCCTGTCCAACATGGTGCAACCCTGTCTCTACTAAGGCATGGTGGCGGGCACCTGTAATCCCAGCTACTTGGGAGGCTGAGGCAGGAGAATCACTTGAACCCTGGAGGCGGAGGTTGCAGTGAGCTGAGATCGTGCCACTGCACTCCAGCCTGGGTGATTAGAGCGAAACTCCATCTCAAAAAAAAAATTATAAATAAGAACTAGCATGTGATCCAGCAATTAAATTACTAGGTACTTATCCAAAGGAAGTGAAATCAGTGTCTCAAAGAGTTGTTGCACCCCCATGTTTATTGCAGCATTATTCTCAACAGCCAAAATATGGAAACAATCTTATCTCTTATCATTTGTCCACTGATAAATGAATAGATAAAGAAGACATGGGTATATTAATATACAGTGGAATATTATTCAGCTTTAAAAAGTGTCACAAATGCCATTTGTGACAACATGCATGAACCTGGAGGGCATTCATTATGCTAAGTAAAATAAGTCAGACACAGAAAAACAAATGCTGCATCATCTGACATGTGCAATCTGAAAAATTGGAACTCATGAAAGCACAGAATAAGATGGTGGTTGACAAGGGTTGGAGGGGAAGGATGGGGAAATGTTGGTCAAAGGGTACAAAGGTTCAGTTATGCAGGATGAATACATTCTGAAGATCCAATGTACACCATGGTAACTACAGTTAGCAATACTGTATTGTATACTTGAAGTTTACTAAAAGAGTTTATCTTGTCTGGATGCAGTGGCTCATGCCTGTAATCCCAGTACTTTGGGAGGCTGAGGCAGGCAGATCAGCTGAAGTCAGGAGTTCAAGACCAGCCTGGAAAACATGGTGAAACCCTGTCTCTACTAAAAATACAAAAAATTAGCTGGGTGTGATGATGGGTGCCTGTAATCCCAGCTACTGAGGAGGCTGAGGCAGGAGAATTGCTTGAACCCAGGAGGCGGAGGTTGCAGTGAGCTGAGATGGCACCATTGCACTCCAGCCTGGGCAACAAGAGCAAAACTCTGTCTCAAAAAAAAAAAAAAAAAAAAAAAGTTGATCTTAAATGTTCTCACCACATGCACACACACTCAAATCATAACTATGTAAGGTGATGAGTAAGTTAGCTTAAATGTAATCGTTTCACAATTATACATAAATCAAAACATGTTGTACACCTTAAAGATATATAATTTTTACTTGTCAAGTATACCTCATAAAGCCAGAAAAAACTAAAATGATAGTAAGGGAATACTACAACTTTTAAATCATAAATTTGACAACTTAGAAGTAGAGGAGGAGGAAGAGGAAGAAGAAAAGGAAAGAAAGGCCATAGAGACTGGAAAGGAAAATATGACTGTTTCCAGTACAGATGACACGATTGTCTATAGAGAAGAACTCAAGCAACCTACATAAAAACCTTTCAGAACTAGTAAAAGAGCTCAGTAAGATTGCCGGACCCAAGATCAGTACATAAAAATCTAATGCATTTCTATTCTAAAAATGAACAGGTAGAAATACAAACAAATCATTTACAATTGTTCCAAAGAAAATGAAACCTTATGTCTAAATCTAGAAACACATATACAGATTATGTATGCTGAAAATTACCAAATGCTGATAAAAGAAATCAAAGAGGGCCTAAATAGTTGGAAAGACTTAACTATATTCATGGATTATAAGAGTCAACTTATTAAAGATGGCAATTTTCCACACATTGATCCATATGTATGATGTGATCCGTATCAAAATTCTAGCCAAATTTTTGTAAACATAGACAAGATTATTCTAAAATTTATATGGACCGGGCTTGGTGGCTCACACCTGTAATCCCAGTGCTTTGAGAGGCCAAGTTGGGAGGATCACTTGGGCCCAGGAGTTCGAGACTAGCCTGGCAATATAGTTAGACCCTGCCTTCATAAAAAATAAAATAAAATAATTAGCCAAGGCTGGGTGCAGTGGCTCATGCCTGTAATCCCAGCACTTTGGGAGGCCAAAGTGGGCAGATCACTTGAGGTCAGGAGTTTGAGACCAGCCTGGCCAATATGGTGAAGCCCCATTTCTACTAAAAATACAAAAATTAGACAGACGTGGTGCTGCACGCCTGTAGTCCCAGCTACTCAGGAGGCTGAGGCAGGAGAATCTCTTGAACCCGGGAGGCAGAGGTTGCAGTGAGCCAAGATCATCCCACTGCACTCCAGCCTGTATGATAGAGCTAGGACTCTGTCTCAAGAATAACAATAATAATAAAAATAGTAATAAATAATTAGCCGAATATGTGGCAAACGCCTGTAGTCCCAGCTTACTCGGTAGGCTGAAATGGGAGGATTTCTTGAGCCCAGAAGGTTGAGGCTGCAGTGCTACTGCACTAAAGCCTGGGCACAGAATGAGACCCTATAAATGAAATTTATATGGAAAAGAAAAGGACCAGAACAGGCAAAAGGAAATTGAAAATGAAGAGTAAAATGGGAGACTCACTCTTCCCAATGTTAGAGCTTACTATATAACTACAGTATTTAAGACTGTATGATACACATGGATCGACGGAACAGATCAGAGAGGCCAGAAACAAACCTACCAAACACGCCCAACTGACTTTTTACAAAGATGCAAAAGCAATTCAATGGAGATGGGATAGACTTTTTCACAAATAGTTCTTGAGCAAATTAACGATCATAGAGGATGTTCATTTGCTCAAGAACTATTTGAGCAAAAATGCCATTTTGAGCCATGTTCAAAAAATGAACATCTCTCAACAAAATATTAAGATAATAAAAGAATATATATAAAATTTTTTATACATTCAAATGATATAGTATATAACAATGTATACATTGTATAAAAAGAATTATACACTAAGTGGGATTTATCCAAAGTATGCAAAGCTGTTTAATATTCAAAAAACAATTAATGCAATCCATCTCATCAACAGATTAGAAAAGAAAATCTCTTTTTCTTTATCAGTAGATGCAATAGATGAAAAAAAAAACTCTGACAAAATACAAAACCCATTTATGAACATTTAAAACACTCTCAGCAAACTACAAATAAAAGGGAACTCCCTCAACTTGATGAAGAACATCTACAAAAGAGCTACAGCTAATATCATACTTAATGGTGAGAAGCTAGATGCTTTCCCGGTAAAGGCAAGGAGGTCCCCTCATACCACTCTTCGCCAACATTGTAATAGAAATTCTAACTAATGCAACAAAGCAAGAAAAGGAAGCTATACAGATAAGGAAAGACGAGATAAAACTGTCTCTGTTCACAGATGATATGATTGTCTATGTAGAAAATCCCAAAGAATTGACAAAAATATTCCTGGAACTGCATAATAAGTGATTATATTAGAATTTCTGAATATAAGATTAATATAGGAAAGTCAATTGCTTTTTTACATACCAGCAATGAACAATTGAAGTTTGAAGTGAAAAACATAATAATAATTATAACATAATGCCATTTACAGTAGCACCCACAAAAAAAAGGAGGAGGAGTAAGAGGGGAAGTAGGAAGATAAAGGGGAATAGGAGGAGAAAGACAGCAACAATTTAGAAATAAATCTTACAAAATATGTGCAAGATTTATATGAGGAAAACTACAAAACTCTGATTAAACCCAAGAAGATTTGAATAAATGGAAAGATATTCCACATTCATTGATAGGAAGACTCAGCATTGCAAAGATGTGATTTCTTCCCAAATATATCTATGTCAATGTAATCCCAATCGAGCCCCAGCAAGTTATTTGGTGAATATCGAAAAACTGAATCTAAAGTTTATACAGAAAGACAAAACACCCAGAACAGCCAACACAAAGTCGAAGAACAAAAGTGAGAGAACCAACACCACCTGATATAAAGGTGTACTGTAGAGCTAGAATAATTAAGGTAATGTGGTATTGGTGAAGGAATAGACAAATAGATCAAAGGCACAGAATAATGAGCCCACAAATAGACCCACACAAATGGAGGCAACTGATCTTTGACAAAGGAGCGAAAACAATTCAATGGGAAAAGATCAGATTTTTCAAAAAATGGTGCTAGAACAACTGAATACCTGCTAAACGCACACACATACACAAACAAAAACTAATCTAGGCCTTACACCTTTTAAAAGCATAACTCCAAATTGACTGTAGACCTCAATGTAAAACGCAAAATTACGAAACTTCTAGAATATAACAGCAGAAAACTCTAGGTAACCTTGGGTTTGGGTTTGGCAATGAATTGTTAGATACAACATCAAACGCATCAACCATGAGAGAAAAAAAAATGTTAAGTTTGACTTCATTAAAATTAACCTTTTCTCTGAGAAAGACATTGTTAAGAGAATGGAGAGACAGGCCACAGATTGGGGGAAAGTCTTAGCAAAACACATATCTGATAAAAGAACATATATACAAAATATACAATCAACTCTTAAAACTCAACAATAAGAAAAGAAACAACCCACCTAAGAAATGGGCAAAGGATAGTAATAGACACCTCACCAAAGCAGGTATGTAGGTGGTAAATAAGCATATGAAAAGATGTTCACCATCACATGTCACTAAGGAATTTCAACGTAAAACAACAAGATGCCACTACACATCTATTGAAAGGCCAAAACAAAAATCCAAAACAAACAAACAAACAAAAAACCTGAAAATACCAAATGCTCTTGAGGATGTGGAGCAATAGGAACTCTCATTCATTGATGATGGAATGCAAAATGGTACAGACACTTTGGAAGAGTTTACAGTATCATATGAAGTTAAACATAGTGTTACTATAAAATCCAGCAATTGTGCTTCTAGATATTTAGCCAAATGAGTTGAAACCTTATGCTCACAAAAAACCTGCATGCAAATGCTTGTAACAGCTTTATTCATAATTGCCAAAAACTGGAAGCAACAATAATGTCTTTCAAATGGTAAATGAATAAGCAAACTGTGGAACATCTGTGCAATGGAACATTATGCAGCACTAAAAGAAGGGAGGTATCAAGTCACAGAAAGACATGGAGGAAACTGAAATGCATATTACTACGTGAAGAAAGGCAGTCCAAAAAAGCTACATACATACAGTATGATTGCAACTATATGACATTCTGGAAAAGGCAAAACTGTGGTTGCCGGGGTCTTTATGGGGAGAGAGGGATTAATAGAGCACAGATAATTTTCAGGGCAGTGAAAACTGGATACATTACATTATGTATTTTTAAAACCCACAGAATGAACAACACAGTGAACCCTAAAGTGAACTGTGGACTTTAGTTCATAATAAATAAAGTGTCAAGGCCAGGTGTGGTGACTCACACTTGGTATCCCAGCTTGTCACTAGGATTCACTTTTGAGAAGCTGAGGTAGGAGGATTATTTGAGGCCAGGAGTTCGAGGCTGCAGTAAGCTATAATCACACCACTGCACTCCAGCCTGGGCAACACAGTGAGACCCCATCTTTAAAAAGCAAATAAATAAACAAAAAGTGTGTAAAAATCAAGTGTGATAATTTTATCTTTACCTTGAAGGGTCTGAATTAGGTTTTTATTTTAAACTACCTGCAAGGTAGCAGTCCAGTAGTCATTTGTTATCATAGAAAAGTTCAGCACGTTCGAAGCAGCTCTCATAATAGAGTGTAGAATTCATGTGTAATTTGAATTCTTCCAAGCGGTCTGTGTAGAGGTAACCGGTCACCTCTGTATGGTACAAGACTGTCATGGCCACAGCCCATTTTATGAAGCATGCCATTATGACAGTGCTGCTATATTTAAAAGGGCTTTTCTTTGTTCAGTTACCCATATTAATTGCATTCTACAGCATTCATCCACTCCTCTGTTCAACTTATTTTGCCAAGCTTACCTTTGAAGGACACGGTGCATTACTGTCACATGTGATGTCATGTCTAGAACCTTACCCACCATCAGTGTTTCATTTTTGCCAAAGCCGTTGCTACATTACTGATTAACTTTTACTGATTTTCTTTCTTTTTTTTTTTTTTTTTGAGACAGAGTGTCGCTCTGTCACCCAGGCTGGAGTGCAGTGGCGCCATCTCAGCTCACCACAAGCTCCGCCTCCCAGGTTCACGCCATTCTCCTGCCTCAGCCTCCTGAGCAACTGGGATCACAGGCGCCCGCCACCATGCGCTAATTTTTTGTATTTTTAGTAGAGACGGGGCTTCACCGTGTTAGCCAGGATGGTCTCGATCTCCTGACCTCCTGACCTCGTGATCTGCCCTCCTCAGCCTCCCAAAGTGCTGGGATTACAGGCGTGAGCCACTGTACCCAGCCTCTGATTTTCTTTAAATTGCTTTTAAAGTAAAGAAGTTATTTACTTTTGAGAATATACCTTTATTGAATACACATGTGGGTGATATTCAAAATACTGGAAAGCTGGCATTGCACAGGCATCTGAGTGCTCAGAAGCTGGCAGCCCTGGGGTGCAGAAGCCACCCTTCACAGGTGGGTTTGGAGTGGGTTGGGTGGTCAAGGTGGAAGAGGCTTTCTCAGAGCAGTGGCTGCTCACTGACCCGCACAGAAGTGTGTGAAAATGTTGACCACAGCTATGGTGGCACCCACACATACATACTAATGGTCACTCTTAGGTAAATACAGATTTCAATATTGAAACTGATTCTGGTGAATACATGAACCAAGACCTATTCGAATATCTAAACTTTGTGTGTACCATAAAACAATATTCACACACTGTAAATTTGTTTAAGTACTCATTTCTTCAAACCTTCAGCAAGGTTTCCTAAATGTCACCTAACAACATATGCTTTAAGAATACATTTAAACTTATTGCTTTGATATTTTCTGCATATTATTGTGGTAATTTTCTTTTTTTTTTTGAGACAGAGTCTTGCTCTGTTGCCCAGGCTGGAGTGCAGTAGCGCTATCTCAGCTCACTGCAAGCTCCACCTCCCAGGTTCACCCCATTCTCCTGCCTCAGCCTCCCGACTAGCTAGGACTACAGGCACCGGCCACCACGCCTGGCTAATTTTTTGTATTTTTAGTAGAGACAGGGTTTCACCGTGTTAGCCGGGATGGTCTCTGTCTCCTGACCTTGTGATCCGCCCACCTCGGCCTCCCAAAGTGCTGGGATTACAGGCGTGAGCCACCACGCCCGGCCTTATTGTGGTAATTTTCATCTCAGCAGAAGGACAGTGTTTTCCAAATGATACATGATTTTTAACCTTTCTATTAAGACAGAACTTCACAAAAGAGGCCTTCAAATGATCCTTATTAAGTTTAGTAAATTTTTGTAAAGTATCCAATGCAGCAACGCATGATCTTAAATGTCACTGAGAAGTGTAGGAGTTAGTTTGAAAGTTTCCAATGCTTCATTTTTTTGTTCTTTTCTTTGTTATTTTTGTTTTAGATTCAGGGGGCCTGCATGCAGGTTAGTTACAAGCATATATTGTGTGATGCTGAGGTTTGGGCTCCTGTTGATCCCATTGCCCAGATAGGAAGGTGTTCAGCCCTTCTCCCTGTTGGGGACCCCAGTGTCTATTGTTCCTAGGCTCGCTTATAAGTAGGAGCTAAACACTGGGTACAGTGAGCATCACCGCTTCATTGTGAATGCCTTGCCAGGTCACACACTCATTAGCTACTTTCTCCAGGCTCTGGTACACTTGGAAAAGTTTGTCCAATTTGGAGAGCAGGATGTAAATTCATTTTTGGCTTCAGCAGTTTTGCCATTTCCCTTTTTCTCCTGGCTTAGCCTTGACTGGATGGGCATTTCAGGCCAGCTTTTCAAGACCTCATTCGTGGTCCCCCAGGATCTGCCTCTGCCATTTCTCCGAGGTTGCCTGCTGGTTTTGCCTCATGAGCAGCCCATGGGTAGGCGTCATCTGCAGTAAACTGCGGTTTGGCTCAGGAAGCTAAAGTGAGAGATGTGAGTACTGGCCGCCCCACAGGTGCCCTCAGGGTACCCCCTTTACCGCAACTTGCCCATGAGGCCTGGGCCCCAGACAGCCTTGAGAAGGCCCTACCAACATGCACAGTGTCACAGCAGTGTGTGCTGTCTGTCCGCTTTTCAAAAATTACAGCATAGGCTTTTCTCATACTCTTAGTAAATATTAACGTTCATAACTTATTTGGGATTGTTTTTGTTAAAGAGAATCCCCAAAGCTGTAAAAGCTCCAGGCCCCACAGAGCCCAGCTTTGCCTGATGCATGGGACAGTGAGTTGCCAGGTCGGCCTGCATAAGAAATATTAGTTAGGCTTAACTTCTTTTTCATTCTTAGAAAACAAAATGAAGAGAAGTTTTCTCCCTCCCCTATATGGGTGAGTTTGTGCACCTTATCTTGAAGGACACTGACTTGAATTTTAGGATTTTATTGCCCTTGGTAGGGGAAGAAGTTCTATGCAAGCCTCAATCACAACAGGTGGCCAGCCCGCTCTGAACCCAGAAACCAGATAACAGGTCCCGCAACGATAAACACCTGCAGATGAAGTGCCGTCAGACAGGCGTCTCGGCGGACCTGCTTGGTTTTTGTTTTGTTTTGTTTTGGTTTTGGTTTTTTTTGTTTGTTTGTTTGTTTATTTGAGACAGATTCTCCCAGGCTGGAGTGCAGTGGCGCGATCTTGGCTCACTGCAACCTCCACCTCCCAGGCTCAAATGATTCTCCTGCCTCAGCCTCCCGAGTAGATGGGATTGCAGGCACCCGCCACCATGCCCAGCTTAATTTTTGTATTTTCAGTGGAGATGGGGTTTCACCGTGTTAGCCAGGATGATCTCAATCTCCTGACCTCATGATCCGCCTGCCTCAGCCTCCCAAAGCGGGACCTGCCTGTTTTGAGGGGGATACAAAAGGAACACAAATGATCTGTCCTGTAGCAGTTTGCAGCTGGCTAGGAAGATGAAGCACCAGGTCGAAGCACCAGGAGGCCGACTGCAGCAAAGGCCAACTAGAGTGGTGTGGAGTAGAGAGGAAGGGCCTCTGGGGATTAAGGGAAGGTGGAACCCGGTGGTAGACACTTTGGGTGGTCTTTGAAGAAATGCTTTGAAGAGTTGAGGGGGAAAAAAAGGATAGGATACACGATGGGGCTTTGAGATCATGAAAGCCTAAAATACAAGTGCCCTAGTCCGAAGATGGGGAAGAGACTGCCAGCTGGAAAGGCTGAGCAGAGAGGGCGAATGTGAATGTCCCATCCCAGGACTTGACCTTGCCCAGCAGGAAACGGGGTGGCCTTTGAGTGGGTGTAGACTGTCCGGCAATGTTACAGGAAGATCCGTCTCCTGGTGGTGTGCAAGGTGCTGTGGGGGAAAGGCGATGAGTTAGGAGTGGTTCTAATGACATCTACGAGGCGGATGGGAGTCAGGGTCAGCGGGACCACAAAGAAGAAGCAAGATATGTCCCTACCCCCCAACTCCAGCCAAACCTCAAATGTATACAATCCGGCCTTTTGCAGAAAATGCTTGCAAAGCCCTGGAACATACCAGTACAAAGTCCCAGATCTGATAGTAACTGCTGATTCAAATTAACCAGTGAATCACTTAAACATTTTGTTTCTTTAAAGTATGTTTTTCCTCCTAGTGGACACAGCTGACTTGGTGACCCAGTGCCTGGCCCTTTCAAGTTGATTTCCTTAATCAAACCAAACAGATAAGTGGGGAGGAGCAGGAGTGAAGAGAGCAGCCCCAGCCCAGGGCCTCCTGCTGTTCCAGCAGGGACACGCCCCCCCACCCCCCATCCCCCCAGGGATCAAAGAGAGCCTGGCTCTCCTGCACGCTCTCCACAGGGGAGAAAAACGCCTAATGTAATTAAAAATACCCTGCAATTTGGTATGATCTGAAGCTGTGACATTTTGTTACCAAGGATTAAGGCTTATGGAAAGCAGTTGACTCATCACCAATTTAGAAGATCCTGAATGTTGAACCTTCTCTGTAAAGAACTCACTATCTGGTGTCTGCTGGAATATTTTCTCAGATCTACTCACTTCCGTGTCTAGAAACCATTTTCAAGGTGGAAGACATGGCATTTCCTTTCCACGTCAAATGCCATTGGCCCAAGGCTGAAAAATTTCACTCAACAAACAGTGTGATCCCATCTGATCAATGAAAAGAATAGGAAAATGGAAAGAAATATGGAAACATGCACATTGATGGCCAGTCTTACGTGTCAGGCTGTGCGTTACATGCCTTGATCACATTTATTCATTCCATAAACTATTTCTTGAGCCTCGGCTCAGACTGTGCCAGCCACGTGGGCCTGTAGGGAGCACTGCCGGGCAGGATTCCCACCTTGGCAGAGCCCACCATTCACCACCAGGGAAACAGATGTTGATCCAGTGACCACAGAAATACATCTGCAGCTACAACTGGGCAGGTGCTACTGGGGAAAGGGACTTACCTCATCCCTGAGAACCTATAATACGAGGGAGATTCAACATTTATCACGAGGTAGAAAATGCTTCTCCAGGAGTATAAGGCCTGAGCCTACCTCTGCACCATGAGGAGGGTTTGCTGGGTGCAAGACAGAGGAGGGAGTCTGGGAAGAGTCCGGGTGGGGGGAGGAGGTGCAGGTGGCTCTTTATGAGAGGGGGCAGGGCCCCTGAGATAAGAGCTGGGACACGGCAGAGGCAGACCACATTGGGTAGACTGTGTCTGTCACACTCGGGATTTTGATCTTTATCTTAAGAGCACTCAGAAGGCACTAAAATGTCTTGAGAAGGACGCTGACATGAGCATAGATGTGCTTTGAAATTATTACCCTAACAGATGTGAAGGACCTCTTCAAGGAGAACTACGAACCACTGCTCAACCAACTAAAAGACGACACAAACAAATGGAAGAACATTCCATGCTCATGGATAGGAAGAATCAATATCATGAAAATGGCCATACTGCCCAAGGTAATTTATAGATTCAATGCTACCCCCATCCAGCTACCAATGACTTTCTTCACAGAATTGGAAAAAACTACTTTAAAGTTCATATGGAACCAAAAAAGAGCCTGCATTGCCAAGACAATCCTAAGCCAAAAGAACAAAGCTGGAGGCATCACACTACCTGACTTCCAACTGTACTACAAGGCTACAGTAACCAAAACAGCATGGTACTGGTACCAAAACAGAGATATAGACCAATGGGTCAGAACAGAGCCCTCAGAAATAATACCACACATCTACAACCATCTGATCTTCGACAAACCTGACAAAAACAAGAAATGGGAAAAGGATTCCCTATTTAATAAAAGGTGCTGGGAAAACTGGCTAGCCATATGTAGAAAGCTGAAACTGGATCCCTTCCTTACACCTTATACAAAACTTAATTCAAGATGGACTGAAGACTTAAATGTTAGACCTAAAACCATAAAAACCCTAAAAGAAAACATAGGCAATACCATTCAGGACATAGGCATGGGCAAGGACTTCATGTCTAAAACACCAAAAGCAATGGCAACAAAAGCCAAAATTGACAAATGGGATCTAATTAAACGAAAGAGCTTCTGCACAGCAAAAGAAACTACCATCAGAGTGAACAGGCAACCTACAGAATGGGAGAAAAATTTTACAATCTACCCACCTGACAAAGGGCTAATATCCAGAATCTACAAAGAACTTAAACAAATTTACAAGAAAAAATCAAACAACCCCATCAAAAAGTGGGCAAAGGATATGAACAAACAATTCTCAAAAGAAGATATTTATGCAGCCAATAGACACATGAAAAAATGCTTATGATAACTGGTGATCAGAGAAGTGCAAATCAAAACCACAATGAGATACCATCTGACACCAGTTAGAATGGCGATCATTAAAAAGTCAGGAAACAACAGGTGCTGGAGAGGATGTGGAGAAATAGGAATACTTTGACACTGTTGGTAGGACTGTAAACTAGTTCAACCATTGTGGAAGACAGTGTGGCGATTCCTCAAGGATCTAGAACTAGAAATACCATTTGACCCAGCCATCCCATTACTGGGTATATACCCAAAGGATTATAAATCATGCTGCTGTAAAGACACATGCACACGTATGTTTATTGTGCCACTATTCACAACAGCAAAGACTTGGAACCAACCCAAATGTCCATCAATGATAGACTGGATTAAGAAAATGTGGCACATATACACCATGGAATACTATGCAGCCATAAAAAAGGATGAGTTCGTGTCCTTTGTAGGGACATGGATGAAGCTGGAAGCCATCATTCTGAGCAAACTATCGCAAGGACAGAAAACCAAACACCACATCTTCTCACTCATAGGTAGGAATTGAACAATGAGAACACTTGGACACAGGATGGGGAACATCACACACGGGGGCCTGTCATGGGGTAGGGGAGGGGGGAGGGATAGCATTAGGAGACATACCTAATGTAAATGACGAGTTAATGGGTACAGCACACCAACATGGCGCATGTATACATATGTAACAAACCTGCCCTTTGTGCACATGTACCCTAGAACTTAAAGTATAATAATAATAACAAAAAGAAATTATTATCCTAACAAAAAACTAATGTAAGAAGACAAAGAAGGGAGGCAGTGAGGCCAGGAGAGGTCCGCATGGTGAAGGATGAGGGCTGCCCCCCACCTAGTGAGGGTGGGGAGGGACAGACGCCCATGCACCCAAAGCTATTGGCTGTTGGGGAGATTAGCAACAAGTGCAGGAGTGGATCAGGGAGTGAGGAGAGGGTGAAGGAAGGGATCATTCCCAGGTGACAGCTTGCATGATATTCCCTTTATAGCACCATGTCTAATCCTCCCCAACCTTGTCCTCTGAGCCTTGCAGAGCTCATGCCGAAACAGTAAGGGGGACTATGCTCCCTGACCACCTCCCAGCCCCGAGGGGCTCCTCTCACTCTGCAGGCTGTGTTTCTCACCTAAGCCACACTGGCCCTCAGGACCCCCAGGACTCCCCTTGAAATACACAGATAAGTGCCCAGGCAGGCTAAGCTGCAGGACCTGTGCCTTGGGTGTGGCTCTGTGGCTCAGCATCCTCCAAATTGATACTCATTAGGGGTCGTCCCTGCTGATCCCAGCTAAAGCCAAGTATATTTGTAATCGTAATTTCAGATTGTAACACAATATTTATATAATCTGGTAAAATATGACTGTGGAAGGGGGTTATTCCTTCCACATAAACCAAAAAATCATGCTGTTTTCGGAAAAAGTGATAACGCTAAGTCACCTAACAGACCACCAACAAATTGAGTGGAGGTGAGAGAACTGAAAAAGCTTGAGAAGCAATCTCTGCTCAGCCCGGGTTGTGGGGGAGTGGAAGTAATCATGTAATAGAATCGACTGCAGACAGTCCACTTGGGGTCTACTCTTTCCCAGCTCCTCTGGATCACACTCTACATTCCCAAGTCCATTTGGGTCTTGTTTTGTGCTTTCTGTTTGGTTCACGTGATCTCCGTGGCAGTATCACAGTTTCTGATAGGGCAAATCCATCCTGGTTGCTCTTCTAGATGTGGAATTCACATCTTAAATAGCACTCTTTGATTTTGGTTGATTAAGTAGAGGGAACCTATAGATTTATGGTCCAAATTATAGCAGCACAATTTATAGAGCCATCTGGCTTGGCTAGTAGGCAGTTAATATTAGAAACGATTGATTCTGGAAGCCTTTCATATAAACATGTTTAAAGCTAAATCTATGATCATGCATTCATCCAACAAGTTTTTCATGAAGAGCCAAGGTTTTTCCATTGAGTTTGGGTCTGCTGATTAGAGTTTTGTGGGTTTTCTTGCATCCTTAAAACCTTTAGAAGATACCTTACCCTTCAACTCGGCAGTGACAAGGGTATATTGACAGGTATATCGGCAGTTCTAGTTCCAAATTTTCATCTCATTGTGCTCTTACAGAATAATTTCCATAAGGTTTTACCTGGCACAAGAATCGGCATTCCATTGGGAGGACATCCCTGCACCCCACCCCATGCTAGGATCCCCAGCGTCCTCTGCATGGCTCTTTCCTCATCTGGTCCTGTGTTCTGAGTTTGCTAGTCTCCTCCTCAGTCAGGCTGTAAGCACCTAGCCCACGGGCACGATGTCCTGTACTATTCCCAGCCTATCATACAACTGCTTTCACACCACAAGTGCTCATTACATATTTAAGTAATGAATGTCCCTGCCATTCATAGCTATTACTATGAATAACTATTGTTAGGAGTATCATAAGAATGACTTGGGACTAAAGTCCAGTAGCCTGGAATTGCCTCCATGTTCTGTTTTACAGTCAGGAAGGATAATCCATATTTTACCTGCCGGTGCCGTTCAGTAGGAATTCCTGCAGCGATCCAGACTTTCTTTGCCCACTCTCTCCAATGCAGTGGCCTCTAGATGCACGTGGCTATGGAGGACTTGAAATGTGGCTACTGCAACTGAGGAATTAAAGTTATACCTAACTGTATCGAATTTAAACTTACAGAGTCACATGTGACTAGTGGCCACAGCCTTGGGCAGAAGGGATCTAGACTAATTGCCTTGTTTTCCAAGTGGGAAAACCGGGTCCCAGGCAGTTAGATGATTAGTTTAGTTTTACAACTAAATAGTCAGAGACCATCAAACACTCCAATAATGATATCATGAGGATCTGTGGGTTGGTTACTGGGGTTAATTTGTACCCTACAAGGAAAGATACAAAGTATTTATGCTTCTTTTAATACGTTTGAAGAAAAAAAATGAGACGATTATAAGATTCTTTCTAAACTTTATGCTGGCCTGGAAACGGCCTTTCAGAATGCCCCGAGTTCCCGTTTTCGAATGGACATCAGAGATTTTAAATTTGTTCCATATTGTCTATATTTCATTAAACAGAAAGTCAAGACCATTGTTAAAATAAGTTTGGAAATCACAAAGCTGTCAAATATGAGGACAGTGTAGTTTGTGCTGTGTAGTTTGAAGGAAATCTTTCATGCTTTGATCACGTGCGTAGTTCAAACTGGAGACTCAAGTCGCATAATCCAGCGAGATCACCTGGAGAATGAACAATATCAGATGCACACACAATCCTCCAGGACATTTCATGCTAAACTATGTGAAAGTGGCAGAATAACTAAAAATCTTGGAGTCTTCTTTTAAACTAAAAGAGAAAAACCTGAAAGCAACGTGGAAAGAAAAAGCATTCGTTGGAGATTAAAATTCGGATGTGAAATTGAGAGGAAAATGTTAACGCCACAGTTTCCCTTCATGTCCTTATCATTGCTTTAAGAGAAAAGCAAGAAAACGTAAGGAGAAAATGTGTGGGGAAGATGCAGGAAGGACACGTGGTGGTGGCTTTGCACAGTTTCACCTTCAACTTGAATGGAGAGCACTCTGTGTATGTATGTGTTATTTACAGATACACATCTGTATTGGCCTTAAGTGTAGCACCCTCAGTTAAAATAACCCATTTCTCATCACAAAGTTACGCTGAAACCAGGAAAACCTTGGAGAGATGGTATGAAAATGCTGAGAACTCGGCAGACCTGAGTGTTCCGAGGTGCGTCTTTCCTTGTAAAGTTGGCCCATAGCTGCTGTCAACATACCTGGGACACCAATTTAAAAAGGAAAAAGGAAGTGGTCAAAGTCATGCTTTTTGCAGACTTCAAAGGTGATCCCTCCCTCCCCCTCTTTACATTTTACTGTCTGGGAGCTGACGGGTCTGCAGCTGTTGGCAGAAGCTGGGCGTCAAACCTGCCTCCTCACGGCCCATAAAACTGCAGCGGGAACCGGAGCAGGTGTGGGCGGGGCGGGCAGGACGCCCTTCAGGGTCTCCCTGACACCCCATGCTGTGTGGCTGGGGGGAGGGAGGCTCGTGGGGGCTTCCCTGTGGGGGCTTCCCTGTGGGGTCCTCCGTTTCCACAGCCAGGGCGTTGGGGGAGCTGCCCACCCAGTGGCTGGGGGAGCTGAGGGCCTCTGCAGCACAAGCCCACCAAGACTTGGACCCCCAAAGGAGGACCGCGGAGAAGCCAAAGTAACCCAGACACTTGGTAATCCACGTTTTGGGTGTCTTGTTTGTTTTATAAGCCTTAAACAGCAGCAAGTACTAGAACAAAACACCCCTACAATCTCCAAGTCCGGGTTCTTTTCCTCTTCAAACTGGGAGAAAGAAATACAAAATCAGACGTGTTTTCAAAGATGTCAGATATCTATTGGCATTTAATAGTAAGAATGCGATACATTTGCCCTTTTTCTTTTCTTCATGCGATAGAACAAATCGATAGTTTTAGAATGCCTATTAGTCGATTGTAATGAAAAGTTGCAAATCACAGCTTATTATGGCTTCTTGTTTTGTGCCAGTATTTTAGAAGGGAAAAAACAGAAAAACAATTTACTTAAAGCAATCTTAAAAATGTTTTTTTTTTTTAAGTTACACTCATTGAGAAATACACACACTTCTTTAAAGAAATGGAAAAGCAAGCGGAAGTGGCCTTCTTGCAAAAGACAGAAAGAGGGAAGAGGGAAAGGACCATCCAGGTCTGAAGAGCAAGAGAATCAGGCCTGCAACATTTATGAAGCCCCACTGTGTGCCAAGTAGTGGGTGCTTCACGGCATTGGGGCAGGAGGGGAGGTAGGCGTGAGAGCAGTGAAGGAAAAAAACATGAAGGAAATATTAAAAGTCCTGTTTTGTTTTGTTTTTTCCCTCAAGGGTATTACTTTATAATGGAGATGCCCAACAAATAAACACAAAATGGACTTAAATACATTTTTAAAATCAGCAGCCGATAATTTATTTTATACTCTTCAATTATTTTCACTCTTTACTATTATGTTTGCATGAAACATAACACTGCTTATCGAGGTCATAATTTCGCTGATTGTTTCTATCGGGTTCCATACTTTAAAATCTGCGGAAAACTGATGGGGGTTGGGGTTTAGTGACCCCTAAGAACATTTCTATTAAGATTGATAGAAAACACGGCCGGGCGCTGTGGTTCAAGCCTGTAATCCCAGCACTTTGGGAGGCCGAGGAGGGCGGATCACGAAGTCAGGAGATTGAGACCATCCTGGCTAACACGGTGAAACCCTGTCTCTACTAAAAATACAAAAAAATTAGCCGGGTGTGGTGGCGGGCGCCTATAGTCCCAGCTACTTGGGAGACTGAGGCAGGAGAATGGCATGGACCCAGGAGGTGGAGCTTGCAGTGAGCCGAGATCACACCACTACACTCCAGCCTGGGAGACAGAGCCAGACTCCATCTAAAAATAAAAAAATAAACACACACACACACACACACACCCCACCATTCGGAATTGAAGTAACCCTTTCAATACTGTAGAATTAGATGAAATTTTAAAATGTTATCATCTGGTAAACACTTTCTGAGAATCTACCATATGTCAGGAATTGGCTAGGATTGTGACATGTAAGGATTAAACATAAAATAGAATGTAGTTTAAACAGAAGCATGTATGATTATAAAGAAGATGGCTTTGGTATTTCAGATTCCAAAAGACACATGACTTGTTTCAATTTATTTTCCTATAATTTAAGTCCAGAAAAGAGAATCACAAAGCTAATATCCACAAAGATTAGAGGTCTGAAAACCACATTCTAGTGGCCAAATCTGTGACTTTATATATTTTTTAAGTTGTTTAAAAGAAAAAAGGAAAGAAAGAAGAAGATCAACGACAGAGACCGAACGTGGCCTTCAAAGTCTATAATGATGGCTCTTTAGCCCTTTCCAGGAAATGTTTGCCTAGATTATAAGAACAACTAGAACAAAGCCACACTTCAGCACATTATTCTCTTCTTATTCTCCAAGTTTTCAGAGTGTCAGATATTTTGGGGTTCTCTATTTAATTTAAATTAATTTTAAACTTATTTCAGAATTCCTGGCTTAGTATTTATCGTGCAGTGTATTTCTTAATGAAGAAATCAGTATATTACACATTTCAACAGTATTCGAACTATTGATTTCTGAAACCTCTCTGTGACCACTTTCCAATGCTAAACTTTTCCTACCCAAATATTTTTACACGGTTAAAATAACATATATTGGGTAATCCACATTCTTAAGGATCATGGTTTCTAATTGCAGTCAAGTCATTACGATTGTTTCATTTGGAGACAAGACTAGTTTTCTGGTATAACTGAAGACAGGGCTTTAATCAGCAAAATTGTAATACTAGCCCATAAAATTATGCATGTGCACTCTAATAAAATATATGGTTAAGCAAAATTTCATATTATGTCAATTTCTACAAGGAATAAACAGTGCAGCCACTTTGACGTCCACAGATCAATCTATGTGCTCATCTTTTGATCAGTTATTTGGATACAGTAAACTACTCATATGCTGAAATTGGAATTTTCAGAATTTTTACTTCATACATCCTACATTACTTTTAAGCATATTTAGAATAAATGGAAATGTGTACATCATAAGAAATTCAGGCAAAAAAAATCAGCCTGGATTTATTTAACGCATACAAGAGAATCTAAGAAAAGAAAATCACACCAGAAAATTTATTTTGTATTTTCCTCATTTTATTGATTGATTATATGTTTGCTCGACATAAACATAACAAAGGCACGTTTTCTTGGAACTAGGCAAAATAAAAGTTTGATCCTTGATCTAAGTGGAGGATACAGTTAGTTCCTAAAACCAATGACTCCATTTGGCTTGTGCCCATTTGAGGTCATTAATGCCATTTGTACTACACAGGACCGCAGCCTCATCTCCCAGCTGGCTGGATCCAACAGAGACAGGCAGGAGACATATATTACAACTTACCTCCAGGACCAGTAGGATCTGACTAAGTGCATTTTTCCTGCTACAATTAGGCAACTGCAGGTAAAACCCCCAACTAAAGTTATACAACAACAAAAACCCGTGTTGTTTCTAAATCTGCATAACTGCAGGCAATTTTGTCAGCTACAACTATACATTTTCCAAAGTATATGTCTTCCAATCCCTTGGCATAGAACTTAGTAAGACAAATCCCTATAGCCCAGTGGATTCTGCCCAGTTGCAAAGTTCTGGGACAGACATGCTTCAAAACAGACATAGGTAATGGTTCACAGAAGATTAGTGGAATATTTGAGGACAAAGGAGGTTTACAGGTTTCCTTCAGTGTTCCAAGCCGTTTGGGAAAAAGATATATTGAGGCGCGTGAATGTAACTTTCTTTCATTTAAAATAAAAAGGCTTAAGTGAGAATGGTGCCTTCTACCTTGAAGGGCCAAGCAGCTGACCTCCCTCTCAGCAAGAGCTTTCTGTCCGTGGAGCCTGGGCTGCGAGCCGCCCCAGGAAGGAGACGCTGAGATGCTGAAGTCCTGCGTGAGATCTGACTTGACGGCATCCCTCTGTGACTCACCAACCAAGCTCACATCCCTCTCCCATAGGAAAAAATAAAACTGTGCCGGGATCCAGGGGATGTAAAGCCATTTTTCAAATTATGAAACACTCACAGAAAGTGGCTGTGTCATCTGAATACTGCGTTTATGCTGAAGAACGACCAAATTATAAGCAGAGACGCAGTGTCATGTTCTCTATTATTTTCACTTCTTTACTTCATATTTCTACCAGAAATTCCAAATTTAACATCGCTATCATTTTTTAAAATGAAATAATTTGGAGATAGAAGAAAGGAAGAGATCCTGTTTAATGAGTGGTGAGTTTGTGAGAGGAGCTTTATATAACTTAATTTGATTCGCTGAACTCTTCAGTAACCCTGTGGAGTGGGAATTATTGCTCCCATTTTAAGGAGGAGAAAATGGAAACGTGGAGAAATAGACTTACCCCAGGTTTGCAACAAATAATTGAGAGAACCGGGATAAAAACTCACATCTGGCTGACTCAGAATCACTTAAAATATTGCATGTCACAGTTTAAATATTTTCCAATAAAGCTAAAAAAGTAAAGTGCTTTGAGGCATAATTGTGAATATCCTATAAGCAGTAAGTAAGCTTTAAAAAGTATATTTTTTCCTACTTCTCTGTTCATATCTTGATTGAACCGAATCAATATTTTGACCATTCATGATGGGGGAGAATGTGTCTGAGCAGTTACTAACCTCTCTGAGAAATGCAGTAATAAATCTGCAGTTCCCACAGAGAGGTCCCACAGTGTCATTAATAATAGTAACAGCTGGCCGGGCGCAGTGACTCACACCTGTAATCCCAGCACTTTGGGAGACCAAGGCAGGCAGATCATGAAGTCAGGAGTTTGAGACCAGCTTGACCTACATGGTGAAACCCCATTTCTACTAAAAATACAAAAATTAGCTGAGCGTGGTGGCGCACGCCTGTAATCCTAGCTACTCAGGAAGCTGAGGCAGGAGAATCACTTGAACCCGGGAGGCGGACGTTGTAGTGAGCAGAGATCGTGCCACTGCACTCCAGCCTGGGCAACAGAGCGAGACTCCATTTCTAATAATAATAATAACAACTTTACATTTATAAGACGTTGCCCCACGTATTATCACATGCCGTTCTCATAGCCCAGTTTGGTGGTTAGGACTTCATTCGTTCATTCACCCATTGTACATTAGATATTTATTTCATTCCTATGAACTCAGCCTAGGACTGTGCAGGCCTTCAGAAGGGAGAGATAAAAAGATCTATTTCTAGCCTAAAGCCACTCACTGTCTTGTATGAGGGCCACTGATGAAATGAAAACACAGGGTAAGCGAAGACACTCTCCACGTTGAAAATACATAACCTAATCAGTATCCTCAAAGGAAAATAAAGTATTTGACACATAGAGCCCACCAGTTTTGAGACATGGTAATAGGTACTTGTTTTTCCTTCATTATATAGCCTTTATTCCTTCCATTTTAATACCCATAAATTGGTTCTAATATCACTCACGAAAAGTGTATTAGGTAGAGAGGTTAATTATTTCTCTCAAGTCACCAAAATGTTCTTCATAGCAAAGGATAAAGGTTTCCTGAAATGGACCTTTTTTGTTTTGTTTTTTTTTGAGATGGAGTCTGGCTCTGTCTCCCAGGCTGGAGTGCAGTGGCATGATCTCAGCTCACTGCCAGCTCTGCCTCCCGGGTTCAGGCCATTCTCCTGCCCCAGCCTCCTGAGTAGCTGGGACTACAGGCGCCCGCCACCACGCCTGGCTAATTGTTTGTATTTTTAGTAGAGACGGGGTTTCACTGTGTTAGCCAGGATGGTCTCGATCTCCTGACCTCGTGATCCGCCCTCCTCAGCCTCCCAAAGTGCTGGGATTACAGGCGTGAGCCACTGCGCCCGGCCTTGAAATGGACCCTTTAACCTGACCCACCCCCTCCCCCCAAAAAAATAAAATAAAAAGGAAGTGAACTTTCAGCGATTATCTTTGAAAGTCACACGTTCTCACAAATACGCCTGTAGATGGTGCTGTACTGAGCATTATCTTTAGAATGCAATGACCAGTGGAAACGTGCTCTGTTTCCAGCACAGTAGAGTGACCACATTCTCTTACTTTGGGCATGAGCTGTGCTCAGAAAACGTGTCATGTGAACAAAAGCATCAGACTGGGGTGGGGGAGGAGGTCATCTCCCTCCTTGGAGCTGATCAATGCAGGCACTGGAACCAGTGGTGAGGGTCCCAGTAACCCCGTTTCCACCCAGGTGATCATCGTGACGCGTCTCGGGAGTGGGATCCAGTCTGAAGAATCCTCGTCCCTGAGAAGTTTTAAATCTAGAAGCTGATGATCAGGGATGACGCTGAAGAGTGTGTGGGGGTAGAAAGAGGGAGGACGCTGCTTGGGGAAAACTGAACGAATGTAAAATAATGTGGATTGACGAGGCGAGAGAGGCCTTCACCTGGCCAACCATAAGAAGTATGGATGCTTGGGACAGAGGAGTCCCAGCTGCCAGGCTGAGCCCAGGGGCGCGTGCCTGGCTGCGGATGGCCAACCTGGGTGGCTGTGGAAGGAGATCAGTGAAGTCCACTGGGCCAGTGCTCATGTCCTGTTCAAAAACTCAGTTGTGTCTGAGAGAACTTCAGAGAAGAGCAAGGATTTCCCTGCTGGATCCACTCCGGAGGGTGTGTGGAAGAGGTGGGGTGAGAGCAGCTGAAGGGCAGACCTAGGCAGGTAGAGATGGGAATGGGGACAGTAGAGGCAGAGACTGCGTGGGAAATGCAGGAACTCCTAGGGGGGGTTAGGGGTGGGTAGAGGAACTCCCCCTGCCCAACCTCCCACCCTCCCCCGCCCCGGCCCGCCACCGCAGTGGAGCTGGGAGATTTGTTCCATGGCCACAGGACAGAAGGTCTTGAATGCTAGGTTTGTCTATGTCCTTAAACAGCCTTAATTTATCTCATGCTCATGATTCTGAAGATGACAACAAAGTGAGGTCACCTTCGTCATTCGGAAACTGCATGTAATAAAATAAAATGAAAAGCATAGCCAAGGAAATTAAGATTCCCTAGAAAACTCCCTAATCTTTTCATTACTTCATCAAATGTTTCTTGAATAGCAGGACCTTTTCTAGACTGGGGATATATTAGTAGAAATAAACACTAAAGAAGATAAATAAATAAAACGTGAATTACATTAGATAATAAGTGCTAAGAAAGGAAAGTGGGGCAGCAGAAGGCACTGCAGGCTGGGGAGAGTGTGGAGGTGGCATGGACGAGCTGCAGGTGCTACGCAGTCTGAGCCTTTTCTGCAAAGACCCCAGGAATTGAGAGGTTAGCGGGGGGCTTCTGGGGAAGGGACTCCAGATAAGGGGTGCAGGTGCAAAGGCCCCGGGCTGGAAGCACGCCCAGGGCTCCGAGGTGCAAGGGGGCTGCTGTAGCAGGGCAGAGAGAACAAGGAAAGACAGCTAAGGGGGACGAGGCTGTGCGGCCTGGAAATAAGAAGCTGGGGCCCAGGCACGGAGACAGTTGCCAGGTCACCTGAGGAGGGGCGAACGCCGTGTTTCTAACTGCAGCTCGGCACCATTGTAGACTTACTTCTGCTTTTCTTACACAATAAGGAAATCGGGTTCCTTCCTAGTCACAAAGGGACTTAGCAAGTTTGTTTTTGGAAGTCACAGATGTGGCAAAACCCTCTTGAGGCCCTCCGTCCCTGGGGGAGACTCCGGGAGGAAATGCGTGGGCGGGGATTCCACAGGGACAGTGCGACCCTAGGGTCCCCATCACTGATGCAGCACATGAGGGGCCTAGGTTGGGGGGTTTCTCCAAACGCAGACCCTGAAACAATGAATTTTCTCAGGTACCAGCACCCAGGGTGGCGGGCCCTGAAAATGCTGGGTAGGAACCGAGACACCCCTCAACTTCCCGCGCCTTGGCTCAGCCCTGATAAGGTGAAGGAGGAAAGCAGGGTTGGAGGCCACTTAAGAGCCCTTCTCTCAGCGAGGGGAGGCCCAATGTGGCTCTCGTGGGCTCTCTGAGATTTGAGAGTAGGAGCTAAGAGCAGCGTGGCATGGAGGAGATCATAAAAGGATCCAGAAAAGGTGGCCTGTCCTCTTGTCGTCATCAGAATCGCCAGGTCCTGGGGGAGTCCTTAAGCTCCCTAAAATCTGCATTTTGGCTACTCAGGAGGCTGAGGCAGAAGAATCGCTTGAACCTGGGAGGCAGAGGTTGCAGTGAGCCAAGATGGTGCCACTGCACTCCAGCCTGGGCGACAGAGTGAGACTCTGTCTCAAAAAAAAAAAAAAAAAAAAAGTCGGCATTTTGGTCTTTTATCTAGAAAAGCCAAGTCTGGTTAACAGAAATGGAAGTGTCTTAGGAATTGCCTAACCAACCGCAAGTGCATTTGGCAAAATGGAATCAACTGGAAACCTGAAGTGAAGTAACTCGAAGTATTTACAAGCCAAGGCGAATGTTCAAAGGGGAAGCTCAGACACAAAGAACAGATGGCGGATGAGAAAGCCAGAGAAGAGTGCATTTTGCCAACACCCACAAAATGCAGATTTTTTAAGTGCCTTGAAGGCTGTTTATGGTCTGAGCACCCAGGAATCTACGCCCTTAAGCTCCAGGGACAGAAGAAACTTGCTTGAAGTGTGGTCACTGCATACTGGAAGGGATGATGTTCTGTCCTCTCCCCAGGGAATCCTATTTTTCATGAAAACCTCACCTCTGTCTATCTTTTACGCCAGTCAGACCCTTTCCACCTTTTTAAAATAGAATGAAAAAGAGAGGAAGCTATAAACAACGGATGATCCGCCTGCTGAAATCACAAGGAAAATGTGAAGAGGGCCATCTCTCTCCTCTCTCTTCCCAGGGGTTTGCCTAAACCCTCAGGGACCTTGTGGCTACATAAATTTCTTTAAATATCCAATTGCAGGAGCTCCTGAAAGAGTGCTGCATTGTTTACCTTGCAGGACATCTTCGCAGAAATAGTTCTAAACTTTATTGTACATTTAGTGAAGAGTGTTAGTACAGGTTGAAGGACGCCTACGGTGAAATGAAGGAAAATAGACACAGAATTGTTGGTAGTCAACCAGAGAGGAAATAGACAGACAGAATGTATTTTCATGGAAATGTTCTCATTAGCTCTTATTTCTGATCCTTTAGATACTTTCTTATATTGGAATGTTTTGTTGAAAAACAGTGAAATCAAATGCAGGCACATTATCACATTTAAAAGCTGATCCACTGCTTCTTCTGAAATTCAAATCAAGTTTTCGTATAACAGACGCTTAAAAATTACCAAAATTTAGTCACTTGAGAAGCTGGCTTATCTGTTTCTCTCTCACAGAATCTCTTTAGGTGTCTGTTGTAAAAAACACGAATGAATGTTTTTTAATGGATGGATGGATGGGAGGATGGGTGGATGGGTGATGTGTGAATAACACTCTCACATATAGAACAATATCCCCTCCAAATAGGAAAGACACCAATAATACACAAGCAGTTTCATCTTCATAGAGAAAAGACATTCCCATACACAACCTCAGTATCACAGAGGTTAATTACGTGGTGTAAGTTAATTGTACACAAACGTACAATTAACGTCTTAGGAAAGAAAGCTATTTTTCACCACATTCAGTCCCAGTTTAATCATCAAGGTGAAGGCCGGGCGCGGTGGCTCACGCTTGTAATCCCAGCACTTTGGGAGGCCGAGGCGGGTGGATCACGAGGTCAGGAGATCGAGACCACAGTGAAACCCCGTCTCTACTAAAAATACAAAAAAAATTAGCCGGGCGTGGTGGCAGGCTCCTGTAGTCCCAGCTACTCGGAGAGGCTGAGGCAGGAGAATGGCGTGAACCCGGGAGGCGGAGCTTGCAGTGAGCCGAGATTGCGCCACTGCACTCCAGCCTGGGCGACAGAGCGAGACTCCGTCTCAAAAAAAAAAAAAAAATCATCGAGTTGATAAATACCCTTAGGAATTCAAAGCCACAGTGCAGAGTCTATGTCCCTGCACCTGACAGGTGGCTGCAAAGGTTCTTCTTGATTGAGGCAGACAGAAGATTGGTTCTGGGCAGGACCCCTGGGCCTGTAAACAACAAGATCAAATGCTCCGTTCTGAGGATAGGGGAGCTTCCAGATCCTGGTTGGGATGCACCTCACTGCAATTCACAAAAATAAAACTCCTATTTGGAGGTATTATTACGTATTTCCACATGTCTGGAATTAAAAATGTATTTTACATATATATTTGGTGATTGATACGACTTTTTGCCAATTGAATAAATATAGTCTGTATATCTGTCTAGAGTCTCAGCATATAACAAATGCCTACAAATAATAGATACCCAAAAGGTGCTGCTATTTTATACCAATTTTAGAGAAGTTATCTTAGGTTCTTGAAAATTTCCTTATACGTGGATATTAGTGATTGACAATATTTGTAAAACAGCACTAAGTAAACAAAAACCATTTGATTTATTGCTTCTGAATATCTAGGTATGCTTTCAGAACAGCTGACTTGTCAAAATAGGGAGGGACAGGCTGTCAATAGATTAGAAACGTATTAGAAAAGTTGAACCAATATGTGCAATTTCAGTTTCATTCAAAACTGGGCAAAGTCAAATTAGTCTATATTTAATATAACTGTAATTGTTTTGCCTTTTCATTTCTGAAGTTCAAAAGGTTCTGATTCCCAATAGATTAATAACATATTATTTTCACTTACATTTAAGGAAAATGAGTATTTCAGCATTAACTATCCACCGAAAACAAATGCGTGGTGTAACTGAGTTGAATGACCAAAACTTCACTGCTAAACTCTAAAGGCTTCAAAACTGTGAAAAATAAATAAAAATGAAAATTTAAAAGATGTGAAAAATAAAAAGAAGTGAAGAATGTCCAGATAAAAGAATCTTCCAAAACAATCTTCCTACCATTTCTTTTTTTTTTTTTTTCGGACTAAGTTTTATTGTATGCTGCTGCTAGTGTATATAAAACAATTACCCTTGTGAAATAGAATTTCATGGAAATTCAGAGAGGTAGGTGTTAAGGACTGACCAAAAGAGAAGTTTGTATATTATGGCACATGTGTTACAGGGGTTCAGCTTTTGTACAGGCTTCAAATTTAGCTCTCTTTCAAATATTCAGTCGATCATAAGAAGTGGTTTGGGAAACTTTTGAAAGATTCATTTTACTACAAAAAGGAACAGAATTTCTGGGTCTGAAGGATTTGTATTTGAAGATATTCCAGTTAGCAGAGGGTCATGTTGAGCATTCTGCAGACAGAATTGTTTCAAGTCTGCAGCTGCCTGGGAAACTTTAACACGGTTGAGTTCAGCCTCCAGCCGGAGCTGTTGAACCACTTTCTTCATAGCGGTGACACTGCAGGAAGCCGACATGGTGCATGTGAGGGCTGGGCCGATTCGTGGGTTGCTGGGTCATGGGTCATAGGGGCCAGACAGTGGAGAGCATTCTCACATTCCTACCACGGGCTGGATGTTTCGAAAGCAGGCAGAAATTCTTATTCCTAGCATCCTAGACCCAGTGTTACCATAGCTTGTTTTTTCCTTCCATCGTTACTGAAAACATTTGTAGATATCCCTTCCATAGGAAAAATGAAGGACTCCTCCCTCCAAATTAAGGGCCTTGTTACTGAAGAAAGTCAGAGAGGGATGGGAAGGGACAGACCGACGGACAATTAAAGACAGGGAGAGACGGAGAAAGACAGAGAGAAAGAGAGAGAGATGCACAGACTGAAAGAGAGAGACTGAGTGGGGAGGTGGAGAGCGGGAGAGAGAGAGAAAGAGAAAGGGAGGAAGGCGAAAGGGCGGGGAGGGAGGGAGGGAAGCGGCCAGAGGCCCTCTGAAGCCATCTTGACATAGTCGAGTCCACCCAGCTCACAGCAGAGTGCGCCCTGTGATCCAGCCCTGGGAGAACAGACCCTCCCCTTGAGCCCCAGCCACCTCTTCAATACACAGTGCTGTTGTCCGTCACCACCAGGCTTCCGGGCCTGCTGTTACACAGCAGGAGAGAACTGATGCCCGCAGTTGCTCCAGGCCTTGTCCTAGGACAAGACTACTTGGTGTGTGCTGGGGAGAAGGGGTGGCAGAGACAACGAATTCGACAAGAGGCAAGCCTGGCCTGGGCCTGGGTAGGCATAGATGTGGTGAGAAGTGGGAGGAGAGTGGGAGAGAGGTGCAGACAGGTATGGCAGTGTGGTTCGTGTACGTAAATAAATGTGCAGAGCCTATCGATGGCTTTCCCTGCGTGTCTCTGCAAGGAGGGCCCACATGAGTTGCTGACAAATGGCCTGATGAGAAAAAGACGAGCCACGGACTAAACCAGCCGTACAACTTGACAGCTCAACTTGACTTCCACGAAAGAAGCGGCACAAATGTGGCTCAGACCCCACTGTCAGCAGGTGCACAGCCCTCAGAGTCAGGAGGCGACTTGTTCTCTTGAGAGCTGTGAGGTGTCACCTGTTACCTGAGAGCTCACAGGTAATTAGGAATTCCTTACAACCCCATGCACAGGGCCTGAGATCCTAGGGCAGGCAGGAAGGAGGCTTCCCATGGCAGAAAGGAAAGGCCACCACTCTTCATGATGCTTCCAGAGTCATCCAGCAGTCTCTTGGAAATGAATGCTGGTCTCAGTTTCTTTTTACAAAACTGGCAGTGGGTTCAGTTTCTTCCTCCCATGCTCAAGAGACAATTTCTATGGGCTTGCCCCTTCTACCCACAGAGAAGCCTCAGCACGAGAAGGGAGGGGCCGTTAGGTGGGTGTGTTGGGAACTTCTATCTGTGAACAGCTGCCAAATCCCAGACCCATTTCTGACTGTCCTGGGTTCTCCTGCTGGGATGGCCCTGCTCCTACTTATGTAGGTGGCCAGGTTTGCTGAAGTCACAGGGAGCTGTCAGAAGAAGAGAGACTTTTCCCAGCAAGCCCCTGCTGCCCCCTCCTCACATCTCTTGATCAAACTCTGGGGCCCCAGAACCACAATGCACACTTCCAGGCAACTCCACCTGCCTCTCTGGGGAGCATCGGTCATTCATCCCGAATCCTTCATTCATTCAAGGAATCTTTATTGAGCGCCTCCTACGTGCCCAGCAACACTCTGCTCACTTGATATCTGAAAAGAGTTTGTCTGTATGAAGAGTTGGAAAACTGCAGTCAAACCCTGGCTTTCATATGAGCGGGTCTGTAAAATTATCCAGCATGCTGTGTTCATCCCAAAACCACCCTGAGAGGTCCCTGAGCCTCTCACAAACTCCCTTTTAAGAAACTTCTTCTCTTCTATGATTTATAAAATGATTTTTAGCTGGGCGCTGTGGCTCACACCTGTAATCCCAGCACTTTAGGAGGCTGAGGCGGGTGGATCACTTGAGGTCTGGAATTCGAGACCAGCCTGGCCAACATGGCAAAACCCCGTCTCTACTAAAAATACAAAAATTAGCTGGGTGTGGTGGCAGGCATCTGTAATCCCAGCTACTCAGGAGGCTGAAGCAGGAGAATGGCTTGAGCCCAGGAGATGGAGGTTGCAGGGAGCTGAGATTGTGCCACTGCACTCCAGCCTGGGCAACAGAGTGAGACTCCATCTCAAAAAAAGGAAAAAAAAAATTTAAGTGCTCTATTTTCCTTTCCAATCCTTTTTCCTTCCCTCCTGCCCACCTTTCTCTTTCTCTTCTCCTCATTCTCCTTTGCTCTCTTGCAGCAATGTCCATGCAGAGCCTGTCCAGTGCCAGTTCTGAAGCACACACTGCAAAGATTAAGAAGATGGGTCTCACTGATTGGGAGTAGAGCATAGCATCTGCAGAGAAGGCCATGGAAGTCCTCCGTAAAGTGTCCAAGTGTCCTCTAAACATTAGCCACTGTTGTTATTAATACAGGAATTTAAGACTGAAAAGACCTCTGGAGGATTCAGGAGTCCAGGGGCCTGTATTACACAGAAGAGCTGAGAGGGTGATTCGCACACCCATTAAGATGAGTCTCCTCCCTCATCCTCCCGACGCTGGGTCCATAAGAGGTGCTCCCGAGCGGTTTTACCCCGTAGTCCACAGGCTTAGAGTTGGTGCTGAGGTAGCCAGGGTCAGCCCTAGTGCAGAGTAGAGCAGCTTAATTTCAGATGAATTTTTCAGTGGCCATCGCTCACTAGGTGCCTGGACAGGTCAAATCGTTTTCCACTTGTGAACAAGCATCTCAAAGCCAGTCCCCCCACAGCTGACTGGCAGGGGTGCTCTGCCGTCCATGGCATTGAGGACACGGCAAAGGGAGGGCAACCAGAGGGTCTGGGAGGGGCCGCCCAGGCTGCTGTGCAACATGAAGAAGGATCGCTTTTGGAAACAAGCCCTCGTGTGAATTATTTAAAGTCAGGCAGCCTACTATTAGCAGATCTAAAGGGGGAACTCCTAGCAATTAATTAAATCCTGATTTTTGACCCCCTGAGCTGGGCTAGTGCCTGTAGGGCAACAGTGCTCAAACTTCAGGCTGTGTCGGAATAACCCTGAGAGCTTGTTAAAAAGCAGACTGCTGGGCCCCAGGCCCAGAGTTTCTGGTTCAGTAGGTCTGGGGCGGGCCTGGAAATGTGCACTTCTGGCAAGTTTCAGGGGCTTCTGCTGATCCTGGATCAGTGTATCACACAGGACCGATAGATTATTGTCCCTGATTATGGTGAATAATATGGCCCGAAACACTCAAGAAACCTCAAATTTTCTCCAGCTAGCACATCTATGTACCTAATTATCCATGTGTTGTCTCTCTGTGTGTGAGGCCACATGCTCTTCACGAAGACAGGTGAGTGGAGACCAAGACACAGAGAAGCTGCTATGACCGCAACTGCACCCACCTTGCAGAAAGCGCAAAGCTTCACTTTACAGCAAAAATGCCAGCAATCTCCTCTCAGACTTTCAGAGCAGTTTCCAAACAGGTAAGAGCAGGACCCTTCTGTCTGCGAAAGGCAGATCTATGCCTACACCTTATTTGGCAACACAGAAGTATCAATAAGATAATCGTAAGTATTTAGAGAATGATCAAAAGTGCCCTCCCAATATAGTTCAACAAAGAGCCCAAAATCTGACTTTGAAGGAGTCATTTCCACAGTGGACAGATGTTTGGTTTTTTGTGCCCAACCAAATCTCGTGTTTCCACTGGCAGTGCCACTGAAATGCATGAGTTTCTGGAAGGTGAGACGCGGCCACTCCTGTGGGATCCATGCTGCCCTGGCCAAGTTGCTCACAGTCCACGAAATCTGGCTTCCACATCTCAAGGGGATTCTCTCCAGGATTGTTTGAAGTTCAAGTAATTCCGCAGATCCAACGCTTATTGGTTAAATTTCATCCAGCACCTCATGACAGCGGCTGAAGTCACATTAACTTCAACCACATCAGTGACAGAAGCCACAGCCTTGTGCTGCTGCATGGTTTTAGACAGAAACCATGAAACCGCACCAGCAAAAAGAGTAAAACTATCCGCACTGAGTCCGCAGACAGGTGCGTGAACCTAAGAGGGGCTGGCCCCGTTCCGCTCGCTCTTTCTATTTTTCTTTCATTTTCTCCATTGTCATTTCTCCAAGGCAGGGCTGTCCACGCTTCATTGTCCTGCCTGTTGACAAATGGTTAAAGCAATTGCCTTACATTCATTTTAGATTTAATTTCCAGTGGCACTTTTCCTTTTCATGTTAAAGTCTTGCCTCATTTCAGTTTATTTTTTCCTCACCTTTTTGTGAACAATCTCCTCCTTCAGCCAGCTCTGGACTAACGAGGTTGGACCAAAGATCTGTTTGCTTGGTGCAGGAAAACCACACAGGAGGCCCACGGCCTGCCCCGAGGCCGGCCCACATGAAAGCCCGGGGCTTCCTCACAGTTTGCTGTGAGCTGAACCAACTCTCCTGGAGTGTGAAACCAATTTCCAAATTCACCTGAGGGTCCTTCTGCAGGAAGGTTTTTGGTGAAAATATTTAGAATGTAGCAAACAGCAATGATCAGAAGAGTCTTTCAGATTTGAAAGTCACTTCATCTTCATTGTATTAATAAGTATTGATACTGGAATGGGTGGGCTCACAGTTGCTGGTCACAAAGAAGGGCTTCTACGTGCCCCTGTATGATTTTGTGTTCTTCACTGTGTGGGTGGTGCAGCACATGGGCGGGTCTGAGCATTTTGGAGACAAGCTGGATTTGGAGACAGGATCCACGCTGCTAACTGGATTCTCCTGGGCCAGAGTGTTACTGGAGAGTCCCGTTTCCATTTCATCTGTGAACTGAGTTTGCTAAAAAATGGTGAGTATTTCACAGGCTTTGTGTGAGAATTGAGATAATCTGTGAGCAATTCTTGAAACAACATGATAAATACTCAGTGTTATTATTTTGGTCATCTGCCTTTAGCCGGGCTCAGTGTATCACACAGGACCTAGAAATTATCGTCCTAGCCCCTAGCTCGTTGCTTTGACATGAGGTAAGAACTATTTTCCTCCTTATTCCACTGTTTTATGTAGGACACTTTGTCTTTTTCGTTTGTTCCCTACAGGTTTTTTTCATAGCACTAACTATTACAGATTGATCCCTGTAAAATAAGTCTTATTTAAATTTGGCTGTGGGCTTTTTAAATATAAGATCATGTGAACATCTCATAAAAACTCTAACACTGAAAACTGTAGCATCACACATTAACGAGCACTTACGCTCACACAGCGGCTTCCGGTTTAGGGACTCGGCTAACATCCCAGTCGTCTTCTGAGTAGGGGGTTTCTATATAGCATGCTTGTTTCTCACATTGTGTGGTTTTATTTTTCTAGTTGCTTTTTCTATTTAGATTATTACACATTTTGAATTGGAAGAAACATTACAGCCCACCTAGGTGAACCTTCATCACAAGACCAAAATCCTTTTGTCGGGGAGAGGAGGGAGCCTCCAGTTTAGGGTTACACACGTCCAAGCTACCAGGGCTCAGCCTGGACCCAGGACACACCCTGAGTCCCTTTTTAAAAAATCTCCCTTGCGCTGGGCACGGTGGTTCACGACTGTAATCCCAGCACTTTGGGAAGCCGAGGCGGGTGGATCACTTGAGGTCAGAAGTTCGAGACCAGGTTGGTCAACATGGTGAAACCTTGTCTCTACTAGAAATACAAAAATTAGCCAGGCATGGTGGTGCACACCTGTAATCCCAACTACTAGGGAGGCTGAAGTGGGAGAATTGCTGGAACCCAGAAGGGGGAGGTTGCAGTGAGCCAAGATTGTGCCACTGCACTCCAGCCTGGGCTACAGAGTGAGACTCTGTCTCAAAAAAAGTAAAAAAAAAAAAAAAAAAATTCCCTTGTATTGAACCGAACTTTAACTTCTTTGTAAATTATTCCCATTGGCCTTATTTCTGGTCTCTGATGCTACCTAGAATAAATATGAAGTATATTTATTGGAATATTTATTGCCTTAGCTCAGGCTACTGTAACACAATTTCACATGCTGGGTGGCTTAAACAACAGAAATTTATTTTCTCACAGCTCTGGAGTCTAGAAGTCCAAGGTCAGGATGCCAGCATGGTTGAGTTCCGACGAGGGCCTCCTCCCAGCTGGCAGACAGCAGAGAACATCAGTCCCCTGTAGGGCCTCCCTCATGATCTCACTGAACCTTGTCACTGCCCAAAGGTGACCTCCAAATACCACCACATTGAAGATTAGGTCTTCGACATAGAAAGACCTAATTTTGGGGATGAGAAGGACACAGTGCAGTCCACAGCAGAATAGTCAATAAAACATGAAATAAGTATAAAATCCACATGCAAACCCCAGGTATTTCAGGCCACTTACACCTCCCCTTAGACCTTTCTTTCCAGGCTCAGATACACCTGCTTTAGTCTTTACTATGCGACAGCTTCTAGCGCTTTACCATCCAGCTGAGCTTTCATTCTTAAAAAGGACTACAGTTTTCATCCTTGTTTTGAAACCTTCATGAAATCCCATAAGTTGTCCACCAAAATCTATCCCATTCTTGCTAGCACTAAATACTTTTATATTTATATACCTATGGACAAATAAACTGATTTCAGTTCTTTGAATACAGAGGGGTAAACAAAAACAACACCAAAAATGCTTTAAAGTCTGATTTTTACAGAGATAATAAAGATGATGATTTCTTTCAAAAGCTTCGTATTTCTAACACTATGGGAGAAAACCACGTTTCCTAGCTTAATATGTAAGATTTATTTTGATTCAAAAGTGTTAACTGGAACTTCTGCCTCTACAGTCACAACAGCATTTTGTCTTCTCTCTAGAGAACGCTGCACATTTGTAAATGAAAGTTTCAGCCACGTTCAACCATCAGACAGACTGCCCCCACCAAATACCGCCCAGTCTAGCAAATTGAGAACGACACCCCACATTCTTTTTTTTTTTTGACGGAGTCTCACTCCGTCGCCCAGGCTGGAGTGCAGTGGCACGATCTCCACTCACTGCAGGCTCCACCTCCCGGGTTCACACCATTCTCCTGCCTCAGCCTCCGGAGTAGCTGGGACTACAGGCGCCTGCCACCACGCCCAGCTAATTTTTTCTATTTTTTAAGTAGAGATGGGGTTTCACCGTGTTAGCCAGGATGGTCTCGATCTCCTGACCTCGTGATCCACCCACCTCGTCCTCCCAAAGTGCTGGGATTACAGGCGTGAGCCACAGAGCCCGGACCGCATTCTCTTCTAAGGCAGGAATCATGCCTTTTTGTACATCTTTCAAATGAAACTATGTGGATGATTCAAAATATTACTTTGCATGCAATTAGAATTTTTAAATGCCGGTTACACCAATCACTTTACTGAATGAATATTTTAATGCTAGGTAATGAAAAAGATGGAAACATAGTAGACATACAAAAAATATTCCCTAACAGAAATGAAAATATAATGTTAGATAACACATCCATATGAGAAATCTCATCTGCTTTTCCTGGGGGAGCCCACTGTCCTTATCAGTGTGTACCACAGGCCTGGTTTCCTTCTCCTAGGAGCAGCCAAAAGCCAGGGTCCAGGATTAGACATTGCAAAGAGATATTTTAGCACCATCAAGAAGGCCAATTTGCTCATGTGGTAGTAGAACATTGCATCTGATATTATAAATTTTCATTAGCCTGTAAATAAAAAAGAATATAAATTCACAATGAGATATACTGCTTAATATTAAGGATAAAGCTTTAATATTTGAACAATAAATTCTTCCTTTGGCATAAAACTAGAAATGTATAGTCCTTTCAACTATGCAAGATTTAGTTTGATATTTCAATATTCAATAACATTTGTATATGCATATATATAAAGATATATATAGCTGGAAAACTTTTTAAATTTATCATCATGTAAAAACTTTTATTGATGTGTTATTCATTCTTAGAATTCTAGAGAAAATTAACTTTTTTATGTTGATAAAGACATAAAGAAACGTTTTTATATACAATTTAAATACTCCATAATTATAGTAAATAATATTTGTAGACACCTATTTAGATCAAAGTCCAGTATTTTCTAGAAAATGGTACCATTGTCCTTTTGTGAATATTTATGGACAGGTTGCTCTCTCTCCATGCTAAGATTCCTTCCTAAGTCTAGTCCTATGACTATAGCAGACCTATAATTACCAAATGCCCATTGAGATGTCCAGTTGCAATCAGGACGCCTTCTTCACACGGGTCTTCTCTTTTTTTTTTTTTTTTTTTTGAGACGGAGTCTTGCTCTGTCGCCCAGGCTGGAGTGCAGTGGCACAATTCTCGGCTCACTGCAAGCTCCACCTCCCGGGGTCATGCCATTCTCCTGCCTCTGCCTCCCAAGTAGCTGGGACTACAGGCGCCCGCCACGACGCCTGGCTAATTTTTTGTATTTTTAGTAGAGACGGGTTTTCACCGTGTTAGCCAGGATGGTCTCGATCTCCTGACCTCGTGATCCACCCGCCTTGGCCTCCCAAAGTGCTGGGATTACAGGCGTGAGCCACTGCGCCCAGCCTTCACACGGGTCTTCTATAAAACATGAAACAATTCGTAATGGCTGAGAGCAATATGTTAAAGACAAATACACTTCTAAACTCACAACAGAATTTTATTTTTACCTTCACTGATACAGGATTTCAATAGTGAGAAGTTTTTTGTTCGCTGCCTTCTGTTTCTAATTTAAAACCTTTGTTCCGAGGTCCCAGCTTTCTGTGTCCATTCAAAAAGATTCACAGCCTGGGAGCACTCACGGATCTGAGTCCTGTTCACACACATAAACAGGCAGCTCACAATCAAATGCATGAAGTCATTCTACTAACAATGTTTTTGGGGGCTTTTTTTGTTTTTCGTTTTTTGTTTTTTTTTTGAGACGGAGTGTCGCTCTTGTTGCCCAGGCTGGAGTGCAATGGTGCAATCTCGACTCACTGCAACCTCTGCCTCCCGGGTTCAAGCCATTCTCCTGCCTCAGCCTCTGAGTAACTGGGATTACAGGCACCTGCCACCATGCCCGGCTAATTTTTTGTATTTTTAGTAGAGACGAGGTTTCACCATGTTGGCCAGGCTGGTCTCAAACTCCTGACCTCAGGTGATCCACCCTCCTCGGCCTCCCAAAGTGCTGAGATTACAGGCTTGAGTCATCTTGCCCAGCCCCTACTAAGTGTTTAAATACTTACATCTTCTCAGGAAGTTAGCAGTTCATGTCATTAGTTATTTAAGAAATTTGCAAGTTTGAACAAAATTTCTTTAGGAATTTTTTTTTTTTTTTTTTTTTTTTGAGACAGTCTTGCTCTGTCGCCCAGCCTGGAGTACAGTGGCACCATCTCCGCTCACTGCAACCTCCACCTCCCGCGTTCAAGCTATTCTCTGCCTCAGCCTCCTGAGTAGCTGGGACTACAGGCGCCCGCCACCATGTCAGGCTAATTTTTGTATTTTCAGTAAAAACGAGATTTCACCATCTCGGCCAGGCTGGTCTTGAACTCCTGACCTCAGGTGATCCACCCTCCTCGGCCTCCCAAAGTGCTGGGATTACAGGCGTGAGCCACCACGCCCGGCCTTTTTAGGAATTTTATGACAGCAGCACTTTACCAATATGTGGAGCAGCATGAACGATAATATGGCCTTGGAAAGGCCAGAACTTAAGTAAGAGCAGTGAATCTTCGAGAAGTGAGCCCAGAATATTTGTTCAGGAAATTAACATGAATGCATAAGGAGTAAAGATTGTGGGCCGGGCGCGGTGGCTCAAGCCTGTAATCCCAGCACTTTGGGAGGCCGAGGCGGGCGGATCACGAGGTCAGGAGATCGAGACCATCCTGGCTAACACGGTGAAACCCCGTCTCTACTAAAAATACAAAAAAATTAGCCGGGCGTGTTGGCGGGCGCCTGTAGTCCCAGCTACTCGGGAGGCTGAGGCAGGAGAATGGCGTGAACCCGGGAGGCGGGGCTTGCAGTGAGCCGAGATCGCGCCACTGCACTCCAGCCTGGGGGACAGAGCAAGATTCCGTCTCAAAAAAAAAAAAAAAAAGAGTAAAGATTGTGCTACCTACAAGTACTCTGCCTCAGCATTTTGCAAAGAGAAAAAGGTGTGAAATCAGCTTATTGTGTTCACCTCTGCACCGACGTGGCTTAGCTTTGTGCCTGGCCAGAGTCAACATTTAATAAACATTTATACATGAATCTAAGACGATTTTATCATAGAATACTACAAACCTAGTGAAGGGAGCGTTTATTTATCAAACTCCACAGAATTCCTATGTGAGTCACCTGAAATATCAATTTATCTAAAATGCCACAAGCCACTCAATGAGAGAACGATTCATTCATTCTATTAAATGGAGTTGGTCTGAGTTTCATTGACTGTCAAACTATAGGTATCTCATACTTAAAAAATAATTTAATAATTTACTAATAATTTTAAAACTATGCTCCCCTAAAAGTAAATGATTCTGCTGGGATGAAACCAGTGTGTGACTTTATGAGTTGTTATATGACTTGATAGAGTGAGTTTAACTTCCGAAATTCCTTGCAGCCTTACTTTAAAATCTCACGTTCTCAAATACTAGAAGACTTTTGGAGAATCCCGGGTTTTTTGTTTTTTTTTTTTTTTCATTTTTTTTTTTGGCCATATATCATATGTATTTGTGCACAGTTCTTAGCAAAAGGTAAATGTTCAACATTTATTCAAATGAATTTATTTACTTTGGTGAGACAGACAGCCCGAGCTCGTAACTCCCTGAGGAAAAAAATGTGTAGTTTTTTCTCACTCTGAACTGTAATTCTTAGTGATTATGGTTATCATTGATTTGGGGACACTAAAGGAAAATATCTAACATATAAGCACTATTTTTCAGTGCTTATTTTATTAAAACCCAAGATATTAAAAATCAACCCAGTTTTACAGTCTTTATAAAAGAGCTGTTCTATAATATTAACCCAAATGTAAGACAGATAATATCACTTCCCAGAACTAATTGCTAAAAAGTTAAAACATTTATAAAAAACCCACAATAAAAAAATGAGAAATATACAGACTTCTAAATTTTGTATTCTGGAGCTTGTCTTTGATTTCTGTTCCACAAGCTTCGTTTTGAATCAGCTTCCGTAAATCTTCATAGTCACTCATATTTTTCAAGATTCCACATTTGTTCAATTTATTTTGCAAACCTATACTCTTATTTTCAAAGAGAATGAGCGTGTGTGTGTGTGTGTGTGTGTGTGTGTGTGTGTGTGTGTGATTTAAAATTTAATATCTTCTTTCAAACCAGCAGTGTAACAGCTGGGTAACTTGCAGCTAGCCAGTCAGGAAACGGTTATTTTCAACAGTAATTGACACCAAAAAAGTAACACCACATCTCTGAAAATCTCTAAGGGTTCATATATATTTTAAAAATTAAAGGGAACAATCAAGTCAGACAGACTGTTCTTTTTAAGCTAAGTAGTCATACCTGGGAGTTAATATAAGGGGAATTCTTGGTGGGAGGGAGGATGATAGAAGAGAGAAGGGGGCTTTATAGAGGGGGAAGAAAAGGTTTGAGGACATTGAGAGGAAGTAGATAAACATACCTTTCCCTTAAAATTCAATTTCTAATTTTACCTTCTTTTGGCGTGGAGACTCCAGAACATTCTTACACTATACAAACCAATTGTCATATGGGAATATGCTGCTTGTGATAATCACGTATTTGCCAGTTTCGTGGAAAACAGACATGAACGCTTTTCAATATAATTTCATCTCCTAGGCAATGGAGCGCACGTGACTGACTACCTGATCGCTGGAGAGTTGCCTCAGAACAGTGAGCCTAGAGGCGCCCCCTAATTTACCCGAGGGTTTATAAGGTGAGGGTCACACTCGTCATTTTCCTTTGGGGAAGAATAGAATCAGGGATGCACAGGATTCTCTAAAGATTGAGGAACATTTTTTGGATGATGAAAATGTAGCGTCATCAGCAGAAATCAGACTTTTTTTCAGCCTAATTTCTACAGCAGGTCCTCATCGCTGTGACCCAGGGAGGCGGCGCCTCCGAGGTGGGTCCGTGCCACCTCCCTCTGCAGGAAGAGCCTTCAGCACCCCAGGGCCGTTCGCAGGGCTCTTCCCAAAACAAAATAAAATGAAACGGAGGTTTTCCTGAGCTTCATCGTCAATCCGAGCGGACCCCCGGGAGGTGCAGCGGGCTCGGGGGCACGGTGTTCGGGTGGTAGAATTTCCAAAGTCCTGAGAGGCTGACGGGGCAGGTATTGCTCCCGCCGCCCCTTGGGCAAGGGACCTCCCGGAGCAAAGGCTGGGGGGCCCAGGCTCCCAGTTCTGGGGTCGTCCTGATGGCAGTGTGACCCCTAGACCACGGGGCGGCTACAGTGACTGTCTGGGGGCGTCTAGGCCAAGGCCGCCGGTCCCACCAGGCGGACGCAAGCGCTGCGCAAGGGCTGGGGGCTCCGCACGGGGAGATTCGGCCAGACCCGGAAGGGCCTAACAGCAAGGAGAGAGAGCCGGACGCCGTGGCTCAGGCCTGGAACCCCAGCGCTTTGGGAGGCCGAAGCGGGAGAGTCGCTTGAGGCCAGGAGTTCGAGACCAGCCTGAGCAACACGGGGAAACCCCGTCTCTACAAAAAAAAAATTTTTTAATTAGGCTGGAGCAGTGGCTCACATCTACTGGGGAGGCTGAAGCAGGAGGATCGCTTGAGCTCGGAAGGTCGAGGCTGCAGTGAGCTAGGATTGCGCCACTGAGCTCCAGTCCCCGGCGACAGAGTGAGAAACTGTCTCGAAAAAAAAAGAAGAGGAATGAAAAGGAAAACCAGAGCGAGAAAGTGCGACCAGCCCGGGCTCAGGAGCTGGGTGGGAAACAAAGCCGCCAGTAAATGACAAGTAAACACGCAGCCGCGGGAAGCCACTGGGCGGAGCGGGCGCTAATGAGCGCGCAGCGGGGCCGCCACGCCCGCGCGGACACCGAGCAGCGGCGCATTCCCCTGAGCCCGGCTGTGTGGCCCGAAGCCCGGCGGCCGCCACCCCAGGGAGAAAGCTCCGGTGAGGGGAGCAGACGCTGGAACCCGTGGTCTCGCCCTCTGCTCTCTACCGGCTGGGGACTTGGGTAGCTCCCAGGCAAAGGCCCTCCGGGGTCTCCGCCCGGGGGGCCCCACCTGCCTTGTGACGGCTGAGATGTGCGCGTCCCACCCACTTTCCAAGGCGCCTTTGAAGTCGTTCCTCATTAAAAACAATCTTTTTGAATAACCAAATGTTCCTTTGGCGCCCTCCAATTTTATTTTATTGTAATCTATTGAGTTGTATTTGTTTTTCTGAATCCGCTTCCTAGGAAAGCGGCCCCTCTCATTTTAAACCGTTCTCAGGTGGTTTTTCTGGAAGCAGCAGTGGTTTCTCCAGCAAGGATTAACTCCTTGCCTTTTCCCATCTAAAATTCTGAAGATACCTGACAGCTCGTTTTAATTCTGCAAACGACAGTTCTTCCTCCGGGGTGTAGATTCGGGCTCCCACGGCTGCCGCCTGGGGCAAGTGCGTCTCCCCAGGCGCCCACGCGGCCTCGCGCGCTCCGGGCAGCGTCGCCCCCAGCCAGCCCCGCCTGCCCAGAGAGGGCCAGTCCTGTCCCGGGTCCCGAGGGCCTCGGGCACCCCACAGGCTCCTTCCTCCCGGGGTTTCCCAGCAGACCACACACAGAGATGCGCTCCGGAACTTAGGGAACCATGTAAAGGAACTTCCAACAGGACTGTGCCTTTTATGCGTGTTTATCTGAAGCATTTTAGGAAGCAAGTGGCAAAGTGCTTTAAAAGTAAAACTTAGAACGTCTACACTAGCTGTTTGTGCAAACGAGTATTTGCTAAGCATTACCCGAGACCTGAGAATTGTTTCTTTATGATTTACTTATATGCGATAAGTTCCCTTTGTAGAAAGAGACTATGTCTAATCATAAATACATCGTCATAGGTACAAGGATAAAATTTAAGAAGAGAGGACTACAGATCACTTTAACGCTAAAGGGAATTGTAGCGAAGCATGGGTGTTTTCCCATTAAGGTGACTTTCTTCTGGTGTGTGTGTGTGTGTGTGTGTGTGTGTGTGTGTGTTTTGTGCCTTTATGTTTCTATCAGTTTGTCTTTCCCAGTGAAAATTAATTCAAATATGTCTTCACTGGTATGTTTCAAGTGTTGTGCACTGAACATTGAGTCAGAATAATTTGATTAAGCTTCAATGATAAAACCACTCTGTCTCACTGACTTTAATTAAACTGGAATCTGAAAAACACATGCATTCAATATAGTGGCCATTATTTTTAGTTCTAAACAAACATTTTTGGTTTTAAGCCAATATTTTTAGTTCTAAACCAACATTTTTGGTTGGTTTAGTTCTAAACCAACATGTTGAAACCCTGGGAGGTTTTCACATTGTCCAGAGTAAGAACTGCTTGCATTGACTTCCCGGAATGTGCAGCACCAGACCCTCAACCTTAAAAGAAGTTCCATTCTTCTCCACTTCTCTCTTCTCCCCAGGACCCATAACTTTACACTTCAGTATTCCTGCAGGGCGCACAGTTCACTGAGAGGTAAGTCAAAGTCAAGAACCACTGGAAGACAATGAAAATTTCATTCTTGTGGGCAATTTTAACTCTTAACTGTTACAAATGATAGTATCCGCGTACAAGATCTTCTATATACCAGATTCAGTCACCACATTTTGACTCTTTTTCACATCAATATACTTCCCATATGAACTCAAAAAGAAATCTATAAATATAAAATTATTTTAGAGATATTTCTTAGACTATGACAAATTATCCAAAACTTGAAAAAAGTTAAAAAGATAGATGGCAATTCTTGTTGATGCCAGATAGAGGCATTGTTTAGCAGGCATCTGTGGATTTTCTATATAGGTGAATATATTTGATAGGACTCATCGCTTACTATTGATTAAAGATTAAAGACTTATGGGAAGTTACATGTTGAACATTAATCCATTAGAGATGCAGATTTCTGTCCAGGAGAAAAGATAACCCTAAAGGTTTTGGCTTATTGTCTTTTAGGACACTAACTTGTTTTGTATCTATGAACAAATTCATTTCAGTGTTTCTCTGACCATTCACTGTGTAAATGTTCATACCTCCCATTCTCATTTGAACCAGTCTTCACATCTAATTTATCCCCTTATTAACTTATTAAAGTTGAACTTATTAAAATTTTAACTTATTTAACTGAATTGAACTTATTAAAGTTGAATTTAATAAGTTGAATTAATGCAATTGCTCAGTAAACATTAATTTAATTGAAGCTCTTTCTTATCCAGTATAAAGGTAAAATGCAAGATTCTTTGTGACACAAATATTTATAGAAACAATAAGAAATAATATAGCTGGCTGGCTCATACCTGTAATCCCAACACTTTGGGAGGCCCAGGCAGGAGGATCACTTGAGCCCAGGAGTTCCAGACCAGCCTTGGCAACATTGTGACACTCCATCTCTACAAGAAAAAAATTTTTTAATTAAAAAAATTATTCAGATGTGGTGGCATGTGCCTGTGGTCCCAGCTACTTGGGAGGCTGAGGGGGAAGATCTTTTGAGTCCAGGAGGTCAAGGCTGCATTAGCTATGATTGTGCCTCTGAACTCTAACCTGGGCGACAGAGTGAGACCCTGTCTCAAAAAAAAAAAAAAAAGGAAGGAAGGAAGAGAGAGAAGCAAACAACTAGCAATACTAGCAATATAAAAGTGATTTGTTTTGTATTTGTATGATATTTAACTAATAAACTCTAAAATATTAGCTGAAAGAAAAAGAGAAAATGCTTGCCTTTATATTATCTCATGTGTTCAACATAATTATGATAATTTAAAAAGAGGTATAGATCTTCATTTTAAAAATGTGCTGCTGAAAGTAAATAAATGAATAAAACTGTGGGGGAAATAATCTTTTCCTCTAAAGCTTAAAAACTTAATAAATAAATAGATAATGTATGGAAAGGACGTAGGCTTTGGGTGAATCTAACTTGGGCTCAAATCAAGCTCTATCCTTTGGGCAAGTTACATTCTCCAAGCCTCAGTTGCTTCAACTGTAGATTAGACTTGGTAATAACACCTTCCTCCCAGGATTGCTCGGAGGATAAGGTAAAGTCTGCAAAGTGCGGGGAGCTGTCTGGCAAACAGTAAAAAATGAAAGCATAATAAGTAATACTTTTGCATCCCACAAGTCTTTCTTTTTTTTTTAATTAAAACAAAATTTTTTATAGACAGGGTCTGTCTCTGTCATCCAGGCTAGAGTGCAGTGTCACGATCAGAGCTCACTGTAGCCATGAACCCCTGGGCTCCTGGACTCTTGGACTTAAGCTGTCCTCCCACCTCATCCTCCTGAGTAGCTGGAACTACAATCATGAGCCTCTATATTAAGTTTCATCTACTAAATTATAACAACTAAAACTTGAGGACTAAAATATATGGAAAAATTACTACTACATGAAAAATTGTGTTAAAGTCTTATCATTTATCTCTGTATTAGTGAACTGGGCTATAAATGTTCCAAAGATATACTCAGGCTGGGTGTGGTGGCTCACACTTGTGATCCTAACAGTTTGGGAGGCCAAGACAGGAGGATCACTTGAGCCCCCAAATTTGAGACCAGCCTGGGCAACACAGCAAGACACCCTCTCTACAACAACAACGAAGATAGTGATATGGTTAGGCTTTGTGTCACCACCCAAATCTCATCTTAAATTGTAATCCCCATAATTCCCATAATCCTCACATATCAAGGGAGAGACCAGGTGGAGGTAATTCAATCATGGGGAGAGTTTCCCTCATGCTGTTCTCACGATACTGAGTTCTCACGAGATCTGATGGTTTTATAAGGGGCTCTTACCCCTTCGATGGGTACTTCTTCTTCCTGCCACCTTGTGAAGAAGGTGCCTTGCTTCCCCTTCCACCTTGATTGTAAGTTTCCTGAGGCCTCCCCAGCCATGCTGTACTGTGAGCCAATTAAACCCTTTTCTGTTATAAATTATTCAGTCTCGGGTAGTTCCTTATAGCAGCATGGAAATGGACTAAGACAGATATGCTCAAATTAATAAAAATAATGATGCAAACCAATAATTGTGTGGCCACTAAAATCTTTACTTAACTGGCATCACACTCTTTACTTATGTTAAAGGATTAAATTGCATGCATTAGTTCTCTATGGCTGTGTAGAAATTGCCCCCACTGCAGCAATGTAACGCAACACACACCTATCTTTTCTATCTTTGAGTCCTGCTGAGGTGACGCGGAGTCAATACCCTTCGGCTCCTCAGGGGCTCCCTGGTTTGATCCATGAGGCTCAGCCCTGACCTCCCTAAGGCACCCTTGGTGGGGCAGAACGCTGAGGCTATGATCTTTCTGAGGCCTTATCCAAAGGCTGTGCGGACACAGCCCAGCCACCTGGGCTCCTGGGCTCACACTGTCTTGACAGTACCATCTCTTGCTATCGGGAGAGGCTGACGCCTTGATTCTGGACATCTGGACCCAAACTGTGAGACATAAACTTCTGTGGTTGTCCTCCACCCAGTTTGTGGTCATATGTCGCAGCAGCCCGAGGTGACTAAGACGGGAAACTAAAGTGGCTGTTTCTTCCTCCAATCTTTAGAAACTTTTTTTTTTTAATTGAGACAGAGTCTCACTCTGTCACCCAGGCTGGAATCTAGTGGCGCAATCTCGGCTCATGCAACCTCTGCCTCCCAGGTTCAAGTGATCCTCCTGCCTCAGCCTCCCGAGTAACTAAGACTACAGGCGCCCGCCACCACGCCCGTCTAATTTTTATATTTTCAGTAGAGACAGGATTTCTCCATATTGGCCAGGCTGGTCTCGAACTCCTGACCTCAGGTGATCCACCCGCCTCAGCCTCCCAAAGTGCTGGGATTACAAGTGTGAGCTACCGCACCTGACCTGAAACTTTGTTCTTTATCAGCTTAGAGTCCTGGAGAGCAAAGCACCTGGCCTCCCATCAGCCCAGTGTCTTGCAGCAGCATCTTCATTTCCACCAAAAGGTCATGGATGCATTTCTGCTTTCACACCCAGCACGTTTTAGACAATATGCTTGTTCATGTGTCTCTGTCCCTAACTCAGCTGAACTTTCTGAGAAAGTCCCCTCAGCATTTTAGAGCTTGCGATGTTTCAGAACGTGGCCTCTAACCAGACCATAGGGCTCAGCTGGCAGCCCTGCTGCCTCCCAGCAGAGGTCACGTGAGCTTCTTGTACTTCCTTTTTCTCATCTGCGCACTGGAAATGACAACAGTAGAACCCATCCCACAGCGGGGTGCGGGCCAGTTGAATTGATCCCCACAAAGTGCTTACAACAGTGCCTGCCTCACAGCAAGTGCTATATGCACGCTGGCTGTTGTGACGTTTGTATCCTAATACAAGTGAAGATTGCCCATGCTAAGGATGCAAACATTTGCTGCTATGATTTGATATTCTGTCCTAAACATTCAATTATATTTGCTTTTCTTATAAAAAAAAAAAAAGATGTGGTTGTGTGTGTGTGTGTGTGTGTGTGTTTACCATAAGCCACATCAAATTCCTTCAAGCAATAGGTATAAATGAAATAAGCAGCAATTTATAAGGTCTCTTTCTACTCTAGAAATCTAAAAGTAAAACTTCAGCAATCCTTAAGTTTAGGGCAATGAGGCAGGCTGGATGGTCGGGTTGCCTGGCACCAAGGTCTGAATGTGCGCCTCAGAATTCATGAATTAGAAACTTAGTCGCCCGTGCGACAGTGTTGGGAGGTGGGGCCTCGTGGGAGGTGTTTAGGTTATGAGAACTCTGCCCTCATGATGGTTCAATGCCTCTATAAAAAGGGCCAGCGGGAGTGGGTGTTCTCTCTTGCTCTCTATCTCTCTCTCCTGCTCTTCTGCCATGCGAGGACACGGCGTTCCTCCCCTCTGGAGGATGCGGCATCTAAGGTGTCATCTTGGAAGCAGTGAGGCTAGACCTGAGCTGCCAGGGCCTTGATCGGGCCCCAGAACTGTGAGAAATAAATACCTGGACTTCGTAAGTAACTCAGTCTCAGGAGTTCTATTAGAGCAGCACAAACTGGACTAAGACATGTGGGTAGCGGGATTTAAAAATAAATTTTAAAACCTTTTTTCATTTGACAGTTTCAAAAATGTATCCTACTTCCCTCCTTCTCTGACTTGTTTGTTTTTACCATGTATTATTATAGTTGATTTTACACAAATACACTTTTAGACTAACTCATTAACTCTGAACATCACTATGTCCCCCTCTATTTCTAAAAATAACAAAAGTGATTTCTATTTATTGAGCACGTACCAAGTGCCAGGCTCCGTGCTGTGTTCTATTTTCTTTAGAACATCTATTTCATTATTACTTAACAATTATCTACTTTACACATTATAAGCCAAACTGTTCTATACTCTATGTGGGTTTAATTCAATATATAGTCACCACAGCCTTGCAAAGTAGATATTTAATTACACAAATGAACCAACTGAGACTTGTTAAGAAACTAGAACAAGGTCTCAATGTGATTGCAACCAGACTTGTCTTATCATTACTACAAATGATGCTTTCTCTCATGATAGACACCTGTATAGTTTACCTAGTTGGAATTGCTGCACACATTTTGTTTGGTGTTTTGATTTTTTAATTATATTGTGTATATATTTCCATGTAGCACATAATAATTTACATAATTATGGTAACATTGTTACACCCAATTATCCACTTCAATTCAGCTAATTTCCTCTTGGCAAACATTGATTGAGTGTTTATGTGCCAGATTCTGTCAAATGCCAAGGACATAAAAATAATTGAGGTAAGGTTCCTAACCCCAGACTTTCATCTAGCCAGGAAACATACATTATGTGAAAAGATAAGCATAATGCAATGTGATACATGCATTTCTCAATGGTTGCACATTTGAGTTATTGCTAACTTGGCTGTTATCAATAGCGTTAGTACTGCCGGGCACGGTGGCTCACGTCTGTAATCCCAGCACTTTGGGAGGATGAAGCGGGCGGATCACGAGATCAGGAGATCGAGACCATCCTGGCTAACACGGTGAAACCCCATCTCTACTAAAAATACAAAAAAAATTAGCCAGGTGTGGTGGCGGGCGCCTGTAATCCCAGCTACTCAGGAGGCTGAGGCAGGAGAATGGCGTGAACCCGGGAGGTGGAGCTTGCAGTGAGCCGAGATCGTGCCACTGCACTCCAGCCTGGGTGACAGAGAGAGACTCCGTCTCAAAACAACACACACACAGAAAAGTAGCTTTAGTACAAATATTTTCACCATGCCCCTGGATTATAGTTTCCAAAGGGCACTAAGCTGCTTCCATTATGACAGCCAGACTGCTTTCCAGGGTGCCTGCACCAAGCTCGTTTCTCAGTATCCAGTGCCTGGAGAGAGCATGGTCACACCTGCCCTTTACCTCACGAAGAGGTTATGAGGCTTCACGTAATCTATAAATATACATGGTTACTGCTAACGTGTAAAGCGTAAGTATCCTTTGAGTACTTGTTTAGCAAAAGTGTGGGTTATATGTTCATGCCTGTACATTCATATCAATCCCTGTGCATTTTGGATGTAAGCCTGTGTAATCTTTCTACATTTATTATTTTCAGATTTCATTGTCTATTACAAAACAAAGTTCCTTTTCATTGTGTATAAAAGTTTTTTAATAATGTTATTTTGTTAAGCTTAACTATGATGTCTCTGATTATATTATTTTATCTCCAATAAGCAAAAATGAACATCTCCACTGTTGAGATGAACGAATTTTGTCATTCAGAAACCCCTGCTTTTCGCGACTGGCCTTGCATGTGATGAGGGCGCAGTGTGTGCAGAGTGTCAGTGTGAGAGCAGGCCCTGATTCTTCAGTGCGTCCTCCCCCACATTTCACTCTTCCAGGCTTATGATATCTCACACTTTTAGAACTTTGGATTTCTTTCTGGAGTTGATTCCCATGCCCTGAGTGTAACACTTCCATATACATAATTATTATTGTATAATACATTCTTTTTTTTTTTTTTTTTTTGAGACGGAGTCTTGCTCTGTCACCCAGGCTGGCGTGCAGCGGCGTGATCTCACTTCACTGCAACCTCTGCCTCCTGGGTTCAAGGGATTCTTCTGCCTCAGCCTCCTGAGTAGCTGGGACTACAGGCGTGCGCCACCACTCCCATCTAATTTTTGTATTTTCACTAGAGATGGGGTTTCACCATATTGGTCAGGCTGGTCTCGCACTCCTGACCTCATGATCCACCTGCCTTGGCCTCCCAAAGTGCTGGGATTACAGGCATGAGCCACCGTGCACGGCCTATTGTGTAATACATTCTAAACCTGTCGCCAGTTCCCTTTCATTACCTCATTTGACAGAGTAAGCGGTCAAACCTCCGAGGAGAGCTGAGGAAGGCCAAGGCCTGAGCTCATCGAGGACCTGGGAGAGCTTCGGTTCTGCAGAACCAATCCAGGAACTGCTGGGCCAGTCCAGGGGCCCACTTCTACTGCCACGAGCATCTTATATTCTCTTCCTGACAGCCCCTGACACCTGCCTGCCTGTGTGTGTTGCTGCCACCTCTGCGTTTCTCCAGCCCTCTGTCTGTCTGGTGGCCTGGTGTAGTGGCCCCAGCTGTCCAGGTCCCCACTGCTGTGGCCATGATCCTGCTTTGCGCAGGAGGTGCAGCTGTCATCCCCGCAGCCACAGCAAGCCTGCCAACCCAGGCTCAAGCAGAAGGGGAGCAGCACCCCCATTCTTCCTGCTGGATCACACCCCAGCTCTCGTCTTTTCCTGGGCTGGAGGTGGGAGGGCTTGGGGAAGATTCCTCCATGATAGGGCCCCATCTCCAAACTAAGGGGCGGCTCTTTCAGTTACTGTCCTCTACCAGAATTTGCTTTAAGTTCCAAGAAGCAAAGGTGGAATGTATTTTAATACCATCAGACGTCAAAAGTGCTCTTTCCCACTGCTGATGGCTCCATTCTTCAAGTCAAGGGTGTTTCTGGGGGTATCAAAGTCCTGCTACCAGAGTTCTCTTCACAGGAGTCCTCAGAAGTCCTGGGTTCCCTCATCCCTCCTTGTCTCAGGGACCTCTGAGCAGATGCAGACGAGGCCCCTGGCAAGCCTGCCTGGGGCTTTGCTAGATTTCCACCCCAGGGAAACCTGCTCTTGAGGACTCTGCAACATCCCAGTGACCACCGGCAATCCATCTCTGTTTCATAGTGGTGACAATCTCCAGGCCCGCACAAGCAGGCCTGGGCCTTCTCCCTCTCTCATTGCCCTGACCTGAGACTCTTGCGGCTGACTGTTTCACTGCCTCACTCCCAGGTTTCAGTCACTACTTCTGATCTGCCATGTGCAAGGAAAACAGATATCCATGCTTGTTAGAAGTGGGGAGAAAACTAGAGATTTTAAAGAAAAATCTAGGACTATAATGACCATCATTTATAAACAACACTTTTAAAAATCAGGTATTTGGTTGGTCAACTCTAAAGAAAATAAAAAATGCGCCATAAAGTTTAGATGAATATTTATCCCACCTACAAGGAAAATGCATGAACATATGGAAGTACTGTGACACAAAGTCCATTTGAGAGGCTAAAAGACCAAAGAAAATTGTCCTGGAGCTGAAAACCCGCAGCCACCTGCCGGGTTCAAATGCCAGCTCTGCCACTTGACAAGCTACATGACTGTAACAAGTTACTTAACTTCTTTATACCTCAATTTTTGTCATCTACAAAATGGAGTTGATATTAATAATGCCTAGCTTACGTGGTTTTTGTGAAGACTAAATTAGCTGATCCGTATAAAGCATTTGGAGGCAGGCTGCCCACAGTAAATCCTATATAAGCACTTGCAATTCTACTATTATCAAGATTTCAACAATTATGATTATTTAGTTCATGGGCTCTATGACATTTATTTTGATTCTTAAGATCATTTTGCTGACTTCTTGTTATCTGTGAAGTCTTGAATAGCTGAGGTTACTGAATAGTTCACTTCTATATAGGAGAGATACTATAAATGCTTCAGTAATGCACTCATGATGGAATGAAGACGGTTGACCTTGTTCTTTGTTTTCGGTATAATTTTAAAAGATATATACACACATGCACATGTATACATACATATGCATACAACACGTGCACTCATTTGTGCAAAATAACCAATGGAGATTTAATGTCACTGTGAACTGCAAAACACACTCTACTGAGAGTATTAAAACATAATGATGCTCACAAACTGAGATAGGTTGTCTTGATTGGACTCTGGACACCCTGTTTAGGAAACAGTGTAATTGTACATGCTATGGTCTTCCCCACTGAGTTCAAGGACTCAGGAAATTGTATACTAGGTTTCCTGAGACAAAGCACCACTTTAACCAAATAACTAGTTATTTTGGTGTTTTTAAAGCACAGCCCACAACAAACCGTTATTTATTGTGCACCTAATGTATGCAAAGTAGCAAAAGAAATAGAATTTGCTATTATTTTTAAAAAATGTTAAATTAGTTCTGGCGCCAGAACTGATTATTTAGTTATAATCACTTTAGCATTGCTGCTATGTATATACTTTTATTAATTATCTATTTGATATAAATGTCTTCAAGTATGGTCACTAATGGAACAATGCCCACCTGGAAAATGTTTGCTAAAAACAATAAATGATAGGATTTTCAAATCCATCGAAGTCTGCCGAATGCTGGCACTTTCACTTGCGTCTTGGTTCCTACTAAACAATTAACATTTATTATATTAAAGTCCTTTAAGTTAGCCATTTTATCTTGGCAGTTATCAACTCCAAGACAGCAAATTTGTAGAGCTCTAATTCTGCAGCACAGGCAAGTTTGTGATTTTGAAAATGGGGAAGATTGGAATCTGCCCTCTTCAGACTTAAAACAGGGGATCCTAAATCAGGCTCCTCTTTGCTGGTGGATGGAGGTGGGGAAAAGCACGATTATATAGATCAAGCTTGGCTGGATCTGTCGTCTTTCATTCAGGCTTCAAAGTACTGGTCATGCCAAGTTTCATGTGGAAGGACAGTAAAGCCTGATAAACCTGCCCTTGGCAGTCCTTGGAGAGATGGGCTGCTGCCTCCCTGACTAGGCCTGTGGTCGACGCTTTAAGTATCTTGCTCTGCACTGATGTCATCCTTTGGTCTAACCTAGAGATTTACAGCTCAACAAATATCATCATCAGTGTTCCCCGGATGAGAAAAATCAGTGGCTTACACGTTCACAGCTACTTGAACAGGAAAAAAAAAATGGGCTTTGAATTTTTCCTCCAAAATATTGTTACCCCTGAAACACATCTGTAGGCCTGGTTTTGAAACCCGTAGTAGCAAAGCCTACATGTTAGGGGCTTGGGGAGGACAGGGAGGTTGGGTGTTTCCACTCTGCATGTGAATCCTCTGAATTATACTTTATTTACTCTGCTATTTCAACAGTCCACTTGACACTAATGCCTACTAATCTGGGTAAATGTGGGTCTAGATCCTTTAAATGAAGAAAAAATCAAAAGCATGAAAAAGTGAAAACAAATTTAAATTTAGCAATTCTTGGTGCAATAAAACGCAACCATATCCTTTAAAAATGTAATTACATTGTAAGTCTCTGGTGAAAATGGAAACTGAGAGAAAGATTAATAAAATATACTATTGAGAAAGTAATCCATTTTTAAAGTTCAACTAATTCAACACAGCATACATTTACTAAAAGCCTAAACTATATTCCTGTCATAAGTATAATTAAGTAACTAATCAAATAAACCCAAAGCTTGATATTGTTTATATGGCTTGGAAGTAATTCCCGAGTACTTCTCAGCCCCAGGGGTAGAGCCTGGTCCTGAGTAAGTCGCTTCATTTGTCTGGGTGTTAATTCTTCTAACTGTAAAATGAAAATGATTTCCTCATGGAAAAATTTTTCTCTCTTCCTGTTTCCTTATAAGGTCCTTCAAATCCATTACCTTCTAATACTCCTTACATTCCTCCAGCATTAAATAAGGTGTTTAAACACGAGGTGAGTCATTTTCTTTTTTTTTTTTTGGAAACGGAATTTTTTTGCTCTTGTCACCCAGGCTGGAGTGCAGTGGCATGATCTCGGCTCCCTGCAACCTCTGCCTCCTAGGTTCAAGCAATTCTCCTGCCTCAGCCTCCCAAGTAGCTGGGATTACAGGCATGTGTCACCATGCCTGCCTAATTTTGTATTTTTAGTAGAGACAGGGTTTCGCTATGTTGGACAGCCTGGTCTCGAACTCCTAACCTCAGGTGATCCACCCACCTCGGCTTCCCAAAGTGCTGGGATTACAGGCGTGAGCCACCGTGCCCTGCCAGATGAGTCATTTTCTAACTTGAAAATTCATTCTAATTATATTTATTGTCAACATAACTATATAAAATCTGCCCAATTCCTCAAAAGTCAATTTCAACAATGCGTTTGAAGGCAGATGCTTTCTCTGCCCATCACTGACTAAATTCTTTAGCTTTTGAGCCCAGGAAAATGACATGAAAATCCGGCAAGATGACGTCATGCCACAAGAAGGTTAATATAAGAGAAACTCCAGCAAGTGAGAACGCCAGGTGGGCCCCTCCAGGCCTCTCTGCTCTGAACTCAACACACACAGCTCCTAAAAAGAGGAAACTGAAGCCGGAGTGGGTGAAGAGCCAGAGGAAGCCTAACATTTAGGATACTAAAATTCAGATCTCCCTTCCATAGTCCAGTTAACATAGGCTTTCAAGTCTGCAAGATGGACTTAGAAGTCAATGCAGGTCGAGCCTTAGACTAGCATAAAGCAGGGAGCACCACTCCAAATTACGGTAAACACTGAAAATATAGTAAATGTGCCTCAGACTTTGACTCCATTTATTTATAATTAGCAAGAAAACAGATTCCTTTAATGATTCCAAGGTGTTAAAAAGTGTTACAAAAAATTATTTCTGAGGCATCTCATCCAGACAGACAGAAAAGGGTGGAAAGGCATTAGGGGCTGAAATGGTGCCCACCCATCCTGGCCGCCGGGCACGGGGCGCATTCTCACAAACATCTCCCCTTTCCCTTGTTGGGAAGACACGGGGTTGGATGAAATGATTGCTAAAGTCTGTTTAATAATAAAATTGGTCACATTTTGCTGTTTCCACATCTTTGGTCATGAGAAAAATGAAGTCACCACGTAAATGATAGCCTTTAAGATGTTCAATTAATCAGTCTCAGAGACAGAAAAGTTTTGTCAAAAAACCATAAAAACAATTTTGGTCCCCTGGAGGCATCAAAATTACCACCAATATTTGCTGGACATTATTAAACACTTCAAATCTTTTCATTAGAAGTTGACGTTTTTCCTATTTTTGCTCTTAGTAGGTACTAGTTAAAATTCTGCGTTAATGATGAAACGCTATTTGGAGTAGGACATGTATTCTTTAATGCCTTTAAGGATTTTATTAGAGATCGTTTTATAATTTCCTCATAGGAACATGATTCAAAGTCTACTGCATTTAAATAATTATTTGCCCTACACACACCACAAAAGCATTAGTTGGACATTAGTATAAATTCCATACAAAATGCCAGTTCTTTGAAGCCATCTGAATCTCCTTGAGAATATTTCCTAAAAGCCTCACCTATGACTTTAAAACGGAAGATGGAGAAAATGCCAGTTGCAACCTCGCTGGCTCTCATTAAGGGGTCACTGTCAGAAATTGGTTGAGGAGAAGGAGAAGGAGGGGTAATTTCCCTTTAAAATGGAGAGAAGCTTCTTTTAGAAAGGAAATTTGCTGAGGAAGTTGTTTTAAAACAAATAAATGTTCAGGATGAAGCCAGCAAAAGGTGTGAAGGGGCCCGCTTTGATTTTCCAATTTGTGTATTTGGGCTCAGACAAAGACAACATTTTATGCACATATTAATCGAATGCAAATACGCCTCCCGCGAGGACAGTGGTATTTGACACTGAGTATTGTCAACAGAAAGGTTTTTGGTGTATTTTTTAATCCCATCAAGGTGCCTGTGGAGGGGGCAGTACCCGGGGAGGTGGGACGTCCCTGTGCCTGGGAATGGAGTCTGGGCTGGACTTCCAGATGTGTCCAGAGCAAGTGATTTATGGAATTATCTCCACATCAATGAGTTTTTGGAAAGGCGTAAACAGCTCCTTCCAAGTCTTCAGGTGACAGTGTTTATTTAGCCCCCTCCTCCTCTCCCCCAGGAGCTCTGGTTCTTCAACTCCAGTGGGCATCAATCACCTGGGGGGCTTATGACAACAGTTTTCGAGGCCCCACCCCACCTGAGGCCACAGCTCTGTGGAGCCCAGGGATGTGCATTTCTCACAAGTCCCCGGGTGACGCTGGTCCAAGACCACACCTTGAGACCCGCTGCTCTAAAGCATTGGTTTTGATCCTCAGATGCTCCAAAACTTTGCTTGTTCCTAAAAAGGGGGACAGCAAACTGGAGCTTTTACCACACGTGGGATAAAGAAGCTATGCTCACTCAGCACCAACAGGAAGCTTGTTCCCAAAGGCTTATGAAGCTGTGCAGGGCGAAACCTGTCATGAGGTGAGGGCGGGTGAAGGCTTGGAGGTGAAGGAAATCTGTCTTTTCAAGCCCAAGTGCTGGTTTCTTGTCTCTTTTGTAGGGAAAGGCATTCAAACACAGACTATACCAGGCAGTAAGCTGTGGACACACTTAGAGAAACCCGAGTTGCCTTTTATTTATTCATTCATTGTTCTTTCATTCAAAAACATGTATTAAACGCCTCCTGTGTGCAGGTGCTGTTCTGGGCTTTTAGGAAATGTGGGTGAACAGTGGACTCCTTGGCCCTGGAGCTTAGGTGGGAGAAACAGTAAAGAGGTCTAAGAATTAGGTGCCATGGTCTGGAAGGAGGTGACCTGTGCGATGACAAAGCCAGGAAGGTGGGAGAGGGGTCCAGGAGTGGGCCGCGTGGGGCAGCTGAGAAGGGGATGGGGGCTGGTGGCAGGTGAGCCAAGGTGAGGTCGGGGGGAGGGAGGGGGCTCTTACCAGAAAGGGGTCCCGATCCAGACCCCAAGAGAGGGATCTTGAATCTTGCGCAAGAAAGAATCCAGGGCGAGTTCAGACAGTAAAGTGAAAGCAAGTTTATTAAAAAGGAAAGGAATAAAAAAAGGGCCACTCCATAGGCAGAGCAACCCCGAGAGCTGCTTGTTGCTCGTTTTTAGGTTATTTCTTGATGATATGCTACACAAGGAGTGGATTATTCATGCTTCCCTTTTTTAGACCATAAACTGTCACAGCGCTGGTGGGAGTGTAGCATTGGGGACGACCAGAGGTCACTCTGATCGCCATCTTGGTTTGGTGGGATTTGGCCGTTCCTCTACTGCAACCAGTTTTATCGGCAAGGTCTTTATGACCTGTGTCTTGTGCTGACCTCTTACCTCATCCCGTGACTTAGAATGTCTAACTTACTGGGAAGGCAGCAGGTCTCAGCCTTATTTTCCCAAGCCCCTACTCAAGATAGAGTCGCTCTGGTTCAAATGCCTCTGACCGGGCCTCTGAGGGAAGAGCGCTCCCCAGGAAGGGGCCCTGGAGGGCAGAGGCCCTGCCCTGGACCCTGACTCCATCCTCAGGAAGCAGCAAGGAGGTCGGAGGGGTGAGCAGGGAGGACAGGAGGATGGAGGAGGGACCGCCCAGACTGAGCCTGATGCTGTGCTGAGAGGAGACAGGTGTGCACAGGTGGGCAGAGAGTGGTGATGGGGACCTGGACTTGTCCAGGTGGGAGGGGCTGTGGCCCGGACCAGGGGCTTCGGGCATGGGGATGAGAAGCAGGAGGATTCCAGATACTGTTCTGAGGAAGAGCTGTATTGCTCTTATTGGGATTCCATGGCCTTGGCCTTCATCCTTGTCTAGAGGGGTTGGTGCCGGCCGTGCCTCTGTGGGAGGGGTGTGGGCTGAACCCAAGGCTCCTCAGTGAAGCATTGCCCTGGCCTGAGCTTCTGCCGCAGTCTGACTGGAACAGCACTAGGCCGTTTATCTGTTTTCACGGTAGGTGTTCCTGACACTACCAGGTCACACTACATTTGTCATTGGGTCACCTTGACGGGCTCCTCGGCCATCTCCTTCCCTTCAGGTCACTTGTCTTTTGTGCCAGCAGCCCGCACCCCTCACCCACACAGTTTCTCCATTTCCCCTAAGTCAATGGCCACTTGGACCCCAACCCCACCCGAGACACTGGGTCAGGGATAGGGCTCAGGACAGACACCAGCGCACCATCCATTAGTTGAGTATACACTTTAGGATGGCATCTTTCATGCGGTCAGTGAGAAGCTCGTCACTGGGACCCCACCAAGGTTCAGCACATATAGGGGACTAAGTCCCCAATTCCCAGGGGCTGTCCTGAAATTCTCCATAGTCTGCCATCAAAAAGGAGACATAGAATGTCCTCCTTATGTGGCCAGGCTGCCTTGCAGCCACCAACCACCCAGCCGAGGTGGGGGATGGCCCGATCCTCATTATTGGTGCCACAGAGGTGCTGCCTCAGGGCAAGGTGGCCTGTGATTGAGGCCATTTCACCCATCTCAACCCAGCAGAGGACAATGCCCTCCATCCGTTCCCGTAGACAGAGAAGCCACCCCATGACCAACTCTCTCCCCTTCTGTCTGAACCCATTTCTCAGCTCCATCCATTCTACAGCAGTGTTGGCCCAAGCTGCCATCTTGCAGGCCGGGGCAAATCTTAGGGGCTGCTCCCTGCAGGTGCGGTTGTTCTGCTGGTGGTGCAGAGAGGACAGGAACACCTATGGGCTCATCCCAGTCTTCACTCTCCTCCATGCTAGAGCCCTCCATGGAATCCCAGAACTTAGGGCCTCAGGACGATTTAGTCATAATAGCCCTGACCAGTTGACGTCGTGGCCAGTGACTATTCCAATGGGCATGCAACAAGCCAGGGTCTCTGTTTTGTCATACTGTGCCAGCAGGCAGAGCAGTAAGTTCTCCAGGATCTCAGCCCCAGCAAGTCTCGCCCATCTTTCTAGTCACAGTGGCCCTCTAGCTGAGGAACCCACCTGCGCTGTGCTGACCTCAGTGGCCGCTGACCTCAGGGGCCATGGCTGGGGGGCCTGACTTTCACTAGTCGGATCCACACCCTGCAGCCACTCTTCCAGACCCTCTGGCATTTTAGGGGCATCTCCCTACTCAGGCATGGGCCCCAAGCATCAAGGATAGCAGCTACTGGCCCCACATTGGTGTGGAGGGCCCACCTGGGATTGCCCCACAGATCTCCACCTCGCTTCGGTGCATCCCATGAGCTCAGCAGGCACGGGGCCTCCTCCCACCTCCTGCCTAGCCCCCCCATCACCGTGCTGAGCTCTTGTGGACTCCAACAGGGACGGCGCCACATCCAAGAGGCCCACAGGAGACCTGGAGCCAGCATGGGAGACACATGCAGTGGCGGCTGCCGGACAGGAAAACCACTACTGTTTGTAAAGAGCATGCTATTTACATAGCATTTTCCCTTCACACCCTCCAGCTAGCAGCCTCCATCTAACCCAAAACAAAGGGCCTTGATCCCCCTGTACAGCCTGTGCTCCAAGGGCTGGGCCAGGGGTTCAGATTCCTTCATGGATGAAGAGTGGATCTCCAGGTTGGCCATTCCTGGATTCCTTAGCTGGGGACTCTGAACACACACTCTTTTTAGACCACCAGGAGGGTCTCAGGGCACACTTCCGTTACAGCTGTCAGGTGCGTCTGCCACACGCAAGGTTGCCCAGCGTGTCTGCCAAGACTCCACGGAGCCAAATGCTGAGAAAGCTGCGTCACCTTAGGTGGGAGGGTCTGCACATAAGATGGCAAGGGAGATGGGTGCAGGGACAGGGAAAGAACTTTGGCCAAAACTCAATCTGGGCTGGGTGCGGTGGCTCTCACCTGTAATCCCAGCATTTTGGGAGGCCAAGGTGGACGGATCACCTCAGGTCAGGAGTTCAAGACCAGCCTGGCCAACATGGTGAAAACCCCATCTCTACTAAAAATACAAAAAAATTAGCCAGGTGTGGTGGTGGGCCCCTGTAATCCCAGCTACTCGGGGAGGCTGAGGCAGGAGAATCGCTTGGACCTGGGAGGCAGAGGTTGCAGTGAGCCGAGATTGTGCCATTGCACTCCAGCCTGGGGGACAGAGCAAGAATCCGTTTCACACAAAAAAGAAAACACACACACACACACACAACTTAATCTGCTGTAGGGTTCTTGTTCCTTTTAGTGAGAATAACATTAGTGATCAAATCTGAGTGTGAGAATGGCTGCTCAGTGCTACTGGGTGTCAGAGCTTCTAGGCTCTTTCAGTAGATATATTTCAAGTTAGAAAATATATCTTACAAATAAAGCATGAGTTCATATTAATATTTTCAGTGCAAACATAACATCGTAAAATTTTGCATGGACTTTTATTTTGTACTTGTATTTTTTTCTCACACTAAAAACCTTGGTTTATAAGAGCATTCAAAATTACTTATTTTATCTTATACATAAAATAATTTCAAAGCAACAATTCTAATATTATTACTGACAACAAGTTGCTAAATTCAGTTTAAGATTTGTTAATTTGTTTTGTACTTACACTATATTTCACTAAGCATGTAAATAAAGTAAATAAAAATACTATGTTTTAAAGACCAAGAAATGGTTGTTTTCTGTATGTGGTTATGTTATCAATTTGATATACAATTAGGTTCACACATTACAGTTTTCAATTGTATAAACTGCTTTTTTTTTCTGTATGATTTAATGGAACAGTACAAAAATCAAAGAGGATTAGAGGGTTAATGATTGAACTGTCACTTACATGTCATCCTTTTTCCCCCTAGGGTTTGCTGTATGTAACCATCTTTGCTGGTTTCTGGTTTATCTTTTTTTAAAAATATATATATAAATATATATAAAATTTATATATAAATATATATAAAATTTATATATAAATATATATACATCATATATAATTATATAAATATATATAATTTATATACAAATTACATATGTAAATATTTATATATAAATTTATATATAAAAAATTATATATAAATTTTATATATATATATATATATATAGAGAGAGAGAGAGAGAGAGAGAGAGAGGGATAGGCAGGGCCTTGCTTTGTGGCCCAGGCTGGAGTGCGGTGGTACCGTTATGGCTGACTGCAGCCTCAACTTCCCAGACTCGAGGGATCCTCCCACCTTGGCCTTCCAAAGTGCTGGGAATACAGGTGTGAGCCACTGCACCTGGCCTCAGGTTTATCCTTCTTTTTGCTAATATATACACACATATTCTTATTTCCCCACATATATGACACAAGACACAGCCATCTATTTCTTCCGTTCTGCCCCTTGGTTTTTCCCTCCCGGATGTGATATCCTGCAGATCTTGACATATCAGTCCGCAGAGATCTTCCTCTTCTTGTGGCTTCATAGTCAGCCCACTACTCGTGGACGTGTTGGTGGTTTCGATCTTGTGTTATCACAAATAATGCTGTAATTAACAGCACTGTGCCCAGGTCGCTCTGTGCTTATGCCGGTATATGTTTTAGACAGTTTTCTAGCAGATAGGGTTGCTAGATTGAAGGGCAAATGTAGCTGTCATTTTGTTTCTATTGCTTTTAAAAATGAAATCGTGTTTTTAATCCAAAGTCAATCTTCACCCACGTCAGCATGCTCTCCTGTGTTAGATGAAATAATCTCCCACACCTGTTTAGGACTATGGATTAGGTCTTCTTTTTTCTGCTGTCTTAAAGAGCAAATTTGTTATATATGGTATATTGATTGTGAAATTTCAGGTGGATTCCCCTATTCTATACTACTGAATATTTTCTCATGTCTGGTCATGTTTTTGCTGTCTTCTTATTCACGTGTGTCTGTGTGTGCACTCATGTGCCTGTGTCTTTGTGCATGCTCTTGTGTGTCTGTGTGTGCACGTGTGTAATCTTGTCTGTGTGTGCTCATGTGTGCCTGTTCTTGTGTATGCTCATGTGTGTCTGTGTATGTGTGTGTATCTCTGTGTCTCTGTGCATGCTCCCAAATGTCTGTGTGTACTTATGTGTCTGCTTGTGTGTGTGTGTGTACATGTTTGTATGTTGGGGGGGCAGAGGAACAAGTGTGTGGTGTTGAGCTGTGTCAGGGGCCAATATGATTTCCAATATTGACATATTGGTTTTTTATATTTCTTAGAAATTTCTGGATCTCCCATTAGCATCTTTTAATCTGTGAACACAATTCAGGAGAACTGGTTTACCCAAGCTGTATATTTGGGGCTTCAGGCGGCAGCAAGGTACGGAAAATAAGGGAAGCGTGAACAGCACTGCCCAGGGTCTCAGAGGTTCAGCTGCTTCAGGTGAGGACCAGGCGATGTCATCACCAGCTCCCCCTGGATGTGCGATGTGCTCACCTGTAAGGGCGGCTGACGGGTCCAACATCACGGTCATGGTCTCTGTCACCTGTTGAGTGTGCTGTGGGCAGGCCCAGCCCTGAGTGTTTCACACAAATAGACCCCTTAACCTCAAGGCCACCCCAAGGCATGGGTGCCTCAGCCTGACTCACAGATGAGCAAACCTCAACCCCAAGAAGGGAAGCCCCCAGCCCGGGCCCCACACCCAGGCCGTGGCCCTGCACATGTGGCCGCAGCCCGCGACCCCACTGGGCCCTTCACTCGTGACACCCACGCCTCCCTGGCCAGGCGGCTGCCACTTGCTCAGCAGGGTCTGCTCACGCCTCCAGTGTTCTCACAGAACTGGCTGGTTCTGGCCAGCAGCCAGGCTGCTGACCCCGAAAACGGAAAAAGCTCTGGGGTGATCCCAAACTCCCTCCACCGAACCCGTGAGCCTGCCTGCACCTCGTCTGTCCTGTTGGCTGGGGCTGGGGAGTAGGGGGTGGCCGTGAGGGGGGGAAGGAGGGTCTTCCTTCCCCAGCGTCCTGTTGGCTGAGGGGGGTGTTGTGGGATGTGGAGGAGGGGCTCCTCCTCCTCCAGGGTCCTGTCGGCTGAGGAGGGCTTTGGGGGAGGAGAGGGTCTTCCTCCCCAAGGATCCTATTGTCTGGGGAGGGAGGGGGGCTCGCGAGGGGGTGGGGGAGAGGGTCTTCCTTCCCCAGAGGGGACAGGGGATCTGGGGGGAGGTATGAGGGATGGGGGAGAGGGTTTTCCTCCCCAAGGGTCCTGCTGGCTGGGGAGGGCGGGTATTAAGGGGTTGGGGAGAGGGTCTTTCTCCCATGGAATCCTGGCCTCAAAAGGGTCTTTCTTCTCTGGATATCAAGTTTCTCGGTTTTAAAACTCAAGGGATGAATCTAGGGGATCCCCAAGGATTCACACAGCCTGGGGTATCTCTGTTCATTCGTGCTGGTTACCCAGGGCTGGCCTCTGGGGCCCAGCATATGTTTTGGGGCTAAGCGCTTCTTGGGTGCAGAGGCGCCACCCGCCGCCCACCGCCCGCGCCGCTTCCTCTCTCCGGCTCTAGAGGGCGCCCTAGCACAAGGGGCCGCCTCGCCTGGGCTGCTGGTGCAGGTTTCAACGCGCATGCTCTCTCCCTGGGACCTTGGATGACAAAAAGCTGCGTGAATTTTTCACATGCATTCATGTGAAAGAAAACTGACTTTTAAAAAGCGTTATTAGAATTTGCAACTTTATGTTCTCAAAGTTTTAATTTTGCCAGAACTACAGACTTTCAGTATAAATGTACAGTGATATTTCCTGCCACCAATAATGGCTCTGTTGTCAAATGAACCGAGGACATCAAATTCAGAAACACTAAAGACGCCACACATTCAATTTGTTAGCAATCACACGAATAGTTGCCACCTGTCCCAGCAGGATCTGCTGCAGTGCCTTTTCTGTCTTCATCAGCAGGAAAACTCTTCTCGCTGGGCTTCTTTCCGTATGCCTTTTTATATGACCTTTCAAGATTTGTGACAGCCTGTCTCTCTCTCTCTCTCTCTCTCTCTCTCTCTCTCTCACACACACACACACACACACACACACACACGTGTATCATATTTTAGATCAGGATAACTTTTACAGAGAAAGATTTTTTTTTTTTTTAAACCGAGACAGAGTCTCGCTCTGTCGCCCAGGCTGGAGTGCAGTAGTGTGATCTCGGCTCACTGCAGCCTCCACCTCCTAGGTTCAAGCGATTCTCCTGCCTCAGCCTCTCAAGTAGCTGGACTACAGGCATGCACCACTGTGCCCTAATTTTTGTATTTTTAGTAGACATGCAGTTTCACCATGTTGGCCAGGCTGGTCTCGAACTCCTGACCTCAGGTGATATACCCGCCTCAGCCTCCCAAAGTGCTGGGATTACAGGCGTGAACCACCATGCCCAGCTGGAAATAATGTTTTAATACTGTGTTTTCTCATGCATTTAACAAATTGTGGTTCCCCATGACAGTGGCTAAGGGTGAGGTCATGGAGCTCCGTGTGTTTGTGTGCCCATACCTACTCCCAGACAGGAGCACGGACGAGCTGATTGGAAGAACATGCCTTTCCCAAAGCACAGTGCTATAGGACATTGAGGCCTCTGGGCTGCATCACAGAAAAAATGTGCCACAAACTGGCCACTGTTCCCCGTGATCACTGAGGACGCAGAATAGGAACAATTACTTACCGAGAAGAGAAAGGCTTTCATGAGAAAGAGAGAAATGAAGAAGCAGGCAAGATCATCCAAAGTCCATACCAGTGCTGCTGAAGAGGAAATTGTCTTTCCAAGCACAGCGACACCGCAAAACTCAACATAGTGACGGGCTCTGGGCAGTGGCAGCCTCTGCCAGGGCTCTGGGTGACCGGAATTCCCTGCCTCCTTCAGCTCGGCCACCACGAGCTCCTCCCCAGGGCTCTGTTCTGTCCTTGGCTTTCCTTTCTTAAGCAGTGCTCTGGATTTCCGTAGCCTGGCAACGAGGTTGGGGGTGGTGGTTGGGGGAAAGAAGCCCTGAGCTGGTGGTTTGTCAAAGGCACTTGGAAACCCAGCCAAAGGAGTCCTGGCTGGGAGTTACAGAAAGGAGAGAGAGACATCACACAAAAACCATTTTCTGCATGATTTTGTCTTTATTCTGCCTTGTCTTTCTCCCACTGGCACCTATATTAATCTCTTCTTGAGGTTAGCAAATATTCTTATTTTTAAATTGAGATACATAATTCACATACCATAAAAATCACCCTTTATACAATTCAGTGGTTTTTAGTATTTTTCCAAGGTTATGCAACTGTCTTCACAATCAATTTTAGAACATTTTCACTGCCCCATAAGCAACCCAGTACCCATTAGCAGTCACTCCCCATTTCCCTGTTGTTAGCCCCTGGCAACCACTAATCTCCTTTCTGGCTCCATAGATGTTATGGGCTGAAACTGTGTCCCCCAAAATTCATAGGTTGAAGCCCTAGCTCCCCGTAGCTCAGAATGTGACTGTAGTTGGAGATGGGGCCTTTAAAGAAGTGACTAAGTTAAAATAAGGTTGTATGGGTGGGCCCTGATCCAAACTAACTGGTGTCTTTATAAGCAGAGGGCACTAGGACACCCGCTGTGCGGGCACAGAGGGGCGACCATGTGAGGACACAGTGAGAAAGTGGCCATCTGCAAGCCAAAGAGGGAGGCCTCACCAGGTGTCAACTCTGCTGACATCTTGATCTCAGACTTCCAGCCTTCAGAACTGTGAGACGATAAATTTCTTACTTAACCCACTCTGTCTGTGGCACTTGGTTATGGCAGCTCTGGCAGATGAACGCGATAGGTTTTCCTTTTCCAGATGCTTCACATAAATAGTCATACAATATGTGGTCTTCTGCATCTGGTGTCTTTCACTTAGAATAACATTTTCAAGTTTCATCATGTCGTGCATATATATAAGTATTTCATTCCTTTTAATGGCTGAATAATGTTCCATTGTGTGGACAGACCACATTTTTATTATCCACTCATCAATTGGCAGACATTTGGACTGTTTTCACTGTTTGACTATTATGAATAATGCTGCTATGAAAATCATATATAAAGTGTTTTGTGAACATATATTTTCAGTTATCTTGGGTAACTGATTCCACCTAGAAGGGGAATTTCTGGGTCATGTGATAACTCTATGTTTAACCTCTTAGGAAAGTATCAAATTGTTTCCCAAAGCATCTGCACTACTTCACGTTCCCACCAGCAACATATAAGGGCTCCAATTTCTCCATATCGTAGCCAACACTTGTAATTGACCATCTTTTTTATTATAGGCATTCTAGTGAGTGTGAAGTGGTATCTTGTTGTGGTCAAGGTATTCTTTGATATCAACAATGGTTAACATAACAGTTTCTTTTTCAGAGCCTCATCTTCCAATACTTGTACTTTTCACAAACATCAGAAACATAATCACTAGTCATGCGGCCCATTACTGAATATGATGTAATGATTTTATACTTCAGCCATATTTGCATCATTGAACTTGTCTAACTGTGCATGTGTGCTTTTGTGTGTATGTTTGGTGTACATGCACGTGGGCATGGCCAGGCATTCACATGTATGTTTATGCATGTTTGTGCATGCATGCACTCATGTACGTGAGCATGCTTGTGTGTATGTGTGCTTGTGTGCATTTGTGCATGTGTGCATGTGTGTGCATTTATGTGTGCATGTATGTTTGTACATGTTTTTGGGTGTACACATTTGTGCATGTGAGTGTATGAGTGTATGTACATTTTGTGTGTGCAGATGTGTTTGTACTTTTTTGTGTGTGCACATTTGTGCATGTGTGAGTGTGTGTGCATTTTGTGTGTACATGTATGTTTGTACTTTTTTGTGTGTGCACATTTGTGCATGTTTGAGTGTGTGTGCATTTTGTGTGTGCATGTGTGTTTGTACATTTTTTGTGTGTTCGCATTTGTGCATGTGTGTGTGTGTGCATTTTGTGTGTACATTTGTATTTGCACAATTTTTGTGTTTGCATATTTGTGCATGTGTGTGTGCTTTTTGTATGTGCATGTGTGTTCGTACATTTTTTGTGTGTTCACATTTATGCATGTGTGAGTCTGTGCATTTTGTGTGTACAGGTGTGTTTGCACATTTTTGTGTGTGCACATTTGTGCATGTGTGTGTGTGGATTTGTGTGTGCATGTTTATATATGTTTGTATGTGCATGCATGTGTGCACAAGCTTATGTGTGTTTGTGTAGGCATGTGTTTGTGCATGTGCATGTGTGCACCTGTGCATGTGTGCTCTCCTCCCACATAACTAGATCTCCTGGTCATGAGTAATTGTTCCTTTGACCATCCTTTTCCATTACTAAGCTGCCAAATCACGGGCGCCTAACTGGCACCAGGTGCTTCTGGGACAGTGCTCTTCTAGAAGAGCCTAGAGAGCTCATCTGACCAAGGCCCCCAAGCTGCTCCCCTTAACAGCTTCCAGAACTCTGGGGTAAAGATAAAATGAATTCATATTGTGTCTGAACCCCCAGCCCTCAACATAGCTCTCAGACTCCCTTTCTTTTTGAGACGGAATCTCGTCGTCACCCTGGAATGCAGTGGCTCCTTTTTTTTTTTCTTTTTGAGGCGGAATCTCGCTCTGTCACCCAGGCTGGAGTGCAGTGGCGCAATCTCAGCTCACAGCAACCTCCGCCTCCTGGGTTCAAGCAATTCCCCTGCCTCAGCCTCCAGAGTAGCTGGGATTACAGGTGCGTGCCCTCATGCTCAGATAATTTTTTTTTTTTTTTGTATTTTTAGTAGAGATGAGGGTTCACCCATTGGCCAGGCTGGTCTCAAACTCCTGACCTCAAGTGATCTGCCCACCTGGGCCTCCCAAAGTACTGGGATTACAGGCGTGAACCACTGTGCCCGGCCAGCTCTTGTAATTCCTATTCAGCCTCCTGAGACGTAGTTCCGTTAGAAATTCCCTCACATCGTCCCAAGGCCACCAGCCTTCTGTGATCTGCTGCCACTGAACCTCACTCTCTCTAACCTTGTCTCCCATTCCCTGAAGCTCACTTGCATGCCCAGAAGGCCCAACTCATGGTCCATAAAGTTCTTTCATAGCTCCCTTCACGGTCAGCCCCTTCACACCTTCTAGCTGTGCTCAGACAGCCCCTCTCGGTGAGAGCTTCGCTGGGCACCTTATTAAAATTGCAGCCTTCACCCCACCCCCCGTCCTCCTCTCCCTGCACTGCTTTATTCTTCTCCATACTGCTGATTACATTCTAACAAACTGTTTATATACATGATTTACTTCTGTACAATTCCAAATATAGCTTTAGAAATTATTAACTTATCCAGCTGGCTTCCTGGCTGTCTCCCGCCACCAGACCCAAGCTCTGCTGGCCAGAGCTGCTTTGCTCTCATGTTCTCTGCTTGCATCCCTGCTGCCCAGAACACTGCCCGGCACACAGGAGGCACTCAATTGGTGTTTGTTGAACTGAATGTGTGTGACACTGGTCAGAGGAGGAAGGAGTAACAAATAAGCTGATAAAAACCATGGTCACTCTAATGATCATTTTAACCCCAAAAAGGGTGAAAATGACAGGCAACAGCTTCAAGTTCAAGGCATCTAGAAATGCACTTTGGACATCTTAAATAAAATTGTATTAAACTGATAAAAAATATATAGTTGAAATATTTTTGTGTCAACTTGATTCAATTGCTCTTGAAGCAATTATTCAGAGTATCTGAGTTCTCAATGAACATCTTTCTAACAAGTTTTGGACTTTTCCATAGTAACAAAAATGGAAGAGCTTCAGAGCACCAGGGTGGGGGGCAGGGGAGCACTACCTTTCTGAGCTCCCGTGTCTTTATGGGAACATGGGAAAAACAATGTCTCACAAGGCTGTGCTGAGGATCAAATGTAATCATGTAAAAAGGAGCTGTGAAGCGTACAATGCTAAGCAAACCTTGTTATTCTCACTATGACCACTTCCAGGCTCATCTCCATACTACTGGGGCGAGAAGGGATTCTGTGTAAGGACCGAGCACTTAGCCAGCAGAGAAGTCATTTCCAGACATGGAGTCCTCTGAGACTGCAGGTCTTTGCGGGATAACAGTGACTGTCTTCCTGAGCTGTCCTGCAAAGATGAGGTCCATGGGACCCAAGAGCTCAAAGTCCCATCAACCCCCTGAGGCCCCAGTTGCAGCCCCTCAGCCCCAGCCTTTCTGGAGAGGTCTGCTATTTTCTGTTCAAATCTAGAATTCCTAGCTCCTGAATTATTTTGTTTGGACCATCTCCTTGGGTGCATTCGCCCAGCTGTGCTGAATGGAGTTGTGGGGTCTACGGGACAGCAAGTGCAGTGGCAGCCCGAGGGTGGGGCTGGAGTGGATGGTGAAGGGTGAGGATGGAGCCGACAACCCACCAAGGAACCTGAAGGGCCTCTGCACACTGGGACACCTGTTCTCAGTCTTTATCCTCTCAGCCGGGTTGTGCTAGGTCCCTCCTGCCTCTGCACCTGGGGGATCAGAGAGAAGTGGCATTGAGCCCGGGAGCCCTACGGGGAGGCCAATGGGACAACGCAGACCATGGAAACGCCGCGGCACCCTGGAGGAAGCTACACCCTAGAATGGGGCTAACGAAGAGGGAGCTGAGGAGTCCACCAGAACCATGAGCTCTCAACCCACCGCAGACGAAAAGACAGCACTATCTGCAGGCAGCCTTCAGCAGCTAAGGCAAGGAAGAGATGCTTGAAGAGTCATGTCTGCTGAAAACCCAAGGATCCATGGAGCTGAAGAAAGAGGAGGGTCCAAGGGGGGCCAGAAATAAAGAGACCTGCGCTCAATCAACCCTCAAAGGGAGTTCACCAATTTCTTAGAAAGAAGGACAGTTACGTTAAGTTCATTCTGTCAAAACGATTTCCTGAGAGCCTCTGTGTTTCTTCATGAAACAAGCTTAAAGAGAAGCTCCCCCAGTGCACAGCAGTACGTTAGTGTATTGTTGTATCTGTGAATATCTAGTTTCACATTAACTGAGAAGTAAAGCTACTCATAGGTCGCAGTCCACAGTGTGGCTTCATCACTTCCAGGCTTTGTATTGTCACATTAGTGTCCTGAGTTGAGGCAAAACTGAATCCTTTGAGGCTATGAGACCATAACAGGCAACTGAATAGAGACCCTGGTGCCCAGAGAATGAACGGAGCCCTAAGCAGCCGCCCTCCGTAGCTCTATCTTAACAGGCCTCGCTCCGGCCTGTGCACTGCACCTGTGTCTGACTCACAGGTTCCTGATTGCCAAGATGTGTTACAGGAAAGCTGTGCACACAGGCATCTTATCACCTCGTTTAAAAAGTACGTTTCTCCTTTTCTCTGGACCGGATCCTAAATCAGATCGAGTCATTGGTATCTTGATTATAGTCTTGTGTCAAACAAAATGTTTATTTCCCCCGTGGAATGTAAAATTCCCAGAGAGCATTCTTCTCTGGCTCATACTCATACTGGTCATTCCATCTGCTATAATTTGAGTGTGTGCCCCAAAGTTCACATGCTGGAAGCTTCATCCCCAGTGCAACAGTGTGGGGACTGTGGCCTTTAAGAGGTGACTGGGTCATGAGGGCTCTGCTTAGTGAATGGATGAAGGCTGTTATCACAGGAGGGGTTCTCTCGGGATTGGGCTGGGCTCTTCCCCCTTTCCCTCTTTCTGTCTCTTCCATGCTGTCTTGCCGTTCCACTTTCCACCATGGAATAATGCAGCACAAAGGTCCTTGACAGATGCTGGCACCTGAATATTGGACCTCCCAGTCTTCAGAGCTGTGAGAAATAAATTTATTTTATTTATAAATTACCCAGCCTGTGGTATGTATTCTATAATAGCAGCACAAACAGTCGAAGACACCACCCAAGAGGAGTTAGCTGTATTTTACTTAATGCCTAAGTCTGTAGGAACAAGATTGCTCAGGAAGAGATAATGCATCCAGCGGCGGTGCATTCCGGTAATAAGCTCCCAAAGCACCTGTCAGGAGAAAAATCACACCTTGGACAAGCAACACCTGAAGGTATTTTATGGGCAGTCCGGCGTGAGATAACTGCAGAGGCTCTAAACGTGTGCTGCATCTCGGCTGTGGTCTCTGGGCTGAGTGAGACTGGTGGTCAACACCTTGAGGGGTGCTTTTATGGCATTAGCGGGATCTCATGAAGACGCCGATTCCCCCACTGCTTCACGCTTTTGCTGCTGTAGGACCTGCCCCAGGGGATGACAGAGCCCCTTTTACAGGCTTGTTCACATGAGGCTGCCCACGGCAGTTGCCAGCGCTGTCCTGTGGGAGGGTGGGAGCTCACTTACAGTGTTTGTCAATTTCTGTGGGGATTTGAAGCTTCCATGTGAAATCAACTGGCTCTGGAAGTTTCTGAAAAGCTCACACAGAGTTCTGCCCCAGTAGGATGAGCAGCTCCCACACATGCGGCACCACCAGGGCACAAGGTGTGCTCCTCACCCGGCCCAACGTCTCTGTGAACCTGGACATGCTACAGCTTCGTGCTGGGGGAGACCCCTCTGGACAGGTGAGTCTGCACCGCACAGCCTCACGTAAGCTCCTTGAGCCTCACCTCCCTGAGAATGTGTGAGGCGGGCCTGTGCCCTGGCCATTCCCTAAATGGCGGCCAAGAGCACCGTGGGCATAGACGGGATTTCCGGCAGGGCACTTGCTGATACAAAGGGAGATAGGAGCACATTTAGCAGCCTGGTCCACAGTGTGGGGGCCTGGCCATTGCTGTCTCACACCCCGTGAGGGCAGGCTCTGCTCCTTGCAGAACCCCAGAGAAAAAACCGTTCCCTCTCACTTCCTGGCTTGCAGCCCCATCCCCGCATCTTCGATCCATGCCGCGACCCCACCACCACCCATCTCCAGCCCATCTCTGCCCTGCCAGGTTCAGACCCAGCGAGAGCTCATGGTCCCTCCTGTTTGTGGTCTTGGTTTTCTTCCCAGGAGTCCATGGTCCCTTCTCTCTGGATGAGGCTCTCACTCTGTGCCCCCAGAACTGTCTGCCCCCCGGGACTGTGTCTGTCCCCCTGAACTGTGTCTACCCCTTGGCTCCCAGTGCAGCAGTAGGTGATGGTGGCAAGGGAGGCATCCAGGTACCAGGAGCTACACGCAGCTGGGTAGGAGGGGTGCTGCCCCCAGCCTCGGCAAACCCCTCAGAGACAAGGCTACTTGGATTATAGCAACTTTATGTAAGTGCTGAGCAAGCTGAGACAATGACTTTTCAACTTTTCAGTACTTCCGTTTTGTGCCCTATTAACTAATACTCAATTTTTAATGCCAGTTGTATTTGTTGGAAGAAAATAATATTAGTAAAGAGACAGCTGTTAGGAACATTATGGGTATTATGCTGTTTTCCTGTGATTGAATCCTACATATTCCCTGGTTTCTGTAGCTAACTTTTCTGAAGGAAACACATTTATCCATGTGAATGTGTATTTGTACATTTTAGGCTTAAGAACTAAGTTTCTGAAATCGTATGGTTATCTTTTTAATTGCTGGAGACTCTTACAAGCTGTGCCCTGAGAGGACTTCAGCCTTCAAGTCGCATCATGACTTTTTCTCCTTTTTAGCACTGGCTGCGGGTTCTGAGTTAATGGAATGCCACTGTCTTGCAAATTCCCTGGAGGTTTCCACGGCAGCACAAGGCCAGAGCTCCAAGACCCAGTTCTATGCCTGGTGAGAGTGTGACTGAGAAACAACTACGGCTTTGAAAGGGATTTCTCTGAAATGATGAAAGTCTCTTCCACTTTTGAAAACATTTGCAGAACGAATTTCTTGCTCCGCCCACTGAATGTGGGACACACACTCTCACCAGGAGGAACCATGCAGCTTAGGGCCCTTCATCCTGCCCAGGACTGCATGACAACCTGCACACCCTCCTGGCTTGCGCTCGGTACAAGCTACAGTAGAAATTTAGGGAGGAAACTGGCAGCTGTCTGCAGCAAGGAGAAATGAGGATGGGAGGGGAGGAAAGAACGAAGACCAGAGGAAAATGAGGGACAAGTGTGGGCTGCGTCATTCGTTCCTAAGCAATTCGCTCTTCCGAGGCCCTAATCTCTCCTAGAGGATTAGCATAAGCTGGCTTTCACTGCAGCTCTTTGTGTTCTAAAATAAAAGCTGATTTTTGAAGGGTTTTTTGTGTCTCTATTTCCTTCAGTTCTGCTCTGATTTTAGTTATTTCTTGCCTTCTGCTAGCTTCTGAATGTGTTTGCTCTTGCTTCTCTAGTTCTTTTAATTGTGATGTTAGGGTGTCAATTTTAGATCTTTCCTGCTCTCCCTTGTGGGCATTTAGTGCTTTGAATGTGTCCCAGAGATTCTGGTATGTTGTGTCTTTGTTCTCATTGGTTTCAAAGAACATCTTTATTTCTGCCTTCATTTCATTATGTACCCAGTAGTCATTCAGGAGCAGGTGAGCGGTTTTGATTGAGTTTCTTAATCCTGAGTTCTAGTTTGATTGCACTGTGGTCTGAGAGACAGTTTGTTATAATTTCTGTTCTTTTACATTTGCTGAGGAGTGCTTTACTTCCAACTATGTGGTCAATTTTGGAATAGGTGTGGTGTGGTGCTGAGAAGAATGTATATTCTGTTGATTTGGGGTGGAGAGTTCTGTAGATGTCTATTAGGTCCGCTTGGTGCAGAGCTGAGTTCAGTTCCTGGATATCCTTGTTAACTTTCTGTCTCGTTGACTTGTCTAATGTTGACAGTGGGGTGTTAAAGTCTCCCATTATTATTGTGTGGGAGTCTAAGTCTCTTTGTAGGTCACTCAGGACTTGCTTTATGAATCTGGGTGCTCCTGTATTGGCTGCATATATATTTAGGATAGTTAGCTCTTCTTGTTGAATTGATCCTTTTACCATTATGTAATGGTCTTCTTTGTCTCTTTTGATATTTGTTGGTTTAAAGTCTGTTTTATCCGAGACTAGGATTGCAACCCCTGCCTTGTTTTGCTTTCCATTTGCTTGGTAGATCTTTCTACATCCCTTTATTTTGAGCCTATGTGTGTCTCTGCACGTGAGATGGGTTTCCTGAATACAGCACACTGATGGGTCTTGACTCTATCAAATTTGCCAGTCTGTGTCTTTTAATTGGAGCATTTAGCCCATTTACATTTAAGGTTAATATTGTTATATGTGAATTTGACCCTGTCATTATGATGTTAGCTGGTTATTTTGCTGGTTAGTTGATACAGTTTCTTCCTAGCCTCGATGGTCTTTAAAATTTGGCATGTTTTTGCAGTGGCTTCACCTGCCCATCTTCTAATGTGCCCCACTCCCATGGCAGTCAAACCCTAGGGTGTAAGAAACATCCGGAAAGAAAAGACAATCTCATATCCCAGAGTTCCTGCTTCAGTCATTCAAAGCAGGCTCGAGAATCCACTCAAATAAAACCCCAGGTGACTGTGATGCCGGGTGGGGAGGGGAAGTTAGGAGGAGAGGCTTCAAGAAACTCTGGAGATATTCTTTTTTTTTTTTTGGTCCTTAGGAGTAGGGGTGGGAGGGCTTGCTACTAGAATCCAGTGGGTAGAGGCCAGGGATGCTGGCTTACATCCCGCAGTGCACAGAACAGAACACTCCACCCACCAAGGAAGACCTGCCTAAATGTCAGTGGTGTGGGGGCTGAGATGCCCTCGCCAGGAGGATGAGGCTCCATCTCCTCAGTGCAAATGCAAAGCCCTGCCTGACCTCCCAGGTTGATTTCCTCAAAGAAAAGACACTCCACAAGGCCCCACAGGGTGCAGCTCTGCACTCTGCATGCTGCGCCTCCCCACCCACCTTTGTTACTAGGAAACATCGACCTCCCTTTGGCTAACTGGTAGACCCTTGCCTGTTCAGGCTCTTCCCTGTCTCCTTCAGGTGTCAACTGTTACCTCTCCCCTGCCTCCCATATACAGAGTGAGGCAGGAACCACACTCCCAGGGTGGACCAGAGCTGGCCAAGTCTTTTGCGGCTTTCTCCTGGGCAGGAGACCCACACCTGCTCATCAGAAATTGTTGCTTGGAATGTGATACCTCAGGGAGTGACTCAAAACTGTGGTGGCTGTGACCAGTCAGGAATGCCACAGTGCTGGTGTGGACCTGGGCAGCAGGTCCTGTGGCACAGAAACGGGGGTGGCATTTTAAGTGGCTGTTCCTGTGTGTGACTCAGCCCACAGTTTGTGTCCCCTAGCTCCAACTCACTTCTCCAAGCAGCCTCCCTAGGCTGCCTGTTGACTTTGTGAGCAAGTTAATGGTTTTCCAATTAATTATTATCATTCTCTTTTTTTACTTGAGTTATTTAGAAATTACTTACTGCTTTTTGTTGCCAAGAGTCAAATTTGGCACGGCCTCTATTACTTACCGTGCTTGGCACTAGAAAAAACTCAATAAATATTTATTGTGTAACTGTTACTGTTAAGAAGGAAAACAGAGAGAATACATTAGAACCAAAAACCAGGCAAACCTGAAACGTCCCATAGAAGGGCAAGACGGCATTCACCTTCTCAGAGGGTGTCACACCAGGTGTGGGATCACAAGCCCACTGGCAGAAAATACACTGTCTGCCTCTGTGCTGACATACTGGCTTTGTGAGCAAAGTGGAGGTGAATCAGATGATGGCCTCACCTAAGCTAAAGAATCTTTTCCAAAGTAAAGTCAGAAAACAAGTTGAAGTTGGGAACTTCAACTGTGAATGAATGGTGTGGTATACCTTACACAGCTCTGGGGTTGAAAATAGCCAGCCTATGTTTGTTGAGTGTGTTAAAATCATTGTTAATAACCTGGAGCAGATGAATGGGCACTGTTTAAAACTAATCATTTTAATTGAAAATAACAAAGAAGAAAAATTAATAGGGCAGAGGTTTAATGATGAAAATAAAATGAACCCTGAAGAAAAGACACAATATAAATGTGTATTGGGCATGTCAACTGTCTTAGTCTGTTTGTGTTGCTTTAACAGAATATCACAGACAGAGTAATTTATAAATAAGTGAAATTTATTTTTTCATAGTTCTGGAGGCACTCGGGAACACCCTATGTGCATTTTAATAAAACACATGCACAATGTGTGATACTTAAAATTATACTTAAAAATATAGCCTAATAATGCCTAGTTGGGTTAAATAACTGTGGAAATACAAGTGATGTTCTGTTTATTATTCAATTGATGACATCGTTCCATCCTTTAAGCCACTTTCAGAGGTCAGAATCCTGGCACCAGCAGAGTAAGCAGGGTGGCCTGGGCACACTTGAGATAAGGGGAAACTGGGATTGAGTCCCTGTTCACGTGGGGGCACAGGTTCTTATGGAGAGGGGGGTTTAGAGGGAGCCCAGGACAGCCCTGAGCCTTGTCTGCTCCTTTTGCCAACCATCTGAACTTAACCCAGCGCTTAACTTGAGCTTCAGTTTCCTTGTGGGCACACGGCTTCAAGAAGGGGCTGCTCTGTTACTCATCCAGAGCGGCTTCACCATAGTTTAGCATAGATTCTCCTCATTAAGCAGCTATATTGTTGGGGAAAAAAAGGAACTGATAGGGTCATGTTCTTTTCTTTTCTTTTCTTTTCTTTGTTTTGAGACAGAGTCTTGCTCTGTCACCCAGGCTAGAGTGCGGTGGCGCAATCTGGGCTCACTGCAACCTCCACCTCCCAGGTTCAAGCAATTCTCATGCCTCAGCCTCCTGAGTAGCTGGGATTACAGGCGTGTGCCACAACACCCAGCTAAGTTTTGTATTTTTAGTAGAGGCGAGGTTTCACCACATTGGCCAGACTGGTCTTGAACTCCTGACCTTGTGATCTGCCTGCCTCGGCCTCCCAAAGTGCTGGGATTACAAGTGTGAGCCACCGCGACCGGCCTGGTCATGTTCTTTTTGAAAATTGGAAAGATGAGTGAGCTATGCATCTATTTCAGTTACATTAAAATCATGATACTTTATAAAATTATAATACTTTTTTGATCATTTTAAACTCAACATTATCTTGAACCACATTTAACAATGTAATAATTTTTTTTCTTGTATCTTTTTGATGAAAATTGGACAACTATAACAATTATCTCTCTGCTGCTTGAAGTCTTCGATCATTCCTGCACAGGGGTCTAGAGAGTTGGTCCTGCACATACGTGGGGACCCTTTTCCACCCAAGCGACAGAAACTGCTGCCAACAGGAGCAAGGCCCCTGGGAAGCAGGCATTCCTTCTTCCTCATTGTGAGGTGGAAGGGGCCACTGGGGGGACGGCCTTTCTGTGCTTTTGTATTCAGTGGCACCATAAAGACCTACTTGCCACCTGGCCATAGTAGGGAAAAACAACTGAGGTTACTTCTTGTTTCTCTTCGTTTGTTCACCCTTCTGTGGCAGAGCAGACCTCACCCACTCGGCTATCAGAGGCTGCAGCCAGGACGGAGTGCTGACCTAACAGGAAGAAAATAAAACCATTTTGAAGGGAATTTCTTTACCGATGCCTAAACAGGTTTCCTTCTCCTGTCCTGCCGGCCTGCGAGAGATTACATGTTGGCAAGGGTTAAGCTAGAGGTCTGAGCCCTGGTTCCCGGACCTCCTGATCTCTGACGGTGGCCAAGTCCATGAACCATTCCGGCCCTCCATGCTCTCATCTGCAAAATAGCGCCTGCCTCATAAGTGGGTCAAAGGAGTTAAAGGAGTCAATATCTGCACAGTGTTCGGAGCAAAGTCTAGCAGATACTAAATACTTTACAGTGATTAGTAATTATTGTCACCTCTCATTTAGTCATTATTGTCACCTCTCATATGCTGAGCAGAAAATGTTTTAAAATAGCCATAAACAATTTATCAAAGAAGAAATACAGGCCGGGCACAGTGGCTCATGCCTGTAATCCCAGTGCTTTGGGAGGCTGAGGCAGGTGGATCACCTGAGGTCAGGAGTTTGAGACCAGCCTGGGCAACATGGTGAAACCCTCTCTCTACTAAAAACACAAAAATTAGCCGGGCGTGGTGGCAGGAGCCTGTAATCCCAGCTACTCGGGAGGCTGAGGCAGAATTGCTTGAACCCGGGAAGTGGAGTTTGCAGTGAGCCGAGATTATGCCACTGCACTCCAGACTGGGCAACAGAGTTAGACTTTGTCTCAAAAAAAAAGTATATATATATACATATATATATGCGTATATGTATGTATATATATACGCATATATAGATGTATATTCTGTATTTAATTGCCACTTTAAAAATGTTTCAAATGTCCAGTAAGCCACTACTGATAAAGTATAGCAACCTCTCTGGCCAAGGCGTGGCTGCATTGTCTGTGTTCCTCCCCTTATTGGAGGGGCTTTCACAGAGGTAGGAGATGGCCCCATGGTGCAGTTCCGTTTATCAAACCTGAATGTGCTGGGTACTACAGCGTGGAACTCCTTAGGTGTAAATATTCGCTCTGCCACTTGATAGCCATGTAGACTTGGACAAGTAATCCTTGGACTTCAGTTTTCTCCTTGAAAATGCCCACCCCATAAGCATGGGGTCCTACAAGACTCTGCATGATCTACCCCAACTCCCCGAGGTCCCATCCAGGGCTCCCCTCTGAGCTCACTCCTCATTAGCCACTCAAACTTCCCTGTGGCTCAGTCCTGCCATGCAACTGATCCCGCCGCCTGGACCACTGTCCCTAGGATCTGACGGGCCAGCCCTTCACCTTCTTAAAGTCTTTGCTCAGATTCACCTATTCAATAACGCCTTCCAGAAGTGCCTAACACTGCAGGCTGCCTCCACCACCCCATCGCCCTTCACCTACTAGCTTGCTCTACTCTTCTTTTTCCATCGTGCATATCCCCTTCTCATTCACTACACAATTCCCCTTGTTATTTATTATTCACTGTCTCCACCGCTAGTATGTAAGCCCCATGAGGACGTTTTGTTTAGTGCTGCATCTGAGCTCTCTGAATGGCACCTGGCGTGCATCAGACACGTGGTCCACAGCTGACTATAGTTGCCATATGGTGGAGTGCACATAGGGCACCCAGTGCACGGGGGTACTGCAGGCATGTCGAGCTGGGCTGGCGGGCAGCATTCACCCCACCCTTCTCTGGCCAAGAATCCTCATCTCCCTTTGGAGTACCACCCCCCAACACACCATAAGGTCCTGGGAAGACTCACACCACAGCTGCCCTTTCCTTGAAATCTGTAGCCTGAAGAAAGTGGCCTAAGTGCAGAGCACAGCCGCAGATCCATCCACGGCCCTGAGAGAATCCGCATTAGCTCCCGTGGACTGGATCCCTGGCCTACCTTGGTTCTTCAGTGTTTCCTTCCACTCCTTTTTGAGCCCATAGCCTTCTAATCACTTTCTTCTTTAATCACACTGAAGCAGAGCTGGCTTCTATTGTAAGCACAAGGAAGAAAAAAATTTTCTCTACCCTCAGGTTCGGTGATGGGGGTGTGTGAATTAAACTGACAACAGACAGATTAACAAGAGAAAAATCATACAAATGTTTGCTAAGTCCTGTATACTCATGGGAGCACTCAGGGGGTGGTTAGAATTAGGGGTCTGTAAGGGAAAGGGAGTAGGGAGAAAGGGTAATTAAGGAAAGCACATTACTTTTTCTTTTTTTAAGTAGAGATGGGGTTTCTCCATGTTGGTCAGGCTGGTCTGGAACTCCCGATCTCAGGCGATCCACCCACCTTGGCCCCTCAAAGTGCTGGGATTACAGGCATAAGCCACCGTGCCCGGCCGGAAAGTGCACTACTCTTTGGAAAGATAAATGGGCCCTCAGGAGAACAGACAGAAGGTATGACAGTCTTGCGACAATGTCTTTCTGGGTGGGATGCCAACTTCTCTTCTCCGAAAAAAGATTAGAGTTGCTCCTGGGAGGGGATTTATAATAACCGAGTTCTTTTGGTAGACTCCTCTTTTAGGCAGGTAAGGGATTTCAGGAACTCAAATGCCTTCAACTCAATAGTTACAATAATCCTTATACCAAAGTGCCATATCTTGAGGTGGCATTTCCTGATCCCCTTCACTAGAAACCAAAGAATCCTAAAAATAGATTTTGCTCTCTTAATTTATCTATTTAAATGCTTTTACAGAGGGTAAAACCAAGGTTAGAAAGACTTTTTTTAAAAAAAGTAATAACTGGACTAAGCCCTAGATGTGTTCACGTACAGTTCCTGCCCAAATTACCCCCAAATCGTCACTTTCACAAACTGAAAAACTGCACAGTGTTATCACATTCTGCAAACTGTAAGTGGGAGCTGTCAAGTCACAAACAAAGCTGCCGATGGATCCTACTGGCAGTCATGAAATATGTGTTAATTACCAGCAGAATCTGACAATGAAAAAATAATGTTTAAAAACCCCCTCATCCTTCCCAGCACCCATGGCCTCTAGCTTTCATGGAGACCCTATTAGCAAAAGGGCATCAATTTGTTTACCCATTTCTAGTTGCTACTGGTGTGCCTGTAGAATTGATGTTTGCGTTACCAGCTTTCTGGCTGCTATGTTGAGACATCATCAGATTATAAATGTAGTTGGGTGTGTAATACTTTAGGTAAAGATGGATATAAAGGGTAATAGAAAACTAAACAGGGCAAGCTTTTCTAGTGTAAACTGGAGCACTAAAGTCTAGCAGGAATGGAGAATCCCATCCTGTTTAAAACTCTAACAAAGAAGAGGGACAGTTTGAATGAGTGTGGAGAAAACTGAGGTGGTCACCAGTACCCCAGTTCCATTTCTGATTCAACTGAAGCCTTTACTTAGTCATCCCACCTGCTTTTAGATTTCTCCATGTGCCAGGAAAGTAAGTTCCCTTTTACAGGAGTTGTATTGATCATTTCTGATAAATCAACTAAATGAGATGAGTTGCTCATTTAGTAAAATTCATTGTCACTTGCTCATTGGTGCAAGAGATATTTGTGCACATTTACATTGTGCGAGCAAGTGCACCCGGAGCATGAAGGTAAATGACAGCTCCTTGGTTCCAGCTGCTGGGAGGATGCACTCTAAGAGGAAAGAAGAGGTGAGCACAAAACTAGCCACACTCAGGGCAGAGCATGGTCAGCATCAGAGGAGAGTTAGAAAGTTAGGGCTTTTAGGTTGATTCCATGTCAACCTAGATGCCCATCAATGACAGATTGGATAAGAAAATGCAGTATGTATACACCATGGAATACTATGCAGCCATAAAAAAGAATGAAATCATGTCTTTTGTGGGAACATGGATGAAGCTGGAGGGTATTATCCTTAGCAAAATAACACAGGAACAGAAAACCAAATACTGCATGTTCTCACTTATAAGTGGGAGATAAATGATGAGAACTCATGACCACAAAGAAGGAACAACAGACCCTGGGGTCTACTTGAAGGGGGAGGGTGGGAGGAGGGAGAGGAGCAGAACAGATAACTATTGGGTACTGGACTTAATGCATGGGTGATGAAATAATCTGTATAACAAACCCTTGGAACCTGAGTTTACCTATATAACAAATGTGCACATGTACCCCTGAACCTAAAATAAAAGTTAAGAAAAGAAAGGGTGGTTCCTCTGGGCAGGAAACAGTTCCCACCAGGAGGTGATATTTGAGCTTTAACATCTAGCAATGCCTTCCACAGGCAGAAGCCAAGGGCCAGGCACAGAGGCAGTTAATTCTCTAAAGCAAAAGCACAAACAGGGATAGCATCGGCTGCTGCAGAAGTAGCTGGAGAGGACAACGGCTGAAAGAGGAGGGCACGGCCGCCTCGTGGGCCCTGGCCCCGGCCGTGTGCAGGGGAGCCCCTGTGCAGGGGCCGCGACAATACCCCCCGACTACCACCTTTTCTTTGCAATCTCCAAGACCGGCAGCATTTTAAAGCATGAGTTAAATATAGGTAAACGTGTGAGTCAACGAGTTCATAAGAGCAAAAAGGACCAAACAAGGATTTCAAATTGTAATGGAAGGAAAACAGTCAAAAATTGATTCCTCTACTCTCTCAGAGATATGGAACATTTAGCAAAGAGCTAAGCCAAGCTGTCTCATCCTGAGAATGACACACCAATTACATTCTGAACCACATCCATGTTCAAATCTGAATTGATATCTAATTCCAAGCACATAATGCATGAAGTACTTTTGTTTAAATCTTATTTCTTTGTTCGCTTAAAGAAACCCAGAAAAGGGAAGGCAATTGAAAATTAATCATGTCTGCTGAGATTACAATGATCACAGATAATTTTCCCATTTCACTTTCTCCTAATTGGTCTTTTATTTTTTTCAATTTTACTATTGGATAGTCATGAGTTTTCTTTTTTTTTGTTTTTTTGTTTGTTTTTTTGTTTGTTTAGATGGAGTCTCGTTCTGTTGCCCAGGCTGGAGTGCAGTGGCATGATCTTGGCTCACTGAAACCTCCACCTCCCGGGTTCAAGCAATTCTCCTACCTCAGCCTCCGAAGTAGCTGGGACTACAGGCATGGGCCACCACACCCGGATAATTTTTGTCTTTTTAGTAGAGATGTGGTTTCACCAGGTTGGCCAGGCTGATCTCGAATTCCTGACCTCAAGTGATCCACCCACCTAGGCCTCCCAAAGTGCCAGGATTACAGGCAGGGGCCACCATGTCCAGCCATGGAATCTTTCTTAAAGGACATCAGTGATCTAGTATTTTTATTTATTGCAAGTTGTAAAATAAAATTTGCACTTGATTATAAGTTTTTGTAATATATTAATTTTTTTGAGACTAGAAAAACCAAATGAATAATATCCTACAGTCAGTCAAATTGTTTGGTATACAAATACAATGGGTTTCCTGAGGCGTCTGCGGAGGCTTGCGGAAGCTGTGTGAGAGGCGTTTGTATTTATCTAACGGTTTCTTCTTGTGCGTTCATCTTCGCGGCAGATTGGGGCTGGAGGGCAGCAGAGGTTTGGACCTTGCCAGAGGTTCACTTTTTGTTGTGGTTTTTGTTAATTTTAAGACATTATTTGACCAAGAAGCATCAGTTCTGAATCAGGGCAATGACTTTCTCACTTTGGATTTATTGTGCCCTTATTGATTTAAGATGAGCTGAAAGAGGCCACCAGCAGAGGACACCCAAGGAGTCCTTACAGCTGGTAGAGGAAGCAAGGAGAAGACAAAAAGGGGAAAACGCCCACCCGCCCCACACTGCTAAATCTGTGAGATGACTGTTTTTTTCCAAAATGAAATTAAAATTGAGGTGGGAGAAGAATCTTAGTGAACCAGAATGTTTCTAAGAAATTCGGACTCAGTGGCTACTGTGAATGTGTAGCTCAGGTACCCCTGACCCGATGGTGTTTCCTGGTGCAGCGGGGCCGGCAGGGGCAACATGGGAGGTGGAGTTTTCCTCACTGCAAGAGGGAACGGAAGACACACGCCTGCAGTCGCTGGGAAAACCAAACCCCAGCTGGTTGCTCTGACAGCCTGCTGTCCCGACAGTTTGTCCTCAGGAGCAGCAGACGAGTCCCCCAGGGGTGGGAGCTTGACAGCCAACAGCCACAATTGCCTGAGCCACTGTGCTGGTGACAGACAGGCAGGCCCCTTTGAGGCACTTCTAAAGTCTTTTTGTGACCAAATAGGCAAGTCTTTTTCCTGATATCAGATATATATATTTGAGACAGGGTCTCGTTGTGTCTCCCGGGCTGGAGTGCAGTGGAGTGATCAGGCTCACTATAGTCTCAACTTCCTGGGCTCAAGCAATCCTCCCACCTCAGCACCCCAAGTAGCTGGGACTACAGGTGTACACCACACCCAGCTAATTAAATTTTTTATGTAGAGATAGGGTTTTGCTATGTTGCCTGGGCTGATCTCAAACTCCTGGACTCAAGCAATCCTCCCAGCTTGGCCTCCCAAAGTGCTGGGATTACAGGTATGAGCCTTTGTGTCCAGCCAAACCTAAAAGTTTTTTAAAAAAACATAGTTGTATTAGTCCTCAGGTTTTTAAAATTGCAAATGCGTAGAACAGAATCATAACAAGTGAGGAAAATAACAAATCTAAGGCTGAAAGAAAAATGTCAGAAGAATCCACTTGAGGTTGACTTGGCCATCTTAATAAACGACAGAGTTGGAGCACCGTCATCTTGGACAAACACCACCACTTTAAGTTCCAGCTCCCTTTCTAGCCTCATGCATTTCAAGGAAATCACTTCTCTTCTAACAACAAGCAGTCAGAAAGAGCAGACGGTAAAACACAGATAAGACAGCTCAGGCACAGAGGCAGGTGATGTTCGTGTTTCTTTCCTCTTTTTTTAATTCTTACAGTAAGGAGAACCTTGGAGCATCGGGACTTTTAACTCTGTCTTTATATATTTCTATCCTTGGGCACAATGAGCACATATAATTTTATAATTTAAAAAATCGGATAGAGAAAGCTTTACGTGAAAATTGTTCTATTCTGTGATGCCTGAAGGTCAGTTGCACAAGGCAGAATTTTCCCTGCCCTTCTATCAGGTCTGCAGTAGCAGAAGTGTGTGTGTGTGTGTGTGTGTGTGTGGTGTGCTGGGGTGGGAGGAAGAGCGTAAAGTCAGCTAAATGTGAGGCAGCTCTGGGTCCTTCCAACATTACTGGTAAACAAACACATGCCATGTCAACACAGCCTGTTGGAAATGTATAGTTCATAGTCTAATGATATTAAAGAACCAGTCTGCAGGGTGAATCCCCTTTAAGCTTCATGAAAGCCACCTAGATGTGCACCAGTCTACTGGTGCATTACCCAGCTGCCAAGTGTCCTGAGAGGGAGATTAATAATTTGTCCACAATACCAAGTACTTGAAATTTTTTCTCTCAATTTCCTGAACAAATCAACAACACTAACAAGCTGTACGTACGAGAGTCAGCTAGCAATGCTCTGGAAACAATAGCAGGCTCTTTAGTCCCAGCTGAAGGAACAAGTCTTTCATTCTCTGCAATCCCATCTGGGGATGTTATTGGTGCTATTACAGTTAAAGAAATCCATGCATTGCAGAACAGTTAAGAATCTGAAACACTGGTCTGACTCAGGATGTTTTGATCAACCCAATTAACATGAAGCAATCTAAGTACCTAGGGACGTTCATGCCAGCAAGCCTGGCGCAGCCCCAGCAAACCACACAGGATGCTTCTGCTTACGCATCCCACAAATGTGGTCCAAAAAAGACAAATGGTACTGATTGGAGTCTGTTTCACTAAAAACTGACTCTGAAGGAGTTTCTCATAGCGAAAGATCAGGACCATTTTGAGCTTTGGAGAATTTGGTTGGACCTGGAGGAGGGGCTGGCTTGAGAGAGAGGGAAGGGAGCAGGGAGCCCTCTGGCACTTTGCAAAGCCCAGGACAAGTGGGTTTCCTCCTCTTCCCTCCCGCTCACCAGCTCTCTCCTTCCTCTTCCTCCAGGGCTGGCAGGGCAGAGGTGACAGCTGTGGGCATCAGCTGACCCTGTTCCTTCCATACCCAAGTCTTCCCTCATTCTGGGTGCCCTGCCCATCCCTCTCCCACCTCTTCAAACACTTCACGCCCTCCCTTCTCCTCATTAAAAAATCCCAGTAGCTTACTATGGAGCAAATGAGCCATCTCCAGTTGCCTTGCCGTGCTCACCCTAGTGGTGCTGACTGTTACAGCAAAAATAGAATCTTTGGCCATCATCACTAAGTACGTGCTCATGGGGTTCAGTGCTGGGGGAGGCTACGGAAAATTGAGACATAAGGCGATTCCAGCCAGCGTATTCCCAGGTCTCCAGTACCATTGGAAACACGCTCCCCTGGGTTCAGAAAGCACAGGACTATTTCTTAGAGATCTTCACGTAATTAGAACTCGCTCTGTCCCTTCATTTCCCAGCTCCTCATTTATCATCCTAACCAGATCTATTTTAAAACAAAGGTAAGTATAACTTAAAAACTACACACAGCAAAATATCACTGGCGTGATCACAATATTCTGCCATGCTGCTGCACGAGGTGCTACATTGAGAATATTGAGAACTCATTTTTCTAAAATTCTGGTAAATATTTTATTGTGGACATGTGACTATAGTTTCTTCTGGAAGTTGCTGGGCTGCAAGCCCAGATAGGTATCCCTAGAAAAGGTGCTCATAACTTTTTCTCTCCACAAAATATATGCCTGCTGTTGAGAGTAGGGAGATAAAGTCATCTCTTTAGTGCAGCTTTGACTATAGCCCCGGCTGCCCCCTGGATCCAGTTGGCCTGAGAGCATCATGATTTGTAACAAATGTGAAACTATGTGAGCTCATCTGTTCTTCAGTTTTCTTCAGTTGACACTTCCACTCCTCTCGATGTCTCTCTGCAGACCCTGGGATGACACAGAAGCAGGCGCTCGTTGTCCTTTAAGTGGATGAACGAGGCCCTTTGTTTGGAGTCTCTCTCCTGTGTGCTGCGTGTGCTCTTTTTCTGCGGCATGACGACACCGCAGATGAGGAGAGCCACAAAGGGCAGCGAGTGTCTCGGAACTCTGTGGCTCCATTGTCTCCGCAGCGCTGGGCTGCAGTCAAGCCAGGCTCACCCTTGCAAGGCTGCACCAAGGGACGAGATGTGACAGTGACAGACGATGGCCAAGGCCATCTTACCAAGTGCCAGGCACGGGCCTCGGCACCTTTGGTGCTCTGTCCAGGGAAGCGGGCACAGAGATGATAGCGGCCCCACGGCGGTCCCTCCCTGAGAAAGGGGTGGACCTGGGACTGGAGCCAGCACAGGGGACGCAAGGCCCCCGTCGGAGCCGTCCAGTGCCCCTTGGCGCCTGTGCTCCTTCTCGTTTTCCCAGATAGCTGGTTTCGTAAAAGCGTTTTTGTTTGCTTTTTATTTGTTTGTTTGCTTGTTTCGAGACGGAGTTTTGCTCGTGTTGCCCAGGCTGGAGCGCAATGGCACGATCTCGGGTCACCGCAACCTCCGCCTCCCAGGTTCAAGCGATTTTCCTGCCTCAGCATCCTGAGTAGCTGGGATTATAGGCATGCGGCACCATGCCTGGCTAATTTTGTATTTTTAGTAGTAGGACAGGGTTTCACCATATTGGCCAGGCTGGTCTCAAACTCCCAACCTCAAGTGATCAGCCCGCCTCGGCCTTCCAAAGTGCTGGGATTACAGGCGTGAACCACCGTGCCTGGCTCGTATAAGTGTTTTTTGTTTTTTTTTTTTTTTTTTTTTTTTTGAGACGGGGTCTCGCTCTTTCACCCAGGCTGGAGTGCAGTGACGCGATCTCGGCTCACTGCAGGCTCCGCCCCCCTGGGGTTCACGCCATTCTCCTGCCTCAGCCTCCCGCGTAGCTGGGACTACAGGCGCCCGCCACCTCGCCCGGCTAATTTTTTGTATTTTTTAGTAGAGACGGGGTTTCACCGTGTTAGCCAGGATGGTCTCGATCTCCTGACCTCGTGATCCGCCCGCCTCGGCCTCTCAAAGTGCTGGGATTACAGGCGTGAGCCACCGCGCCCTGCCGTATAAGTGTTTTTTAAACAACTTCCTGGAGTAAAGATTTCCTGCTTTCATGATACTAACTCAGGAACCCCACGCCGACCCCTCCATCGTGAGCTATAGTAAGGAAACAGGCCGTTTTCTCTAATCCCGGAACAGTCTTAACTCGAATGTTGGTGGCCTCTCGACCATGAAGCGACAGTGACAAGTGCATGTTGGGAGGTTGTCCAAAGTAGATTTGCAGGGATGTTTCCCTCCCTGCTCCAACAGAAGGACATCCCCATGGGGTGAGGTACAAAGAGGAGCACGCCGAGCCCAGCTCCCTCGGCTGACCCCAGGCCCTGAGGCAGGCACCGTCCAGAAGGAAGCCATGTCTGCCTTGAACTGGCTATGAGTTGGTTGTTGCCACTCCTACCTGAGTGATGGGGGATCCCTCCCAAAGAGTTTCCCCGCCTTTATCTACAAGATTGACAAAGCAGTTGCGTCCAGTCAGTGATGAATGTGACACCTCGGAAATTAAAGTGAGTCTTCCTATTGATGTTACTAGAAGGCGGGAGAGGCTGTGGGGAGCTGATCTCTTGCACAGATCTACAGGGGCGGAGAGGTGAGCTAAAGTCCAGTGCTTGCTCAGAGAGGGCAGTGGGTGTTGGAGGGGGACTGCGGTTCTCATGCCCCAGGGACCAGGCATCCCCCTCTCCATGAATGCTGTGGCCATGCAAATTAGGCTCTCATTTGCAAAAGGGAAAGATTTTTTCCAAAACATTTGAGATGATGTGCGCCGGGGGAGTTCTGTATATCTGTTCTTTCGATGAAGAAAATAAAAGCAAAATCGTCCTTGCCTCCACTCCTACAAAGAACATCGTAAATCACAGAATTTCAGCCTCAGTCATATGTATATTGGCTGTTTTTAATTATGGCAAAGAAGGTATTGACCACAGAAAAAATCTTTCTAAAATAACAGTGGGAAATGAGGGTGAGTTCTCACTCTGCATGACACTGTGGGCAGTGGGCTGGAAGGGCTGTGGCCCAGGCCTCTTTCTGTTCACAGCGTGTCTGCGGATCCTTTTCACATCTGTAGCATCTGTAGTTATATCCCTTCTTTCATTCCTGGTCTTGATAATTTGTTATTTTTTTTCTTGAACAATCTTGCTAAGGGTTGCTTAATCTAATTTTTTTTTTTTAAAGAATCAACTTCAGACCTTGTTAATCTTTCCTATTGTCCTATTTTGCTGATTTCTGCTGTGGTCATTATTCATCAGAGGTTTTAAATCTACAGTCCATGGAACCCTCAGGGTCCTAAATCCACTTCCTGGGAGGCTCCTGAAGTCCCACCTGGTCTCCCACTTGGCCCTACAGCACTGGGACAGGCCCTTCGCATACTGGTTAGGAGCTTGAACTCAGGCCAACCTGGGCATGAGCTCAGCTGTAAAACTAAATAGGTGTGAAGTGAATGTGTCAGTTGCTTTACCCTCAGAGACTCATTTTCTTTTTTCTTTTTTTTTTTTGAGATGAAGTCTCGCTCTTGTCACCCAGGCGGGAGTGCAGTGGGGCTATCTCGGCTCACTGCAACCTCCGCCTCCGGGGTTCAAGCGATTCTCCTGACTCAGCCTCCCAAGTAGCTGGGATTACAGGTGCCTGGCACTATGCCCGGCTAATTTTTATATTTTTAGTAGAGACAGCGTTTCACCATGTTGGCCAGTCTGGTCTCAAACTCCTGACCTCAGGCGTCCCCTGACCTTGGCCTCCCAAAGTGTTGGGATTATGGGCGTGAGCCAATGCGCCCAGCCAGAGACTCATTTTCTACACCTGTAAAGAGAAAGAAGGTTGCTGTGAGGCTCAAGCTTGCCCATGCGTGCAAAGCAGTCAGCACCAGCATCTCAACGCTCTACCTGTTGGAGGGTATGTGAGAAGCCACCTCCAGGACTTATGCAGATGTTATGAATTTTGACTACGAGGCATAATGATTAAATCAAGCTAATTAATCTATCCATCACCTCAAAAGTTTGACATTTTTGTGATGAGAGCATTTGAGATTTTCTCTCTTAGTGAATGGAAATGTACAGCCTGTGTCCTCTTAATTCGGTGGCCTCCACCTAGAAGTGAAAGGAAGATAACTGCCGAGTCAGCTAGAGACAGCATATGGTCACGGTTTTAGCAAAAAAAGAAGAGAAAGTTAAGAGCAAAAGAAAATTGCCAAGAGTGATCAGAAGAAGAAAAAAGAGAGAAGGTGGGAAAAAGAAAACTTTTTAAGAAGAGAAAGCAAGACAGAGTGTTTCTCTGTACACATGCATCAGAATGCAGACAGACCGCTGGAGCCGCAGCGCTGTGGGCCAGCAGGCAGCAGAGAACGGCCCAGCCTGGCCTGCGCCCTGCACAGGTTCGTTAAAGGACTGTGCCTTAGATTATCTGCCTGGCACCGCAGATTCGGTCAAAAATTTCAGAGCAGGCCGGACAAGGTGGCTCACGCCTATAATCCCCTCACTTTAGGTGGCTGAGGCAGGTGGATCACCTGAGGTCAGGAGTTCAAGACCAGCCTGGCCAACATGGTGAAACCCCATTTCTACTACAAATACAAAAATTAGCCAGACATGATGGTGGGCACCTGTAATCCCAGCTACTTGGGCTGAGGCAGGAGAATTGCTTGAACTCAGGAGGCTGAGGTTGCAGTGAGCCAAGATCACGCTATTGCACCCCAGCCCGGGTGACAGAGTGGGACTCTGTCTCAAAAAAAAAACCAAAAAACCAAAAAAACAAAAAAACAAAATTTCAGAGCAGATACAAAGGCAAAAATAAGAGATTGTGGGGAGCAAACAAAATCTTTGCAATCTGGCCGGGCACGGTGGCTCACGCTTGTAATCCCAGCACTTTGGGAGGCCGAGGCAGGCGGATCACGAGGTCAGGAGATCGAGACCATCCTGGCTAACACAGTGAAACCCCGTCTCTACTGAAAATACAAAAAAATTAGCCGGGCATGGTGGCGGGCACCTGTAGTCCCAGCTACTCAGGAGGCTGAGGCAGGAGAATGGTGTGAACCCGGGAGGCGGAGCTTGCAGTGAGCCGAGATCGCGCCACTGCACTCCAGCCTGGGCAACAGAGTGAGACTCCATCTCAAAAAATAAAAAACCAACAAGAACATTTAGGCATCTTTGAGAAGTTGCATTTAAGGATACTACTATCCATTATGTTGTATATAATCCAAATACACACATAACAATTTTCTCCGAGAAGTGTTTCTTATTATTAGATATTGAGATTATATGACTCTTACTTTAAACTTTGTCTCTGCTACCAGGAAGCTCAGAGCTAAATTTTATGCTTGTAACATAATAATTAAGTGTGAGACGAGAAGGCAAAACACAACAGACATTTTAATTTTTTAATTCCTCAGGAATATAAAAGTGTAGGTGTGCATTAAATGGTTAAAGATAAAAATCTCAGAATGCTGTAACTAGGGAGGGTTTTGAATGTGCACAAGAGTGCCAGAGTTTTTTGAGTAGTTATGACTTTTTTGAAATAGTAAAAATTACAGTTAACCTTGAGCTGGGGGAACGCTTTGCATATTGCCTCATAATCCTCACCAGGGTCACCTATGTTCAACTATCCCCACAGACAGAAGAGGAAACAGACATGGAAGTTTAATGAAAGATGTGGATAAATGACAGCATCAGTGTGGCAACTCCAGCCTCCAGGGCACCAAAACCCACCTTGAACCATGGTGCAGTACCTTCTCGCACACAATGCTGAGGGGTGCTCCGACTCCAAGCCAGGCCATGGGGCCACCACTACAGGCTGCGGGAGCAGCTGTGCCCTTACCCAGGCAGCATCTGGACAGAGGCCACGCTGGGGAACCACATCAATCCAGGTTTCCTACAGGTCACAAAGGCCTGCGTTGCATTTCTGTTGATGCAAAAGTGTCCTTGCTTACTAGAGAGACTGTTATTTTCAGACTTTCTTTGAATGACATACCATGGTTGGCTGAAATTACCATGCTGAAAAGCAAAGATCCCACAGATCACCCACCCTAAACTGAACTGCATGATTTCTAGGGAAACCCCACAACTAATGGTTCTGACAACTTGGCATCCACTTTTCTAGAAATAAGGCAGATCAACATAAAACCTATCTTAAAGTGCCAGCTATTCTCTAAATAGATGGAATTAAGTCACATATATGCTCAATCTTTGGAACTGGCAACACTTTTACTTACACAGTGGCACCCAATTTTCTCTCCTGGGGGGGAAGTCCTGCTCAGTCCCTGCTATGAGACAGTACAGTTACGGGATAATTTGATAATAATATAATAGTAATCTAATAGTCTAGCAATTATTCAAATTGACCCTTTAATTTCTGATTGGTATGACCTACTAGTTTGAAATTACTTTAGACAAAATAAAAAAAAAATTCTAGTGAGTGTATATAGGAGGAGTCCTTAACCTAGGACCCATGAGCTTCCTAAAATATATGCAAATTATATGCAATGTTTTGTTGCTGTGTGGTACATGGTTTTAGGAGTCCTTTTGGAATATAGCTTTCATGGGGATTTGTGGCCCCATAAAAGGTCAAATGTCATTGCCAAATAACCTTAGAGTATTTGACTATCTTAAAAATCCTGGTAGTGATTCTTAAAAATTCTAGTAGTGATTAAAACCAGCAAACCTTTGTCAACTCCTGGAAATCCCAGAACCTTAGGTTGAGCGCCACTATGAAGAAATCATGTCATACGAATTGTAAATCCCTCAGTAGTCTCTTCCTGACCAGTTTTCAGTGTCCCCCTCAAAAAGAAGCACAAGTCACTGAATTTCTCTTTTATTTAAGCATTAAGAAATTGGAGCATAGCGACTTAGAAAACTTTCTCAAAATGTCCTTAACAGCAATGAAAAGATATCATGTATCACGTGTAAAACCTTTTTTTCTGTTTGTTTTTTATTGAGGCTCATTGTCCAGGGAAACATAAATGTTCCACTCATCTGCTTTTAGAGAACAAGGCCCACAAACTCTATTTAATAAATGCAAATTACTAAAAATGTGCTTAGTGTTGTATTGTGGCCAGTTAAGAACAGGAGATGCTGGGACAGAGCCTAGAGAAAGGGCAGGAGAAGAAAGGAAATCACAATGAAGCAGCTGACAGGGACGTCAGGGAGACACACAGGTGCAGTGACAGCCACACTGCAGCAGAAGCTCAGCTTGGAAGACACAGGCTGCAGAAAGTCGGTCCCTCTAGGATGCCACCAGGGAAAAGTCTTCAAAATGTTGTTGTTACTGTGACCAAGGGCAGAAGTCTAGGCATCTTAATTATTGGTATTTGCACTAAGTGCAAGACGAGACCAAGTTGAGCCACTCCTGCCTTCGGCTTGGAGTCAATGCACTCTTGCACCACCCTCTCAGCTCCAGACCGTGTGGTCTGCCCAGGACGGTGCACTCAGAGACCATCTGGGTAGGGGTGGAACAATAGCAGCACCGTCACTTCCGCAAGCATTGCTAGTTTTGCCCCTCTAGTATTAATATATTCATTTTAAGTAAAAGAAAACTTATCTCCAAATTCAAAGAAGTTATTCAATGGGTAGGTTTTTTTTTTTTTTTTTTTTGCAACTCATCTGGCAGCTGACCTAGCTCCCAGTGAATTAAATGCTTCACATCTAACTAAATGTGTGCCTAGAATTAGAGAGAGAGAGAGAGTTATTAGAGCAAAGACCTTCACAAGAAAAATACAAAATCTGTTTTTAAAAACGTAAGGCTTCAATTTAAAATACAATTAAGACTTGATACATTTAAAGTCTATCAAGATAAACATTAAACCAGTTATTGGCTTTTACAAAGTAAGTCAAAAATTGAGGTAATACATTACTCTTCTATAACCAGCCTTATCTGATTATAACATTTTATTTCCTTCTCATCCTTCGAGTTAGATATTCTCAGATACATGGAAGAAATACGTAGAAATCAGCCTCCAGTTAGCGGGGGGAAAGGATATGGTTACGAAACAGCGGAGGACCTTTACTCTCTATTCAAATAATACACAGAAAAAATGTAATCAGCCGAGCGGTTTCCATGGAAGCGCTCATTGACCAGGGCTCACCAGCGCCTGGCGATGCCTACCCTTCCGCTTTGGAGACTGGAAATTCGGTTAACTGAGTTTCAGGGATGTCTAATACCCTCAACATTGTTCTGACTTGGGAGAAAACAAAATCACAAATGTAGCACCGGGTCCCAGCTCTGCAGGAGGCCACCGTCGCGGCCACCCACCTGGGCCATCGCCCACCGCACTGTCCAGGGTGCCCGGCGCCGGCCGAGGGTGACAACACAGGGAGTGCAGATGTAGCCCTGGGGAAGGCCCGCCTCCAGGCAGACGGTCTCTGGGACCTAGACGAACCTTGGGGCTGGGGGAGCCGAGAGGCATTTTCTCAGTTGCTTAATTCCCCACGAACTGCATGGATGCTCGGCGATGCCAAGAGGAGGCCAGAGTGGGGCAGAGGCGGGCATTTGGGGTAGATACCACCGGTGTGAACGAGAAAGGCCCGGGCTGCCGGCTGGCGAGGGCAGGAGGGGGGCCGTGGCCGTCGGGCGAGTCTGGCTGCGCCCCACGTGGGCCAGCTTGCGCACCAGTGTCCCGAAAGTGGGCGCTGGCGGCCAGAGGAGCCTGCGGTCTTCCCCGAGGGCCCCTAGGCGGAGTGGCGCGTGCAGGAAGTGAGGTGGCATCAGGCCTGGCCTGTCCCCGCAGGCCCGCTGGGCTCACAGCGTGCTCAGGTGCCGCCGTGAGTCCAGGGTCCCGGCCCGGCCCCGCGCGGCAGCCGCCGACTCCACGCCGCGCAGCCACTCCGTGCACTTGCGTACCAGGCCCTCGTCCACCGCCTCTGGCTCCTCCTCGTACTCCACGTCGTCGTACCTGTGCCGCTCGTTGAGCAGCGACACCTTGAGCATCGGCCGCAGGGCCCCGAGCCGCGGGCTGAGCTGGGGAACCTGCAGGCCGCCGTGCAGCAGCTGGGCGCGGGGCGGAGGCGCGCGGCGGCCCTGGCCAGCGGTGGGGGGTGCGTCGGGGTCGCTGGCGGGGCCGCCTCTCCGCAGGCCCGCGGCCCTAGCCGGGAGACAGGGGGCGAGTAGGCGCCTGGGTTCGGCAGAGGGTGAGGGGAAGGGCCTGCGGTGCCGCGCCAGCAGCTGCTTCTCCAGATGACGCCTCTGGATGACCAGGACGGCCTCGGGGGTGAGATTCAGGGAGAAGCGCCCAGCAGCGTCGGGACAAGCCCCCGCCCCCGAGGAGGTCCCCGCGGCGGTGGTCTCCGTCCCAGCCGAGGTCGCCGCGTAGGTGGTCTTCGCTGGGCTGTGGCCGGAGCCGGCCGGCCGGGGCGGGGCGCACGTGGCTGGGGCCCGCGCGCGGCTGGGCAAGGCCTGGGGGGAGACGCCCGGAGGGGCCGGCGGCTGCGTCCTGTCCGGGCCGGGGCCGTGCCGGGCCGGCGGCCTCTTGAGCGTGGCGGAGGGCCAGGAGCTGGAGAGGAGCCCCTCGGGCCGCTGTGGGGGCCTCTTCTTCTTGTCCCCCGCCGCGCAGGGCCTCCGGGGTAACTGGCGCGCGGCTTGGGCCCCCGGGGCGGGGGCGGGGGCGGGCGGCGGCGGCATGGGCGGGAAGGGCATGGTGCAGCCGAGCCGCCGGATCCTCAGCCCCTAGAAAGAGAGGCGGGCGCTCAGCCACTGTGCGCGGAGCGGGTCGCCGCAGTCCGGGCGGCCCCTCCACACCCACCTGCGTCCAGCCGCGGCCTCTCCGGCTTCCTCACATCCCAGCGACCAAATCCGGGGACTCCAAGAGAGGCGCTCCCACCCTCCCCTCCTCCTGGGGGGGTGCTCCCGGGACTGGACCCTGCGGGAACTGCCTCCCGCCGTCCGACTGCGGGCGAGTCGCGGCGCCCCCGGGTCCCCACAGCGGAGACGCGGGCCGGGCCGGCAGGAGGAGGAGCCCAGCGCGCTCGCGAAGGACGCGGCCCTGCCAGGCCCCAGGCTGTGCCCGGCTGGTGTCACGACCGACTGTTGAATGGGAGCAAAGTGCCAGGACAGCGGAGGGCGGAGCGCGCGCCAGGCATCCCGGGGCTCCCCCAGCTGGCGCTCCGGTGGCCCGAGGTTAATTTAGTCCGTCGAAAGCCAGGAGCAGCCCCCTGGGGGAGCTGGCAGCCTTCCGGAGTCATAGGTGGAGGCTCTGCACGTTTGAGAGAAAATCCCTTGTAGCCTCTCCGTGCCTTCGAGACGGCGGGAAAGGCACCGCGAGTAGATGCAGCTCTGCGGCCCCACACATCCTGCTTCACAGAGAAAAGCGGGCTGGAGCTGAGAGGGGAGAAAAGACCTTCAGTGAATCTTACATAGTGTTCATGCCACCCCTTGAGGAGTCACTTTCAAATTCAAAACCTAAGTATCTATGAACAGGCAAAATAGTTCAGTTTCAGCTATATAATGCTGATTACACAGCAAATATTAGACATTAAGTCCCTTTAATAATTCCTATGAGCAAAGCAATATATTTATCACTGTAGCAGAGATTCAGAATTAATGAGATAAATCTTCACTGTCAATTTACATTCTAGTTGTAGACACATGAAGACATCCTACAATATTCAAATGTTTGTTTAATAAATAATTGAACAGTTGCAAAGTGACGGATCAAAAAGTCAACGTTTCATGTGTGCAGTCCCTGCATTACTTAAGGATAATCATCAACTGCTTAGATCTCCGCAAAGTACTTTCCATCAGATACACTTTTCTGATGGAAACCAGGTGTGTGATGGTTATGGCCCCAGGTTAGCTCCAAAGCACGTTCAACGGTGGGTAAACACAAATGTGCCCTGTGCCGACAGTCACAGCAGGACAGCATCGCCCTCCCCCAGCCGCCTCAGTCTCCGAGGCAGCAGCAGCGCCTCTCCCTGTTGACTGTTGGTGGCCTCGGAGAACTGCGCTGTGGATACAGGGGAGCGTCATGGAAACCTGGCAGGTGGTGGGAAACACTTCTCACCAGAGCTTCGGTTAGGGTGACAGGTTTGGGCCCCTCACCTCTACCAGCACCTCCCAAACCACCCCAATATAGCTCTGAAACAAGCCTCCCAGCTCACAGGCACCTTCCCTCCATCCCTGCCAGCATGTCTCTGCCCGTGGGCTCAGGCTGTTAATCGGCTTGACAGGTGAGGTCCTAGGATACTGAAAACTCCTCCTCAATATGTTTTATATGTTTTATTCCAGGTTTTAGAATCTCTGGATGGGTGTGGGAAGAGGCACGTCAGTGGCGGCAGGAGGCCCACAGTTCTGTGCCTGGAAAGTGGAGGACTGGAAGAGAGGGTGAGGCAGGAGAGGATGGGGGTGGGGCGGGGGGAGGTATCAGATATCATGTATGGGGGCACAGCTGGAGAGGCAGGCTATGGAGAAAAATCAGCAAACACTTGGACACGCAGACGTCTGAGTTTGGAGCCCCGCAGTGCGAAAGCTGTGACGGTGCTGGTGGCAACGTGCAAAATTGGTGGGCTGGTGGGGTCTTCTCTCCTTCCTATCTCCTTACTCTTAGGATGCTTCAGAAGGAATGATAGTTTGGGGGTGAGAATGGGTTGGTGGCCTCATAATGATGCTCCTGACTTCCACTGCTGTCTGCATCCACTGCTGTCTGCATTCTGCTGGACACTGGTCGTACAGAGGCGAGGTAGCTATGCACCTGCCATCACACAGCTCTAACGGGACGGAGGAGAAAAGACTCCACCCCAGGAGTGCGAGTCCAAGGCCAGATTGAAACTTTTACACTAAAGCTGAGAGGGAAAGTCTTGGTAGATCAGGGTGATTGGATTAAGTGACCTCTCACCCCAAACTAGTAGCGATTTGGGCCTTTTTAAGCCAAGAAAAGTGATAGTTGATCAGATTAATGCACATGTCTGACCAGATGAGAACTGGGATTCTCCAAGTCCTCCCAGACGACTCATACCAGCCCAGAAGCTTGGAGATGTGGAAAGCTGTAAGTTTGTGTGACCCTTGAGAGGCAGAAAAGTACATTCTGAGTGTCCGCTACCTCGTCACCAGGCCAGGTAGGAGGGGCAGTGCCTCTTCCCTGTCTCCCCAGAACCTGCAGAGCAAAGCATGCTCCTATGAGGGGTTCTGAGCTCCGGGTTCTCATAGCGGGTTGCTGCCCCAGGAGTGACGGAGGAGTTAGCATTGCCGACAGACTCTCCCCTCTTCAGACTCTGATAAAAGCACTCAGATGACAGCATTGCTTGTCCCCTGCCCAGCTACTTCTGCTACTTGAAACCTTCAGCTCCTTGTAAATTAGAAGTTAGAAAGATTGGCTTGGGCCTGAAACAGAATGTGTGAAAGCAGCCTCTGTCGCTGGCCCTCACTGGTGCTCTGGCTGTTAAAGAATCCGTTAGAAATACCCTTCGGTTGATGCAAGCAGCCAGCAGCAGTTCCCAGCAAGGAAAGCCACACCAGAGAGATGGCTACGTTTAACTTCAGGACAGTAGGTGTAACTGAAAAGCAATTAAAGAAATCTAGTAGCTGGGTACGGTAGTTCACGACTGTAATCCCAGCACTTTAGGAGGTCAAGGTGGGTGGATCACCTGAGGTCATGAGTTTGAGACCAGCCTGACCAACATGGTGAAACCCCATCTCTACTAAAGATACAAAAATTAGCTGGGAGTGGTGGCATGTGCTTGTAATATCAGCTACTCAGGAGGCTGAAGCAGGAGAATCACTTGAACCCGGGAGGTGGAGGTTGCAGTGAGCTGAGATCGTGCCATGGTACTCCAGCCTTGGCAACAGAGCAATACTCCATCTCAAAAAAAAAATAAAAATAAAAAAATGTAAAATTTAGCTTATAATTTACAAGGGATTTCTCATAGCTTGCCCAGAACACAATAATTATAACTATTCATATGTAATATTGAATAGTAAAGCTTGGGTACTAGGATACTGAGATCAGCTAATCTGTCTCAGAACTAGATTTTGGGGTTCAACTGAACAAGAGCTGATTTCTAAAAAGCATGATTACATCTTATCTTGCATGATTACATCTTATCTAAATTTACTGTCTCAAATAAGTTGATTTAAAAGGTCAACTAAGCAAAACCAAATACAGTTGACCCTTGAACACCACGGGTTTGAACTGCGAGGGTCCACTTATAGGAGGATTTTCCTCTGCCTCTGCCACTCCTGAGACAGCAAGACCAACCCCTCCCCTTCCTCCTCCTCAGCCTACTCAAGGTAATGGTGATGAGGATGAAGACCTTCATGATGAGCCACTTCAATACTTAAGAATAGTAAATGTATTTTCTCTTCTTTATGATTGTCTTAACATTTTCTTCAGCTTACTTTAAGAATACTGTCTAATGTATATAATACATATAACATACAAAATATGGTGGTTTTTTTGCTTTTGTTTTTGTTTTTTTGAGACGGAGTCTCACTTTGTTGCCCAGGCTGGAGTGCAGTGGTGCAATCTCAGCTTACTGCAAGCTCCGCCTCCCGGGTTCATGCCATTCTCCTGCCTCAGCCTCCCCAGTAACTGGGACTACAGGTGCCCACCACCACGCCCGGCTAATTTTTTGTACTTTTAGTAGAGACGGGGTTTCACCGTGTTAGCCAGGATGGTCTCGATCTCCTGACCTTGTGATCCGCCCACCTCGGCCTCCCAAAGTGTTGGGATTACTGGCGTGAGCCACGCGCCTGGCATAACATACAAAATATGTTAATCAACTAAGTTATCGATAAGACTTCTGGTCAACAGTAGGCTATTAGTAGTTATGTTTTGCAGAGTCAAAGTTATACAAGGATTTCTGACCCTATGGGAGGCTGGCACCCCTAACCCCTACATTGCTTAAGGGTCCTATGTATTTAGAACTGTCCATATTTTTGACTTATGTTTTATGTCATTTATGTTTTAAATTAAATTTGATTTTCAGATTTCAAATATAACAATAACACAATATTGTCCACATGTGGGAATGGTAATTATCCACCCCACTATTCTGTCAGAGTAAAGTGTGTATCAGAGTAAAGAATTTCCATTACAACAATCCTTTAAGACATTTCCAGTGAATAATATGTGCACAGAGAATATTTCAATCACTAAAATAAAACACCAGGAATATTGCATTCAGGCCCAACTAAAATTACAGAGGGCAGCTGTTCCACAGATTTGAACTGTGTGGACTGAAGAATTATCAAGGCTGCAGCTCGGTGACCCTACTGTGTAAAGCGCCTCAGATCTGGTCATCCCACCTGCCCAGACCCTACAGAAATGAGCCCAAGGATTCCGTGCTCGCACACAATGCATGCTGGCTGCTCAACTGCTCATTCCTGCGTCGTTACCAGTGAATAAAATTGGAGCCAGTAATCACATCACAACTCCAGGAAATTAGCCATTATTTGAAAAAAATTTCATTTTTCTCATTAACTTAATTTCTTCTTTTTTACTAAGGCATAATTATATGTACAAGCAGAAAACTTCAAAATGGGAACTATTTCAATACATTGTTTCTCATTATCCCCTATGGTCCACTTCTTTCTATACTTTCATTCAAATCATTTTACATGACATAACAGTAAGCAGTCAAACATCTAGAACTAAAACCAAACCTGAATTTTAACACAGGAGAAGCTTATGCCAGTTTAAAACCAATTTTATTACTTGGAAAACTTGCCAATAACTTAAAAATGTCTACATTTCTTCTACCACTGGTCTGTTACTGTGAAAGGCTTTGGGAATTAAAAAACACTTAGGAAATGTGTTGGATGCTAATAATTTTAAAGTATTTCTTTTTCCCCATTATTAAGATGATAACAGGCAATGTCTATTCTGCACTAAATAATCCACTTTATCTGGATTTGTTACATCACTGAAAGCTCATGAAAGCCCTATGAGAGCAGTACTAGCGATACTTGCATTTTACAGATGACAAACCAAGGCTTACCCAAGTAGTCACACAAGTAGCATGCGGCCAAGGGCAGCCTGTCTAGGCAGGGGGCGCCAGAGCACACACTCCCCTCCATGCCAGGGGGCTCCCAGTTTCTTTGGTCTCAAGACCAGATGGCCGAGAACCCCAAAGAGCTTCTGTTTTGTGGATTTTACCTATTATGTTAAACTTATTAGAAATTTAAATAGCTTTAAATACATGACATGTTAGCAATAAACGCATTATGTTAACATATTTTTAATATATTTTTAAAAACTATTTTCTAAAATAAACAAATGAGAGATGAGTGGTGGGCTCAGTAGAAGCCATGGGATCTTGCATCCACTGTGTTCTGTCCTGTGCCATCACGCACCACGGGACCACAGTAATGCCACTTTGCGCTGGGGATCGCAGGAGAGGGGAAAAGAGTGACGCTGGCTCAGTGTCACTATGAAAACAGAGCCTAACAGGCCTCCGGGCCCCCAGGCGTCCCAGGAACATGCTGTGAGAAGTGCTGCATTGAGACCACTGACAACCAGTAGCCTTTCTATCAAAAATCCTTAACCCAGTAACCCGCGGATGGCCTAAATGCATTCCATCGGTAGCAGCAGTGGCTTTGCTAGCAGAAGAAAGTAGGAAAATAACCTTTAGAGGAAACCTCATTGTGAGCACACCTCACCAGTTCAGAGCTATCCTAAGTAAAAGAAAAAAAAAAAAAGCAAAAAGGTAGCTTACTAACTCAAAAATCTAAAAGTATAGGGCTATTCTGTTAGAAAAAGGTGATTTAACATTAACCACTAAACATTCCCTTAACCCAGAAGGTTTCCTAACGAGGAGTTTAAATCTGAATTACCATACAAAGGTCTGACCAGACCCAGGAAGAACTCCCTTCAGGACAGGACCATCGATGGTTCCTCCCCAGTGATTGAGGGGGAAAAAAAAAAAAAGCCCACAATGGGTATTCAGTAATTGATAGGGAAACTCCTGTAGAAGCAGAGTTAGGAAAAGTGCCTAACAATTGGTCTGCTCAAACGTGGGTGCAAGCTGTTTGCAGTCAGCCAACCCTTAAAGTACTCACAGAATCAAAAAACTCTATCTCAATCCTGACTCAAAAGGTTACCTACACCCTCTCTGAAATGAATTTGTGCAAGAACTGTTGTTTATGGGAATGCATCCTGATGGGGCAGCTGGGTTGTCATGAAATACTCAGGAACCCAGCCCAGCTCTAGGACTCACCCCTGAGTGCAAAGGCAACGTTGGGCCTGCTGGTGAAGGACCACTAGAATCCAGCAGCCTGGACCCCTTTCTTGGTGGTCAAGAAAGGCGGGAAAAGGGGTGCAAGACTGCTACATCGGTGAGCATAACTAATCCGATAAGCAGGGGTCCATGGCTGGTTACGCACCCTGGAAAGGAATAAGCATTAGGACCATAGCAGACGCTCTAGGACTAATGCTCATCGGAAAATGACTAGGGGTCCTGGCATCCCTACGTTTTTCTTTTCTTTTTTTTTTTTTCAGATGGGAAACATTCCCCTCAAGGCAAAAATGTCCCCAAGATGTATTCTGGAGAATTCAGCCCAGTTAGAGTGTATGTACCTTTTTCCCTCTCAGACTTGAAACAAATTAAAATAGACCTAGGTACATGCTCAGATAACCCTGATGGCTATATTGATGTTTTACAAGAGTTAGGACAATCCTTTGATCTCACATGGAGAGATGCAATGTTACTGCTAAATCAGACATTAACCCCAAATGAGAGAAGTGCCACCATAACTGCAGCCCGAGAGTTTGGAGATCTCTGGTATCTCAGTCAGGTCAATGATAGGATGACAACAGAGGAAAGAGAACGATTCCCCACAGGCCAGCAGGCAGTTCCCAGTGTAGACCCTCATTGGGACACAGAATCAGAACATGGAGATTGGTGCCGCAGACATTTGCTAACTTGCGTGCTGGAAGGACTAAGGAAAACCAGGAAGAAGCCTGTGAATTATTCAGTGATGTCCACTTTAACACACGGAAAGGAAGAAAATCCTACCGCCTTTCTGGAGAGACAAAGGGAGACATTGAGGAAGCACACCTCCCTGTCACCTGACTCTATTGAAGGCCAACTAATCTTAAAAGATAAGTTTATCACTCGGTCAGCTGCAGACATTAGAAAACAAACTTCAAAAGTCCGCCTTAGGCCCAGAGCAAAACTTAGACACCCTATTGAACTTGGCAACCTCGGTTTTTCATAACAGAGATCAGGAGGAGCGGGCGGAACGGGACAAATGAGATTAAAAAAAAAAAAAAAGTCCACCGCTTTAGTCATGGCCCTCAGGCAAGCGGACTTTGGAGGCTCTGGAAAAGGAAAAGCTGGACAAAGCGAATGCCTAATAGGGCTTGCTTCCAGTGCAGTCTACAAGCACACGTTAAAAAAGATTGTCCCAATAGAAATAAGCTGCCCCCTCGTCCCTGCCCCTGATGTCAAGGGAATCACTGGAAGGCCCACTGCCCCAGGGGACGAAGGTCTTCTGAGTCAGATGCCATTCACCAGATGATCCAGCAGCAGGACTGAGGGTGCCAGGGCAAGTGCCAGCCCATGCCATTATCCTCACAGAGCCCTGGGTATGCTTGACCATTGAGGGCCAGGAGATTAACTGTCTCCTGGACATTGGCGCGGCCTTCTCAGTCTTACTCTCCTGTCCTGGACAACTGTCCTCCAGACCTGTCCCTATCTGAGGGGTCCTAGGACAGGCAGTCACTTGATACTTCTCCCAGCCACTAAGTTGTGACTGGGGAACTTTACTCTTTTCACATGCCTTTCTAATTATGCCCGAAAGCCCCACTCCTTTGTTAGGGAGACACATCCTAGCAAAAGCAGAGGCCATTATACACTAGAATTAGAAGGAAAAAGGGTAAATATATATACAGACTCTAAGCATGCTTACCTAGTCCTCCATGCCCACGCAGCAATATGGAGAGAAAGGGAATTCCTAACTTCCGAGGGAACACCTATCAAACATCAGGAAGCCATTAGGCCCCCCAAATTCTCTTTACCTCTGAATCTACGTCCTCTGATCACTGCCTAAAGATAATTTTATGGGGAAGAGGATTTGCTTGTGTCTCTCCAGGTGACAATCAGGTGCCTATGTGGGTGCCCACCAACCATCTGAAGATCTATCATGAGCCACAGCATCTAGTGGACCCACCTGTAGAGTACAGTGGAATTGAAGGTTTGAAAAGCCTCGATTTGCTTTCTCTATGCCTTCTGTTAATCAGAAAAGGCCTGTTTCTCATTATCAGTAGCCTCCCGGCTACAGCCACAGAAGTTTTTGCTTCTGTTTCAGTAGATTTACTAATGTGGGGGTGAGGGTATGCTTGTGTTTTTGCAGGAGATGAACAAACCGTGTGGATGCCCTCAAGATGCGTACGACCATGGAATGGGAGACTGGAGGGACCCATGGATCCCAACCATGGACCGGGTTCCCCCAGTACGAGCCATGAGCCAGTTGAATCTGAATGCGAAGAAGGAATGAGGACCGACCAGAGTCACGATGCTTATCGGACCAATGCTTTCTGACTCAGCTCCTCTCTACCCTGAATACGAGAGACCCTAAGACAGGCAGGAGTATCGTCGCCCCTATTCAGCATGAAGAAGTTACAGAAGATGGACCTTCATCCTTCTGCAACCCCTAGGATTAAGGGTCCTCTTGGAAAAGGTAAAGGGGTGGTATGTGGGAAACAGTCAAACCAGAGTGACTCCAGTTTGAATAAGGGCTAAGAAAAGAGAAGCTGGGTCACCTACCGGCAATTAAGGGCTGCACAGCTGCTAATGATAGCTAGTAATAATGACAGTAATAATGATACCTTCTCTTTTATAAAAAAGAGAAAGGGGGCATGTTGGGAAAAAGCTGAGTGTTGGGAGGGAAACTGAGGCAGGGCTTGCATAATGTCCTCTGGAATGTGTCTAGACTTGCTGGCTCCTTGCTCTAGCCTTCCTAGGCTCCTAGGCCCCTATTCCCAGTATCTCAAGTAGCAGAACATGTTCCATGTAAATGCTAAACCGTCACAGCTGTAGCTCATGCGCCTGCCCTTTTGACCTCCACATTATCACCACCTGTTTCTTTGTTGGATTACCAATAAATACTGTGGGCTCCCAGCGCTCAGGGCCTTCGCAGCCTCCACGATGGCCCCCTGGTGTCCCACCTTTCTCTCTCAAACTGTCTTTTTCTCAATCCTTTTACTCCACTGGACTTTGTCACCCCCACGACCTGGTGGTGGGTCTGATCACCCCAACACAGAGCTTGTGCTCACCAATTTTAGTCCTTTCCAGCACCGATCCAGGCCTTCTGGAACCCAAGGTATGCCTGCCCTGCTGCCGGTATCTGGGCTGGGACCGAGGGCATCCATCCTATCCATCCAGGAAGCCTGAGAGCTCTGAGCTAAGGCAACACCCTTGTCTGAACTCAGGTGTCTGTCTCCACCACCTGGGCAGACTGAATGACGCCCATCTCTATCCCGAGGCCACGCCTCACACCCCATGGCGGACCCAAAGCTACTCCATATCCTGTCCTGGGACTACCCCCCACCCCCGCATCAATATAGCAACAGGCTTCAGAGGTAGTTTCTGAACCCACATTGCTCCATAATGGTTACTCTGTGTGGCCTCCAGTTTATCCCTCAGTTCTGGAAGACTGAGATTCCTCTGGAGATGGGCGCGAGCTCACCGCCTGTGCCACCAGTCCCTGCTCTGGCTCTCAGGCTGCCCGGATGTGACGCTTTTCAAGCTCACCCCCGACTTGTCTCACACAGACTCCTAGAAGACCTCTTACTTTGATCAGCTCAAACCCTGCCCTGCCACCAACATAGGGCAAATGGGAAGCAAAGAGCCGTTTCCGTGTTTAAGTCCACCTGGGCAAAAATGAAGCTGAACAGACATTTCTCAGGAAGATTCCCAATGCTGGGGGAATGTTTCCTAGAGGAACATTGCTGTGGCCGACAAACATGGATGCAGAACAAATGACTCTGGGGAGGCAGCAGAGCGCAAACGGGGGGCACAGCGTCCGCAGCCCACGAGCTGGCCACACCTGCCCCTGCCACGCAGGGTAAGTCACCATGGCAGCTGCACCTCTGTATGGCATGGAGACTCGGCTACGCCGCAGGGCTGTGGGCCGGCCCTCAGACTAACCAGGCCCCAGACAGAGCTCAGCACATGACTTTCTTCCTAGTCTTTTCTGCAAACTGACATGTTTTCTTTACTCCCATTGTCGCCTACTGTCTAAGATAAGATTCTTCTTCAGGCTGCCGCTACTGTCAGACTCAAACTCCAGCTCTGTCACGTTTTCTGGAGCCCTGCTTCCTCTGTGGCGTTCCACACATGCCACGCTCTGCCCCTCTGCTCCTTGTCACCCTCCCTGCAGCTGGGTGAGCTGTCTTCTACACGCCCCCTGTGGCTGGGTGAGCTGTCCTCCACACACCCGCAGAGTCCTGTGGACGTCTCTGAAGCCCCAGTCCCCACACCTCACTATAACAACTGGGAACATGTCTGTCTCCCCCACAATCGTAAAGTCTTTGAAGACAAGGACGTCTGTTGCATCTTCCTTGAGCACCAAGCACAGTGTCCGCCCACTCACCAGAACTCACTCTTTTCCTGCACATTCTTTTCCAAGCGCGTGCCTGACTTCCAGGGTCCTAAGGCCTGACCCTGGCTCCCTGCCAGTTTCGTCTCCCTCCCCACCCCAGCCACACCTAATGACCTGAACAACTACAAGGTCCGGCCACCACCACCCGGTGCTACACAGGAGCCCTTCTGGTCCTCAAGGACGCCCCCCTCAGCTCTCCTCTAAGCTGACTGTGCAGAAAGTGCTGCTCCCATTACCTTGTTGTATGCTCTTTATTAACTCTCCCTACCCTGGACAGACATAGAGCCACCTTCCCTCCTGCTGGCACCACATCATGCTGGCATCCGCCTATCTGCCTCTCCCTGGCAACTGAGGAGACCAGGACAGCCAGTGGGAGACTTGCGGGGAGGAGGAGGGCGCTGGCTAGTTCTCCTCCCTCTCTGCGTCTCCTCCAGCCTGGGGTGAAGGTAGCTTCCTGCCGCACTACTGTCTGGTGGCCTGACTTCTCCGGACACCTTCACAGCCAATGCCGCCTCACCTCCTCCCCCTGCACTTCCTGGAATGGGCTCTGCTGTCAGTCCCATTATCTCTCACAATTTGTACTTAACAGTATTATTTAGGGGAGAGACTGTATCTTCCTCATTTTTCTACAGAAAGACTGTATAGTGCCTAAACTAAATATTATTGAATTGAGTCACTTAAAATATTATAAATTTGATTCAGAAAATGTTATTTTTCCAAGGATGGGTTTATTTCAAAATTGTAAAGATTTATATATCATTTTTATTACATATAATAAGCAATTTTTAGCTTAAAATAAGTTTCACATTTAAAGTAAAAAAAAAAAAAAACTTAAAAATGCAGACTTTTTTAAAAGCCAAAAAAGCTTAATTATCTTGCAGCACAGGTCTACCCTTAAATATTCACATTTCAAGGCTGTTTTGAAAAGATTTAAAAATTGGCTAAAAATAATTTACAACTGGCAGTGATTAAAAATCTTATCTTTGGAAAAGCGTATTAATGACACATAATGAATTTAAAGTTACAAGCATTTAATGGTTTAATCAAGCATGTAGTTTTTACCAGTAAACAAAATGAGACTTAGTACAAAATGGTCTTCAACTGTCACTTCAGTTGTTTCTGGAGTATTTTATGGGGAAAAGCAAACTTCACCAAACATAGAGTATCAACATTCAAGTACTCTTTTCCACGAGTTTCTGATTTTCAACTTAGGAGAGAAGAACAGCATTTGATAACTGCATCCCTGGTGGAAAAAAAGAGGGAAAAAAACAGAATATAATATTCCTCAAGAGCAAAGTTGCAGAAAATGTTCCTGCTAAATCACCTTTTTTAACAGAACTCAATGATGCTCCAACACACACACACTTTTTGATTAACAAAAACTTTGTTCAATATCATTTAAGATTAAGAGCTGAGATTTGAAAACATTTTGCTAATTTTTGACATGGTATTTACCTTAAGAAATTTTTACTGGCATATACACTGATCTCAATACAAAGAAATAAGTTTAAACACCAAAAATAACCTAACAAAAGATCTAACTTTTTTCTTTTTTTTCCTTTTGAGACAGGTTCTCACTCTGTCTTCCAGGCTAAGTGCAGTGGCGTGAGCAGATCCTCCCACCTCAGCCTCCCAAGGAGCTGGGACTATAGGGCACGCCACCATGCTAATTTTTTTTTTTTTTTTTTTTTTTTGGTAGAGACAGGGTCTTGCTATGATGCCAAAGCTGGTCTCAAACTCCCGGGCTCAAGCCATCCACTCGTCTCAGCCTCCCAAAATACTGGGATTACAGGCATGAGCCACCATGCCCGGCCCAAAGATTTAATTTTTAAAAAGAACTAGGCCAGGCAAGGTGGCTCACACCTGTAAGGCGGGTGGATCACTTGAGGTCAGGAGTTCGAGACCAGCCTGGCCAACATGGTGAAACTCCATCTCTACTAAAAAATACAAAAATTAGCTGGGTGTGGCAGCACGTGCCTGTAATCCCAGCTACTCAGGAGGCTGAGCCAGGAGAAATTCTTGAACTCGGGAGGTGGAGGTTGCAGTGAGCAGAGATCACACCATTGCACTCCAGCCTGGGTGACAAAATGAGACTCCATCTCAAAAAAAAAAAAAAAGAACTAATGAACTGAGTTTTAAAACTGTAATGTTTATAACTGAATCCTCAGAATTAAAAGAAGATTAAAGTGTGACCTTTCATATTCTCTTCCAAAACTGTTATTACTTGATACTTTCATTCATTAAAAAAGCTTTTACCTAGGCCATAAAAAATATCCACTAGTAAAATTCTTATAGGCAAAATCTGTACATTGCTTATTGCTCTCGAGTGCAAGATTCTGTGTCTGGAGAGGCTGGTCATTTTCTCGAAGTCCTGCCATCTCTTCAGAGCCTCTTGTATGGGACATCATGTCTAGAGGTCCTCTCCTCGGCACCAAGAAGTATTGGAGGTCTCCTTGCTCTAAGGCTCCTATGCGTGGTAAATTACCCTTGCACACTCTTGTTAAGCAGCTTTCTCACCTGTAGCTAACTTTGTTTTGCTTTTTCTCCTTGTAAGTATCTATCAGAAAGAATCATACATTTGAAGTGGAATAAAAATAAAATTTCTACCAATTTCCTTCATTGTTTGTATTAAACAGACAATTTTGCTGTTTTTAAATATGTAACATATCTTTGAATTTCGCAAACAGGCAAAGCTGTGCCTCATCAGAATCTTTTTCTAAATCTATCAGATTTAAAATTGGAACTAGTTTTGTTTTCTCCTCCATGGCTAAATAAATACGTTTCTCTGGGAAAATATTTTAAAATGCTGGTTAGCTCTTGACATACAACTAAAATGTTTTTGCTGACTAAAAATAAGCATTTATGTGTAAGCCCTCATTTTCCCAGTAACTTCCTTTTTTATTGAGATGGAGTCTGGCTCTGTCACCAAGGCTGCAGTGCAGTGGCATGATCTTGGCTCACTGCAACCTCTGCCTCCTGGGTTCAAGTGATTCTCCCACCTCAGCCTCCCGAGTAGCTGGGATTATAGGCGCCCACACCACACCCAGCTAATTTTGTATTTTTTAGTAGAAACGAGGTTTTGCCATGTTGGCCAGGCTGGTCTTGAACTCCTGACCTCAAGTGATCTGCCTGCCTTGGCCTCCCAAAGTGCTAGGATTACAGGTGTGAGCCACCGCACCCAGCCGTAACTTCCTTTTCTTAAGTAGAATTTGTTTTCCTGGAGTCTCTGTGTCCTATTTTCTGAACTCCTGAAGCCATGGAAGGGTCCAGAATCTCATCCACATTCCCTACTGCACGCCAGGCAGCAGGGTGGGAGGATGCTCCCCACAGAGGTGCTCCATGTCGCCAAAACGTGTCCATACAGACATTATCATGGCAAGCTTCTATTCATCTCATTGAAAACATGTTTATTGCCGGGCGTGGTGGCTCATGGTTGTAATCCCAGCACTTTGGGAGGCCGAGGCGGTCGGATCACAAAGTCAGGAGATTGAGACCATCCTGGCCAACAGGTGAAACCCTGTCTCTACTAAAATACACAAAAAAATTAGCTGGGCATGGTAGTATGCGCCTGTAGTTCCAGCTACTTAGGAGGCTGAGACAGGGGAATCTTGAACCCAAGAGGCAGAGATTGCAGTGAGCCGAGATCATGCCACTGCACTCCAGCCTGCCGACAGAGCAAGACTCTGTCTCAAAAAACAAAAAAAGAAAATATATTTATTTCCTTTTAGGAAATTAAGATCAACCAAAAAAAAGTGTTTAAATAGTATTTTTATGTAAAAATTACTTAAATTCATGTATTTGTGTGAAGATAAGTAAAGAACCAGAAACAAGACAGAATTCAAACAAGCTCACCTTGCATATGGGATGTACGACAGGCTATACCTGCAAGAAATATTCAAGCATGTTGAATCTTCATCTGAATGATGGTTTCTCTTTATGCCAAAAGGCCATGTCTAACCTTATAATAAATAACAGCAGCATGAGACTGTACAGTGGTTCTCAAAGTGTGACCCCGACCAGCAGTGACAGCATCATCTGGGAACTTGTTAAAAATGTAAATTATTAGGTCCTACCTTAAACCTCCTAAATCACAAGCTTGCTTTAACAAGCAACCTGCACTTTAAACAAACTCTCTAGGTGATTCTGGTGCATGCTCAAGTTTGAGCTTCTTATAATAAAATAGAAACTGTACCACAACTGATAATTATAGTCTCCTTTAGGGATAAATCAATTATTAGGTACAAATTAGGCAATAAAAGGCAAAATACTAGAGAAAATAACCAAGAGATTAAGTTTCTTCACATATCAATGAAAAAGAGTAAAGAACATTTTATGGTGAATTTGAGATATACAGAGAATTACATTTAACATTCATTGGTGTTTCATCTGTCAGTAGAAAGGGGGCCAAAAGAAAGGTGATCCCAAACTGGGTAACATCGAGTAAGAGGAATGTAAAATGGCAAAACCAGGAAGCAAAAATTAGGAAGCAAGAGCTGCTCTAAAGGAAAAGGAAACGCACTCTTCACTAACACAGAAGAGTGCAGGAGCTGTAGGGCACGTTTAATCAACCACCCAGATATTTATGGCCTTTATGCAGATGAACTCTTACTGTGTGAGACTCAAAAAGGCCACAAGGAGGAGAGTCTGAGCAGAAACCAGGGCACGGCTGAATATTCACAAAAGTGGAGTGGGAAAGGCAGTGCAGGTGAAGCATCTCTGATCTGAGATGCTTGGGTCTAGAAATGTGTTGGATACTGGATTTTTGGAATATCTGCATTACATTTACTGGTTATCAACCAAATCTGAGCATCATGTCAGCATTCAAGAAGTTTTGGATTTTGGGCTGGGCATGGTGCCTCACATTTGTAATCCCAGCTACTTGGGAGGCTGAGGCAGGAGAATCACTTGAACCCAGGAGGCAGAGGTTGCAGTGAGCCAAGATAATGCCACTGCACTCCAGCCTGGGTGACAGAATGACTCTGCCTCAAAAAAAAAAAAAAAAAAAAAAAAAAAAAAGAAGTTTTGGATCCTGAAGCATTTTGGATTTGGGATGCTCAACCAGTAACTTAAGAAGTATTTAATCACTGCCAATTCAGAAGACATCTCCAGATATCACAGGGCCACAGAGTCAACATTAGGATAAATTCCACCTTGTATTTATCCAGCAACAGAGTGGAGAATGCAGGTAAACTCATCTTCCCTTGGTCTCACCCTGTGATGTGGTCTCACTTTTATGTATTCACATGGCATCACCTACTTTTCTTATTATTTCTCTTTCTCACATTAGAAAAAAGCAGAACATATCACTATGTAACTAGACGAGCACAGCACCCCATACTTCTCCCTAACAGTACCACTGAGCCACACTGTCAAGTCCAACAGGACTCATCCCAGACCTCCCCTCCTCTGACCCTGCAGGGCCTGTCTGGCTCCAAAACACCAGACGAAATGCTAGGGCTTTACTGGTTCCAAACAAAATGCTTGTCACATCTCAGGCAATTTTAACATTTTACTAGGGTAAGGAAAGACTTACCAGGTCATTGACAAGAACTGCAATATGCAGAATAACACAGCCAGTCCCTTCTTATGCCACTAACAACAGCAAAAACAGAGGAATTATGAGTTTCAAAGTTTTAAGAACATCTTTCTCAATCAAACTTAATTCTTCTCTTTCAAAAATGTAGATGATGGCTCCATTTATCTTCTTTATTAAATTTTAGTGTGATAAATTTAAGATACAGTTGATCTGAAACTTTAAAATCCAAAAAATACATTTCCTTTCTAAAACTATATCCATTAATTTAAATACTGCAAAATAAATGACTTTAAATAAATGTTACTGAAACAATTGTGCATAGGCTGAAAACATTAGACTTTTAAAGGTGGTTAGGTCTTTAAAGTCAATGTTAACTTATCTAGAATCGACATTTAAAATCCCACTGAGATCTATATGCCCCATGTGAAATTTACTTATTTTACTCATTCCCATTTGCTCCTTGAGTGATATTTTGAAGGAAAATTGTATTTTATTGTGATATTCTGGAATAATATAAACAGTTCCCATGGTTGTTTTAAAATATTTTGAGAATTCCTTGTCCATCAGTGCTTTCTTACTTATTTATCTTCAATCTACTGTTTATAAGTAAACAGGCAATTCCAAAACCAAAAATCAATGTTCTATAGAGAGGTGCAAGTTAAGAATATTCTTTTATCATTAAGAAATGACACGTAAATCAATCTCATATAACTAAAGTCCTGACCTTACATCATCAAAATAAAAAAAAGACTGGAATTTTTCTGATAGAATATGTCTAAAATGTCTACCCTTTCTTCTTTAAAATAGGACTTTTCTTGTTGATAGTTCAAGAACGGCTTCAAACCCTTTTGGAATAGGTTGAGTACAATAGAAAAATATGATGTAGAATCAGGAAGACCAAAAAGTAAACGGAATTGTAACAATGTGACTTCTTTAAAGGCTAATGAGGAGCTGTTAACCTTCTCCACAGGGTAGGAGAATGATTTCAGTTCCTCTCTTTGTTGTTACTATCTGTGTTTTCCGGCCCTCTCTATTGGTTTCACACCTTGCTACCCGGCAGCGCACTTGCCTCACCACTGCAGAGTCACAGTGCACCCCTGCAGCTGCATGGTGGAGAGCACAGCCCCTGAGCAAGGGCCCTTCACCACACCGGGCACTGTCAGATTTGCCACCGGGCCCACAAGCAGGTGAGCTCGGGCACACATGTGTGTTTATTAACGACCTCTATGCTGTAGACAGCAGAATCTATGGCACATTTAGCCACTAGTTGGGTGGGTGAGCATGTGTTCACATGTGTGTTTACTGACTACCTCTACGCTGTAGACAGTAGAATCCATGGCATTTTTAGCCACTAGCTGGATGTTAACATGTCAAATTTTAGGAACACCTAATCTTTAGAGAGTTTTTAAAAAAATAGATGAGCTATTTTAACATAATGGTGTGATGACACTTCAGCTGGGAGGGTGGGGGGGCACACAGTTAACTGAAAGCCAGTAGGGCTGACATAACTTACCCAAAGAGCAGCACACAGGGTAAATACGAAACACAACTACAGGGGAAGAAAGAGTAGATTATAAATTTGAGATCCTTTCAAAAGCCTAATGAAAATGCATAAACTATTCTGCATTCATTTGCATAGGGAATATACTATAGAACAAAAGTAAGAATACAGCTGACTAGTTTTACTTATATTTTCTGTAAGTATTATTTTACTTTAAAGTCTATGATTGCAATATTCCTTGGCAAATTGGAAGCATCTAATAATTTAATCTGTTAAGTAAACTGAAAGATGATCATTCCGATCATTCCACATCCCCATGAAAGCAAGCAGGCACAGGAGTGAATGCGAGAGGTGGGCGGTGTGGTGTTGGAAAGACCTAAAGAGATCCCAGCTCTGACGCCTGCTATCTGAGGGTCCTTGGTGAAGTCAGTGGACTTATCTAAACCTGTTTTCTTCTCTTTAAAATGAGGAGTGTTCCTACCTACCTGCTTTAAAAGGCTGTTGTAATGAATAAGGTACAGTGCATCCGTGACGGGCTTGAGCTAGAAGCTGGCACGTGGAAGGCTCTACATGGCACAGCCTCTTCACCACCATTACTAGGCGTGAACTTATGTGGCAGCAAATCAAACCACGCAAAGTGCTCCACCTTGGGAGACGTCTTATATGTTCAAACGCTCCCACATTCTCTCCACATGATGTGTGTTTTTGTAAGGTACAGTATGTTACTAAAAAGGTGGAGGGATAAGTGCCAGGATTTCTTAAATAAAACTAATCTAACTAAAATCTTAGTGGAATATAAACTACTTATATTCTAACAGTGAAATATAATTTCTTAGTAATCTAAAGTTAAATGTTTATATATATGTTGATACATATGCTATTATAGGAAATTCAAAATAATTGGAGATTATAAAAGTGATAAGAAAATATGAAGTTGAATAAAGACATAATAAATAAAGCTAAAAATGAGTTTTTACTATAGTGAGGAGATGGGAGAAGACTGCCAGGCAGATTAGAGTTAATAAACATTTCCTTACAAATTAACATAGGTTAGCTGTGTTTGGAAAGCTAATGTTAATAGTTATAATGGTAGTATTTAAATTCTTTAAATATCATAAATGCTTGAAGGCAAAAGAAATCCACAAGAGACACAGACCAGGTGAGTTAGGAGGCAGAGGCAGGATGCAGAAGAGATTTGGGTCCCCCTCCTGCTCACAGTACACAAAACGATGATCAGCTGAACACCCAGCATGTATGAGAATGGAAACAACCTTACTAGCCAAAGTGTAAACTCTCATCTACCCGCCACCCAGGCTCAAGACAGTAAGAGTGATGACCTGAGAGTTGTGGACAGAACCCACAATGTAATGGAAGGCACATTTAAAGACACTGTTACGGGAGCCATATTGTTAGAATTTGTCAAGTTGGCACACAGAGAAGGGACAAAAGTCAGATGACAAATGATGCTAAATCTCACCCTCAGCACAGAGGGTGTCTATGCCCACCCTCCAAAGTGTACAAACTAACAATCCCTTATGAAACCATCAGCAGGGCTTAAAAATGAAAGCACACTCAGCTCTAGGGTTCATTTAAATACACAGCTACACCATTCCATATACGCAACAGAAGCAGGCTTTACCTAGCCAGTAGTCTTGGACAATACTGTACCATCTGAACTCTATAACCACACAGGATATAATTTTTTTTTTGTTTTTAGACGGAGCTTCGCTCTTGTTGGCCAATCTGGAGTGCAATGGTGTGATCTTGGCTCACTACAACCTCTGCCTCCCAGGTTCAAGTGATTCTCCTGTCTCAGCCTCCCAAGTAGCTGGGATTACAGGCGCATGCCACCACGCCGGGCTAATTTTTGTATTTTTAGTAGAGACAGGGTTTCATCATATTGGTCAGGCTGGTCTTGAACTCCTGCCATCAGGTGATCCGCCCACCTTGGCCTCCCAAAGTGCTGGGATTACAGATGTGAGCCACCATGCCCGGCCGGATATAATTATTATATTCAACACAAGAAGTATACATACATAAAAGGCAATTATTCATAAAATAACAGTGCAAAGAATACTTCAATAAAAGTTTTAAAAATGTATTATTTACTTACCAGCATAATAACTGTTGCAAGCAATCTTGTTGTTTCAAACATTTTCTTCAGTTGCTTCACAGGTCCCATCAAAAAGCATGTACTATTTGAAACAAAGTAACTGAGGTACAGGTCTACTAATTTATCTGGCTATACAAAAATAAACTACTTTTTTAAAAAAGAAACCCTGTTGGTTTATTTAATTAAAATTTATCACTAAAAAAAATTTTTTTCCTTAACTTTATAAAGAAAATTTACAACTATTCCAATAGAAATGCTATGGTGTGAAGGTGTCTTCTCCAAAATGTAGGTGTCCTCAGTGTGGTAGTATGAAGACCGGACTAGGCTGTGAGAACTCCTCCCTCTGAAAGGGATCAAAGGCCCTTGGAGGAGAGGCTGCCTGGGGGTTGCTCTTTCCTCTTCTGCCCTGGGAGGTGACAGGGATCTTTCCCTTGGGGGATGCATCTATCAGCAGGAATGGATGTGCCTTAACCTTGGACTTCAGGCCTCCAACTGTGAGAAAAATTTCTATTCTTCCTACGTCACCCAGTCTACAGTATTCTGTTACTGCAGCATAACAGGGGCTAAGACAAACAACAACCCAAAGATGCGACAGAGATTCTCAAAGACGGATTCTCATACTCCCAATCTAAAGTAGCCCTCTGTCACTACTGCCACACCCTGTTTTAATTCTCTGCACAGCACCAATGCCATCCGATCTTTTTCTGGCGTATTACGTGAACATCTTTTTCATTAAAATGTAAGCTCCACAAGAGCAAAGCCTAGAGTGCAGCAGCTCCAAGCCTGGGCTCCGGAGCCCACTGTCTGCAGGATTCCCACCTCGGCCATGATTTAGGTTCATCGCCATGGGCAGCACTGACTCCCCTGCTCTGTGCTATTATCTCCAGTTATAAACGGGGATGATAATACTGCTTACCTCACAAGCTTGTCATAATACATATAAAACACTTAGAACAGTCCCAGACACACATTAAGTGCCCCACAAAGGCTGGCATTCCTAGCACTAATACCGTCTGTTATGGGAGACGGCATATAGCAGCAGTCAATACATATTTATTTAATGAATGTAAATCCTGTGGCTGAATTCACAGTATGTACAGAACTACATAAACATCCTACTGGGAAGGTGCTTATTAGAAAGGTAAATTTGGTAGCAAGAGCAAACAAGATATTTTGAGAAGCCAAACGTACCTGGCTAACGCAGCAAGATTGCCGAGGGTATAAAACACTGCAAAAAGCTTTATGCCACCCGGAAGAAACAGCAATCCAGTTCCCTAAGTTAAGATATTATAGTTATTTTTAAATAATTTTATGATTTTAATGGATTAAAATATAAATGTGCTACTGCAGTAATACAATACAATATTATGTAATAATGTGTTTAAATGCAAATCTGCTTGTAGACAGTCTAGTCTGATTACACAGAAAAAATAGTTAATTTCAATGTTATACACTAACTTGAATCTTCTTCCTATTTGCACTAACATATATAAATGAGCCATAACAAAACTTTGTGCTTACCAGTAAATCTCAGTCTATTTAAGTTAAATTTTCATGCTAAATGGTAAGTATGAAAAGGTAATAAACATCTAAATTACTGACTCTCCAGATCTTTTAACACATTGATAATTTTTTCTTAAATTATTTCAACTATCCACAAAACTCCCCAAAATATTAATTTCTATGTATTTTCATTGATCTCTACCCCTTTATTTCAGTTCAATAAATATGTTCCACCAAAATAGTCTAACAGGGATTTAGTAAAGGACATTTGTTTTTGGTACTAAATGGAATTATTAGTCTAACACAAAATAAAAATTATTAAACAATATAAAGCCTTAACTCACAAGAATAGAAAAGAAAACGCCACATACGAAGCAGATGGCAAACCATTTCAATCTGGTGTTGAAACTAAGGGATGAGGCATCCAGGACCTTAATAAAAAATGGGAAAATTTAGAATATAGTCTTAATTCACTACCAATCTGATTCTTTATACTAAATTAAAGCAAAGTTTTAACACATAGTCTGAATCATTTATTTTGCATATCATAGTGTCATTTAAGAATACTAAGATTGCACGGTTGTTAAGGGTAATATGACCATGGTCTGGGTAGCAGATGATGCTGAGGAATAACCATTAATTTTGCTAAGTCTGATAATATGTTTCACAAAAGTCCTTATCTGTTAGGGACAGCCGATATACGCTGATATGGATAAAATGACATATAAGATATATTATAAAATACACAAAGATTAAAAAAATACAGGGGGCAGATGCAACAGGCCGGGCAAAACACTGGAACTGTAGAGGCTGGGAAAGAGTACACAGGGTTCATTATCTGTTCTCTCAGCCTCTGTAGGACGAATTCTTCAGGCTTCTAGATGCAGAGCCTCAGTGCATCTGCACTCAGTGCAAGTGCAAGTCCTGCCGTGAGGCAGAGGCTGGCCTTCTACACGCCACCTCTCTTCGGCCGGTCACTGGCTGCAGGCCAGGGGTGGAGTGGGGCGACTGCACCCCATTGAGGGTAGAGGACGCTGGCCACCTATAGGAGGCAGCCTGAGCAGCCCCAGCAGAGACCATCACAGCACACACCAGAGGGTACCCATTCTAAGCTTTCAATCCAACCCATGAAAGCTTTGGGCCCATCCTCCACCACTGTAAAAACATACTGTGAAATGATCATTTATTCTAGAGCAACAGCATTCCTATATACCATGCAAATTCTAGCCAAATTATGTGGGGAAAAAAGTAGAAATTACTATGTCTACTTTCTACAGTATGATAACCCAGCACACAGTGGTGGTGAAATAAACACACTCAGATTACTAATTATACTATTAAAATATATTTTCCAAATAAGGCTAAAAAAGTATCTATCGACAGCAGCTGTGCAAGAAACTAGAAATACACAGCAAGGATTTATATTCCAAAATTTAAATTTCTAATTTATACTACCACATCCACTTAAAAATAAGACTACATGCTTATATTTTCAAGAATAATGAAAAATAAGAGAAAGTTCTATATGCAACAGCTCAAAATACATTTGGTTACATTCCTTACCTCAAGAGATTAATCTGTGAATCCTTATGTAGCATGAAAAGCAGATAAAAATAACTAAGTATTCTGTAATGAAACATATATCACTCTTTAACACATTTTAAATGCTTTTAAGTTTTATTTTAATTCACATTCTTGTTTCCAGCAATGTCATCTGTTTATGGCAAAACTAAACACTTGGTTTTAAACAAAGAGTGAACTTGCCTATAAGAACATCTAAATTTCATTCTTACTGATCAGGAAGAATACACGCTAAGTATATTTTAACTACGCAGGCCAGAATAAACTGGAAAGACTGAACTACATAGTAAATGATCTCTTAAAAAAATAAAAATGGGGCCGGGCGCAGTGGCTCACGCCTGTAATCCCAGCACTTTGGGAGGCCGAGGTGGGCAGATCACAAGGTCAGGAGATCGAGACCATCCTGGCTAACATGGTGAAACCCCATCTCCACTAAAAATACAAAAAATTCTCCGGGCGTGGTGGCGGGCGCCTGTAGTCCCAGCTACTTGGGAGCCTGAGGCAGGAGAATGGTGTGAACCCAGGAGGCGGAGCTTGCAGTGAGCGGAGATTGCGCCACTGCACTCCAGCCTGGGCGATGAGCGAGACTCCGTCTCAAAAAAAAAAAAAAAAAAAGGAGACATGTTCATTAGCTTCATTTAACCATCCCACAAAGTATACATATGTCAAAACATCACACTGTACACAATAAATGTATACAATTTTTATTTGTCAATTAAAAATGGAAAGAATAATGATTTCTAAAGGTTAGTGTGAGTCCACAATGCTGTGAGGATTTAGTGAGAGGAAAAAGCATGCATTTTTCCTTCTTTTACAAGTTCAAATCACCCCATTGTTCACAAGTTCAATCGCTGCTTTTCAATAGCCAGTTTTTCTCTCAGCAAGGAAACAGCACAGCTATTTGTATAATAGTAGGTATTTTTTCCTCTTATTGCCATCTTCCATATATTGATCTTTAAAACGAAACAGCAGGACAAATTATTTCCACTTGTAAACATGGAATATTCAATCCACAATCAAATGATTTGTCTCAAGTCTTGCAAATTGTCTAGGATATGAAACAACTACACAGATTTCCTGACTCCTAATTGGGAAAACTGTGAAATGCTTCAACATGAAAGAAAACCTGGCAGTGCATCTTCCAACTAGGAGACAGAAAGAACCCTGCCGTCTGCTTATCACACGCATTTTTTTGAGACGGAGTCTCACTCTGTTGCTCAGGCGCCATCTCAGCTCAATGCAACCTCCACCTCCCAGGTTCAGGTGATTCTCCTACCTCAGCCTCCCAATTAGTTGGGACTACAGGTCCACGCCACCACGCCTAATTTTTTGTATTTTTAGTAGAAACGGGGTTTCACTATGTTGGCCAGGCTAGTCTCAAACTCCTGACCTCAAGTGATCACCCGCTCCCAAAGTGCTGGGATTACAGGTATGAGCCACTGCACCCAGCCTGCTTATCATAATAAGCATTTATGTGCTGCTTTCTTTTACCACCAATCGGGAGCGATCCCACCAAAACCAGCAACTTTGTTAATCTCTTAGTCTTAGAAAAGAAATAAAATTGCCACCTCTTCCTCTCCCCAAAACACCATCAATCATTTTACTTATCTGTTACCACAGGAAAAGGAAGCCAAGAGAATACAGGCCCTTGAGCAGGGGCTGCTCCCCCTATTCCCGCCACAGTAAACACAGCACTGCTTGCAACTAGAACCTCATTCATTAATTTTTTACAAAAGCAGGTGAGAAACATAATAGAGGAAAATGTAGTACTAGCAGCAACAACATGAAGGCTGAATGAGTGGGTCCCACAGCGCAGCCGAAACCCACCCCTTTAAGTGATGGAGAAGCTGAGGAACAGCTCTAATCCACAGAACGCCAGGAAACAGCACAGCTGGAAGGACCTGAGCCTTGCCCCTGGGCTTCTGCCATCTAAACATAGGAAACACTTGTGGCTTTCCACTAATGATGACACTGAACCCAGCATTCCTCCCACTCCTTTTTCAAAATAGCAGTGGGTATAAAATGTCAAAGTTGTGCAGACAAGTGAGAAAAAGACATCTGCAGACCCTCAGGCCCATTCCAGGCAGAACTGCCCGCTCCCCGAGCGGCCCGCTCCCCACACGCAGACCCTCACGCCCATTCCAGGCAGACCTGCCCGCTCCCCACACCCGCTGGGGGGTCCACACTTTCGAGAGCCACCCTCTTTCTCCTCCTCATTCAGGACTCTTGATCGTGGGGCCTACCCAGATCCTTGCAGCATCTGGCACGGTTTCCACATCCACGTGGGCAGCCTGGCCTTTCCCCTCCACTCCACTCAGTGACCCAGCCCAGGGCAGTCTTTCTGCTCGAAATTACACCATCGCCAAAATTCAGGCTGCCGCTCTCCAACCCGTTTCTTCCTGGCAGCAGGCTGGTTCCTTGGCTCCCACCGGGCTGACTCCTTGGCCTCCTGAACTCATCCGGCCCTTCTCCTTTTTTTTCAGCGGCTTCAACAGGACATTCAAATTCCCTTTCCGCTGCCTCCACCTGGTAAAATCCCACCGGAGTGCAGTTTCCCTCCGCCTGCTCCAGGAGGTGCTGAGCTGAGCACGCTGGGTGGAGTCAGGCACAGGGCAGGGGGGTCCTGAGCCAGTCCTCATCAGCTCCCCCATGGCCTGCACATTGCTGCTTGGTAATCTAAGGCTTCTTGCTTTATCTCAACGTGCATTTTACTCTAAACCACTTCAAACCTCGACTTCCTGCCCCACACTTCCATTCTTAGCAGACAACTTCCCCTACTTCACACACAGAAACCCAAAGCCATCAGTGTGAACTCCCTCACCTTCCTGCTGCTACCAAACCAGCAAACCTACCAACTAAGAACACCCATGCTCTCGCCCTTTCCTGGTTCCCACAGAGCTGAGATCCACCTGTCCACCCTGCTTTACAGCCAACCCCTTACCTGCTCAGGGAATTTATGCTATTGGGCTTTTTCCTCTAGTGAACATGTTCTCGCTCTCTAAAACTGCATCCATCAACTTTTAAACATGATGAAGTCCCTTCCATCTTAAACAGAAAGCTTACTTCACTTCACCTTCCAGCCTCTGTACACTCATACATTCATTCATTCATTCATTCATCCATCCATCCACTAACTGGCTCAATAAATACTGAGTGCTGCTATGTGCCTGTTCTAAGTGCTGGGTAAGGGATCCAGCTCCTGGTTAAAAATCTATGTGCTGGCTGCTACACCAAAAATACCATAGGCCAGGCACTGTGGTTCATGCCTGTAATCCTGACACTTTGGGAAGCTGAGGCAGGCGGATCGCTTGAACCCAGTTCAAGACCAGCCTGGGCAACATGGCGAGACCCCATCTCTACAAAAAATACAAAAATTAGCCAGGTATGGAGGCACACACATGTAGTGCCAGCTACTTGGGAGGCCGAGGTGGGAGGATCACCTGAGCCCAGGAGTCAGAGGTTGCAGTGAGCCGAGATCACACCACTGCACCCCAGCCTAAGTCAGTCTCCCAAAGAGCCTAAACAGCTGTGGAAGCTCGTCACTGGAGGGCTGACTGTGGAAGCTCGTCACTGCAGGGCTGACTGTGGAAGCTCGTCACTGGAGGGCTGACTGTGGAAGCTCGGCACTGGAGGGCTGACTGTGGAAGCTCGTCACTGGAGGGCTGACTGTGGAAGCTCGGCACTGGAGGGCTGACTGTGGAAGCTCGTCACTGGAGGGCTGACTGTGGAAGCTCGGCACTGGAGGGCTGACTGTGGAAGCTCGGCACTGGAGGGCTGACTGTGGAAGCTCGTCACTGGAGGGCTGACTGTGGAAGCTCGGCACTGGAGGGCTGACTGTGGAAGCTCGGCACTGGAGGGCTGACTGTGGAAGCTCGTCACTGGAGGGCTGACTGTGGAAGCTCGGCACTGGAGGGCTGACTGTGGAAGCTCGGCACTGGAGGGCTGACTGTGGAAGCTCGGCACTGGAGGGCTGACTGTGGAAGCTCGGCACTGGAGGGCTGAGCTTTGAAACAACTGACGAGAACCTGAGAAGCCAATCTGAGCAATGGGGAACGCTCATGGACTGTGGTCATGAGATCCAAGCACCAAGCACTCTGGGGGCTTTGGGTTTGTCCTGTATGCCACTGTGAAGAAGGTGAATGCGCCATGAATGCAAGGCCACACGAGGTGGATGAAGAGTTGTGGAACCAAAGGGCTGTCTCGAGAAGATTCTCAAAGACGAGGTGCCCAACTGTGAAAAAGATATTTGTTGGCGGCATTAAAGAAGACACTGAAGAACATCGCCTAAGAGATCTTGAACAGTATAGGAAAACTGAAGTGACTGAAATCATGACTGACAGAGGTAGTGCCAAGAAAAGGGGCTATGCCTTCCTAGCCTTTGACAACCACGACCCTGTGGACAAGACTGTTACTCAGAAATACCATACTGTGAATGGCCACAACTGTGAAGTTAGGGAAGTCCTGTGAAAGCAAGACATGGCTAGTGCTTTATCCAGCCAAAGAGGTCGAAGTGCTTCTGGAAACTTTGGTGGTGGTTGTGGAGGTGGTTTTGGTGGGAATGACAACTTCGGTCATGGAGGAAACTTCAGTCGTCATGATGGCTTTGGTGGCAGCTGTCCACAGCGGTGGCAGTGGATACGGTGGCAGCGATGGCTGTAATGGATTTGGTAATGATGGAATCAATTCTGGAGGTGGCAGAAGCTCCAATGATTTTGGCAATTACAACAATCAGCCTTCAAATTTATAAAGGGACGAAACTTTGGAGGCAGAAGCTCTGGCGCTTACGGTGATGGAGAACAATACTTTGCCAAACTTTACTTTACAAAACCAAGGTGGCTATGGTGGTTCCAGTAGCAGCAGTGGCCGTGGCACTGGCAGAAGATTTTAACCCATTTATGCCTGAGGTTGCATTTTTTTGAATTTGAAAAATCAGACCTTGGCAATGACCTTGAACAGGAGAACATAAATAACTCCCACATGCTTAGCACTCCAATAAGGGAACACCAGGCATAAATGGGTTCACAAAACCAAGGTGGCTATGGTGGTTCCAGTAGCAGCAGTAGCCATGGCACTGGCAGATTTTAATCACTGCCAGGAAACAAAGTTTAGCAGGAGAGGAGAGCCAGAGAAGCGACAGGGAAGCTACAGGTTACAAGAGATCTGTGAACTCAGTCAGCCAAGCACAGTGGTGGCAGAGCCCAGCTGCTACAAAGAAGATGTTTTAGACAATACTCACGTGTATGAGCAAAAAACTCCAGGACTATTTGTGACTAATTTTATTAACAGGTTATTTTAGTTTCTGTTCTGTGGAAAGTACCAAGCATTCCAACAAAGGGTTTTAATGTAATTTTTTTTTTTTGCACTCATGCTGTTGATTGCTAAATGTTAATAGTCTGATCACGACACTGAATAAATGTGTCCTTTTTAAAAATGTGCTGTGTAAAGTTAGTCTCCTCTGAAGACATCTTGGTAAATTCCCCCAAGAGTGTGAAGTCAATTCCTTCAGGGTGATGCCAGGTTCTACTTGGAACTTATTTACACTCTGCTTGGGTGGAGAAGCCATTGTCTTCAGTAAGCTCGGTGTAGTTGAACTGACAGTTACTGTTGTGACCTGAAGTTCACCACTAAAGGGGATCACCCAAGCAAAATCACAGAATTATTAGTTATAAAAATGATTAGCCGGGCACGGTGGCTCATGCCTGTAATCCTAGCGCTTTGGGAGGCCGAGGCGGGTGGATCACGAGGTCATGAGATCAAGACCATCCCGGCTAACACGGTGAAACCCCGTCTCTAATAAAAATACAAAAAATTAGCCGGGCGTGGTGGCGGACGCCTGTAGTCCCAGCTACTCGGGAGGCTGAGGCAGGAGAATGGCATGAAGCCAGGAGGGGGAGCTTGCAGTGAGCCGAGATCACGCCACTGCACTCCAGCCTGGGCGACAGAGCGAGACTCTGTCTCAAAAAAAAAAAAAAAAAAAAAAAATGATTGTTGGCACATCCCATGCAATATATCTAAACTGAATAATGGTATCAGATAACATTATAGATGGGAATGAAGCTTGTGTATCATCCACAATTGTATGTAGCTAATAAACTATTTAATTCTCTTAAAAAAACACGGTAGACTGGGTAGCTTATAAACAACAGACACTTATTTCTCACAGTTCTGGAGACTGGAAGTCCATGATCAAGGCACCAGCAGACTCGGCCTCTGGTGAGGCATCTCTGGTTCACAGATGACACCTTCTGAGTCCTCACACGGTGGAAAGGGCAATGGATCCTTTTGTTCCCTCAACTTCCCAGGCTCAAGCAATCCTCCCACCACAGCCTCCCATGTAGCTGGGGCAACAGGCACACACCATTACGCTCAACTAATTTTTTAATTTTGTGTAGAAGCGGGGTCTCACCATGTTGCCCAGACTGGTCTTGAACTCCTGGGCCCAGGCAATCCTCCTGCCTCAGGCTTCCAAAGTGCTGGGATTATAGGCATGAGCCACTGCATCTGGCCTGGGGCCTCTTTTTTATTAGGGCATGAAACCCATTCCTAATCACATCCCAAAGGCACCTCCTCCTCATACCATCACATTGGGGATTAAGTTTCAACATAGGAATTCTGGGGGGGGGGACATAGACATTCAGACCACAGCACTGTGAGTGATTTTGGGGCTGGCCACAGGCAATTACACAGGCTCTAGCAGGCAGGCCTTCCGGGGAAAGCTCCCTCTGCACACCAGACTTGGAGCACAGCCCGGGCAGTGCAGCCCCTGGGGAGGTGCAGTCAAGGTCCCAGGCCCTTCGGCACACCACACTTTTTCATGTAAAAATTTCATGTTCCCTTCCTAGCCCAGTGCCTTATTTCCCAGTAATCCTTATCTGAGGCTGTGGGAGTAGACAGGACCCCCCGCTGGCACATGCCCAGCACAGTGGTTGGGAAGCTCACCTTGACCATTCTAGCTTCAGCCCTCCCCTGGCTGAAACCCTGCAGACACAAGTCACTTTCGTGTCCTTAATTCCAAGGAACATTTTTGAAACATCAGTAGCCTTTCCAACTCAACAGCACAGGACCCTTTGGCAGTCCCTCCTGCTGACAGTGTTCTCTTCAACTCCCACGTCCCACCGGCTCTCCTGACTGTCCTCCCGCCTCGCCAGCTGCTCCTGCTGGGGGTCTCCTCTGCTGCCTTGGCTCCTTCTAGCTGGAAAGACAGCTTCCTCCTTGTGTTTCTCTACACTCCCCCTAACCACCTCACCCACACCCACCATGGGAACAGTGAGGGGAGCAGATAAGGTAGGTATACTCAAAATCTTCTAAGTGGGAAAGGCAGAGAGAGCTTAAATTGTATATTAGGCATTTTTCTCTTATTACCATCTTCCACGCGGTGATCTTTAAAGTGAAACATGATAAATTAATGCCACTTGTAAATATGAAATACTCAGTCAACAAGCAAATGACTTGTCTCAACCTGTGTGCTATGGTCTGAGTGTTTGCTGAAATCCTCGGCCCCATGGTGATGGTACTGGAAGATTGCCCATCAGGAGATGATCAGGTCATGGGGACGGAGTCCTCATGAATGGGATCCATGCCCTAATAAGACGAGAAAGAGACTAAAGCTCTCTGCTCTCTGCCATGTCAAGATATAACCAGAGGCAACAGTATGACACCAGGAAGGGGGAGGCCTCACCAAGAACCCATGAGTGCACCTTGATATCTGACTTCCAGCCTCAAAACCCATAAGAAATAAATTTCTGTTGTTTATAGATCACAAAGTCTAAGGTATTTTATTACAGCAGGCTGAATGGACTAAGACATCTCGCAATTGTCAGCAGGGGTTAGTAGGGGCTCCCACAAGAGAACTCTGTAGAATGTGCCTGCATTATGTTCTTGTCATCTAACTCCCAACAATTACCTTATGCCAATGCCCTCACCTCTCCTTGGTAGTTACCCAAATCCAAACAACTCACTCATCTGTTTGTTCAACAAGTAGTTATGAACAGCTATTAGACGCCAGGTACTTGGTAGGTTCTACATACACAGAAGGGAATAAGACAGCACCTAGTGTATTACATTCAGATGGGGGAAAATGGGCAATAAACTAATGAGGCAGGTTCTACTAAGGACATAAATAGGGGCAGAGTAACTGGGTCAGGAAGGGCCTCTCTAAAGAGGTGACCAAGTGAAGACATCAGGAAGTGACCAATCCAACTCTGAAAAGAGCCAGGAAGGGGCATTCCAGAAAAAAGAAATGCAACTGCCAGGTCTCCCAGGCAGAAGAAAATGGCTCCAACTGAGGAGGAGAAAGAGGGCCGGGCAAGGCACGCACTGGGGAGAGGGTGGGGAGGCGGGCCGACAAGCAGTGCAGGGTTGAGAGGCCAAGGGAGGGATCTGGATTTTATTCAGGTGCTGCAGGAAGTCACTGAAGGATGTGATCAGGGGAGGAATATGATCAACTCTCTAAGATCTGGCTCAACATCTCTCCCTCCTTGACTTCTTCCCAGACATCTCAAAGGAGAGGTCCCAGAACTCTGGCTACCGTGCCTCTCCCCGGGGCTCAAAGCACCTCCATAGGAGGACAACGCAGCCTGGATGTCAGGATGCCGCCCTATGACCTTCACTGCCTCGCCCAACTCCTCAACTGGCCTAGAACCATCCCTGTCAAGACCCAATTCCAACGTGCCCGCCATCCTGGTTACGTCTTGCTGCACAAGACGTGCAACACTCTCAGGTCATCCCTCACCCCATTCAGGTCTGTGCGCCTTTAATCCCATCTCATCTCCTACCCATCTCCAAAAACCAACAGCAAACCTCCTTATGTCCTCACCCTCTTCTCTGATGATCCTCTCACCATCTTGCTAGGTTTGAAATTTAGTCTCCAGGGCCAGGGCTCTCCCCTATGAATCCTGTACCACTTGGACAGGCAGTGAGCCAGGTGTCTTCCCTCCTCACTGCCACTTCCTGCCCTTTCCTCCTCCCTAGAGAAACCTGCTTTCCAAGTCACTCCTCAACAGCCCCCTAGCAACAATTTCCTCTTGCCTGCGCCATAATTTTCCCCTTTCCTGGACCATTCCCAATGCACAGAAACATCCAGTATTTTCCTTGGGAAAATGACATGTTCCCCGACCCCACTGCATCCTTCAACTACCACCCACTTCTTTGCTCCACAGGAAAAATCACTGAGATGGCCATACCATCTCCATCTTCTTTCTATTCTCCCCTGACTTCAATCAGGCCTCTGTCCCCATCCAGCCACCAAGACTGCTCTCGTGGAAGTGACAACTGATAACCTCCACAGGTAATCTGCTCTTAACTTCTGAGACCCATCAACAGTACTGGGTCCCCTCCCCGTCCTAAAGCACTCTTTTCCCTCACTTTCTGGGGCATCCTTCTCTCTTGGTTCTCCTCCTCCTCTCGCTGTGCCTCTCAGCTGTCTTTGCCGGCTTCTGCTCATCCTCTAAACCTCTGCACACCAGAGAAAACCAGAGGTCAAACCTTGGACCTCATCTGTTTTCTACTTGACGATCTCATCTCTCTCCTATTTCCTCCCACAAACTCTACCATGTTACGTCCAACTGCTTTCCTGACATCTCCACTTGGATGCTACCTGGATCTCAGACTTCACGTCCACACTGAAATGATTTTCCTCTCTGAACCTGCTCCTCCCACAGTCACTTAATGGCAACTCCACCTTTCCAGATGCTCAGGTCGAACGCCGTGAGGCATCCTTGCCTCCTCTCACTCTCACACATCCAATCCGTCAACAGTGTGGCCTGCTGGCTGTACACTCAGACCATTTACAGAATCTGACCAGCTTTTTGTTTTTTAAACAGGCTTTTTTGCTTTTTAAACCACTTCTATCACTGATTTGAGCCACAGTCATCTCTTGCCAGGACAACTGTACTTGTCTCCAGCCCAGTCTCTGGGCTTCTAACCTTGCCTCTACAGTTTGTTCTCCACAGAGCTGCCGGAGTGATCCTTTAAAATCCAAGTCGGTCACACCACCACTCTGCTCGAAACCCAAAGGCCTCCTATCACACTCAGAGTAAAGCTAAAATCCTTTCTATGGCCTATGAGAACCCCCACAATTGAGAATCCCCCTTCCTGCTTCACCTTCTCTTCTACAATTGTCCCTATTCTCTGCCCCGCTGCTAGAGCTCCTCTGGCCTCCTTACTGGCCCTGAACATGCTGACCACACTCCACTCGGGACTCTATCTGCTGGGCCCTCTGCCTTGGAGGCTTTTATTCACAGGATACTCAGACATCCCAGCAGCTCTTCTGAGCTGTGCTCACATGGCTCCCTGGCAGGGAGGCCTTATCTAAGTAATATGGCAACCCCAACCTCCTCAACTTGCTCTTTTTCTGTGGCTGTCTGACACATTATATACTTGTTTATTCATTGTTTCCTCCAATTAAAATTTAAGTTCCATGTGAAAGAGGTATTTGCACTGGTCACTGTTATTAACACCTGCATCTTGAACAATGTCAAACATATGCAGGAACTTGAATATTTGTTAATGAACGATCACCTCCTCTGAACTCACAGCACTTGTCTATACAGCCAGTCACTCTAATCTTTGATTAATTACTTCTCCACATATCTTTCTCCCCTCTAGACAGTGGGCTCAAGATAAGTGATATTACCTTTGCATCTCCAAAGTTTAGAGTAGCACTGTCCAATAGAACTTTCTGCAATGCAAATGTTCTACATCTGTGCTATTCAATACAGTAGCCTTTAACCACATGTGCCTACTGAACACGTGAAATATGGTTGCTGTGACTAAGGAACTGAATGTAAAATTTTATTTAATTTTAATTAATTTAAATTTAATTGGTCCAGGCGCGGTGGCTCGAGCCTGTCATCCAAGCACTTTGGGAGGTCAAGGTGGGCGGATCACTTGAGGTCAGGAGTTCGAGACCGGCCTGACCAACACGGTGAAACCCCCATCTCTACTAAAAATACAAAATAATTAGCAGGGCATGGTGGCAGGTCCTGTAATCCCTGCTACTCAGGAGACTGAGGCAGGAGAATTGCTTGAACCCGGGAGGCAGAGGTTGCAGTGAGTCGAGATCGCGCCACTGCACTCCAGCCTGAGCAACAAAGCAAGACTCCATCTTGAAAAAAAAAAAAATTAATTGGCCACATGTGGCTGTGGTAATATACAGAGTTACAGAGTGCAATGAGAACTGATACTTGTCTTACACTCTCTGAACCCAAAACTGTAGCCCAGAACTCTACTCACAAGAAGTGCTGAGTAAGCATAATGACAAGGAAGTCAGGAGAGACAAACAAGATCCTTATGAAACACAATTCAATTTTAAACGTCCAACTTCTGCGACAGCACACAATAACATGCAATATAATCGCATGCAATAACAAAAAAACTTACACCGCAGTTCCTGCTCCACTGCTACTTTTAACCTTCTTGCTGGAGGAAGTAACCCTTATCAAGTCTGGCTGGTAAGGCGCAGACACAAGGGCTTTTATTAAGAAAAAAAAAAAAAAAATCTCCTACCAGGGCTCACTGCCTTAACAGAAAATTTTTAATTCAATATTATTTCACTTAACAATGTCCTGTTTATTTTTCCTCCAGTCTCCCTATTTCCAAAAGATCACCGCCCAGCAAACACACACATAACACCTCCTTTACCTCCAGAGACAAACAGATGCAACAAGCTTTAGGGTCTCGGCTCACTGCAGCTCGCAGGATAAACGCCCTGCATAGCTACTTACGCTGCACAGCCCGAGGCCAGAGCCCGCACCAGGCTCAGAAAACCAAATAGTACGTGGGAGCGATGGATTATTTGGCAAAGCGAGGGCCGACGTTAGTGGATTCCTGAGTCAGAAGGCCAGATGGGAGAATCGGAGGGTGGGTCTCAAAGTGGGTTTAAGTAGACCCCATGGAAAACTGGAAAGTTCTCAAATTCTACTCGGGAAGCAGGCGGAGCCCTCCTAAATCAACCGGCCGAGCAGACGAGTCCCAGACCCCTAGCCTCGCACCCACCCCACCCGCTCGGCCGGTCCTCAGTGCGGCCGGGGCCAGCGGGCAGCCCCGGGACTGGACGAGGACGCAGGTTCGCTACCTGCGCGGTCAGGCCCTGCTCCTCGTCGTCCTGGCCGCTCAGGACTCGCCGCAGCTTCTCCATGGCCCCGTTCCAGGGCCGTAGCGGCCGCCACTCTGTTGCCTGCCCCTGACGCCCACCAAGAAACCCCGATCCCGAATCGCAGCAGACCAGCCGGAAGTCCGGTCTCGCCCGCTTCCTGTGCGGCCAGGGCGGCCGCCGTAGCAATGCGCGCATGCTCACCAGCCTTTCTCTCAGGCTTTGTCGTGGTCCGTGAAGTCCGCCGAGTGGGCGCTGGTGGTGGGGCTATCCCTTCCCACTGTCCGCGAGGTGCGCGGTGGCAACGCGCGGGGACACAGCGCGGGTGTGGAGCCCCCTGCCCACAGCTGGCGCACAGCCATTGAGTGTAGACGCGACTGGGGCACGACCACTGAACCCTGCAGACTTGGCGTCCTTCGGACCCCGCGAGGGGCCTTGCTGGGCGGGTCCGCGGCACCCTGGGTTCCCAGAGTCGAGGCCCCGAATGCGCCTTCCCTCGCCTGGAATCGGAGAGCGGAGGGCTCCTGCGGGCAGGTGGCCGTGCTCCGAAGAGCGCCCTGCCACCCATGAGGTGGCCCTGGGGGCGTCGCCAGCCCTCGCAGCTGGGTCTCCTCATCCGGAGACAAAAACATCTGCCTCAGGATTAAAGCGAGGAGCTGTATTTCAGACCGTCTCGGGAGAAGTAGCAGGAGGCTGCCTCACTCCTTTGCCCTTGTGAGAGCTATTTCTTTACTCAGTTCACTGGTCAGCTAGGAGTTTGAAAGAGTGAAATCTTATTTATAAAAGGAATAGCTAATGCAACCCATTTTTCCAGTTTTGTGTAAACAGTGAGACCATTGAACAAGCGTTTACTGTTCTCCGGCTCGTGCTGGATGAACAAACACTGACAAATGGGGAAGTGGTATTTTTCTCTCTCTCATTTTCCACCATGCTAAGAAAGGAGATTAAAAATCAGGGCTGCCTAATATGGGCTCCAGAAGTCATTAAGTGATAGGTTTTGCTCTTCTGTTTGCTTCTAGGCTTGGTAAGATGGTAATGAGAATGCCTATTATTTTAACTACTTTGCCCACTCTATTTCCTCCCTACAATCTTTCAATTAAAAGGCGGATCCTCAAAAAGTTTTATTGTCCATCCTACTGCCTCGGTAGAGATTTTATGTAAACTCAATTAGATAAAAACAAATACCACAGGAACCCTAGGAAAGCAAGTCGCGCCTTCTCGTGATAAAACGGTCCAATGCTCAGCATCCTTTTCCTTTAGGCAGAAGATATTTCTATGTGGCCTGTTCATACTAATATGTGAAGTCTTATCCTTATGTCCTTAACTTTAAAAGGTCAGAAAATAGATTGTAAAATCTATAGAATAAAACTCTTTGTTTCTATTGAATAAGACGTAAGAGTACATCAGTAAGTGTTACGGGAAAAGAGGATCCATACCCCATAAGAGGGTTCTTGGATCTTACGCGAAAAGAATTCAGGGCAAGTGAAAACAACTTTATTAAGAAAGTAGAGGAACATCGGTAGGCTCAGGCAGAGAATTGCTTGAACCCGGGAGGCGGAGCTTGCAGTGAGCCGAGACCAGGCCACTGCACTCCAGCCTGGGCGACAGAGCGAGACTCTGTCTCAAAAAAAAAAAAAAGTAGAAGGACAAAAGAATAGCTACTCCATAGGCAGAGCAGGGCTGTCTATTACCAGGGCTGCTGGTTGCCCATTTTTATGGTTATCTCTTGATGATATGCTAAACAAGGGGTGGATTCATGCCTCCCCTTTTTAGACCATATAGGCTAACTTCGTGACGTTGCCATGGCATTTGTAAACTGCCATGGCGCTGGTGGGAGTGTAACAACGAGAACTACCAGAGGTCTCACTTGTTATCTTGGGGGGCCTAATGGCTTCCTGATGTTTAATAGATGTTCCCTCGGAAGTTAGGAATTCCCTTACTCTCCATATTGCTGCGTGGGCATGGAGGACTAGGTAAGCATGCTTAGAGTCTGTATATATATTTACCCTTTTTCCTTCTAATTCTAGTGTATAATGGCCTCTGCTTTTGCTAGGATGTGTCTCCCTAACAAAGGAGTGGGGCTTTCGGGCATAATTAGAAAGGCATGTGAAAAGAGTAAAGTTCCCCAGTCACAACTTAGTGGCTGGGAGAAGTATCAAGTGACTGCCTGTCCTAGGACCCCTCAGATAGCGACAGATCTGGAGAACAGTTGTCCAGGACAGGAGAGTAAGACTGAGAAGGCCGCGCCAGTGTCCAGGAGACAGTTAACCTCCTGGCCCTCAATGGTCAAGCATACCCAGGGCTCTGTGAGGATAATGGGGCCATAGCTTAAATCCCTGAGTAAGGAAGTATAAACTGGTTTAGCAGGTAAACAAACTGAAAGCCTAATTAAGGAGTATTCTTGGTAACAAACAGCTGAGTGTCAGCAAATCTGAGCAATGGCCTTCAGCCAATCACAGGCTTCCTGCTGATCAGTCCACATCCAAATACAGCAAACACAAAGCTGAAATCAGTCACACCCGTTCTGCAACTCACTTCCCTTTTCTATCTATAAATTCTCCCTGCCCTCTCTGAGGAGGAGAGCTTTCTGAACTGCCACTGGTTTAGTGCTGCTGATTCATGAATCGTCCTTCGCTCAATTAAATTGTTTAATTTGTCTAAAAACTTCTTCTTTTGACAGGTCCTATGATAAACTTTACCTAGGTATTCAGTTACCCTTAATTTTTATGTCTTTTGTATAAATATCCTGGATTTGCTGTTTTCTCATTTAAACCTTCCTTTAAGAGATGAATGAGAATATTTTTATTATACTTTCACATTTAATGACAATTTGATTGGATAAAACTTTTAGTATTCAAGGTTCTTTTCTTTTAATATTTTAAAAACATTCTACCGTTTTTCTCTTGTACCATTTTGCTATTGAGGAGTCCACAATCAGTCTTACTCTTATTCCTTTGTAGGCAGGATGATGATATAACTTATCATTCAACTAGGACACTTCGGAGCGTGAAGGGGATACTAGTAATAATTACGCTTGTCAGTGGGTGTAACCCAGGACTGTCCTGTGTATGTTAAGACACATGGTCCACTTATTTATAGGTGTTCAGTCACCCTGTTTATAAGTGATTAGTTCTTTCTCTCTAGAAGCTTTTAGAATTTTATTCTTTGTGTTTGATATTTTTAGGTGTTGCTATAATACTTCTAGGTGTGGGCTTTTTTGTTTTTCTCTACTTGGCCTTCTGTGATACTGTGACTTATAATAGGAAACATATATTTGGTCTTTCTCCTTTTCCCTGGCATGTAACTCCAAAAACCCACAGAATCTCCAAAGTGATGCATCTATTTATATGCCAGTGAGATGAATGTGGGCAGGGGGCTCCTGGATAGCCTCAGCATGAGAGGGGGTTACCAGGGTAACCCCTGTGTGATTAGAGGGTTGGAACTTTCAGCTTTAGGCTACCCTCAGCCTTGGAGGGGAGAAGGGCTGGAGGTTGAGTCAATCACAATGGCCAGTGATTGCATCAATCATGTCTAGGTAATGAAACCTCTACACAAAAACAAAAAGGCTGGAATCAGAGAGCTTCTGGGTTGATCAACAAGAATATATCAATGTACCATGATAGTAGCAAAACCCAAATCCATGAGGACGAACTTTTCTGCTCAGGAATTTCCAAACCTCACCCTAGGTATCCATTCATCTGGCTGCGCGTTTGTATTCTTTAAAATATCTTTTGTAACATACAGGCACTGATAAATGTTAAGCAGTTTATAGGAGGCCGCTGTTTTCGACAGCCCTGCTGCACTAGGCCCCATTAAAGCAGACCAAACCAGAATGGAGCCTTTTGTGCTAAGTGCCTTGGAATCATATAGAACCTTTAAACTTCATCCTTTCTCTCCCTCCTTCTTTCCTTCCTTTTCTCTTCTTTTCCTCTCTCCCACCTTTCCTCCCCTTTTCCTTCCTCCTCTCTTCCTTCCTCCCTCCCTCCCTCTCCTCCTTTCCTTCCTTCCTTTCTTCCTTCATCTTTCTCTCCCTTTCTCCCCTTTTACTCCCTTCGTTCCTTTATTCCTTTTCCCCTCTTCCTTCCTCCTTCCCTTTCTTCCATCTTTTCCTTCTTCCTTGATTCTTCCACTCTTTCTTCCTCCTTCCCTCCCTCCCCTCCTTTTCTTTCTTCTTTCCTTTCTTCCCTCCCTCCTTCCTCTCTTTCTACCTCCTTTCCTCTTTGCCTCTCTTCTCTACTCTTTTCTACTGTCCTCTTCCCCCTTTCTTCTTCCCTTTCTTTCCTTCATTCCTCCTTTTCCTTCCTCCCACCCTCCTTTTCTCCCCTCTCTTCTTCTCTCCCTTCCTTCCTTCTTTCCTTTCTTCTATCTTCCTTCCTCCCTTTCTCCTATCTTCCTTCCTCCCTCCCTTCCTCTCCTCCCTCCTTTCCTTCCTTTCTTCCTTTTTCCCTTCTTCCTTCCTCCTTCCCTTCCTTCCATCTTTTTCTTCTTTTCTTCCTTCCTTCTTCCACACTTTCTTCCTCCCCCTCTCCCTGTCCTCCTTTCTTCCTTCCTTCCCTTCTTCCTCTCTTTCTGCCTCCTCTCCTTTTCTTCCTTCCTCCTTTCCCCCCTTCCTTCCATCTTTGTTCCAATAATTCCTGCTCTGATTTCACTCTCAGGCTCTTTTATTGATGTTGAACTTAGAGAATGCACTTATCCTGCCAACATGAGCCTTTCCAGTTCATGTGAAACATTTATTACTGCAAATGTTAAATGCAATTCTATTCTATTCTTTCATATTAAGAGCTAAATGCTGTGTCTTCTAAAATTCATATTTTGAAAACTAATCTCCAATGCGATAGTATTAGGAGGTGGGGCTTCTGGGAGGTGATGAGGCCATGAGGGTAGAGCGCATGTGAATGGGATTAGTGCCCATATAAAAGAGGCCCCGGAGAGCTCCCTTGACCCTTCCACCATGAAAAGACAGCCTTCTGCAAACCAGGAAGCAGCCCACACCAGACCCTAGATCTGCTGGCAGTCTTGGATTTCCCAGCCTCCAGAACTATGAGAAGTAGGTGTTTGCTGCCAAAGCCATTCAGTCTATGGCATTTGTTATGGCAGCCCAAATAGACTAGGACTTTCCACCTGCAGCACATTTTAAATATTTGCAGAGCCTTTGGCACTGACCAAAGTCTCTGGGCCTGCAAAGGCGGGAACCCCATCCCTCGGCCTTTGTGAGGGTAGTGCACTGTGCGTTTCCACATGCCCATGTCCAGTACTGATTTCCCTCTGGGAACTGAGGACATGAAGACTGATAAGCCATGTTACCTGTCTGAGGTTGGTTAGAGTTCTTAACTGCAAGTAACAGAATCTACTCTGACCAGTTTGAGCAGCAAAGAGATTCACTAAAGGATCGGAGGTTGCTTCCAAAGTCATGCTGCAGAGTGGGAATAAGTCTTGCTTCGAGGACCAATCCCACCCCCATGCTGTGGTACTGAACCTGCCCTCACTGCTGCTGTCCCCTAGTTAATGCCTGGACTTCTGCTGCTGGAAAGAACCACCGCTTCTCCATCACAGAAGCTGCAGGTAGACCGGCAAAGGGGATGTTCCACAGAGAGCCTCTTCCTTGTGACACTTCCAAACTGAAGTTTCGTTTGGGTGTGTCCTACTGGCCAAGTCCAAGCCAATGCCCTGCTTTCTAGCTGCAAGGGAAGTGTGTTGGGAGACAGGCTGATAAACAGGAAGTTCAGGAATGTCCTAAAGTAACATACAAAGGTTATTTAAATTATTATGGTCCATGATTATGACAAACGTTCACTAAGGAGCCCCCAAAGAGCCTACCACCCAATGGAGGAGAGAGACAAGCATACGTTTTCAGTGCGCGGGGGGCTGATGGGAGACGCACCTGCGCAGTTGTAGCTGGTCTCAGGCAGCTCATGCCAACATCAGAAAATATACACCTCTCTTTGAGGGCTTGTCTAATTCTCCCTTCTAAATAGAAAGGAAGCCTTTTAAATTTTAAACAAAACTTGCAGAGTTTTCCCTCATATGTTCACACATTTTTCAGACTATTTTTAAAACGCTGTAAGCTTGCTTTGTTCAACTGAGAGTTGTTGACCTAGAGAGATTTCATAGCATTTGTCTAGAAACAGTAACTGCCTGATTCATTTCCCATCCGCCAATTGGCTAATGTGCCCTAATTGTTTTTAAGGAGTCACTTTTTGCTCTAAGTAGCAACTTACTTGAAATTTATGCTAATTTATAGTAAAAAATTATGACATTATAATTCTTGATTAGAAGTGCTTCCAGAAGAAAGTATAAATGTGGCTGACTTTAAATGAAGGAAAGCTTAAAAACTGGATCTGCTGATCAGTCCTTATTGCATCTGGATGGCTGTGTGTTCCCTATGGAGTAAGAAGTGCATTAGACACATGGGAAGCAAGAGACACCATGTGCCTGGGGTGGGTCACTAGAGCCCATGTCCTACCCTATGAAGTATCCCGCCCTGTGCCCTCACTTCATCTCTCCCAGCCAGAACCACAGGCACTGAAATGGCACCCTCTGCCATGCACGTTGCATCCAGCTGGGCTGTGTTAACCCTCACCCAACTTGCAAAACTCAATGCTTCAGGATGGTGTTGCTGTTGCAAACTAAGCACATTGAGTCATGCACAACTCCTAGGCTTTTTTTGTTTTGTCTTTTTAAGTAAATAACCGTAATCACTAAAAGGTTTGAGGTAAGTGAGCTATTTGAAGGGTATTTAGTTGTAGTAGAAAACACATACAAAAAGCAAAGTCTGCATTTTGATTTACAAGTGAAGAGGTTTCAGACAAAACCCTAAAGAGCTGTGTTTATATTTGTCACCTCTGCTCATCATGTGGAATCTTAAAACATCATCTATCTCCTTAAAGCCCCTCTATAGGAAAAATTAAACACTGACTTGAATAAAGTCAAGAGAATGTTAACTGACAGTTATTTAAATGTATACAATATAAGCCATAATGAGAAAATACATAGCATGCTATTTAGATAGGTTGGATATGATTATTTTTATTTAAAGAGAAAAGTTATCACTCAAAAAGGGCACAAAATAAAACTTTCACAGGATGATCTTTCAGGAGATTTCAAGATTAAAAAGTTAAAATATCTAGGTTCTAATAGCACTTGAAATTAAATAGTAAAAGGCAGGCCAGGCATAGTGGCTCACATCTGTAATCCCAATACTGTGGGAGGCCATGGTGGAAGAATTACTTTAGCTAGTCCAGGAGTTCAAGACCAGCCTGGGCAACATAGTGAGACACGCATCTCTCCAAAAATTTTTTAAATGAGCTGGGCGTGATGGCATGCATCTGTAGTCCCAGTGACTTGGGAGGCTGAGATGGGAACATTCTTGAGCCCAGGAGGTTGAGGCTTCAGTGAGCTGTGTTTGCACCACTATGCTCCAGCCAGAGCAAGACCTTGTCTCGAAAAAAAAAAAGAGTAAAAAAGGAAAAGGCAGAAATTGATTTGTTTATCCAGAACTCATTGGTGTAGACAGATTAAATGATGAAGAATGGAAGCATTTAGACCCAATTGCTCTGATGGTAGATTGTCCCGAAGTTCCTGGTAGACTGACCTCCCACCTCCTGTAGCTGACAGGACTAGGCTTCTAAGAACTAGCAGCTGCTAGAATGCAGAAACTTTACACTGAAAATAAAAACTAACAATTGCATTAAAGTCTACATTGAGGCCGGGTGCGGTGGCTCACTCTTGTAATCCCAGCATTTTGGGAGGCCGAGGCAGGCCGATCACGAGGTCAGGAGATCGAGACCACGGTGAAACCCCGTCTCTACTAAAAATACAAAAAAAATTAGCCGGGCGTGGTGGCGGGCGCCTGTAGTCCCAGCTACTCAGAGAGGCTGAGGCAGGAGAATGGCGTGAACCCGGGAGGCGGAGCTTGCAGTGAGCCGAGATTGCGCCACTGCACTCCAGCCTGGGCGACAGAGCAAGACTCCGTCTCAAAAAAAAAAAAAAAAAAAAAAGTCTACATTGGATAGGTGCTTACATAAATATTTTTTTTTTTTTTTTTTTTTTTTTTTTTTTTTTTTTTTTTTTTTTTTTTTTTTTTTTTTTTTTTTTTTTTTTTTTTTTTTTTTTTTTTTTAATGTCTTCTTGTGATGGTGCTGTTACATAACACACAGTAAAAGGTAATTTCAAGTGAATTTAGAACTATTATTACTTGGAACACACATGCTTAGGACATGGATTCTAAAGACAAAAACTGTAAAGAAAATTTTGAAGTTGTATTCAGTAGTTTCACTGTGTTAATAATGGTATTGTTATTGTGAAACTACATTGTTAAAGCAAGTAAGTAGAGAATGTTTATGTGATTAGAAATAATTGTATTCAGTATAAGAAAAGAGATTCAATTATAAAATCAAGTAAATTAAGTAGAAATACAATACTAGAGGTGAAGTGTAAATATCAATATGAACTTGTGATTTTAAAAAAGACACCTTTCTAGCATTGACCACTGAAGTGGCCAAAAAGCAGTGTCCGCTTAACGGCAAAAGTGTGCCAAGAGTCCATCTTATGGCTACAAACACCACTCCTCATAAATGCAGCCAGAGCTCCTTGGAGAAATGTCTCTTCCTTCCATGTTGGGGACAAAGAAAGGACAGGGTGAGCAGCATAATCTTGTACCAACAAACACGAAAGCTTTCAGATTGATGGGATCGTATCAAAGGGACACCATTAAAGGGCTCTCAGTGGCCAAAGGTAGGACCTTTGAGCCAAAGAGAATAGTATCATAGTTGATAGAAACCCATTAAATCTATGAAAATTCAGGAGTCTGCTATGCTCAAAACAGAAAACATTCAAAATAATTTATCACTACTGAAATAGCTATTACACCAATTCCTTTTTAACTTTTAATTTTTATTTTTATAGATTCAGGAGGTACAAGTGCAGTTTTGTGACATGGATATTTTGGATAGTGGTGAAGTCTGGGCTTTCAGTGAACATATTAGTCGGTTCTGACACTGCTATGAAGATACTACCTGAGACTGGGTAATTTATAAAGGAAAGAGTTTTAATTGACTCACAGTTCTGCATAGCTGCAGAGGCCTCCAGAAACTAACAATCATGGCAGAAGGCAAAAGGGAAGCAGGCACCTTCTTCACAAGGCGGCAGGAGAAAGCCATCAGATTTTATAAATGGAGTTCCCAGTGTCAGTATGTTCATGTGTACCTATTATTTAGCTCCCACATAGAAGTAAGAACATGTGGTATTTGATTTTCTGTTTTAGAGTTATTTTAATTATGACAATGGCCTCCAGCTCCGTCCATGTTGCTGCAAAAGATATGATTTCATTCTTTATGGCTGCATAGTATTCCACGGTGCACATGTACTACATTTTCTGAATCCAATCATCTGTTGATGGACACTTAGGTTGATTCCAAACTTTGTTACTGCAAATAGTGCTGTGATAAACATATGAGAGCAGGTATCTTTTTAATTTCTTTTCCCTTGGGTAGATACCTAGTAGTGGGATTGCTGGATTGAATGGTTTCTCCATTTTTAGTTCTTGAGCAATCTCTATCCTGTTTTTATGAATGTTGTGCTAATTTACATTCCCACCACAGTGTTTAAGTGTCCTCTTTTCTCTGCATTCTTGCCAACATCTGTTGCTTTTTGACTTTTTCATAATAGCTATTCTGACTGATGTGAGATGGTATCTCATTGTGGTTTTACTTTGCATTTCTCTGATCAGTGATGTTGAGCATTTTTTCATGTTTTTTGGCCACTTGTGTATCCTCTTTTGAAAAATGTCTGTTCATGTCCTTTTCCCATTGTCTGTTTACTCTGTTGCCTATTTCTTTTGCTGTACAGATGTTTCTTGCATTATTTAAGTCCCATATGTCTATTTTTTGTTTGTTGCATTTGCTTTTGAAGTCTTACTGATAACTTCTTTGCCTAGGCCAATGTCCAGAAGAGTTTTTCCTAGGTTTTCTTCTAGGATTTTTTATAGTTTCTGGTCTTACATTTAAGTCTTTAACTCATCTTAAGTTTTATATATGGTGAGAGCTTTGGGTCCAGTTTCATTCTTCTGCATATGGCTCTCCAAGTTTTCCAGCATCATTTATTAAATAGGGTGTCCTTTCCCCAGTGTATATTTTTGTTGACTTTGTTGAAGATCAGCTGGCTGTAGGTATGATGCTTTCTTTCTGGGTACTCTATTTTGTTCCATTGATTTATGTGTTTATTTTTGTGCCAGTACCATGCTGTTTTGGTTACTATAGCCTTGTAGTATAGTTTGAAGTCAGGTAGTGTGATGCCTCTAGCTTTGTTCTCTTTGCTTAAGATTGCTTTGGCTATTCAGGCTCTCTTTTGGTTCCATATGAATTCTAAGATTTTTTTTCTAATTCTGTGAAAAATGACATTGGAATTTGGTAGGAATTTCATTGAATCATATCTTGCTTTGGGCAGTATGGTCATTTTAACAATATTTATCTTCCAATTACAAGCATGGGATGTTTATCCATTTATTTGTTTCATCCATAATTTCATCAGTGTTTTGTAGTTCTCCTTATAGAGATCTTTCACCTCCTTGGTTCAATGGATTCCTAGGTATTTTGTGTATGTGTGTGGCTATTGTCAATGGGATTGCATTCTTGATTTTGTTCTCAGCTTGAATGTTATAGGTGTATAGAAATGCTACTGACCTTTGCATGTTGATTTTGTATCCTGCAACTTTACCAAAGTCATTTATCAAATCTAGGACTCTTGGAAGAGTCTTTAGAGATTTCTAGGTATAAGATCATGTCATCAGTGGACAGAGATAATTTGACTTCCTTTTTTCCAATTTGGGTGTCATTTCTTTCTCTTTCCTGACTGCTCTGATTAGGACCTGCAGTACTATGTTGAATAGGAGTGGGAAGAGTGGGCATCTTTGTCTTTAAAGTTTACAGTTTTTAGGGGAAATGCTTTCAACTCTTCCTCATTCACTATGATGTTGGCTGTGGGTCTGTCATATATGGCTTTTATTATTCTGAGGTATGTTTCTTTGATTTCTAGTTTCTTGAGGGTTTTTATCATGAAGGGATACTGGGTGTTATCAAATGCTTTTTCTTCATCTATTGGATGATCATATGGTTTTTGTTCTTCATTCTGTTTATGTGATAAATCACATCAATTCCTTATATTTAAAATTGAGTAGAGAAGGAAAGAACTGAACTTTTTTTTTTTTGTCTTGAGA